>NC_133527.1:11676874-12423124 GCF_048544455.1 Silene latifolia
GACATAAAGTAGTGACATGAACACTAAGCAATCGTTACCCTTAGCATTCTATGTCTAGAATGACTCTCGTGGATGCCAATGAACACGGGTGCTCACGGAGATCTGGAGTAAGGGGTGAGGGTACGTATTAGGAAGCTCTTTTGATCGAACGCCTAATCCCGCCCGCCTCGATAGCGGCCTCTACTAATGATTAGGGAAGTTATTCGTACTCGATATATCGCCGGTTATATGCATGCAATGCAACATCCATAAATTAATCCTAACATGTGAGAATTTAGCTAAGTCGGTTGACACGTAATTAGCAAACAATTAATGTCAAGGTTGGAATTTAATCGATTTACATGTGAAAACATACAAATGATAAAAATTATACAATAATGATAAATTACAATAATGGAAATTACAATAATTACATTGGATTAGGCGATTTATGTCGAAAATACCTTTAAAACGGATAATTTGATAAAAAGGAATAAAAGAATAAATTAAAAGAATCAAACAAATTAACGAACAGGAATTAGCGTGATAATACGGTTAATAGTTAATTAATACGTAAGCTAATTAAACTAAGTCAAGGCAGAAACGGAGTTCAAAGCGCGTAACTCATTCGAACAAAGCAGATCGCGCCCTTTGGAAGAGGCGCAGCGATTCTTTGCGTCTGTTTTTCAAGTGGTGAGTTCGGGCCGTGAAGTTTTAAGCGCAAATCGTTAATGTTAATTGTTAATTTAAAGGATTGATTAGATTATTGACTCGGATGAAAGTGATTTAATGCATTAATTACGTACGAACAAGTCATAAAAACAGTAAAACATGCATGAGACGGAAACGAACGAATTAATTACATGAAGGAACGATGTTAATGAATGAGTCCTCTATTGAAATCAATTAACTAGGTTAGATATGACGATATATGACGAATATACAATGAATATGTGAATAAACAGATGCAAACTATATCAATGACGAATCCTTAAACCCAATATGAACAAATTGAATCTCTAAAATCCGGGTTTGAATTTAATGACGAAAACCCGTAAATATTGGATTATTTAGGATTTAAGTCGGACTTATGATGACTAAAACAAGTTAATGATGATGATTAATATACATGTGATTATTAAACTATCATGTGAACGAATTAAAGAACAAACAAATACAAATCAAATACGAACAAGAACGAATTACAGAGGACGAGGAAGAAGAAAAGAAGCAGGAACTGCGGCAGCCTCACGAAGAGGCGCAGCAGGAACTGCGCTCCTTCGAAGAGGCGCAGCAGTTGCTGCGTCTTTTCTCGACGTTTGTCTACTGGAAATCCGCAAAAACAGGTTTTAACTAAGGGTTTTAGAAATCGATTTTAACGGTATTTTCGACATAAATCTTACAATGGATTGATACGATAAATAAAAATACAATAAATAAAAGAGAGATTACACCCTCAGACTTACATGTTGACGGAACGAGAAGAACTAAGATATCGATTAGTGATGCTCGACGCGAATGCAAAGAGAGTGCCCTCGTAAGAGGAAAACGATTGATTAATTTAAGTTGATTGAGTGTAGTTGGTCAAATTGGTCGGTCATGCAAACGGAGAGGCTGGTACCCGGAAGGATCCGAGCTTACGTGGTCGGAAGTCCAAGCACGTAGGCGCCAATTAGTAAGAACAAAGTCTAGAATGCAAAGGGAGAAGAGAAGGGCGGACACTCGCATGAGAAATATGAGGAGCGAAGGCTCCTATTTATACTAATCACGTGAAGGTTTAGGGTTTCGGAGACTCTTTGGAAGTGAATCTCGGAAAGATATGAAAAAGATACGTAGATCATGCAGAGAAGGGCCTGGGAAGAGGCGCAGCAGCCACTGCGTCTCTTGGAAGAGGCGCAGCACCTGCTGCGTCTATTCCCAGGAGGTTTCCTCCTGCTGAAGAAAGATTTCCGTGTTTGAATTATGGTAGGACGGAAATAATTCGATTATCCTTAATATTTATCATAAATATTACGGGATATTATTTGCCAAAAGATAAAATTTATGAAATATGGAATAGAAATATCCGGAACATTCCAGAACATTCCGACTCGGGATTTAACAGTTATCAGAAAATGGAGACGGTTTTCGACCCGGACTCCGAATGTACTCTAATTACTGCCAAAACGACCGTATCATGACGTAGATGACAACTAAGAGGTTGACATTAATATTTAAGCAATCACTTGACGATAATCTTACGAACTGTCACAAATCGTTCCGCGAATCAAACATGCGGCCCAATCATCACCGGGTGGTTTGCGGGAGGTGCAGAAACGAGGTGTCTACACACTTCAGACCTAATCACCAACGGTCTTTCTCGAGGCCTGACTTTGCCATTCTTGCCAACCACCATTTCCGCGACAGGAGTAGTCTTTGATTTCTTTGAAGGATGAATGACTTGAAATCCGGCTTCTTCTTCTCCCCTCGTCGATGCTTCTCCTTCTCTTTCTCTCCCTCGCGCACCTTGTAATCAATGGGCTCGCGTTTCCTCGATCTCTCGCTCTTCCGGAGTTGCAGCCTTTCTCCACCTCAGATAAGAGTCCGACACCCACAAAGCATTGGCGGAGAAGCTCAAGAACCACATGTTTCTTTGGGCCCATTTAATGGCCCACTCCCTTCGGCTCTCTGTAGTAAGCGCCATAGCAGTCTGCGGGACGGTATCAAGCCTAGGGATCGTCTGCTTCAACCCAACTTGCCTCATCAATCTTTCCGGAAATATGCATACCATAAACTCCAATCCCGGAATGCGCACGGACCTAGTGGGATCCAAGGAAGATACTCCAGTGACGGACTTGAGGTGCCACCACGGTACAACCCACCTAATCAACGGACCATCATCATTCTTCAGCCTGTTCTTCCAATAATCGCAGACCCGAGTGAAGTCCACCATGTACAACCGCGTCCTCATCGCAATCGAACGGGAATGATAGGAAAGTGCATGAATTGGGGGCTCGATCAATCGGAGCCGTTCCATAAGCCAAACCTACCAAGAGCAGGTATTAAAAAAAAAAAAAAAACGAAAAACAAAAAAAAAAAAGAAAGAAAAGATGATGTCTTTTACCTGCAAAATAACGGGACTCCCCAAGAACGGCAGATCGCGGTTGGATTTCCTATTATCCAAACCCAAAATGATCTCTCCTAAGCATAAGCAAGCTGGGCTCCTGCGCAGCTCCATTTGCTCAACAAGGCTCAAAAGACGGGGATCACCTCTCAAGTCTTCGTCAACGTGTCCCTGGAAGACGTACACGTGCAGCAAACAAAATCCAAATGCCCTCCTCCTAGCAACATGAGAAACGGTAGGGTCGGCCCTGTTGATGAATCGGTCTATAAAATCCAACATCCTCACGCCTTTCGGGGTAACTAGACGATCCACCTCAAGTCTAGTCAGTCCAAGCAAGTCTCTGAATTTGCTCTTGTACCCTTGTGAAGTAGAAGGGATGGCAGGTAAATGTTCGGGGTCCCACCCACCAATAGCAGCAATTTCTTCAGGAAATGGGCAAATATCACCTCCCGGGAACGCGAAAACGTGATAATTCGGGTCCCAATAGTCAAGGCAAGCATCCAAGAACGGTTTTACTACCTTAATGAGTTTCAAACTCAACAAAGACCCAAGGTTATAAGCACCCATGTCGTGCTTCTCCATATTCGAAAACTCGTTGGTCCATTCCTTCAAGCGGATCTCCAAAGTATTCATAATGACAATTTTCTCTTGAAGATTTATTTTGAGAGTTTTATGTGAATAGACGAGGAGGAGACGGAAGAATTGTGTGAATTAACGCCCCGTCGACGCTTCTATTTATACTAATTCTTTGTTTCCAAAAATCCGCCGTAACGGACTGCTTGGGAACAGTAAAGACTCATTGCGCCTCTTGAAGGGACGCGGCTCATGCTGCGCCTCTTCCCCGATCTCACTTCGTGATTTCGCGTTTGGATCTTTCCTAATTCTATAACGAATAATTTCCTATTCCTACGGGATTTTATTTTGATAAATACGAGCAGTTTACCATGTTTCAAGTTTCCTATTTTCGCGGGCACGCATTTCGAGACGACATCGACAGTTCGCCATTTTACCACATGTGCACATTTTCATTTTAGGAAATACATTTCATTTTCATTTTTAGAAACAATTCCAATTCCTCATTTTAGGACATAATTTCCATTATAATTCATTTACTTTTTTTATTATTATTTTTATTTTCTTAATTTCATTTCCACATCTCTAACTTACAGATTTCTTTTTTTTTTTTTTTTTTAGGGGGTAACCCTCCCTACCGTCCGGTCATTTCCGGCAAATTTTTTGCTTTCCCTCGTGTCATTTTGCGCTGATTAAAGGCCTTAGGTATATAAAACGTATGTTTTGCGTAATTTCTATGTAAATTTCGGCAGCATGACGGCGCAAACCGTTATCTACCAAACCTGTTCAAGAATTAACCTGCAGGTACAAGCAACACAACCCAGTAGCAAAGGCACTCAGGCCGTCGTATATACTCCGAACAGAGCAAATGTACAAGCAAACTGGGGGCTTGCGCCCCGAACAAAGTCCAAAAGTCCATAATCGGGGCTTGCGCCCAAACAGAGTCCAAAAATGTTTCAAAATCAGATGTCCAAATGTACAAGTCTACAAAACTACACAAAACTACTGCTGGGCGCCCTCCAACTCGACAACTCTCGCCACCAGAACGGCGATCTCGGCATCCCGAACCTCGAGCTCCCTCAGCAAGCGAGCCGTCTCCTCCCGAGACTGGGTCAACTCTCGCTCCAGCTCACGGTCACCCTGTAAACAGCAATAAATTGGCTCATGTCAATCAATTCAAGCAAGATCGAAAATCAAAATAAAAAAAAATCAAATAAGGTTCATACCTGACGACCTCGACCACCGACGAGTGCCTCGATGGCAGTAGCTCGCAGCCGGTTGGCCACCCTCCATAGCGCCACGAACCGGGACGGCGCGACCTGCATTATCAAAAAAAAATTCTCAGCAAACTAAGCAAACTCAATCAAATGTGTTCTTACACAAAAGTCATACAAGTTGGAGGCTTACCCTCCGAATCAGATGTTGCTAGTCATCTAAGCCAACATCCGTCACAGCTACGTCAAAGTCACGCAACTCGGAGATCGTCGTCCTCCCGGTCGCGTCAGTGTACTCGAGGGTCTCGGGGTACTCTGGGGGCTCGATGCCCGCCGCCTCAACCTCCTACAAAGACAAATAGCTCTCATTAATCGATGATCCTTCGTCGTAATTCTCGAAATCAAATCAAGAAAAAAAGTAAAAGACACTCACCACTACCGACCAGTACGCCAGCCTCCCGTAAAGGAACGCCGAGTAGTCCTCGCCAGGCAGAAGAAGGTCGTCGCCACTGGCACCAGCCAAGTCCGCCTCCCTCTCAGCCTCAGAAGGCTCCCTAAACATCGTCCTGGGAGGATCGACGGGAACCGTCAACGCGTCCCGAGAGCACTGACGAGCCAACCGCTCGCCTAAGTACCACACAGGACCCATCGATGTCCTCAGCAGCAGCCGACTCGGGCTCCTAGGTCGGAGGACCTCAGCGACGAAAGGGGGCGCTCCTGCGTACTCCGCCCAAGGTCTGGGCACCCACTGCGACAATATAAAAGCACGGATCATCCCTATGTCCAATTAAAAGTAAAGTATAAGAAGAGTAAATGAATACGAATGGGATACTCACGCTGCTCAGCTGAAGAGCGTTCACGTCCCGCCGGTAGACATTGTGAGAAGAACGCTTGCTCTTCGTCCGACACATGACCCAATCCCTCACCACGGGATAGGCCCTCTCCAACGGCTCCGTCCTCTTGGGCGCGAGGCCCGGAAAGTAGGAGTACACCCACGCCTGTAAAACAGAATAATCAATAACGATCTTTCGTGATTTGATAAAGAAAGGAATTTACTTTGGTCTAAAGGAAGGTTCATACCTCCAACAGTAGCCCAGGTCCGACAGCGCCAGGAGAAGTCCCCTTCTCCATCAACTCCGGACGAACCATGGCCCTCATGAAGCGGATGAGGACCAAAACCAGCAAAGTGACCCGGCCCCAACGCCCTAGGGAACTCGGGTCGAAAGAAAGGGAAGGAGCTTCGTCACGACCTCTCGCCCTTGTCTCCGAGGTAAATCGAAGACAGAAACCACCAAAGCCACGACGAGCAGAGCCCTCGCTTCACCAGACAGGAGGAGGAGCCGTCTCCCTCCCATCAATCGTCACCGCCGGGGTCTTCCCCGCAAAGTAGTCTCGAACGTAAGTACTGGGTACCAAACCCAAGATCGCGCAACAGCCTTCGGCGACAAGTTCCACCCGATCAATCTCCTCGCCTCGGCCGAGTCCGCCCTCATGGCGCGTCTCTCGGCCACACCATCTCCTCGGCCCCACACGGCAGACCAGAAATCATGCCGTAATCCTCCAGAGTGACACTCACCTCACCAAAAAGTAGGTGAAACGTGGAAGTCGTGTCCCAAAATCGGTCTAAGAAAGCGCGGACCAGGCTAAGGTTAGCCCGCAACTTCCTCTTCACGATATCCCTCCAGACCTGAACCAGAGGACCGAACGCTCCACGCTCGATCATGGCCCTCTCCTCCGCCGACAGCTGCTCGTAATGCTCCATCGCTGTCGTGTAACCCGAGAACGACCTGATGTTCCCGGCCTCCTATTATGATTCGAAACAAAGCTATCTTTAGTTTTGAATGAAATTCGAAAGAAATTTGGACAAAAAGAATGAAAGAGGATGAATAATGAGTAGTGAATTCTTATTTACCAAGCTCTTCACCGTCCTGTAGGACAGGTGACCCTCTGCAGCCCACACGAGGTGCCTACTCTCCCAAGTCTCAGCCCACGCAGGAGCTCCTCTCAGCTGACGACCTCCTCGCCCGACGTTGGCCCGTCTCGGGGCCTCCTCCTCCTCGACGGCCTCCTCCTCGTGAGCCTCGTCTCCAGCAGCCATCACCGCAGCGGTGAAGGCCTGCTCTAAAGCCTCCTCAACAATAGCGGCGTCTATCTCCATGGGAGCTCTCCCAGAAGTAGAAGCCTCATCACCTGCAACATTAAAGCAAATTCAGGCCGCGTCATACGACGACAAGCCTTTGTAAAGGGGTTTTCGAGCCTTCAAAGCCCTGAAACTACTCCTCCCGTGCCATCCTTGGCCACGTTCCCACCAACCCGATCACTCATGCGATAAATTGGGTCAAGTCAAGTCCAATTCGAAGCCTAGTTCCGGGTTCGAGTCGTAAAATTAAGAAAGATTTCGCTATAACGGTGATTATGCCCTAAAAAGGTGTCCTAAAAAGTTGTCACAAACCAAAATTCCGAGATGGTAGGAAGTTTACCCATCGTTCAAGGATCCCAAATATCAAATTTCATCGCCAATGGGCAATCCTAAGGCTATTTTCGAAGCAAATTACGGTTCAGCTGTAAAACCGTCTCAAAATTCATTCAAAGGCTCAAAACTTGATGAAAATTCGAAGCGAATGCATGGTTATGTTCCTAACACTACCTACTATCCATTTCTAACATCAAGCGTTTGCATTTGTGGAGTCGCCACCAATTTATTGTGGAAAATTGGAAACCGTTCGAATACCTCATGCCATGTCAAGACACAAAGTAATGACATGAACACTAAGCACTCGTTACCCTTAGCATTCTATGTCTAGAATGACTCTCGTGGATGCCAATGAACACGGATGTTCACAGAGATCTGGAGTAAGGGGTGAGGGTACGTATTAGGAAGCTCTTTTGATCGAACACCTAATCCCGCCCTCCTCGATAGCGGCCTCTACTAATGATTAGGGAAGTTATTCATACTCGATATATTGTCAATTTATATGCATGCAATGCAACAAATAATAAATTAATCCTAACATGTGAAGAATTAAACTAAGTCGGTGAACACGTAATTTAACAAACAATTGAGTCGAATTGGGGATTTAAATTGATTACATGTGAAGGCAAACAATCAATACAATAAAAGAAATACAATAATAAATACAATAATGAAAATTACAATAATTGCATCGAATTTGTTGATTTATGTCGAAAATACTTTTAAAACGGATAAATTGGGAAAAGAAAGAATAAATAAATTAACGAACAGGAATTAAGGTGATAATACAAATAATAGTTAGTTAATACGTAATTAAACAAACCAGGTCAAGGCAAAACGGGACTTCAGAGACAGAAATCAACCAGGAACAGGCGCAGCAGAGCTGCGCCCTCTGGAAGAGACGCAGTAGTTGCTGCATCTGTTCCTTGGCTTAGTTCTGGCCGTGGAGCCGGAATTGCAAATCGTTAATGTTCGTTAGTGATTTTAATGCTTGATTATATTATTTGGCTCGGATGGAAATGATTAACATATTATTTACATGTGATTGAAGGTAACAAAAGCAATGAACATGGATGAAAACTAATGAGAACTAATTATTTACAAGATTAATTGTGAATTAAACAAACTAAATAAATTAATTAAGTTAAAAAAATTATTAAGGATTGATTAATGACGGTGACAGTGGATAAAAGATGCGAATTTATCAAAGAATGAATTCCAGAGATCCAATATGGATGAATTGAACCCCTAAAATTCGAATTTGATTTTAATGACGAAAATCCGCAAACATGAATTACCTGGGATTTAAGTCGGAAATTAATAACGAATTGATTAACAAAGATGAACTATTTACATGTTAGAAATTATTGTGTTAAAATTATTATGTCAAGGAAACAACGAATAAAAGAAAAGCAAACGAATTAACAAAAGACGAGGAAGAAGAAAAGAAGCAGGAACTGCGGCAGCCTCACTACGAGGTGCAGCAGGTGCTGCATCCCTTCGAAGAGGCGCAGCAGTTGCTGCGTCCTTTCTCGACGTCTGTCTCCTTATAATCCATAAAAAGGATTTTAAACATGGTTTTAAAAATCGGTTTTAAGAGTACTTTCGACATAAACCATACATTATGATTACAATAAAGTAAATAACAATAAATAAAAGAAGGATTTACACCCTCAGACTTACATGTTTGACGAAACGAGATGAACTAAGTTAACGTTTAGTGATGCTCGACTCGAATGTAGACGAAAGTGCCTTCTAGGAGAAAATAAAACAAATTGATTAAAGTTGATTGATTGTGGAGTTGGTCAAATTGGTCGGTCATGCAAAGGAGGCCGGTACTCAGAAAGATCCGAGCTTACGTGGTCGAAAGTTCAAGCACGTAGATGCCAAAAAGTAAGAACGTGGTCAAGAATTGAATGCAAAGGGAGAAGAGAAGGGCGGACACTCGCGTGAGAAATATGAGGAACGAAGGCTCCTATTTATACAAATCACACGGAGGAAATAGGGTTTTCGGAGAAACTTTGGAAGTGAATCTCGAAAAGATATGAAAAGATACGAAAAATACGCAGAAAAGAACTTGGGAAGAGGCGCAACAGGCACTGCGTCTCTTGGAAGAGGCGCAGCACTTGCTGCGTCCTTTCCCAAGTGGTTTCCTCCTGCGGAAGAAAGATTTCCGTGTTTCGATTATGGAATAACGGATTTATCTTATTTTCCTTAATATTTTGTGTAAATATTACGGGAAATACTTTACCAAAGATTAAAAGATTGGAAAATATGGAATAGAAATATCCGGAACATTCCAAAACATTCTGACTCGGCATTTTAACGGTTATCAGAAAATGAAGACGGTTTCAGACTCGAACTCCAAATGTACTCTAATTACTGCCAAAACGACCGTACCGGCGCGTAGATGACAATTAAGAGGTAGACATAAGTGTTTGAGCGATTACTTGACGATAAACTTACGAACTGTCACAAATCGTTCCGTGTATCAAACATGCGGCCCAATCATCACCGGGTGGTTTGCGGGAGGTGCAGAAATGAGGTATCTACAGGTGGTCAAACTTTGGTGAAGAAAATCCTAACTTGAATAAATTGTAACTTTAGTTTTTTAATCTCACATTTTTAATAGTGCTATATTTTTTTGTGGATGTTTGTATTATATATTCATCATTGTTAATTGTAGTGAATTTATTAAGATTGATATTAACAACAAATTACAAATATGACTAAGACAAGTTTAGTGTAAATATATTATTCTGTATTTATTTAATTAAGTTGGTTAAAAGGGTAAATTTATTTTTTCCTTGTGATTTGAATACTTTGAATACTAATGAGATATGATGCATTTGATTTTGTTGTCTTATTGTTGCTTTGATGACAAATGGGAAAATACATTGTATTATTGTATACCCATCGATTTTCGATAATATGTTTATATTAATTCTCTTAATATAATTACTTAATTTTTATCCCCCCAAAAAAACCATAATACTAATAAGTAGCATATTTTTTTTTTACTTTGAATTTCCAACGTGAGAATGTATATTGTTTTATCTATTTACCCACTTCATTTAAATTGGTTTTATTTGATTAAACGTTACAACAATTAAGAGAAAATGAGTGAATAATACTTGAAGTCTTAAATATTATTATTATTATTTCCAAACTAAAAAAATATAAGTATATAAATTATGTTTAATACTACTTATTACTTTTATATTTAATACGATTTTAATAAAGTTAGACTAACAAAAAGAGAAAATTGTTGATTACAGCCTTTTATAAACCTCATTTTGAAAATTACAGCCTTATATAATTTTTTTTGAAAATTACATCCAAAATATTACTTTTCTTCTAAAATTGCACCAACTTGAGTTTTCCGGTGAATTTTTATGATGTTTTTATGATGTTTGGGGTGATTAATTGGTTTGTGTTAAGGAGAGGTAAGAAATTTGGGTAAGTAGGCTCTCAAATAATAAAGGGTACATCATAAAAAACATCATCAAAAATCACCAAAAACCTCAAGTTGGTGCAATTTTAGAAGAAAAGTAATATTTTGGATGTAATTTTCAAAAAAAATTATATAAGGCTGTAATTTTCAAAATGAGGTTTATAAAAGGCTGTAATCAACAATTTTCTCTAACAAAAATATCATTTTGACGTTGACCAAAAATGATATCATTTGGTTACAAAAGTAATGTGAATGAGAATAACAAAATAATAGGGTATAGTACCAATGTAAGAAAATATGCGTACCTTAATAGCGGAATAGGTACGATGATCGACGTGTCGCTTTCTGCCCACGAATCCGAAACCGAGACCGATGCCGGTGGCTACTAGAATCACCGGATGTATTCACACCCCAAGTTCCAAAGCTCCACTAGGATGGAGAGCTTAACCGTGATTGTAGTGCTTAATCGTATTGTATGTTGTTATTACTGTGTGTATATTGATTCACATAGAATCACACTATTTATAATGCTCTAAAAGAGTAGTTACGAAGATGAGAATTAAGGGAATAATGAGCATTAAGATGGACTTAATGGCTCATTATCTCACCCTTAATTACAGCCATTATCACATAGACAATGTAACAGCCGCAACTAATGTGGCCGTTTAATGCATAATATTCAATACTCCCACTCGGCCACACAACCGAGTCAAAAGCTCCCACTTAGTCACACAACCAAGCTCATCTAAACACAACTCAATAAGAACTATCAACCACGTTTCATACATGAAAATGGGGCGTGCGACCAATATGTAACAAGTAGTGTTATATTAAGCCTCCATCAAACTAACATAACACTTTCACAATAACGATTCCCCAAATCATTCAAACAACACCGCAACATACACTGTCCCTTTATGCTATGACATGTCACGTAGTTATATACACAATATAACCGCCGGCCGGGCTTAACATGGTGTAGTTGAATTGACCATTCCTTAGACACTTATGAAAATCCATCTCAACTCGACTGCTTTCCTAACATGACCCGTTGAACCAACGACTTTATGATTCTCCAAAATCACGCTAAAGTAGCAACATCGAATCTCAATTTCATCTCACAACTCCAAGTCAAAAGGGCTTCGTACCAAAATAGGACACATAAGTCCAAAAGGGCTCACACAGCAACAGATTGGGGAATCATCTATCACTCCTTACGGTTGACGAAACACACATAGTATGATATATGTGTCACAACATAGCTCCCACTACGATGGGCATATCACGCTTCTATGTCGTGCGAATCATAAATCTAGATACTACTCAAGTATCTAACCCAAGCCACTAGATTGATATACACAATATCCAATCCGACACTTGTGATTCGGTTCAAAGCTTTAGTATGTAAATAGGGTGTCTTTTCACACTTCGACTACAAAAGTCTCATCTTAGACTTACTAAGGCGACTATATAACGAGTCAATATCTTTTCCATACAAATTATATACAAAGATAATCTCAATACTTACTAAGTGTTAAGTGACTCAGTCTCATCTTGCCCACTACACAAGTGTCAAGGCGATTACCTGTGTGACTAGGTAATCTAAAAGATTGGTGATATCTTATATGTGCCTCATCATGCAACGAATGCATATGAACATTTTTCAAAAACGTTAACTATCTTGTTAGTTCATCTTACTTGTTGACAATTCTTAGTCCTACACAAGAACTAATTTACTCTTATCACAAAGGTAAAAGTTAAAATCCCTTGATTACATATCATTGTATGTGTATAGGATCGATTTCGTAACAAAATACTTATCAATCACAAAAGTTGACGTTCAACCATGTACTAAACAAGGTACACATCAAAATAACAACTGCACTAGAACAAGAAATAATACTCGATCTAATCATTTCTTGCGCTTGATCGTAGGTTTAGACATAACCAAAATATTATTTTCTTCTAAATATATACCAATATGTCACCAATTTACAAAGAGAACTTATTCTCCTCTATAATTTTGACATAACTATATTAATTTCACTACCATCCAATTAAATCATCATACAAATGATTTATGGAATTTGAAATATATATATATGGAAGATCATTCAACACATGAATAAGCTTGAAGGATGATACCTGTCGAAGTGAGTATCAAAAATAATATTTATAATTTCCAAACTACAACTAGCAAGCGGTAGTAAGGGTCGATCCGCAGGGAGGTAGGGAGTTCTAATTGTCTTATTTCAGTCTATGAATTTTCTGGGGGGGTTTTGATTTGGATTATTTCTAAGTCTAAATGCATAAATAAAAGGCAAGTAATAAAAAGAGATGTAAACAATAATAAAAAGAATGCTAAGACGGTCGGTTCACTGCAGCTACGACGGTGGTATCTAAGTAAGTCTGATAAATCACGATAGGTGGGCAAATAAAAAGTCCTCTTGGTCCAACTTAACAAGTAGCGCCTCTCACCTTTGCACTCTTTGGTCCCTAGGTCTCACTAATACTAGCTCTCGCCCGAAAAGTGATTCCTAAAGCCTAAACTTTACCTATCTTTCGATCTTAGTAAAATTTAGTCGTTTCAATTTAGTCAATTTCCCTTCCCTATCTCTCGATCTGTGGGTTGGTCAATTTCCAAGTATTTAACAAGTCTCCTCTCGGTCTCGTTGTCAAATATTGCAATTAAAACATTGAAACGGTACTATTCTTATCGCGCGTCAGTCGATCGACCAGCTAAGCTAGTCGATCGACCAACAAGTCGATCGATCGATCGACTAATCGATCGATCGACCAAAGGCCGACATCAGGTCTACTAATCTACATCGTCTTCGCCGCAGGTCCCCTTACATCTTAGCACGGGGTAATTAGCTTCGCATATTTAATCTAACTACAACTACGAGATTGATAATAACAATAGAATTCATAATCGAAATAATTAAGCAAATAACGAGCATGAATCAATAATACAGCTTTGGGAATCCTAACTATCAATTCTAACTAAGGAGGAATTAAAGCAATAAACTGAAATTAGGAAGAAGAATACCGAAATAAGAAAGGGAACAACTGAATCCGAATGCTAAAGATGACTTTATTGATAAAACTAAACTAATTATGATTGAATCTAAAGCAATAATGTCAAATCAGTAGACGGGATTAACCCCTCCTGAATGCCTCCCAAAACTGATGTTCGAGGTCTTATTTATAGAGATGTCACGCAAAAACCTAAAAACTAATTACAATTGGGCTTCTAATTCTCGTTCTTAATTTGCGTCAGAGTCGAGGGGTGGTCGATCGACCACTAGACCCAGTCGATCGACTGAGTATCTCTGAATAGTACTGATAATCGCGCTCTGGTCTATCGACCATGTGGGTCAGTCGATCGACCAAGGGTGCTGTACAGTAATGCATTCTGACGAATTCTGCAGTGCGCACTGATCTTAAAACAGCTGCCATTTCTTCGTTACTTGGTCAAATCAGTCATTCTACGCGGCGTTGGAAAGCTAAGAGGATAAGCTTTCACCTCCAATTGGAATCACCCGATTATCAGTTATAGAAGTCGAGATATAGCCATTTGAAGCAGGCTGCAATGTCGAGAAGCACTTCTTCGCTTGTTAAACTCGTACGCACCCATGCTTTTGCTATCTTTAGGCCTTGAAACGCGCACCAAGCTCATTCCTCGAGTCAATACTTCATGTCAAATGCAATGTTAATTACTTAGGGACGGATTCGGCTCAATTTCCGCTCAATTATTCATATTTCTGCAATAATGTACAAAAATACGAAAGTAGACGGAAATAGGGAGAAATGTAGCACAAACTACATAAATGAGTTCTGAAATGCGTGTAAAATAGGGTGTAAAACATCATATAAAACACACTCATCAAACTTCCCCAAACCAAACCCTTGCTTGTCCCCAAGCAAGAACTAGACTCGATCCTAAAACCTAATGGAACGAGTTCAATCTCAGAGCGAATTGCAAACTGTCAAGCCTAAACCAAATTAATGCAACAAATCAACAATCAATTAGCAATATGAATCATGCAAACGAGTTATGAAGTCGTTAAAATCACTGAACCGTCAATCGTAGAGACTTATCAATTCGGACTCTCACGGGTCGCTCATATCACTCAATAAACACAGGTGAATATATGTAAAAGATAGAGAGAAGTAATATTTGTAAAGACTCTCACCTAACTACGACCTATGAAAACATGCCTGCAATCTAATATGAAAGTAATCTCTACAACCGTACATATGCATTCCAACCAAACAGATGACCATGACACATGCCGAGGTAAATATGGATATGTGAGGTAAAGGGTAAGAAGGGGCTAAAATGAATTTGGATATGAGGAGTAATAAGCCAAGCTAGTAACTACAATCCAAACTATAAGCGAATCCCAACTTCAAACTCAATGTAAATGTTACAAGACGGTGCCAATTCAAGGCACAAAACTCACAATCTCCATAAAATTGACTCCCCAAAGAATATAAACGATAATATGGGAGTGGAAATCACCAAATCATAATAATTGCAACATGTGATTTTTTCGAACTTTCTTTTTCTCGGGATGCAGTCGATAGACCAATATAGCAAGTCGATCGACTGTCCTCTACAGTACCGAACCCTCTTTTTCTTTCTTTTCTTTTCGAATCATTTTTTTCTATCCTTTTTTTTTTCTTTCTTTCCTTCCTTTTCCTTCTTCATTTTTCTTCTTTATTTTCTTTCTTCCCAACATCATCTCAAATGAGCATATGCCACCAAAAACAAAGTAACAATCCCGAAAACATAAACTACTAGCTTGACAAGGGCAGACTAAATGTAGGATGTAGTGACGGGACAAAAAGGCTATTTTTGGCAGTGTGGAGCTTATGGGTAATATGAATAAAGGATACCTCTTCCACATGTGTCAACAAACCACAAACCAAATGCATACAGGTATTAAGCAAATCAAGTTCATATTTATGCAAATTAATTTAACATGTCTCATAAGGAGTAACTACTCACATCCTAGATAAACTGGTCATGAATGTCACCAGTTATAAGCTCTAAACCTTAGAAAATGATGTAGCTTGCCAAAATTCTAAGTCAAGTCTCAAGTTCAGCAAGAAATTAACGAAAACTCGTAGACTATGCATATATGATTCTACTAATAACATGTCAATTAGCAAGGCTTAGGCGTAAACAGATGCAAATGCAATGTCATCATTGAAATACTACCGTTCCGACTCGACCTATATGCTAAAATAAACATGCATTTTTTGAAATTTTTGAAAATTTTCAATTTTCTTTTTTTTTTTTTTGGATTTTTGTATATATAAGTGAAAATAAATAACAATGCAAGACAAAAATGTAAACGTGAAACAGAAATGCAATGAAACATGTGAATGCAATGCAAAACCCATCCCCAAACCAAATCACACAATGTCCCCATTGTGCAAAATCATGTAATGAAAGCAAAAGGAAATGGGATTTTGCGGTAAATAAATAAATATGACATGAAGTGGAACTCGGGAACTCACAAGACTTTAAGCGCAGCAAAAGGAAACCTCCCCAAACCAGCGTGAGCTAGGAGGTTTCGATGAGCAGCAGATGCTACCAATAAATACCGAAAAGAGAAACAGAGTACCGCGCATAAAATCGAGAAAGCAAAATTGGGATGGTAATTATGTGCAAAGTTACGAAAAAGGAAGAAATCAGAAATAAGACGGAAAACAAAGTGGAGGGAAGACTCCCTCAATTCCGCAAAACGATCAAACACAGCAGGGGAATGATCGAAAATAGGTACAATGAAATGGCGAGTGGTCGATCGACCACATCACCCGATCGATCGATCAAGTGAACAGGACAGAAACTCTGAGATCGCGGCTCGTCGATCGACCATCTTGCGGATCGATCGATGAACTAATCTCTTTGTAACTTTCTCGATTTCGTCTAATTAGCTCAATAAATTAAGCTATCATGGTCTTCAACCTGCAAAATCACATAATAACGCGCCCAAAAATTGCGCAAAACCCAAATGTGATCTATAGTGTTTAAAAAGAAAAACAAGCACACGACTAAGAGTTTTTATTTCTAAACAACTATGAGGTTTTATTCAAAACAAAAACAAAACACATCCGGGTTGCCTCGGCTAGCGCCAGTTTCGAGACAGGTCCCGCTCGACCTCTTTTTTCTTGAGCAGCTCACTCTAATGGAGCCCAATCAAAACAACTCAAGGCTCTCAGCAACCTATCAAATAGCTGCGCATGTGCTACACAAAACTGTAAATAGCACCATAATATAGTAAAAACATAGGGAATTAAAATGTAAAAACATTTAAGCCTAACAAATTTCCTATGACGGCTCCTAAAATTGTCCACAAAGCTATTCTGCCCTCCAGCTAAGGGCGGAATATAAAAGCTCAAGTTAACCGCAGGTGATAAACAAAGGAGCTCTGTAGCATTTGACTCAAAAACAACGCGAGTAGAATCCAGATGCTCAGACGGGTAAGAACTGTGAGGTGGAGGAGTCTGGTCAACTAAAGGAGAAGGTGGATAATCGTCCCAAATGAATGGGATAGTAAAGTCAAATGGGTCAATGGAGTCTCCTAAAATAGGCTCATCATCGATATCATCATAAGTATCCCATTTAACCTCTAGACTATCACTCTCCTCATTGCTAGACTCGTCAAGATGGAGGTTCTCAAAGAGATCCTCCAAATCGACCTCACTATCAGTGCAAGAATCATAAAGGGGTTCTAAACTATCCTCATAAAAAGGATTGTCAACCACGCTAATGGTCTCCTCTATGTCTCCGTCAGCATTTCCTAGATCGGTTTCTAAGGTCTCACCCACCCCCTCATCTGAGTCAACATGAAGAGAAAAGTTGGGTTTTAAAGATTCAGTAGCAAACCAATTAAAGAATTCTAATACCTCAATTACGGGGATTCCTTCGAAATCCCACTTACCTATAGACTCGAGGTATGCTCGCGTAAGGTCATTCATATTCCGGAAAATAGTGCAGCATATTTGGAGATCGGAAAAGGCATCTCGTCTGGGCTCAATAAACTCCCAAAGTCTGGCTAAATAAGCACCAAAGATTTCATCCTCTTCCTGTGGAAAACTCAGAACATGAAAAATGAGAACGGTCTCAAGGAACCGAAGTTCCCTGAGACAAAAAATAAACTAAAAAAAAACAACTAAAACTAGCGCTGCCTCCCCGGCAACGGCGCCAAAATTTGATACCTGTCGAAGTGAGTATCAAAAATAATATTTATAATTTCCAAACTACAACTAGCAAGCGGTAGTAAGGGTCGATCCGCAGGGAGGTAGGGAGTTCTAATTGTCTTATTTCAGTCTATGAATTTTCTGGGGGGTTTTGATTTGGATTATTTCTAAGTCTAAATGCATAAATAAAAGGCAAGTAATAAAAAGAGATGTAAACAATAATAAAAAGAATGCTAAGACGGTCGGTTCACTGCAGCTACGACGGTGGTATCTAAGTAAGTCTGATAAATCACGATAGGTGGGCAAATAAAAAGTCCTCTCGGTCCAACTTAACAAGTAGCGCCTCTCGGCCTTTGCTCGGGTCCCTAGGTCTCACTAATACTAGCTCTCGCCCGAAAAGTGATTCCTAAAGCCTAAACTTTACCTATCTTTCGATCTTAGTAAAATTTAGTCGTTTCAATTTAGTCAATTTCCCTTCCCTATCTCTCGATCTGTGGGTTGGTCAATTCCCAAGTATTTAACAAGTCTCCTCTCGGTCTCGTTGTCAAATATTGCAATTAAAACATTGAAACGGTGCTATTCTTATCGCGTCGATCGATCGACCAGCTAAGCTAGTCGATCGACCAACAATCGATCGATCGACTGACTAATCCAGTCGATCGACCAAAGGCCAACATTAGGTCTACTAATCTACATCGTCTTCACCGCAGGTCCCCTCACATCTTAGCACGGGGTAATTAGCTTCGCATATTTAATCTAACTACAACTACGAGATTGATAATAACCGTAGAATTCATAATCGAAATAATTAAGAAAATAACGAGCATGAATCAATAATACGGCTTTGGGAATCCTAACTATCAATTCTAACTAAGGAGGAATTAAAGCAATAAACTGAAATTAGGAAGAAGAATACCGAAATAAGAAAGGGAACAACTGAATCCGAATGCTAAAGATGACTTTATTGATAAAACTAAACTAATTATGATTGAATCTAAAGCAATAATGTCAAATCAGTAGACGGGATTAACCCCTCCTGAATGCCTCCCAAAACTGATGTTCGAGGTCTTATTTATAGAGATGTCACGCAAAAACCTAAAAACTAATTACAATTGGGCTTCTAATTCTCGTTCTTAATTTGCGTCAGAGTCGAGGGGTGGTCGATCGACCACTAGACCCAGTCGATCGACTGAGTATCTCTGAATAGTACTGATAATCACGCTCTGGTCGATCGACCATGTGGGTCAGTCGATCGACCAAGGGTGCTGTACAGTAATGCATTCTGACGAATTCTGCAGTGCGCACCGATCTTAAAACAGCTGCCATTTCTTCGTTACTTGGTCAAATCAGTCATTCTACGCGGCGTTGGAAAGCTAAGAGGATAAGCTTTCACCTCCAATTGGAATCACTCGATTATCAGTTCTAGAAGTCGAGATATAGCCATTTGAAGCAGGCTGCAATGTCGAGAAGCACTTCTTCGCTTGTTAAACTCGTACGCACCCATGCTTTTGCTATCTTTAGGCCTTGAAACGCGCACCAAGCTCATTCCTCGAGTCAATACTTCATGTCAAATGCAATGTTAATTACTTAGGGACGGATTCGGCTCAATTTCCGCTCAATTATTCATATTTCTGCAATAATGTACAAAAATACGAAAGTAGACGGAAATAGGGAGAAATGTAGCACAAAGCCATAAACTACATAAATGAGCTCTGAAATGCGTGTAAAATAGGGTGTAAAACATCATATAAAAGACACTCATCAAAGGACACAAAGATTTATTATCTTAATCATTTGAGACAAACTCAATTAATCGATCCATGTATATAAGTTTCTCGATCTTCTTGATTCAAGAAAATAGTCTTTATATTTATTTGAAAACAAAATCCAAATAGATGACCAAAACTTAGAAGAAAAGCGAAACAAATCCGAACATTTGAGAACATATCTCATAATAGTCTTAAACCTTACTCTCATAAACACACATTGTCACAATGTCTATATGCTCTCATAATTACGATCCATTTTTATTACTTGGTGAAAACTCGCACTTAATAAAAGTGATAGCTCCCATTTACTAAAAGTGGTAAAACAACTGAATAGTTAGGACAACTCCCACTATCTTCCATAATGAGTAAAACATCTTAAGGATCGACCTCGTGTTAATCCTTATAACTTGACATACAAGTTAATATTTGCTCATTAGTAGACAAACTCTCATCTTTACCTTGAATCATGGAACTACCCCCACTATCCAACACAAGAAGAGAAGTTAAACTATCCTTGGTGTCTTAGTGAGATCACAAATTCTCCCACTCACCAAAAGATAGTTTGTGCATTGTAACGAATACAAGACAAAAGTTTACTAATCTTCACCGAACAGTTAGGAACACATCCAAGTGAATATATATATATATATATATATATATATATATATATATATATATATATATATATATATATATATATATATATATATATTGTGGGTCATTTAAACACAAAGTTTAACAAATGTTAAGACATGAATAACCAATCTTATATCCAAAACTTATTTGGAGCGAGGAAATTTTCCTAAAAACATATTTAAGGAATCCCCTTAATCTATAAGAAGGAAAACTTGATCATCGTTAGATGTCACTTAATCATGTCAAGTGATGTAAAATTCCTCAATTAAAACAATCTCTTGTCATAAGAATTAGGAATTGTAAGATCAAAGCACATATTTTTCCTCATTTACACTTTGAACATATCAAAGAGTTATTCACAACCAACACATTTGATGCGTGTCCTAAATATGTTGTTTTACACCCTATTTTACACGCATTTCAGAGCTCATTTATGTAGTTTATGCTACTATTTTCCATATTTCCGTCTACTTTCGTGTTTTTGTATAATATTGCAGAAATGTTAAGAATTCAGCGGAAATCAAGCCGAATCCGTCCCCGAGTACCTAACATTTCATTTAACGTGGAGTAAAGACTCGGGAAGCGAACTTGGTGCGCGTATCGAGGTTCGAGAGACTAATTCACGAAGCTTTTTTGAGCCAAGTACCTGATGAAGCAGTCGATAGACTGGTGTTTTTAGTCGATCGACCAGCGCGCGATTCCTAAAACAAGTCAGAAGCTACTGTTCAGCGCAGTTCAGTCGATCGACAGGTCACAGTGGTCGATCGACCAAACCGTTAATCTGACGCAAATTTAAAAGGACGAGAATTAGGAAGCCCATTGTAATTAGGTTATGAGGATTAGGTTACGTGATAATTCTTATATAACGTAACTCTTCCTCAGCATCTATCATCCAGTTTTCATCATTCAGTTCTTAAACATACAATTCGGTATTCATTATTTTAGTTTAGTTTCGTCAATAAAATCTACTTTTCGCATTGAGCTTTGGTTCTTTCCTCTTCAATTCTTCTTACGGTATTTCTCTGTTCTATTATTCAGTTTCGTTGCTTTTGTTCATTCTTAGATTAGAATTGCTAGTTAGAATTCCCAAAGCCAAATTATCGTTTTATGTTAGTTATTTATTCAGTTAATTCAATTATGCATTCGATAGCTCTATTTATTAATCCTATTGTTGTTTTTGTCATAATCATGAGTAGCTAAACCCTATGTGCTAGATGTAGGGGAACTGTAGTGTAGGCGGCGTAGAAATTGGTAGGTTTGAGTCGCGCCACGGTCGATCGACCGCCTACCCTGGTCGATCGACCAGCTCACGTGAGATTAGTTTCGTTTTGATTAATTTAATTGCTATGTTTGACGAATCGAGTGCACGCGACTAGTTGAATGCTTAGGAATTGACCGACCCGATAAGATCGAAAGATAGGGGAGGGAAATAGACTACTTAATCAAGACGACTAAATTAATAAGATCGAGAGATAAGTTAATTTAGGCATTTAAATCACTTTTCAGGACGAGAGTCAGCATTAGTGATATTAGGGACCCATAGCTAGATCGAAAGATGCTACCTGTTAAGAATGGACCGAGAGGACTTCTTATTTTCCCGTCTCACGTGATTGTTTTAGACTTACTTAGGACACTGCCGCCGAAACTACAGTAAACCGACCATCTTAGCATCCTCTTAATATTTGATTATATCCATTTTATTTATTTGCTCAATTATTTGCCTTAGTTTAAATTTTGATTTTATTGCCATTAGTTATAGAACAATTCAAAACAAACCCCCACACATTTGTTACTTAAGACTAAAATTAGACAACTTTTAATTGCATCGCCTCTCTGTGGTTCGACCCTGACTGCCACTATCTATAGTAGTAGTTTGGATTATAAATTTATCTTTGGTACTCTACGACGGTATCAAATTTTGGCACCGTTGCCGGAGAGGCAATTGTTTAATTTTTAGTTGTTTTTATTTTAGTCTTTTTCTTAGTTTAAGGGACATATGTTCCTTAAACTTTTCTCATATTCTACTTGTAGTTTCCTCTTATGCGCATGTCACGATTATGAATGTAGCAAGCGGTATTTACCGCTTCGGCCCAAAAGTTCTTAGGCAACTTACTAGATAATAACATTGTTCTAGCCATTCCTTCAAGGGTTCTATTCATCCTTTCAACCACACCATTTTGTTGTGGGGTTCTAGGAGCCGAGAAGTTATGGTCTACACCATTGTCATCACAATAAGCACCAAATGATGAGTTTTCGAATTCGGTTCCATGATCGGTTCTCATTGAAACAAGTTTTAAACCAAGTTAATTTTGAATATTTCTTAACCAAATTAGAAACTCATCAAATGTCTCATCCTTAGAGCTTAGGAAGAGTGCCCAAACGAACCTAGAGTAATCATCAACAATGACACACACATAACGACTACCACCTCTACTTCTAGTTCTCATTGGTCCACATAAGTCGATATGTAAAAGTTGCAAAGGTTGAGATGTACTCATAATTCTTTTGGATTTAAAGGAACTTTTAACATGTTTGCCTCTAGCACATTCATCACATACTTTATCAAAATCAAATTTTATATTAGGAATGCCTTCAACTAAATCAAGTCTTTTAAGGGTATTAAGTGTTTTTGTACTAACATGACCAAACCTTTTATGCCATAACCAAGGATCATTGTTCATTACACTCATGCAAGACATGGTGTGACCGGATAGAGAGTTCAAATTAGTTAAGTAAACATCTTTGACACGTCTTCCTTCGAGTATTAGTTCATTAGTAGTGGCATCAAAAATTCGACACATATTGGCACGAAATTCAACAACATTACCCTTATCACAAAGTTGAGAAATGCTAAGGAGATTATGTTTCAAACCTTTGACAAGCCGCACATTGTCGACACAAAGTAAGGATGACTTACCAACTTTTCCAATACCAATTACTTCACCTTTCTTGTTGTCACCAAACCTTACCGTGCCACCATCATATGCTTTAAGTGAGAGGAATTGGCTTCTATCACCTGTCATGTGACGAGAGCATCCACTATCCAAGTACCAATTGCGGCCGCCTCTCACCAAGCCCTACACAAGATTAGTTTTTGAGTTTAGGAACCCAAATGAATTTGGGTCCCTTTTTGTGATCAACATAACTTGTGGTGTCTTTCTTAATGTTCATTTCTTTTAATGTTTTGGTGTTCTTATCAATGTCATCAAATCGTTTTGTACATCCATTAAAGCCATGACCATTGTCACCACAATAATTGCAAATGATGTATTCGGGAAGACCTACATACTTCCTTCCTCTAAAATCGTTTTTAGGCTTCTGGATGCAAAGTCAGTCGGTCGATTGTTCCATTTGAACCCCAAACCAGCAGATTTATCACATTTCTCGGTTTGATTCGTGAGGAAGTTTAACACGGTTTGACTTCCTTCCCATTTTTCAGTGATGTTCTTAGCATTAGCAAGTTCATTGGTCAAGTCATTGACACGTGAGAGAAGATGCAAATTCTTTTCCTTTTCTCTTTTAAGTTCATCATTGTTAACACTTTCTATGGACAATCTTTTCTCAACAATGAAGTCATGGGTGTGATTGTTGAGTTTAGACACGAGATATATGATTCTTTCTTTGGACTCTTCATATTTAGATGTCATCTCGTCAAGTCTTTTGCTTAGATCAACGACTTCATCGGATCTATGGTGAGGAGAAGACCTAGAAGTGCTACATTCGGGCATACCTTTTTGAAAGAAAGTAAGCCTATCATGGAGATCTTCTATTTCATTCTTGAGATAAACAACCTCACTCTTAAGACACTCATTTTCATTTTCCAACCATTCACTCTTTCTTTTAAACTTGTCTAAATCGTGGTCAGAAGCAACAGTCTTAGACACTGTTTCTCTTAAGTCTACAACTTCAACTACAAGGTCATAGATCTCATTTTCAAGAGCATCTTTGTCCTTCAAAATATCATCACGTTCCTTGGTTAGAGAGGAAACTTGCATCACCAACGTAGTGTTGACATTTTCAAGGTCAGATACATCCGTGGGGGTCAACCTAAGACGCTCAAGTTCTTTAGTCAAATGTTTGTTTAACTTGTTGACTCTTTTAACTTCATTATATGCCTCAGATGTGACAGTGACGCAGTCTGTTGCTTTTAGTTCATTTTTCAGATTAAAGTTCTCTTGAGCAATTTCCTCAATCTCATTTTGCATTATATCAAGCTTATTAGTTTGAGACCGACACTTATCAAAAAGTTGGTCAAGAAGCTTACATACTTTCTCTTTGGAGTAAGTTCTAGCCTTGGCCTTTAGATGATTTACCTCGTTGTCGGAATCGGAGTCGGAATCGTCGGGGTTAGCCATGAGGCATCTTAAGTGTTCAAGTTTTGAGGTTTTTGAGACTTTTTATTTACCATGATTTGCAAGACACATTTTAGCCTCAAGTTCCTCCTCGATGAGTTCCTCATCTTCCTCGGAGTCGGACATTCCCCATATAGCACTTATGACTCTATGTTTATAGTCCTTTTTAACCTTTTCTCTTCTTTCCTTATATTTGATTTCTTCCCACTTGGGACATTCTTTAATTTGATGAGTTTTATCACCACATTTAAAGCATCCCACGGTGGAGGTAGGTCGTTTCTTAGGAAAGCGTTTTTTCGAGTAATTATTAGTGAACCTTTTGTTACCTTGTCCATTGACCAACCCGGCTAAGTTCCTTGTGAACATAGCAAACTCGTCTTCCTCCTCATCTTCTTCATCACTTGGAGAAGATGTGAGGGCGAGATTCTTTCCCTTTGATGACTCACTAGAATGCTTATCGAGGTTAAACTCGTGAGCCATTAGTGATCCCATTAGTTCATGAAGAGATAGGGTTGACAAGTCTTTAGCTTCCTCTATGGTGGTGACTTTAGGTTGCCATTTAGGGGTTAGACTACGAAGGATTTTTCGAATGATGTCCTCGGACTCGAAATTCCTTCCTAGACTTTTAAGCTCATTAATAATACAAGAAAAACGTGAAGAGAAACTATTTAAAGACTCGTCCTTTGACATTCTAAACATCTCATATTGTTGCATGAGAAGGTCAATACGGTGTTTTCTTACTTGGGACGTCCCTTCATATGCAAGTACAAGGGAATCCCAAATAGATTTTGCCGTAGGACACCCGGAGATTCGATTAACTTCCCCCTCACCAACACAACGTTGAAGAATCGACATTGCTTTGGAATTCTTTTCGGCAAGCTTGAAGTCGTTCTCATTGTAATTTCTTTCCTCTTTTGTCTTGGTGAAACCGTTAAGAATATTGGTTTCCTCAATGGCAAGAGGTCCATTTTGGATGATGTTCCAACATTGATAATCGATACTTTTGATGTAATGTTCCATTTTGAGTTTCCACCATCCAAAATTCGAACCGGTAAAGACCGGGATCTTGGAGTGTTTCTCGGAATCCATTACCCACGAATCAAACTCTAAGGCGGTTAGCCTCGATCAAGAGCACGAGTCTCTGATACCAATTGTTGAGTTTATGGATTCAAGTACCTAAGAGGGGGAGGGGGTGAATTAGGTACTATTTTTTAAAAAATTATAACTTCAACTTTATTGAATTAAAGTGAGTTACGAGGACAAAAGAGATTAGGAGATACTTTGGATAATATTGAAAAACTAAACAAGTATCACGATGAATGTTTGCTGAAGTATGAAAGCAACAATCGTTCGATTGTATCTATTTGTCTCGGTTTGTGGAATATGACTGAGACCAAATGCGAAAGTATGATGAATATTACTTCTAAGGTTAAGCAAAGCAAAGCAAAACAAACAAAGTAAATTGCAGCGGAAATAAAGTAAAAACAATGAACACGAGATTTTTGAATTGGTTCGGCAAATACTCAAGTGCCTACGTCCAATCTACCTTTTTATTGCTTTTCTTTTAGTGATCTACTCCGACAACTAAAAGACCCTTACAATAAAAGACACCAACCTACTCCGGTTGTAAAGCTAGTACAAGAACTACTCCGTTCTTATGACAAGCTAACTCGCAACCTACTCCGGTTGCCAACTCACAACCTACTCCGGTTGTCAAGAGTTAAAGACTACTCCGTCCTAAACTCTACTAACACACTTAGAATGTTATAGGATCAAGTTTCCACTAACACATTGTTAACAAAGAATAGAAATGGACAACTTTTACAAGATCAACAATTCATAAGCAAGAGAGTTTAGTATAGAAAAGCAACAGTAGCCACGACTGTAACAACTTGAAGACACTTGAAGACTTTTAAAGGATTTTGCAAATAAACACGATTTTAAGCTTTAAAATTAATTTGCAAAGATGGAAGAATTAATTCAGAAAAGTCTTAAGGAATTATGAAGGTGAGGCACGGTTTATATAGAGGAGGTGAGTGAAGGGGTTGCTAGGGTTTTGAAGGGTCAAAGACCTCACATGTGAAGGGCAATAGCAACCACCCAAAACTTGCACCAAAGAGGGCTCTTTTGCAAAGGTAAGAATGGGGAAAGATGGTTTGAAAAATAACCTTAAAAGCTCATGCAAATTCAGAAAACAAAGGGAGAAAAGACAAGTCACATGATGACAAGTTAACACTAAAATGGCAAAAAACATTCTTTGTTTTCTTAAAGAGCCAAAGGGTTGAATTTGCATAAAGAGGAAACATTTTGAAAATAATAATTCAAACCACTCTTTATTGAAGACCACCTCCTTAATAAAAATCTGATTTTTATCTTTGAAAAAATGAGTCACGTGAAAGGCTTTTGAAAGATAAAAAGGGACTTCAAGTTTCTCGAGTTGTGGCAACAATCCAAGCAGCTGTTTACTTGTAAAAGCAACAGTCGTCTGGACTGTTTCTATTACTCTAATATACTCTACTTTCTCACTTGTACATTAGATGACACATGACTTATTACAATGGGATTAATAACAACTTCAACACTTCTTAATCCATGCTTGATATGATCATATATCCTGAAAAGGTAAACTAAGATGACGCAAATCAAATGGGCATGTTATCATCAACATAAGGAACCCAACAACATACATTTTCAAACTTTGTCATTTTTTCAAAGCTCACTGACACAAGTGGCACACACCCACTTCACAAGTCAAAACTTTTCTCTCTTAGCAAGTGTGTTAGAATGGTCGGTCGTGTTTTGATTTGTCATCGATCTCTTGTCCAGTTTCCAAGATGCCTGAAACAAGCGACGCGAATTTCAATCAACTTCAAGATGGTAATGATCGAATCCTAGCCGCGCTAGCTCAAATCCAAGTTACCCAAGGCCAAGTGCACGATCGCCTTGACATCATCGAGGGCCGGATCTATACTGTAGAAACAAGGATTCCTCCTCGAGAAAGTGAAGTCGGTGATGACTTCGTGAATGACTTCAGGGACGACAATCCTCCCATGGGAATGACTGTAGCTGAGAAAAGACTCCAATACTTAGAGGAGCAATTGATGTACCTCAAAGGGGATGATATTTATAGGGAGAATAATCGTAAGTATGAGGCCGTCAATTCCAAATTGCCAACCAACTTCAACATGACGGATATCCCTAAATTCAAGGGGTATGAAAACCCTTTGAACCACATCCGTGCCTTTAAGGATTATATGTCTATCAAAGGCATCAAACCTGAGATGTTCTTAAGGATCTTTCCTTCATCTCTTAACACCATCCCAAAGCAATGGTTCTACTCTCTATAACACAAGAAGATCGCTACTTGGGAGGACGCCGCGATCAAGTTTTCTAAGCAATCTGCGGATAATGCTGAGATCCAAGTGAACATGCGCACTCTAGAGGTTCTTACCCAAAATGACAAAGAAGGTTTCACCGACTTCCTAAGTAGGTGGAGGAAGACTAGTACCCAACTAGTTGAACGCCCGGATGAGGCTACCCTCGTAGAAAAGTTCGTGGATAATTTAAAACCCATCTATGCCAGTCATTTGAGGTACCAAAACATCAAGACTTTCAAGGACTTAACCGTACTAGGAACAAGGATTGAAGATGACATCCGTAAAGGGCTCTTGTCCAAAACGGTGGGTCGAGGATATCAAGGCTCAACAAGTCGTTCATACGGCTCCACTAGCAAGACCGATGAGGTTAACCTACTCGAGCCATCCAATAAGAGTACCCCACCAAGAAAATTCACAAATCTTGGGGATACTTATTCCAACGCTCTAAAGAGGTTAATGAAGCAAGGCAAACTCCAAACCATAGGACCTACTCCCGAACCAGAAAAGAAATCCAAGTTCTGGGATGAGAACTCATACTCTAAATACCATAGGGGCAAGGGGCATGACACAAAAAAATGCTACAAATTGAAAAATGTGCTTCAAGACATGATCGAGGACGGTCGACTAACAATACCGCCGGGAGGTAAACCCAACAACACTCAGAACCCTCTTGGGATTCTAGTGATCACAAGTGAAGAATCTACTTTACATTGTTCACACCTCATTTCTCCAGTTGAAAACGAAATCCACGCGATCGAGAATGAAGGGTTCTATTCTACTATCTCCCCTACCATTGCCGACTTCATCGCATGGACAAAAGGTGTGGATATGCACGTTTCGGAATTAGAAGATGTGGTGACAATTTTACGTGACCCCAATGCAACACCTAAGGAGCATGTGCCATTAATCTTCTCCCAAAATGCTACTATGCAAGAAGTACTCGTCGTGGTTGATAGACTAATCGACCAAATCACACAATTGGAGGACGAGATCATGAGAATGAGGGAACTAGCTACAATCAATGGAGTATGGGCCGATGATGATGAAGACGAGTATCTCATAGAACACTCCCTAGTCAAGGAAATAGTCCAAAATGGTGAAGACCAAGATGTGGACCACCTAACTCGTTCGGGGCGTCCATATCAAAACAATACTCAAAATAGTCCAACCAACGTTGTCACACCAAATGATAACGAAGAAGACTCCACTGATCATTTGCTCAAGCAATTACAGAAGACAAAGGCTGATCTTTCAGTCTGGCAATTAGTAGCAAGCTCATTCCCACATCGCCAAGCTTTACTGCAAGCTTTGGCCAAATTAAGTGTAGCACATAATTCCACACCCGACGATGTAGTCAACTTGGTCTTCCAAGAAACACCAAAGCTAAGTAATCCTATTACTTTCTCAGATGAAGATTTGCCACCCTTTGGCACTAGTCACAACTTAACTCTTTACATCACCGTCACTTGCTTAAAGAAGAATGTGCCAATGACCTTGGTAGATGATGGCTCCGCGGTCAACGTCATACCCCTCAAAATGGCATACAAATTAGGCATGAAAGAGTCGGATTGGACCCCTACCAATCAAGGTGTTCGCGCGTATGATGGTACACGACGAAAGGTAGTAGGACTCGTTAACCTAACCATAGCCACAGGGCCAATTGAGCGAAAGGTTAACTTCCAAATAGTGGACATCGAAGCTTCCTTCAACATACTTCTGGGAAGACCTTGGATTCACGCTTCCAAAGCGGTAACATCCACCCTTCACCAAAAGATCAAGATCCCACTAAATGGCAAAGTAGTGATGATCACTTCGTCACCCATCAAGGCAATAATCGAAAAGAAATCAAATAATCAAGTCCTTGCGGATCGAGTATATGAACTTGGGGGCTTTCAAAGCATAAGTGTCATAGAAAGTGAATTGGCACCCCTATACTACGATCCCTACTCCAACTTGGTGGTCAACCACATGCTCAAATCCCAGGGATACTTCGCTGGAATGTTTTTGAACCCTACACGAAGAAACACCTTCGCACCTTACAAGGAAGGCAACTCAAAAAGAATACCACTTGGACTAGGGTACAAACCCACTAAAGAGGAAGTGCTCGAAATGCTTGCTCAAATTCAAAGCCGTAAGCACATAGGTGTCCAAATGCGACCATATTTCCCTACCCTAAACGGATATTTTGTTAAGGAAGGAGATCAAGAACTCTTCCACGGATTTCCCGAACCTTGGCACCACCTTGGAAGGAAGCTAGCCGGAATCGAGATCTTTCACGATTGTTACTTCATTCCTCCAGAAACGGTTCCTACCGTCAAAACCCGTCAAGCACCTTGCTTAGACGAACAAGCTGCTAGTCTACTGTTTGGAGAAGATCGATTAGTTAGAGCCACGCAGGATGAGATCATTACCATGATACTTCAAGACGATCACTTCAACCCTACCGCGTTAATCACAGAAACAAACGCAAATCAGCAAAAAGGATGGAGAAAGTCAATCAAGTGGACCAACAATCAAGGAAGACTCTTCAAGCTCACCACTGGAGAAGGAGAGATGTTCAAAGGAGAACCAGAAGACGATGAATTCGAGTCAGAGTCGGAGTCAGAGTCGGAGTCTAGAGAAGTCACTAAGGAGTCTCCTCCTGTCATCATCCCCATTCCCTTGGTTTCTCCTAGCTTAGCCTCGAATAGTAACAGTAGTTCGGGAAATGTCCCAACCACTGTCCCTTTACCGTCACTGACCACAGATCAGATGGCTTCTTTGTTTCAACTTTTCTCAAACTTTAATATGAATAAATCAGGTTCTGCTTACTCTTTGTGTTATCTTGAGTGCAATTCTGTTTACGATGATACTGAGGATGACCAAGACCCAGACTCAATTGAGATACCTCCCTACGTAGCCAAAGAAATACTACAGGAAGGGGAAGGGGGACCAGTAATAGAGAATACCGAACCCATCAATGTAGGAACCGAACTAGAACCCCAAGAACTTAGGATAGGGACTACCTTGAGCTCTACCGAAAGGGCCGACTTCATAGACCTCCTAAACGAGTTCAAAGACGTTTTCGCATGGTCCTACAAAGACATGACAGGGATCGACAGGGATATCGCCAAACATAGAATCCCAATTAAGCCAGGTTTCAAGCCTGTAAAGCAGAAGCTTCGCCGAATGAGAACGGAATGGGCTCTCAAAATTAAGGAAGAAGTCGACAAGCAATTCAAAGCCGGGTTCATCAAAGTTTCCGAGTATTCTGACTGGGTAGCTAACATAGTACCTGTACCCAAAAAGGATGGGAGAATCCGTGTTTGTGTTGATTTTAGGGACTTAAACAAAGCAAGTCCTAAAGATGACTTCCCTCTACCACACATCGACATATTGGCGGACAATACTGTAGACCACGCATTACTATCCTTCATGGATGGGTACGCGGGTTATAAATAAATCAAGATGGCCATAGAAGACATGCATAAGACCGCCTTCATCACTCAATGGGGAACCTATTGCTATACGGTAATGCCGTTTGGGTTAATCAACGCCGGAGCTACATATCAACGCACCGCAACTACACTCTTACATGACATGATGCACAAAGAAGTTGAGGTATACGTAGACGACATGATTGTCAAGTCCAAGGACAGAGAAGGGCATATTGCGAACCTTCGCAAATTTTTCGCAAGGCTACGAAAGTACAACATGAGACTCAATCCTCAGAAGTGCGCATTCGGAGTAACATCTGGCAAGTTCCTGGGATACGTCGTTAGCCAACGAGGTATAGAAATAGACCCTTCCAAAATCAAGGCTCTGATCGAAATATCACAACATCAAACAGAAAAAGAAGTCAGAGGATTCCTAGGGAAAGTGCAATATATAAGTCGATTCGTATCGAAACTCACCATGATTTGTGAGCCTATCTTCAAGAAGCTCAAGAAAACAGATCACACTATATGGGATGATGACTGTCAGAAGGCATTTGACCGAATCAAGGAGATATTAGTTAAACCACCAGTGCTCATGCCACCACAACGAGATCAACCTCTTGGTTTATATCTCACATGAATAAAAAACGACCATGGGTGCCATGTTGGCTTAAACCGTAGGAAAAGAAGAAAGGGCTATCTACTACCTTAGTAAGAAGTTCTTGGAGTACGAGTGCAAATACTCACAACTCGAAAAGACATGCCTCGCTCTTGTGTGGGCGACGAAGAAGCTACGTCATTACATGCTTAGCTACTCCGTCAAAATATACTCCAAAATGGATCCAGCCAAATACCTCTTCGAGAAGCCCGTCCTCAACGGACGCCTAGCAAGATGGACTCTAATGCTCTCAGAATTTGATCTCAAATATGTGCCTCTGAAGGTTATAAAAGGGCGCACCGTTGCCGAATTCTTTGCAGAAAATTCCATCGATGATGCACAAACAATAGACACTTGGTCATTTCCAGACGAGGATATACTCCAAACTAATGTAGACTCCTGGGACCTTTACTTTGATGGAGCATCAAATTTAAGAGGATTTGGAATAGGAGTGTTGCTCATTTGTCCTGAAGGTGAGCATACACCAATCTCTGTCAAACTCAACTTCGAGGTGACAAACAACGCTGCAGAATACGAAGCTTGTCTAATTGGACTACAAGCGGCAGTGAGCTTAGGCATTAAAAACCTCCGAGTACATGGGGATTCATCCCTGATCATCAATCAAGTTACGGGATCCTGGAAAATCCGAAGTGAAAGCTTAGCACCCTATCAAGCCAGAATAGACCAAGTTGCCCAATTCTTTGATCACGTGACCTACCTACACCTACCTCGGGAAGAAAATCAATTTGCAGATGCTCTTGCAAAACTTGCATCTTTGATTAATATGTCAGATGACATGGTGGAAATGCCTTTATGCATCGAACGACGATCAGAGCCAGCTTATGTCCACCAAATTACCGATGAAGAGGAAATCGCAGAGGAACCATGGTTCCAAGCAATCCTAAATTTCAAGCTCAACGGTACCTATCCATCGGAAATGGACAAAAGGGGACAACGCGCTATACGCCTACTAGCTTCCCAATACGTTCTCTTGCAGGGAGAGCTATACAAAAGAACACCTCTTGGTGTAATCTTACGTTGCCTTGATCATTCACAGGCACGGAAAGTGATGGAAGAAGTCCACGATGGAGAATGCGGTCCTCACATGAGTGGACCCATTATGGCAAAGAAAATCACACGTTTGGGGTATTATTGGACCAAAATGGAATCCGATTGCATCAAATATGTAAGACATTGCCACAATTGCCAAATCTTCGGGAATGTACAATATGTCCCTCCTTCATTGCTCTATACGATGACATCTCTTTGGCCATTTTCTGCCTGGGAAATTTATATAATCGGGAAGATAACCCCAGCCGGAACAGGAGGTCACTGTTTCATCCTAGTGACAATCGATTATTTCACTAAATGGGTAGAAGCGGCTTCCTACACCAGTCTCACGGCTAAAAACGTGGCAAAATTCATACAAAACAACATCATCTGTCGATATGGTTGCCCACATGAGATCATTAGTGATAATGGATCACACTTCCACGCTGAGACTGAGAAATTGCTAGCCAAGTACAAGATTAGACATCACCACTCTTCGCCCTATAGACCACAGACTAATGGCGCGGTAGAGGCGGCAAACAAGAACGTTGTCACAATTCTCAAGAAAATGATCGACAACTATCGAGATTGGCCAAGCAAGATACCCTTTGCTTTGTGGGGATATCGCACATCTGTAAGGACGCCCACTGGGGCCACCCCTTTCTATTTGACCTACGGCATGGAAGGTCTGACCCGGTCGAGTTAGAAATACCATCCTTGCGTATCTTACTCGAAAGTCAAATCCCAGAAGCTGATTGGAAGAGGGATAGATATGAAGAACTCATCCTCCTGGATGAACGTAGGCTACGCGCCTTGCACAATGTCCAAACATATCAAGCACGCATCAAAAGAGCCGTCAACAAAAGGGTTAAGCCAAGAAACATCAAAGAAGGAGATTTGGTACTCAAGTCGGTTAGAGCTCTTTTACCTGTCGATCCACGGGGAAAATTCAAACCCAATTGGGCCAGACCATTTCTAGTCAAATTCATACTTCCAGGGGGTGCGGTTAGAATCACAGACCTAGATGGGAATGAGTTTTCCAACCCAACAAATCTCGACCAATTAAAACGATATTATGCCTAGAATAGGAACAAAAACGCGCCTCGCGTAACCTCACGTGTCGCTCTTGTGGCACTAAATAAACGGCCCCTGGCCAAGCTGAAATAAGCTAATGTCACTCTGCTCTTGCATTTTGACAAATTTGTCATCCTCATATCATCGAATAAACTAAACTGCACCTTCGGAGTAAGCAAAAGCTCATGCTTATTTTCTAAGTTCATTACAAGCTCTTGCTTAGAACAATTATTCTTTTTATATTTAATCGAACTACGCGCAAGGGTTTGATTTCATTTTCTAAATGAATACGTAGGCAATCCCTCGCGGGATACAACCCAATATTTCAAAATGTAAATAGAAGGAGATTCGCATTGCATTTGGAATTCGACAAGAATAATAAATAGAAAATCACAACGGTTTCATAACCAATTAACCTTTTTATTTCATTCACTTTCTAGTAATAATAATACGTTACATAGTAAAAATAAAAATAGGCTAGGATTCTAAAAACCCCGCCTTTTTATTACAACAATAATAATAAATAAATAATAATAAAAACTTGGGCTATTCCTCCATCTTCCCTTTGCCCTTGTCATTTTTGTCATACTTCTTGTCACGGCCTCGAGCCGGGCGCTCTTGCGCAATTTCCGACCTAATCACCAACGGTCTCTCTCGAGGCCTGGCTTTGCCATTCTTGCCAATCACCATCTCGACGACAGGAGTAGTCTTTGGTTTCTTCGAAGGATGAACAACTCGAAACCCGGCTTCTTTCTCTCCCTCAGTCAGATGCTTCTCTTTCTCCTTTTCCACCTCGCGCACCTTGTAGTCAACGGGCTCCCGCTTCCTCAATATCTCGCGCTCTTCCGGAGTAGTAGCTTTCCTCCATCGCAGATAAGAATCCGACACCCATAAGGCATTAGCAGAAGAGTTCAAGAACCACACGTTTCTTTGGGCCCATTTAAAAGCCCAATCCCTTCGGCTCTCAGTAGTAAGCGCCACGGCAGTCTGCGGGACGGTGTCAAGCTTCGGGATCGTCTGTTTTAGTCCAACTTGTCTCATCAGCCTTTCCGGGAAGATGCACACCATGAATTCCAAGCCAGGAATGCGCACAGATCGAGTAGGATCCAAGAAAGACACTCCAGTGACAGATTTGAGGCGCCACCATGGTACGATCCACCTAATCAAGGGGCCATCATCACTCTTCAATTTGTTCTCCCAATAATTGCAGACTCGAGTGAAGTCCACCATGTACAGCCTAGTCCTCATTGCGATCGAACGAGCATGATAAGAAGGAACATGAACTGGGGGCTCGATCAATCGAAGGCGCTCCATAAGCCAAACCTACCAAAAGCAGGTATTAGAAAAAAAAAAGACAAAAAAAAAAGAAACGAAAAAAAAGACGAAAACAAGAAAAGAAAAAAAAAAAGAAAAAAGAAGAGAAAAAGTTCTTTTACCTGCAGAATAACGGGACTTCCCAAGTACGGTAGGTCACGATTGGCTTTCCTATTATCCAAGCCCAACAGGATCTCTCCTAAACATAAACAAGCTGGGCTCTTGCGCAGCTCCATTTGCTCAACTAGGCCCAGGAGACGGGGATCACCTCTCAAGTCTTCATCAACATGCCCTTGAAGGACATATACATGCAACAAACAAAACCCAAATGCCCTTCGCCTAGTAACATAAGAAACGGTGGTGTCGGCCCTGTTAATAAATCGGTCAATAAAGTCCAACATTCGCACTCCCTTCGAGGTCACTAAACGGTCCACCTCAAGCCTTGTCAACCCAAGCAAGTTTCTAAATTTGCTCTTATACCCTTGCGAAGTAGAAGGAATGGCAGGCAAGTGTTCTGGATCCCACCCACCAAACGCAGCAATTTCTTCAGGAAACGGGCAAATCTCGCCTCCGGGGAAAGCAAAAACATGATAATTCGGGTCCCAGTAATCAAGACAAGCATCCAAGAAAGGTTTGACAACCTTGATAAGCTTCAAACTCAACAAAGATCCAAGATTATAGGCGCCCATGTCATACTTCTCCATGTTGGAAAACTTGTTGGTCCACTCTTTTAGGCGAATCTCCAAAGTAATCATGATGAATGATTATATTGAGAATTTTATGTAAATAAGACGAAGAACAGACGGAAGAATTGTGTGAATAAAAGCTCTATCGACGTCTCTATTTATACTAAATTCTGTTTCCTAAAATCTGCCAGAGCAGACACACATGGGAACAGGCGCAGCACCTGCTGCGCCTCTTCAAAGGGACGCAGCTCATGCTGCGCCTCTTCCTCAGCAAGGTTTCTGTGATTTTCCGCGTTGGATCTTTCCTAAATTCCTTGACGAATAATTTCCTATTCCTACGGGTTATTGTTTTGGTAAATACGTGGAAATTACCATATTCCATGTTTCCTAATTCCGCGGGCACGCATTTCGAGGCAATATCAGCATCCTCGTCATTTTACCACACTTGTATATTTTCATTTTAGGAAATAATTTTCATTTCATTTTAGGAAATAATTTTCATTTTAATTTAATTTCAAAACTTACATATTTATATATATTTCTTTTATTTCTTTTTTTAATCATTTCATTTCTAACTTATAGGTTTCTATTTTTTTCTTTTTTTAGGGGTAACCCTCCCTACCGTTCGGTCATTTCCGACAAATTTTTTGCATTTTTGCATTTTCTCTTGCATTTTTGTATTCTTTTGCGTCATTCGTTTTGCGCTAATTTAGGCCATGTGTATATACAAATGTACGTTCTACGTGATTTCTATGTAAATTTCGGCAGCATGACGGCATAAACCGTCATCTACCAAACCTGTTCAAAGCTAACCTGCAGGTACAAGCAACGCAACCCAGCAGCAAAAGCACTCAGGCCATCATATACAACCAAAAAAGGGAAATGTACAACAAACTGGGGGCTCGAGCCCCAACCAAAATCCAAAATGTCCAAAATGAAGGTCCAAAATGTACAAATGTGCAAGATACAACCAACAACAAAACAAAACTACTGCCGGTCATCCTCCAGCTCCAGAACTCTTGCCGCAAGAGCAGCAACCTCGGCGTCGCGAACCTCGAGCTCCCTCAACAAGCGAGATGTCTCCTCCCGAGACTGGGCCAACTCTCGCTCCAGCACACGGTCCCCCTGTAAACAACGAAATTGGCTCATGTCAATCGTTTCAAGCAATTACAAGAAAGTTAGAGAATCAAAAATGGAATAGACACAAGGTTCATACCTGACGACCTCGACCGCCGACAAGTTCCTCGATGGCAGTAGCTCGCAGCCGGTTGGCCACCCTCCATAACGCCACAAACCGAGACGGCGCAACCTGCATTTTCAAAAAGAAGTTCTCAATAATTGGATAAGTTCAAATCAAATGTGTTCTTACACAAAAATCATGCAAATTAGAGGCTCACCCTCCGAATCAGATGCTACCAATCGTCCAAGCCAGCATCCCTAACAACCACGTCGAAGTCACGCAGCTCGGAGAGCGTCGTCCTCCCAGTCGCATATGTGTACTCAAGGGTCTCAGGGTACTCTGGGGGCTCGATGCCCGCCGCCTCGACCTCCTACAAAGCCAAATGATTCTCGTTAATCGATGATCTTTCATCGAATCCTCAAAACCAAAAATAAAGGAGAGAAAAGATACTCACCACAACCGGCCAGTACGCCAACCTCCCGTAGAGGAACGCCGATAAGTCCTCGCCAGGAAGAAGAAGGGCGTCACCACCAACGCCAGCCAAGTCAGTCTCCCTCTCAGCCTCAGAAGGCTCCCTGAACATCGTCCTAGGAAGATCGATGGGAACCGTCAACACATCCCGAGAGCACTGACGAGCCAAGCGCTCGCCCAAGTACCACACAGGACCCATCGACGTCCTCAACAACAGCCGGCTCGAGCTCCTAGGTCAAAGGACCTCAGCCACGAAAGGAGGAGCGTCAGCGTACTCCGCCCAAGGCCTAGGCACCCACTGGGACAAGACAAACAAAGGAATCATTCTTATGATCGATTAAAATCAATGTAGAAGCGAAATGAATATAAGTGAGATGCTCACGCTGTCCAGCTGAAGAGCGTTCACGTCCCGCCGGTAAACGCCGTGAGAGGAATGCTTGCTCCTCATCCTACACATCACCCAATCCCTCACGACGGGATAGGCCTTCTCCAGCGGCTCCATCCTCTTGGGCGAGAGGCTCGGAAAGTAGGAGTACACCCACGCCTGTGGAGCGAGATAGTCAATAACGATCTTTCGTAATTTGACAAGGAAAAGAATTGATTTTAGTCTAAATAAAGGTTCATACCTCCAGCAGAAGTCCAGGGCCGACAGCACCAGGAGAAGTCCTCTTCTCCATCAACTCCGGACGAATTATGGCCCTCATGAAGCGGATGAGGACCGCAAAGCCAGCATTGACCCAGTCCCAACGCCCTAGGGAGCTCAGGTCAGAAAGGAAGGGAAGGAAAGAAGCTTCGTCGACAGCCTCTCTCCCTTGTCTCCGAGGTGGATCGAAAACAGAAACCACCAAAGCCACAAACGGGCCCTTTGCTCAGCTGTACTGGGAGGAGGAGCCGTCTCTCTCCCGTCAATCGTCACCAACGCCGGGGTCTTCCCCGCAAAGTAGTCTTGGACATAGGAACTGGGCACCAAACCAGGCACTGTAACAGCCCTCGGCGACAAGTTCCACAGCTGATCAACCTCCTAGCCTCGGCCGAGTCCACCCTCATGGCAGTCTCCAGCCACTCCACCGCCTCAGTCCCACACGGCAGACCAGAAATCATGCCGTAGTCCTCCAGAGTGACTCCCACCTCGCCAAAAGGCATGTGAAAAGTGGAAGTCGTATCCCAGAATCGGTCCAAGAAAGCGCGGACCAGGCTAAGATTAGCCCGCAACTTCCTCTCCGCGATGTCCCTCCAGGCCTGCACCAAGACACCAAACGCTTCACACTCGATCATGGCGCGCTCCTCTGCCGACAGCCGCTCGTAGCACTCCATCGCCGTCGTGTAACCCGAGAACGACCTGATGTTCCCGGCCTCCTATTGTGATTTGAAACAAAAGCTATCTTTAGTTTTGAATGAAAATTGGAAAAGATATGGGCAAATCAAATGAAAGAAGATGAGTGATGAGTAATGAATTCAAGATTACCAAGCTCTTCACCGTCCTGTAGGACAAGTGACCCTCCGCAGCCCAAAGCAAGTGCCTGTTGTCCCAAGTCTCAGCCCACGCAGGTGCTCCCCTCAGCTGACGACCTCCTCGTCCTATGTTGGCCCTCCTCGAGGCCTCCTCCTCCTCAACAGCCTCCTCCTCGTGGACCTCGCCCCCAGCAGCCATCGCCGCGGCGGTGAAAGCCTCCTCCAAGCCTCCTCGATGACACGAGAAGGGTCAATAGCAGTGTCTATCCCCATGGGAGCTCTCTCGGAAGTAGAAGCCTCATCACCTGCAACATTAAACTAATTTTAGGCCGCATCACGTGACGACAAGCCTGGATTAGGGGATTTTCGAGCCTTCGGAAGCCCCGAAATCGCTCTTTTCTCGCCATCTTTGGCTATATTCTCACAAACCCGATCACTCATGTGGTAATTAGGGTCAAGTCAAACCTAAGTTAAAGCCTAGTCATGGGTTCGAGTCGAAATTTCGGCAGCTTTGCATTATAACGGTGATTATGACCAAAAAAGTGTCCTGAAAAAGCCGTCACAAACCAAAATTCCGAGATGGTAGGAAGTTTTCCCATCATCCAAGGATCCCAAATATCAAGTTTCATCGCAAATGGGCAATCCTAAGGCTATTTTCGAAGCAATTTACGGTTTAGCTGTGAAACCGTCACAATTTCACTCAAATGCTCAAAATTCAACGAAAATTCGAAACAAATACATGGTTATGTTCCGTATATTACCAATCATCCGTTTCTAATACCAATTTCACAAGGAAAATCCATTTGGGGGAAAAGCCCCAAATTTTCGATTAATTGGGTTTAAAACCCTAATTTTTTCGATTCAAATTAAGCAAATATAGAAGATTGAAGCAAGAATGATATACATACCTCGATTAGTCATGATGAATGCAAGCTTTTGGATCAAATTTTGGCGGAAATGGTTAAGATTTGAGAGAGAAATTAAGGAATTTGTGTTTCGAACAAATGAAATTGAACCCTCTGTTTATCGCGTTTTTGCGCAGAAAATACACCTTCAGGAACAGACGCAGCAGGTGATGCGCCTATTCCAAGAGACGCAGATCTTGCTGCGCCTCTTCCTTAGCTTCCCTCCATACGAGTTTTCAAAAATTCGTTATGAGTTCGTTATTCGTGGGCCCATCTTTGGTGCGCCTCTTCCCCGATGTCGTTTTATCTTTTTGGTCCGTTTGACGATTATCCTTCACCCGGATCCGCATTTCTAAGCCAGCAGCACACTGTTATACGTTATTTATCGCTTCCAAGATCTTGCTTGTCACAACGAGCGGATATTCCTTCACAGGTGTTTCGACACGCCTTCATTATGTTCCCCAACGAGAATAAGTGGATAGACTTTCCCTCTCGAGACATGGAGATCAGTTCCCGATTACGTTCCCCAACGAGAGTTCACGACTAACAGTCACTTTCTCTCGAGACATGGAGATCAACATCAACCCCGAATTCTTCCGAAGTTTGTTTGAAGACGACCCAAGCAGATTTCCCCAGCAGTTCTCGCCTGTGTCCTGCCACTCACAATATTTCTTGTTTCCCCGCGGAGTTCGACGAAGGTGTCGTTCTCCAGAAGTTCCCAAGCCGAAGCCTCCTTCCTTAGGTTCGTAAACCCGAAGTTAGGATTCTTAACCCTAGGATCCCAAATCCTTTTAGGTTCATAAGCCTTTAAGTTCCCAAACCAATAGAGTTTTTTACACCCAAACCTTAGTTACCCTTAAGTTGAACTTATATTTGGCCTCTTTCCCATTAATGCTTTCCTTTAGGGCCCCACACCCTAGCACAAATCCTTATATATCTTTTAGGTCCTATCCTTAGCTCCTACGCTTACCCTTAGCTCCTACGCACCCCCGAAAGCATCTCGAGAAAAAAGTCTCAGGTATGGTCTCTTCTTATGGTTGGCGAGCTTCCTTACGTATTCTAATGGACTTTAAACGACCCTCCCCGATAGTCGACAGACTCTAAAATGTTCCCGACGATAGGTCCTTGGCTCAGAACCATTGAGCCGTCTCGCGTCGCCATAGTCGTCAGGTTGTAATCTTCGATTGACCTGATGGCTATACTTTGACTTTCGCCTTGTCCAAGCCTCAGTCAAAGTGGGGGCTCTGTAGACACCTCGTTTCTGCACCCCTCGCAAAACACCCGTTGATGATTGGGCCGCATGTTTGGTACGCGGAACGATTTATGACAGTTCGTAAGTTTATCGTCAAGTGATTGCTCAAACATTAATGTCTACCTCTTAGTTGTCATCTACGCGCCGATACGGTCGTTTTTTGTGATAATTAGAGTACATTTGGAGTCGGGTCTAAAACCGTCTTCATTTTATGATAACCGTTAAATCCCGAGTCGAATGTTCGGAATGTTAGGATATTTCTATTCCATATTTTATAAATATTTCACAATCTTTTAATCTTTGGTAAACAATTTCCCGTAATATTCATACAAAATATTAAGGAAAACCAAATTATCCCGTCATTCCATAACTTAAGCACGGAAATCTTTCTTCCGCAGGAGGAAACCACTTGGGAACAGACGCAGCAGGTGCTGCGCCTCTTCCCAGGTCCTTTTCTGCGTATTTTTCGTATCTTTTTCATATCTTTCCGAGATTCACTTCCAAAGTCTCTCCGAAAACCCTATTTCTTCACGTGATTAGTATAAATAGGAGCCTTCGCTCCTCATATTTCTCACACGAGTGTCCGCCCTTCTCTTCTCCCTTTGCATTGTAGACCTTTGTTCTTACTTTTTAGCGTCTACGTGCTTGAACATTCGACCACGTAAGCTCGGATCCTTCTGAGTTCCAGCCTCGTTTTGCATGACTGACCAATTTGACCAACTACACAATCAATCAACTTAATTAATCTAATCGTTTTCCTCTTACGAGGGCACTTTCGTTACATTCGAGTCGAGCATCACTAATTGATAACGTAGTTCATCTCGTTTCGTCAAACATGTAAGTCTGAGGGTGTAAATCTCTCTTTATTTATTGTTATTTACCTTTTTTTATCACTAATGTAAGGTTTATGTCGTAAATACCAATTAAAACTGATTTCTAAAACTTTGTTTAAAACCCTTTTTACGGATTTCCAGTAGACAAACCGTCGAGAAAGGACGCAACAACTGCTGCGCCTCTTCGAAGGAGCACAGTTCCTGCTGCGCCTCTTCGTGAGGCTGCCGCAGTTCCTGCTTCCTTTCTTCTTCCTTCGTCCTATGTAAATTCGTCAACCTTATTTGTTTTCGCTTGTTTTCTTCAATTCTTTGGTACGATGGCATAATGATTTCATATGTATTATTTATCATTCATCATAAATACGTCTAATTAATCATTAAATCCGACTTAAATCCCAAGTAATCTCATATTTGCGGGTTTTCGTCATTAAATTCAATTCCGGGTTGTAGAAATTCAATTTGTTCATATTGAGTTTCTGGAATTCGATCTTTGATATATTTTCATCTGTCTTTCGTCATATTCGTCATTAATTTGTCATTAATTCGTTACGATTAATCTATTTTGTTCACCTATGTCACTAATCAATCATTCACTCATGTAAATAATTCGTTTGCATTCGTCTTACCCATGTTTCATTGGTTTTATGACCATCAATCACATGTAAATAACCTGATAATCACTTTCATCCGAATAAATATATTAATCAATACTTAAATTCACCAATTAATATTAACGATTTGCGATTCGTTAAAGTCACACACCGAACTCACCCTTGGGAACAGACGCGAAGAATCGCTGCTGCGCTTCTCCAAAGGGCTAGATCTTCTTGCTACTGTTCCAGGATGATTTCTGTCTCTGAACCACCTTTATGCCTTGACTAGTTTAATTAGTTTACGTATAATTAACTATTATCCGTATTATCACCTACTGATCTGTTCGTTAATTTCTTTCTTTTATTCTTTTTCTCAAATTATCCGTTTTAAAGGTATTTTAGACATAAATCAATTATTCCATTGTAATTATTGTAATTTTCAATATTGTAATTTTATTTATTGTGTTTATCATATCTCTTGTATCATTTGTATGCCTTCACATGAAATTGAGCACTAAATCCTACTTCGACATTAATTGTATGTTAAATTAATTGTTTAACCGACTTAGTATTAATTCACATGCTAGGATTAAAACTTGGATGTTGCATTGCATGCATTTAACCGACGATATATTGAGTACGAATAACTTCCCTAATCATTAGTAGAGGCCGCTATCGAAGCGGGCGGGATTAGGTGTTCGATCAAAAGAGCTTCCTAATACGTACCCTCACCCCTTACTCCAGATCTCTGTGAACATCCGTGTTCATTGGCATCCACGAGAGTCATTCTAGACATAGAATGCTAAGGGTAACGAGTTCTTGGTGTTCATGTCTCTACTTTGTGTCTTGACATGACACGAGGTATTCGAACGGTTCCAATTTCCCATAAAAATTGGTGGCGACTCCACAAAATGCAAACGCATGTTCTCCTCCCAAGCGCCCCCGTGGCCCATGTCCACAAAGGCCGTACTCGATTAGATTAAACTTGGTTGCAGGATTTTGGGGTCGGGTTATCATCTCGACTCGCGCTTATATATATATATATATATATATATATATATATATATAGAGAGAGAGAGAGTGTTATGACAGGAGGATTTCGAGGATTTTGACCTGTGGCCACTCGACCGAGTGCCCCTCACTCGGTCGAGTAGCTGCAGGTGTGGCAGGAAAGGAGCATTCTGATCTGAGCTACTCGATCGAGTAGCTAAGACACTCGATCGAGTAGGGTCAGCTCGATCGAATACCCTATATACTCGATCGAGTAGCACTATTACAGGAACATTTCGTTAATTAAAATTGTGTTAATGGTTATCTACTTGTATGTTTTGATGTTTAACATGGTTGTTGATGATTAGTAATATGTTTGGATCGTTAATTTGATATGTTGGAAGTCGTGCTTGGATTTCGAATACAGATTTGTGACGAATAGTGCAAGTAATAGTTGGTTCTTATTGTATTCATTTTACATCCTCAACGTCTACTAGTTATATTTTACAGGATTCACGTATTACCTTATATACATTGATACATGCATTCGTGACTGTGGCTAAATGTTCGAATAAAGTAGCAAATGCTTTTCCGAATTAATGGTTGTATGAGTAATGAGTAATGTCAATAACGAATCATATGTGTTGGGTAATAACAAGAGATACGTTCTAGTAATGTGGGTAATAATTCGGTGGTGAACTTTGGGGACTAAGTTCCTTTTAGAAGGAAAGAGTAATGTCGCAAAATAAAAAAAAACGATATTACAATAATTTTATTGTTTGTTTATAACATCCTTTATTGTTTTTGTTACATTTCTAGTACGAAGCTATAATTGTTATAATTCTTTTCGTTTGTTTGTTGAGTAATTGGTAAGTTGAAGTGAAAGTTGAATAATGTGCTAGGAAAAGATGGTCCTAGAGAGATAGTTATGATATCATGCGTTGGAATAGAATTGTATCGTTGGGTAACATAGTTGTGTTATGTGACATGTTTCGCGTTGATGGTCGTGTACTAGTGAAAGTGTAATCTCTTAGTGCGTGGCTAAGAGTTGTGAGCAGCAGTGTAGTCGTTGGTTATGTTGGTCCATGTTGCGAGGTTGGTACTTCAAGTGGTAGGTTTTAGAAGTCGATCTATATGGGGTGTTAGAGAGTTGATGATGATGACATGTGGGATAGTATTTCTGGGGAGTAGTGTCCGATGTCGGAAGAGTAGTGATGTCGACCTTGTTTCCGTATCTTGTGCTTTGGGAAAGGTGAGTTGAACTTCGGGGACGAAGTTCTTTTTAAGGGGGGAAGACTGTAATACCCGCCCTTTTAGGGGCCCGTTGACCAGCGTTGACCGACCTTGGGAGCAGTAATGGTCCTTAAGAATACGTGCCAAAGTTTCTGTTGAATGTCTAGGGTGTCGGTTGTTGTGTTGATGTTGTATTGTTGTTGTGACCGTATAGTTGAGTGTACATGGTAGTTGGTTGGTGTGTGCTGGATGTCGATTGTTGTTGTCTTGCAGCTGTCTGTGATTGTTTGTCTTTGGTTCTCGAGGTGCGTCCTCAGCTGAGTGGAGTCAGTTGCGGGAGTGGCTTCACGCCTTAGTTTCGCCCTCCGTGGAACCCGCCACGGGAGGGGATGTGCACATTAATGGGACAGGGTTATCGCTCGATATTATGAGCGGGGCTTAGGTGGGAACGACTGCGGTCCCCCACTGGCAGGGCTGGTCCAGTGGACAGTCGGTGACGGAGATTGATTGGAGTGGGCATGATTGTGTATGGCTGGTTGTGTTTGTATTGTGTTGATGGTTGTTGTTAGTTATTGTTGTATCTTGTCTCAGTTACTGACCTTGTGTGGTTGTCTTGTTTGTTTATGTGTCTGCCATGATCCCTTATGGCGAGCAATCAGTCTTAGCAGGTGTTGATGTGGTTGATAGCTGGAGTCCTAGCAGGGATGTGTCATCACGAGCTTCGATAGAGATAGTGTATAGCTGATGAGTTGCATCTTTATTCTTTTGGTTGGTTGTAACACTTGTAATATAACTATAATTGTTCTTTTATCGACATTTGATGATTACTTACCTCGGGCAACCGAGATGGCAACGCCCTTATATGCTAAGGAAGGTCTAGTTAAGGCTCCTCGGTATATGGGGGTGTTACAGGTAATGCGGTGAACATATATATATATATATATATATATATATATATATATATATATATATATAGAAGAGATCATGTAAGTCCATGTATATGTATTGAGTCCATAAGTTCTATTATGAGCCATTGGATGGAGGGAGATGGAGGGATGAGATGAGCCCACCCAAAGTCATTATAGAGGCTAATTAACACACCTTACTAATACACCCTAATTAATCACTAATTTACTATATATTTGTTTTCCACCCACCTATTTCTCTCTCATCTCACACATTTCACTCTTCTCTTCTCTCAAAACCTCAATAAAAAAAACTCAAAAAATTCAAATAAATAAAAAAACCCAAAAAATTCAAATAAATAAAAAATCCAAATAAATAAAAAAAAATCCAAATAAATAAAAAATTCAAATAAATAAATAAAACCCCAAAAAATCCAAATAAATAAAAGACCCAAAAAATCAAAAATCCAAACAAATCAAAACCCCTCTTCCTCATACACCACCACCCCACCCGACACCACCACTCACCACCACCACCGCGAGTAAGTTAACGTTTTTTTTCCATATTGTGTGTCTTTTTTTTATCGTCTTTTTTTTTTTTTCAGATTTTGTATTAAATGTGTTGTTTGGAGTTGTTTTATTTCTATTTGTTAATATTAATCTTAAATATATTAAAGTTATTATAATTCATATTTTGACATTTCAAAAATCGTCTTATTTTTTATTTTTTCAAATCTCGTCTCGTTAAAATTCGTTGTGTTATATAAATTTATCAGTTTAGTATTTAAATTTCGCCTTGTTAAATTTCGTATTGTTATATTAAATTTTCGGATTTATTATTAAAACTTCAATGTGTATAACTTCACCGATATTATGTATAACTTCAATCAACATTATGTATAACTTCACTGACATTATGTATTATAACTTCACTGACATTATGTATAACTTTAATTTACATTATGTACAACTTCAATGATATTGTGTGCAACTTCACCGATATTATGTATAACTTCAATCAACATTATGTATAACTTCATTGATATTATGTATAATTTCACTGGCATTATGTATAACTCCACTGACATTATGTATAACTTCACTGACATTATGTAAAACTTTAACTTACATTATGTACAACAATGACATTGTGTTAGTTTCAAATCTGAATTACATTTGGACAAAAGTGATACTATTATGGATTAAAGTTACACGATTTTGGACTAAAGTTATACAAAAAAGGACTAAAGTTATAATATTATGGACTAAAGTTATACAGAAAAGGATTAAAGTTGTACTATTATGGACTAAAGTTACACAATTATGGACTAAAGTTATACAAAAAAGGACTAAAGTTATACTATTATCGACTAAAGTTACACAATTTTGGACTAAAGTTATAGAGAAAAGGAGTAAAGTTATACTATACGTAAATTTACATGACAAGTTTTAAATAAATTGTAATACTATAATTTTAGTTTTTTTTTTGTATAACTTTAGCAATTTACAGGACAAAATGTGTACAACTTTTGCAATTTACAGGACAAAAGGACAAAATGTGTACAACTTCAAAGACATTATATACAACTTCAATCAACATTAAGTATAACTTCACTGACATTATATATAACTTCAATCCACATTGTGTGCAACTTCAATGACATTGTGTTAAACTTCATTGTTATTATGAATAACTTTAGTGCATATTTGTATAACTTTAGTCCAAATTTGTATAACTTTAGTCCATATTTGTATAACTTTAATTCCAAATAACTCTAGTCCATAAAGTGACTTTAGTCCAAAAATTGTATAACTTCATTCATTTTTTGTATAACTTTAGTCCAAAATTGTATAACTTCAGTCTTTTTTGCATAATTGTAGTCCCAATTTCTGTAACTTTAATCCAAAATTGTGTAACTTTAGTCCATAATTGTATAACTTCATTCATTTTTTGTATAACTTTAGTCCAAAATTGTATAACGTTACACATATTGCTAGTGAAGTTGCACATAATGAACATTAGCAGATAGTATAACTTTAGTTGTATTCACATATAGTTTTGAAAATTCAAAATAAAAAAAAAAAGCTAACAAATGTAAATTGTAAACAAAAATTAAAAACTAGAAAAAACCGTAAATCTCACCAATACTATATCTAAAATAAAAAAACCGAAAAAAAAATTTAAAAAAAAAATAAAATTGAGAAGAAGAAAACTAATAACAAAAACAAAAAAGGAACGAAAAAAGAATAAAAATAACTTGAATCCATAATAACAAAAACCCGTTAATCTAACAAAAAAAACATAAATATAAGAGAAAAACCAAATAACTACAAAAAAAAACAAAATAACAATAACAAAAAAAAAACAAAATAACAAAATCATGATTCGTAAAAAAAAGGGTATAAATTTAGCGCATAATGATATAACCAACAAATCTGAAAAAATAAAAACCAAATAGATATAAAACATAAAAAATCTGAAATAACAAAAAAAATTTGTATAACTTTAGAGGTTAATAGTATAACTTTATTTTGATTATTGTATAACTTTAATATTTTAAGTGTATAACTTTAGTCGTAAATTGTATAACTTTAATATTTAAAGGTAAAAACCAAATAACAAAAAAATAAACCAAATAACAATAACAAGAGGACATTGAAGTTTCACATATAACCATTGAAGTTGTACATAATGTCACTGAAGTTGGGCATGATTAACATTAAAGTTACACAAAATGTGTAATAAAGATGGAGATATCAAGACAAGATTTAACAAGGCAGATTTGAAAAAATATAAAAACAAGATATCTAAAATAAACAAATTATAGGCGGCAGTGGTGGTTGTTGTCGTGTGATTGTTGTCGTCGTGGTTGTCGCTTTGGTTAGGACGGTAGATCTGGAATGTGGTGGTGAAGGAGATGAGATGTGTTGGTTTGGTGGGGTGGGGTGAAAGAGGAGGTGTGACGGTGGGGTGAGTGGTGGCTGGTGGTGTGCGTGCTGGCGGTGGGGTGAGTGGTGGGTGTCGTTATTAGTTGGTGACGGTCGTGTCGTGGTGACGGTGGTGGGTGGCGTCGTGGGGCAAGAAGGTGGTGGCGGAACTCGGAAGGCGAGAGGAAAGAGGAGGAAGGACGGAGGTGTTGTTCGAATATTTGGGTTTTTGGTTTTGGTTTTTTTTTTTCTTAGTTTGGTTTTTTTTTCAGTTTGTTTTTTTTTTTTGTTTTTGTTTAGAGAGGGTGGGAGGAAAATGAGAGAGAAAGAGTGAATGAGAGAAGTGAGAGAGGTGAGTGAATGAGGAAGTGGGTAGGGAGATTAGAATGGGGGAAGAGTTATACAGATTAGGAAGAGTTATACAGGATTAAGAAGGGAGATTAGGGAGGGAGATTTATGACCCTTCATTGAGATGTAATCTCATCCCTCCATTCCCTTCATCCAAGAGACCTTATAAGGACTTAGGGACTCAATATACATGAAGGACTTACTAGAACCCTTATATATATATATATATATATATATATATATATATATATATATATATATATATATATATAGAAAAGAGATCTAGTGAGTCCACCTTTTTTCATTGAGTCCCTAAGTCCTCCTTAGGACCATTGAGAAGATGGGATGAAGGGTTGAGATTGAAAGGAAAAAAGGGGGGATTAATGTTAAAAGGAGAGGTTAATGCTAATTTAAGACACACTCTCTCTACCTCACTAATCCACATAATTAAAAACTAATTCACTATATATATCAATTTTTCCCCATCCACTTCTCTCTCATCTCACAAATATCATTACTCTCCCCTCTCTAAAAAACCCAAATAATTCAAAATCCAAAAAACTAAAAAAATTCACACTGCCTCAAAATAATTCAAAACCCCAATATTCACCCTACCGTCAGTCCGTCACCTCCCACCGCCACCTCTCCTCTCCTCTCTTCCCCACCACCACCACCCAACCCCGACCTCAATCAAAAACACCACCAGCCACCCTTCTCGGCTCCTCCAACATCGCCATCAACAACCACCACCACCAACAACAACACATCTCCTTTCAGATCTACCACCACCGACAACCGCCGCCACTCCCCACGACAACCCCCACGACCCCATCTCCAAAATCAGCCCGACAACCTCCTTTTGTTTCTCCATTTCTGTCCAGATCCGATCCCCACTCCTCCACCAGCCCAACCACCTCCCTTCTTTTCTCCCTCCGCCACCAACAACAACCACGACGACAATCACAACACCACAAAATACCCAAAAAACGAGATCTGGTGGTCCCACTACTTCCCCCACCCACCATCGCAGCCCACGCACCAGTGCACCACCCCACACCAACCTCCCCTCACGCACACCACAACCCGCACCACATGAACACAACCCGCACGCCAGTCCCACGCTTCACCAACACCACCACGACGGTCGCCACCACCCCACATTTACTTTTTTTAAAACTGATTTCCGTTACCTACCTCATCTTCTAAATCTGAGTATTTATACTGATTTGTTTTGAAAAAAAACAAGTGAAAATGTGTTCTTTGTTTGTTTTTATGTTTTTTGTTCTTTTTGAAGTTGATTTCCACTGTGTGTGGTTCGTTGTTTCATTTTTCTTTTTTCTCTTTTTTTTTTTATTTTTTTATTTAAAGGTTGGTGGTAGTTGTTTAATTAGTTGATAGGTTTGTTTTGTATTTATAATGGTTTGTTTGTGACTTTGTGTCACGGTTTTTGTGTTGTTAATTTACACTCGTATTTTATTAAATTTACATTCGTAGATCTAATAAATATATAGTAGATTTTGAAAAAAAAATCGTATTATCATGATTTTTATTCTTACATCTAATAAATATATTTATTATACTCATATTTCTTTACATTTAGACCCGTATTTCTTTACATTTACACTCATATTTATTTACATTTACACGTATTTTTCAGATTTACACTCACATTTCTTTACATTTACACTCATATTTATTTACATTTACACGCATTTTTCAGATTTACACTCACATTTCTTCATTTTTCAGATTTACACTCACATTTCTTTACATTTACACTCATATTTCTTTACATTTACACGCATTTTTCAAATTTACACTCATATTTCTTTACAGTTACACTTGTATTTCTTTACATTTGCACTCATATTTTTTACATTTACACTCATATTTCCTTACATTTACACTCGTATATATGTACATTTACACTCATTAAAATTATATAGATTTTCACTCATAGTTTTTGTGGATATGAGTTGGTGGTGGAGGACGACGTTGGTGATGTTTGTTGATAGTCGGACTAAAATTTTACTCGTAAAGGACCAAAGTTACACTGAAAGGACCAAAGTTACACTCTTAAATCTTCAAATTTACACTCGTAGGCCTTCAAATTTACACTCTTAAAATGTTACATTTACACTCGGAAAACATCACATTTACACTCGTAAAATGTTAAAATTATATAAATTCAAAATTTCCGTCACAAAAAATCAAATTTACACTCTTAAAATGTTACATTTACACTCGTAAAACATCAAATTTACACTTGTAATATGTTAAAATTATATAAATTTTAAATTCCCGTCACAAAAAATCAAATTTACACTCTTAAAATGTTACATTTACACTCGTAAAACATCACATTTACACTTGTAAAATGTTAAAATTATATAAATTCAAAATTTCCGTCACAAAAAATCATATTTACACTCTTAAAATGTTACATTTACACTCGTAAAACATCAAATTTACACTTGTAATATGTTAAAATTATATAAATTCAAAATTTCCGTCACAAAAAATCAAATTTACACTCTTAAAATGTTACATTTACACTCGTAAAACATCACATTTACACTTGTAAAATGTTAAAATTATATAAATTCAAAATTTCCGTCACAAAAAAACAAATTTACACTCTTAAAATGTTACATTTACACTCGTAAAACATCAAATTTACACTTGTAAAATGTTAAAATTATATAAATTCAAAATTTCTGTCACAAAAAATCAAATTTACACTCTTAAAATGTTACATTTACACTCGTAAAATATCACATTTACACTTGTAAAATGTTAAAATTATATAAATTCAAAATTTCCGTCACAAAAAAATCAAATTTACACTCTTAAAATGTTACATTTATACTCGTAAAACATCACATTTAAACTTGTAAAATGTTAAAATTATATAAATTCAAAATTTCCGTCACAAAAAATCAAATTTACACTCTTAAAATATTACATTTACACTCGTAAAACATCACATTTACACTTGTAAAACTCATACAACATTACATTTACACTTTCAAATCAAACTCAAAACTGATTAATTAGGGGCTAGAGAGAGAAAGAAAAATTAATTAGTTTATAGAAATTTGATTAGTGGTAATTTTTTTTGGTAATTTTCAATCTCAACCACCCATCTCAATCCAACCATCCACATTTTTTACCTTTTCTTTTTAATAGCTCTTAATCAAATTCATCTCAACCATTCATTGAGTCCGTCCAATGGCCCTTAGAGGGACTTATGGACTCAATGATACATGTTGGACTCATTAGAACTCCTCTCTCTCTCTCTCTCTCTATATATATATATATATATATATATATAGAGAGAGAGAGAGAGAAGAGATCAACTAAGGTCCTTAGATATATTAAGTCCATAAGTTCTATTGTGAGCCATTGGATGGAGGGAGATGGATGGCCAAGATCAACCTCCAAAAGTGTGTTTATGTACTAATATCACTCATTCTCTCCTCCTTCACTAATCTTTCTAATTAATCACTAATTCACTATAACTTCTTTTCCTCTCATCCACTTTTCTCACATATCACACAACTCATCTTCTCTCTAAAACCCCAAAAAATAAAACCCAAAAAATCCAAATAAATAAAAAACCCAAAAACCAAATAAATAAATAAAACCCAAAAAATCCAATTAAATCAAAAAACCCAAAAAATCCAATTAAATCAAAAAACCCAAATAAATCATTCATTCTTCTCTTCCTCATTCACCACCACCCACCACTATCCCACCCAACACCAACTGACCACCCACCACCGCCGCCACTGCACCGCCGCCACCTTTTTTTTTTTTTTTCGCCTCGGTTTTTTTTTTTTTTTTTTTTTTTTTTTTTTTTTCGTTTGGTGTTTATTTTCATGTTTTGAGTTGTTTTTTCCATTCATTTTTTGTTGTTGTCTTTTATTTTATTTTATTTTGTTACTTCTCGTTTTTATTCATTTTCTCAAATCTCTTCTTGTTATACTTTTTTTTAAAGATTTCGGGTTTTAAATCTCGTTTTTTTTTATGAGATACTTTTTTTTCATCTAAGATCTACTAAAATATTTTTCATAAAATTTGTTGTTTTAATCTTAGCCATATAAAAATTCTTATAATTTGTTGATTTTAATCTTATAATTGACTAAAGTTATACAAAGAATGGACTAAAGTTATACAAAAATGGACTAAAGTTATACAAAAATGAACCAAAGTTATACAAAAATGAACCAAAGTTATACAAATATGGATTAAAGTTATACAAATATGGGCTAAAGTTATACAAATAAGGACTAAAGTTATACAAAAATGGACCAAAGTTATACAAAAATGAACCAAAGTTATACAAAAATGGACTAAAGTTATACAACCATGAACCAAAGTTATACAAAAATAGACCAAAGTTATACAAAAAAAGACTAAAGTTATACAAAAATTGGACAAAAGTTATACAAAAAATTGGACTAAAGTTATACGAAAATGAACCAAAGTTATACAAAAATGAACCAAAGTTATACAAAAATGGACTAAAGTTATACAAATATGGATTAAAGTTATACAAATATGGACTAACTTTAGTCCATTTTTGTATAACTTTGGTTCATTTTTGTATAACTTTGGTTCATTTTTGTATAACTTTAGTCCAATTTTTGTATAACTTTAGTCCAATTTTTTGTATAACTTTAGTCCATTTTTTGTATAACTTTGGTGCATTTTTGTATAACTCTGGTCTATTTTTGTATAACTTTGGTTCATTTTTGTATAACTTTGGTTCATTTTTGTATAACTTTAGTCCATTTTTGTATAACCTTTGTCCATTTTTGTATAACTTTAGTCCATATTTGTATAACTTTAGTCAATTTTTGTATAACTCTAGTCCTTATTTGTATAACTTTAGTCCTTCATATGTATAACTTTAGTCCTTATTTGTATAACTCTAGTCCTTATTTGTATAACTCTAGTCCTTATTTGTATAACTTTAGTCAATTTTTGTATAACTTTGGTTCATTTTTGTATAACTTTGGTTCATTTTTGTATAACTTTAGTCCAATTTTTGTAATTGTAGTCCAAATTTGTATAACTTTAGTCCAAAATTGTATAACTTTAGTTTTTATGTGTATAACTTTAGTCCTTATTTGTATAACTTCAGTCCAAATTTGTGTAATTTTAGTCCAAAATTGTATAACTTTATTCCGTAAGAGTACAACTTCAGTCCAAAATTGTATAACTTTAGTCCAAAATTGTATAACTCTAATGCACGCAGTGTATAACTTTAATAGACAAGATGTATAACTTTAATGCACCCAGTGTATAACTTTAATGTTTTAAGTGTATAACTTTAGTCGTAAATAGTATAACTTTTATAAAAACCAAATAAATATGAAAAATCGTAATTAATCAACAAATATTAAATCTGAAAAAAAATTAAATAATAACAAAAACCAAAAAAACTCATAATAACAAAAACAAAAAACCAAATAACAATAATAAAACCAAAAAACCAACAACCCAACCCAACCCGAAATCTGAAATAAACCAAATAACAATAAAAAAAAACCAAATTTAAATATCGTGTGTATAACTCTAATGCACGCAGTGTATAACTTTAATAGACAAGATGTATAACTTTAGTCCAAAAAATGAAATAACAATAACAACCAAAAAATGAAATAACAATAACAAACAATAACAAAACCAACGACACAAAAAAAACTCAAATCTGAAAAAAACTCAAATCTATTAAAAGGGAAAAAACAAGGAACTCAAATTTAATTAAAAAAAAAATCTAAAATCAACAAAACCAACACATGCGTGTGGCTGCCTGAAACTATATACTCTAAAAAAAACTCAAATCTGAAAAACTAAAAGGGAATGGTGGATCAACAAAACCAACGACACACAAAAAACTCAAATCTGAAAAAAAAAACTCAAATCTGTTAAAAGGGAAAAAACAAAGAACTCAAATTTAAAAAAAAAAAAAATTCTGAAATCAACAAAACCAACGAGATGCGTGTGGCTGCTTGTGGTGGTGAGACGCGTGGTTGTGTCGGGTGCAGGGGTTGGTGTTGTGGATGAGGCAGGAGGAGGAGGGAGGAGGAGGCGGTGGCGGCAGGAGCAGCGGTCTCCGGTGGCAGCGAATATGGAGATGAGGAATGGAGAAGACGGTGGGTCGGGTGGTGTATGGTGTGGTGTGTGGTGGGGTGGTGTTGGGTCACGACGGTGGGAGGCGAAAAGGAGGTGAATGGTGGTGGGCGTAGATCTGGCCGCCGAGTGAAGGGGGAGTAAAGGAGGTGAATGGTTGTTGTTGTTGTTGTTGGCGGGTTGTTGTTGTTGTTGGTTGTTGTTGCTGATGTCGGTGGTGTTGGAGGGGTCTGGTGGTGTTGGCGGGTTTTGGGTCGGGTGTGGTGTGTGGTGGGGTGGTCGTGGGCAGCAGGTGGGTCGGTGTGTGGAGGGGTTGTTTTGGTTTTTTTTTTTTTTGTTTTAGTTTGGTTTTTATTTTGTATCAACTTGGTTTTTTTTTTGTTTAGAGAGGGTGGGAGAAAATGAGAGAGAAAGAGTGAATGTGAGAAATGAGAGAGGATGAGTGAATGAGGAAGTGAGTTGGGAGATTAGAATGATGGTAGAGTTGTACAAAATTAGGTAGAGTTATACACAATTAGGGAAGGAGATTAGGGAGGGAGAATTGTGACTCTTCAATGAGATGTAATCTCATCCCTCCATCCCTTCCATCCAAGGGCTCTTATAAGGACTTAGGGTCTTATTAGATGAAGTGGCCTTATAAGAACCCTTCTATATATATATATATATATATATATATATATATATATATATATATATATATATATATATATATATATATATATATATATATATATATATATATATATATATATATAGAGAGAGAGAGAGAGAGAGAGAGAAGAGATCAAGTGAGTCCACCCAATTTTATTGAGTCCCTAAGTCCTCTTGAGGGCCATTAAAAAGATGAGATGAGGGGTTGAGATTGAAGGGAAAAAGTAGGGGATTAAGGCTAAAATAATGGGATTGATACTAATTAATCCCTTTCCCTCTCTACCATCACTAATCAAACCTTAATTGCACTATAAAAGCCTTATTTTTCCACTCACTTATCTCTCCTATCACACAAATATCAATTCTCTATCTCTCTAAAAACCAAATAAATTACAAAAATTCAAAATTTTTTTCCCTCCTCTCTGCCTCACCGTACTGCCTTTCTCCGACCACAGCCACAACCACCGCACATCACCACCACCTTCCTTCTTTCTCCTTCACAGATCCGCCATTACGCAGCCACGACGACAACAACCACCTCACCAGCCACCACCTCCTTCCTCTCCAACCACCACCCACAACAACACCTCCACCCCACACCACCTCAGCCCACCAGAAAAATTACCACCCAACCACCACGCACCACACACGGTCCCTGAAACCACCGCACGTCACCAACACCTCCATCCTTTCTCGTTTTTTTGTTTTTCAGATCTGCCACCAAACACCCACAACCACCATCAACGCCGCCACAACAACACACCTCCTTCCTCTCCAACGCCCTCCACTACCACCACGACAACGGTGTTGCTGCCGCCCTCCACTACCACTACCACCACGACACACGACCGGACACTCCTTCCACATCAACTCGTTTTTTTTTTTAAAAAAAAAACTCAGATCTACTGTTAATAACACGGTTGTCGTTGATGGTGTTTGTGTTATGGTTTTGTGTTGTCGTTGATGGTGTTTTTGTTGTTGATTTTTTTTTATTGTTTTTGTTTATTGGGTTGTTGACTGTGTTTTGTGTTTTGTTCTTTGGCTTGTATTTTGTGTTCAAGTTGGTTTCGTTGGTTTGTGAAGAAACCAAAAGATTCTTTCAGCATGTTTATTTAGATACAAGTTCCGTTTGTTTTGACATAATGATTGTATTTTTTTTTCTTTTTTTTAAACCAAGTTTGGTTTATTGTGGGTGTTTATTTATATTTAAGGCGGTTTTGTTCATATTCAAACCTAGATCTAATAAATATATAGTAGATTTTTTTACATTTACACTGGTTTTTCTTCACATTTACACTCATATTTCTGTACATTTACACTCGTATTTCTTTACATTTACAGGCATTTTTCAGATTTACACTCATACTTTTTAACATTTACACTCATATGTCTTTACAATTACACTCGTATTTCTTTACATTTACACTCATAATTTTTACATTTACACTTGTATTTCCTCACATTTACACTCGTTTTTATTTAAATTTACACTTGTATCTCCTCACATTTACACTCGTATTTCTCTTAAATTTACACTTGTATCTCCTCACATTTACACTCGTTTTTATTTAAATTTACACTTGTATCTCCTCACATTTACACTCGTATTTCTATAAATTTACACTCATATTTCTTAACATTTACAGTCGTATTTCTTAACATTTACAGTCGTATTTCTTTACATTTACACTTGTATTTCTTTACATTTACACTCGTTAAAATTATATAAATTTGCACTCATATTTTTTGTGGATATGAGTTGGTGGGGAAGGACGATGATGGTGGCGTTTTTTGGTAGTCGGACTAAAGTTTTACTCGTAAAGGACAAAGTTGATGGTGGCGTTTTTTGGTAGTCGAACTAATGTTTTACTCGTAAAGGACAAAGTTACACTTATAAAGGACCAAATTCACACTCAAAGGACAAAATTTACACTCTAAAACCTTCAAATTGACTAAAAAATCAAATTTACACTCTTAAAATGTTACATTTACACTCGTAAAACCTCACATTTACACTTGTAAAATGTTAAAATTATATAAATTCAAAATTTCCGTCACAAAAAAATCAAATTTACACTCTTAAAATGTTACATTTACACTCGTAAAACCTCACATTTACACTTGTAAAATGTTAAAATTATATAAATTCAAAATTTCCGTCACAAAAAAATCAAATTTACACTCTTAAAATGTTACATTTACACTCGTAAAACCTCACATTTACACTTGTAAAATGTTAAAATTATATAACTTCAAAATTTCCGTCACAAAAAAATCAAATTTACTCTTAAAATGTTACATTTACACTCGTAAAACCTCACATTTACACTTGTAAAATGTTAAAATTATATAAATTCAAAATTTCCGTCACAAAAAAATAAATTTACACTCTTAAAATGTTACATTTACACTCGTAAAACATCACATTTACACTTGTAAAATGTTAAAATTATATAAATTCAAAATTTCCGTCACATTTACACTTGTAAAACTCATACAACATTACATTTACACTTCTGAAATCTGAAACTCAAAACTGATTAATTAGGGGCTAGAGAGAGAAAGAAAAATTAATTAATGTATAGAAATTTGATTATTGGTATTTTTTTTTGGTAATTTTCAATCTCAACCACCCATCTCAATCCAACCATCCACATTTTTTTCCTTTTCTTTTTAATAGCCCTTAATCCTTCCCTTTTCCATCCATCTCAACCATCCATTTTCTCATCCAATGGTCCTAAGAGGGACTTAGGGACTCAATGGCATATGGTGGACTCATTAGATCTTACCTCTATATATATATATATATATATATATATATATATATATAGAGAGAGAGAGAGAGAGAGAGAGAGAGAAAAAAAAGATCAACTAAGGCCATGTATATGTATTGAGTCCATAAGTTCTATTAAGGGCCATTGGATGGTGAAAATGGATGGCCAAGATCAACCTCCAAAAAGTGTGTTTATGGACTAATATCATTCATTCTCTCCTCCCTCACTAATCTTTCTAATTAATCACTAATTCACTATAACTTCCTTTCCTCTCATCCACTTCTCTCACATATCACACAACTCATCTCCTCTCTCAAACTCCAAAAAATAAAAAACCCAAAAAATCCAAATAAATCAAAAAACCCAAATAAATCATTCATTCCTCTCTTCCTCATTCACCACCACCCACCACTATCCCACCCGACACCACCCACCGCCCACCCTCACCGCCACCCACCTCAACCACCGCCGTCGGTAAATTCTATAAACTCGTTTTTTTTTCCAGATTTTGCGTCTCGGTTATTTTCGTCACTTTTTTTTTTCCAGATTTTGTGTTAAATTTGTTGTTTGGAGTCGGTTTATTTTATTTGTTAATTTTTGTTGGTTTTTGTTGTTACTTATTCTTTTCAAATATCTTCTTGTTATACTTTTTTTTAAAAAAAAAATTCGAGTTTTAAATATCGTTTTTTTTGGTGATATACTTTTTTATTTTTACAAATGTCGTTTCTTTAATTCGTCTTGTTATATAAATTTGTCAGTTTTAGTATTTAAATTTAAATGTATATTTATTTATTTTTTTCTCAAATTTCAATGTTTATGACTCCAACCTCTTGTTTTATAAAATTATTTAAAATTATGTATAACTTCAATCAACATTATGTATAACTTCACTGACATTATGTATAATTTTAATTTACATTATGTACAAGTTCAATGATATTGTGTGCAACTTCACCGATATTATGTATAACTTCAATGAACATTATGTATAACTTCACTGATATTATGTATAACTTCATGACATTATGTATAACTTTAACTTACATTATGTACAACAATGACATTGTGTTAGTTTCAAATCTTAATTACATTTAGACAAAAGTTATACTATTATGGATTAAAGTTACACGATTTTTGGACTAAAGTTATACAAAAAAAGACTAAAATTATAATATTATGGACTAAAGTTACACAATTTGGGACTAAAGATATACAAAAATGGACTAAAGTTATACAAAAACAGACTAAAGTTATACAAATATGGACTAAAGTTATTCAAAAATGGACTAAAGTTATACAAAAACAGTCTAAAGTTATACAAAAATGGACTAAAGTTATACAAAAATGGACTAAAGTTATACAAATTTAGTCCAATATTTTGTATAACTTTAGTCCAAATTTGAATTGATATAAGTACTGTTTGTATAAATTTAGTCCATATTTGTATAACTTTAGTCAATTTTTGTATAACTTTAGTCTTTATTTGTATAACTTTAGTCCATATTTGTATAACTTTAGTCTGTTTTTGTATAACTTTAGTCCATTTTTTTATAACTTTAGTCTTTTTTTGTATAACTTTTAGTCATTTTCGATAAATTAGTTGGAATTTATATAATTTTATGTAACTTTAGTCCAATTTTTTGTATAACTTTAATCTATATTTGTATAACTTTAATCAATTTTTGTATAACTTTAATCCTCATTTGTATAACTTTAGTCCATATTTGTATAACTTTAGTCCATTTTTTTATAATTTTAGTCCTTATTTGTATAACTTTAGTCAATTTTTGTATAACTTTAGTCCATATTTGTATAACTTTAAAGTTTAAAGGGTATAACTTTAGTCCATATTTGTATAACTTTAAACTTTAATGTTAAAAAGGTATAACTTTAGTCGTAAATAGTCCACCATAATAACAAAAAAACGTTAATCTAACAAAAAAACCCGTAAATCTAAGAAAAAAAACCAAATATAAAAAAAAACCCAAATAACAATGATCACTGAAGTTGCACATAAGGGCATTGAAGTTGTACACAATGACCACTGAAGTTGTACGAAATCTGAAATAACAAAAAAAGAACCGAAATCTAAAAAAATAAAAAACGAAAACTAAAATAAAATAACACACTGTCTCACAGAAACTTAAAAAACCAACAAAACCTAACAAATAAATGTAAAAAAATCAAACAATAACAAAAAAAAATCAAAACATAACACAAATGATAATGTTTCAAGGGTACAACTTTAGTCGTAAATAGTATAACTTTAATGTTTTGAAGGTATAACTTTAGTCATTAATAGTATAACTTTAATGTTTCAAGGGTATAGTTTTAGTCATAAATAGGATAACTTAAATGAAATACAAAACAAAGGAAATCAAATAAAAAAAATTAACAAAAAATTTTAAAATCCGTACTTCGTCAACAACAAATATTAGATCTAAAAAAAATACTATAATAAGACGAATTTAGATCTGAAAAATTATTAGATCTAAAATAAATACATAATAACAAGACGAAGTTTGAAAAAATAAGTACTAAGACGAGATTAAAACAAACATATAATAAGACAAGGATTTCCATAAACAAATTTAAAAGAGGAAAAAAAAAACTTAAAAATAAGACGAAACAGTAGGGAGGGAGAAAGGTGATGCGGCACTGCATCATTTAAAAAAAAATCAAACGAAACAGATCTGGAGAGAGAAGAGAAGAGAAAGGCGGCATGAGGCGGGTGGTGTTTAGGCGGCAGCAGGGAGGGAGAAAGGTGGTGCGGTAGCAGGGAGGGAGAAAGGTTGTGGGGCAATGGTTGTCGCGGTGGTGGCCGTGGGCTGTCGGCTCGGCATGAGGCGGGAGCAAGGACAGATGGAGTTGTCGGCGGTGTTGTGGGACGGATGTGGTGTTGTCGGCGGTGGTGTTGTCGGCAGGTGTAGTCGGGTTGGCAGGTGTGGCGGGTTGGCAGGGGTGGTTTTTTTTGGTTTATTTATTGAGAGAGAATGAGAAATGAAAGTGAATGAGAAATGAGAAATGAAAGTGAATGAGGGAGTGGGTTGGGAGATTAGAATGGGAAAGAGTTATACAGATTATGAAGAGTTATACAAGGATTAGGGAGGGAGATTATGGAGGTTCATTTGTGACCCTTGAATGAGATGAAATCTCATCCCTCCATCCCCTTCATCCAAAGGCCCTTATAAGGACTTAGGGATTCATATGATATGAGGGACTTACTAGAACTCTCTCTCTCTCTCTCTCTCTCTCTCTATATATATATATATATATATATATATATATATATATATATATATATATATATATATAAATAGGATCCTGTGCGAACCTAAAGTTCGGTGCGAACTGTGCGAACTAACTCAGAACCCTTATAAAAATTAACGGCTCATGTTCATCTCTTTTATCTCTCACACAAACTGACAAACACCATTATTCAAGATTCATCACCTCTCCTCTCCCTTCAAACCAAACCCCTAAACTCCGTCACCAACCTGCACACACCGCCACCAACTTAACATCGCCGGAGCTCCGATATACCTCGCCGTTGATCACCTCAACTCCATCATTGCCGCCCTTTCTTCTCCTTTTTCTTTCTCCTCCGAACAATGTCAGGTGACGTAACATCGTCAAATTAAAGTGATTTTACGGCTTAAACATGAACTATTTGGCTCGAAATCTTCCAATAATGTCATCTGTGGATTAGTTTTTTTGAAACTCATTCTCCTTTTTCATAGATCTATCATTTCAATAACAACTCCTCTCAAAAAAATGAGATCTATGGTGGTTGTGAGGTGCGTCGACCAAGCTGTCGGTGGTGCGAGCCTAAGACGATTTGTTGTGGTAGGTAATGTGGATAAGGTTCGACGGAGTTGTGGCTATGATGAGGAATCGGATGATCCCAAGTTAATGAACATCAAGAAAAGAGGAGTGACAAATTTGAAAGACGGGCCGTCTGAGAGCGGTTCAAGCGCATTATTGAACGAGGATAATAACAACAGCCCAAATGCATCAAATTGTTCAAGTGATGGAGGTATAATCCAGAATGAGCAACAACAAATGTTACTCATGTCTCCCAGGTCTCTGTCACTAGGATTCAACCGTTTCAGCTTCACAGAATCGAGATCAGAGTCCGATAATGTATATCAGCCTCAGTATGTGAAGTTAGAGGAGCATAATTTATTTAGTGAGGAGGCTTGCAATTTCTTCTCAGATGAAGCAACTCCCACTCTACACTGGTACACCCCAGATCAGTGGACTTGATGTTTCACATATCCTTTTGCTGAAATTAATGGTGTAATAATAAATCATGGAAGTTTGTTAAGGCTGAATTTTGAGGGTTGTCGTGAGTGTGTGGTTGACGGTTGGTGGGCCTAGGTTTGATAGGATGGAGGTGGGGCTAGTGTCGTTGGCACATACCTCCGGCCATCTCTCTCCCTGCATCTCTTTTCAGCCAGATCTAGCCACCGAGAGTTCTCATTTCCTCGTCATATACCCAGATCTGGGTCATAGGTGGGGTGACTGATGGTGATGTCGCTGGTGTGCGTGTCTGATGGCGGGGATGGTGATGTCGCTAGTGGGTGTGGTGTTTGTCGATGGTGGTGGTGGTAGTATAGCGGTGGTGGTGGGCTGGTAGCAGCGGTGGTGTTGGCGGCATTGGTGTTTCTATGTAGTGATAGTAGTGGCGGTGGATTGGGGTTGTCCAGGGAGGCTAGTGTTGTGGCGGTGGTAGGGCAGTGGTGGCGGCGGTGGCGGTGGATACGCAAAATACCACCTAGATACACATAATATCAGCCCGGATACACATGTTATTTCTGCGGGATACATGTGTATCTAGTAGTTATATCATGTGTATCAAGTATCCGACTTTTAATGACATGTGTATCTGGGTTTGAAAAGATGTGTATCTAGCTTTACTGTCATGTGTATCCGCCAAAAATATAAAATGTATCCAAAAAAAAAAAAAAAAATAAAACGTATCCAAGAGTTAGAAATTACCATAAAGTGTATCTACTAATAATATAAAGTGTATCCGCAAATACTATAAAATGTATCTCGGAGTTGTCTTAAAACTTCCAAAAAAATTAGTGTAAAAAAAATTGTAAAAGTGCATTTAGAATTTTAGGGTGGAAAAAGTGTATCTACATATATTATAAAATGTATGTGAAGAAGAGGTGTATCTAGTAAAGAAATAAAGTGTATCTAAAAAAAAAGAAAAACTGGGTTGAAGCTAGTTCGTACGGTTCGCACCGAACTTTAGTTCGCACCTGACCCGACCCTATATATATATATATATATATATATATATATATATATATATATATATATATATATATATATATATATATATATATATATATATATATATATATATATATATATATATTATGACCAACACATGGCCATAACGAACTATTAACAAGAGGTTAAATAAGAATCCGTAATTTTCAATAAACTAATTATTGAAACACAATTAAGTGCGTAGAGAATTAACACATCAAAGTAACACAAAGCCTCTTTGAAACATGGTTCAAAGTAGCACAAAGCCTCTTTGAAACATAGTTTAGCTAGCATAGCTAAAACTGAATAATCCATCGACAAACAAGGGATTAAACAAGTACGAGTTATAAATATTCTCGCTCTGTTTCTAAATCCACAAAAGACAAGAATTAGCAGTAGATGCAAGAAACAAACATATAACTCAAATTGATGGAAATGATGTCATTTGGCTCGAATCTATCATGAACCAGATTAATATTATCTCCACATTATTCTCTTGTCGACACTAAGTCAAACATATTTAACAATACCGCATATTTGTCCTCAATAGTAAGAAAAACATAGACCATTTATAATCGCAACAGGAGTCGTTATTAGTGCGAAGACATACTCTTCTCCCGCCTCCTTAAGTTTGAGACTTTTACTAAGGATTTGGTGTACTGACAGCAAAGCATCAAGAGTTTTCCGTTTTTCCTAATCCCATAATCGAATGGCAAACAAATCACCTTGGAAAAATAACTCCTTACGTCATTCAATCCCGTGTTTCAAAAGCTCATCGTTATCTCACGTAAGAAAGAAAAATGACGACAATCCTTAAAACACTTTTGGGTCAAGACACACAGTCTTGTACCCCACATCAAAACGAAATTGACTTACACCTAGTCTTACGCTACATAAGCTGTAAGACACATCTCAAAGCTAACTTAATAGGTCTACATATAAAATACCACAATTTTGCATGGATCAAGCTTACTATTTTTGAACAAATATTGGTAAAAACACAGATTTTCATCATCCTACACATTAGTAAGATACTCAACCTCGATCATATAATAGTGATCATAATTTCTCCAAATCGTAATTATTAATAAGATACAAAATCTTATCACTTTATTTATCAAAGTTCAAACCGCTTTACCATGGTGAACAGATCACTAAAAACACTTGTTGTCAAACACAAGTATATGAATTAAGGCACAATTCCAAACTAAATTATTAAATACCCCATCTTTTATATTGTTTATTCGAAAATTTCGCTAAGCTCATAATCATCACAAACGCCATAAAAGAGAAATTTCAACAATTTAATTAACTCTTAAAATTAAATAAAACGGAATCATATAATTTTAACAAAACGCTAAACAAATTAGCTATTACCCTTACAATATTGGCTAAGCACATTAGCACGAATAATAATATTACTTAGATATTACACAAATGCTATGCAAAACAAATTTGCACATCCTTAAAAAAAAACTTACTCATAACACATATGATAGTTTTAATGAGTTAATGACACACAACTAATATGTATTCAATTATTTCTCATCTCTCATTTAAAAACTTAATTTACACGTTATTATATATCACTAAGATATAACGGAGTCTTTTATGTAAAACAGATTTACATGTACAAGTATATCATAAAGATATACATAATTATGTAAAACAAAATTACATAAACTAATAATCTAATACCACAAAGATATAAGTCAATCTGTAAAATAAATTTACAAGAACCGTCATATCATAAAGATATGAGTCATGTCGTAAAACAAATTCACAAGAACCATATCACAAAGATATGGGTCATTTTGTAAAACAAATTTACAATAATTATTATATCACCAAGATATAAGTCACAAAATCTCACCAACAGCAAATGTCAATAAGATATTTATTTTTCTATGTAATACAAAATTACACAATTTCACAAGATATAATAAACGAAACGGATTCGTAAGTTCTAACTTTATCTTGCAAAACACAATATAGAGATAGTAATGAGTAGCATATACTAAATTGAACACAGAGTCGAATATTAGTATTTCTCATGCCCATAAATCAGCTAGCCAAAATGCTTAAAACATGAATGTCACTGAGACAACTTGTAGATACCTCATTTCTGCACCTCCCGTAAACCACCCGGTGATGATTGGGCCGCATGTTTGGTACGCGGAACGATTTGTGACAGTTCATAAGTTTATCGTCAAGTGATCGCTCAAACATTTATGTCTACCTCTTAATTGTCATCTACATGCCGATACGGTCGTTTTGGCAGTAATTAGAGTACATTTGGAGTCCGGGCCTAAAACCGTCTTCATTTTCTGATAACCGTTAAAATGCCGAGTCAGAATGTTCTGGAATGTTCCGGATATTTCTATTCCATATTTTATAAATCTTTTAATCTTTGGTAAACAATTTCCCCTAATATTCACACAAAATATTAAGAAAAACAAAATTATTCCGTTATTCCATAAACTGAACACGGAAATCTTTCTTCCGCAGGGGGAAACCACTTGGGAAAGGACGCAGCAGGTGCTGCGCCTCTTCCAAGAGATGCAGTGCCTGCTGCGCCTCTTCCCAAGTCCTTTTCTGCGTATTTTTCGTATCTTTTCATATCTTTTCGAGATTCACTTCCAAAGTTTCTCCGAAAACCCTACTTCCTCCGCGTGATTAGTATAAAAAGAGACCTTCGGTCTCACATATTTCTCACGCAAGTGTCCGCCCTTCTCTTCTGCCTTTGCATTCTAGACCACGTTCTTACTTTTTGGCGTCTACGTGTTTGAACTTTTGACTACGTAAGCTCGGATCTTTCTGAGTACCAGCCTCGTTTTGCATGACCGACCAATTTGACCAACTCCACAATAATCAACTTAATCAATCTTAGTCTTTTTCCTCTTACGAGGGCACTTTCGTCTACATTCGAGTCGAGCATCACTAATCGTAAACTTAGTTCATCTCGTTTCGTCAAACATATCTCTGTGAACATCCGTGTTCATTGGCATCCACGAGAGTCATTATAGACATAGAATGCTAAGGGTAACGAGTTCTTGGTGTTCATGTCACTACTTTGTGTCTTGACATGGCACGAGGTATTCGAACGGTTTCCAATTTTCCACAATAAATTGGTGGCGACTCCACAAATGCAAACGCTTGTTCTCCCCCAAGCGCCCCCGTGGGCCCATTGTCCACAATTTGGCGACTCCGCTGGGGATAATACACTTACGTGTAGCCAAAAGGGTGAAACTTGAATAAGGTTAGGGAATAGTCTGTACAAGACAATTGTCGGTTTTCATAACTCGGTCTTCTTAGATCGTTTCATTCGGCCTTCCTAGGCCCAACCCAACCCATTCGACCAATCGTCCCGTCTAAACGATCCTAATTCTTATTTGGGCTTAAGGATGGATAGCGATTGACGTCATCCATACCATGGTACTTACTCTTGTTTGTATCAAGGACTTTTACTACTTGAGGAAATGGACTGGGAATCGGCCTTACTCTTGTTTGGTACGAGCCTCTCCACAGACTTTGGGTTTGATTGTTCGGTATGGCAACCCACCTTTTAAACCAAAACCCTTCTAAATGCACTCAGCATCCCTTATAATGCTTGTATATTGTTTGTACCATATGTGATCACCATTTTCTAAACGAAACCATGACGATTTTTGTAAAAACGAAATCCTTCTTTAAAATACAGAATTTCGAAATTGGGCCTAACATTAGCGCAAAACAAGCCGAAACTCTGTCCAATTGTCGAGTCAAAATTCGGGCCTCAAAACCCATTTCAAAACCTCACTTCGAGTCCACTCCTACAACTACACTAAAGTTGACTAGGACCAACATTTTTCAAACTTTGTCATTTTCTCCAAACTCACCTGACACAAGTGGCACACTCCCACTTCATAAGTCAAAACATTCTTTTCAAGTAAGTGTGCTAGAGTGGTCGACCGTGTTTTGATTCGTCGTCGATCTCTTATTCAATTTCCAAGATGCCTGAAACAAGCGACGCGAACTTCAACCAACTCCAGAAAGGTAATGATCAAATCCTAGCTGCGCTAGCTCGTATCCAAGTTACTCAAGACCTAGTGTATGATCGCCTTGACAACATTGAGGGCCGAATATATGCCGTAGAAACGAGGATGCCTCCTCGAGAAAGTGAAATAGCCGATGACTTCGTGAATAACTTCGGGGACGAAAACCCTCCCATAGGCATAACTGCAACTGAGAAACGACTCCAATACTTGGAGGAACAATTGATGTATCTCAAAGGGGATGACATTTATAGGGAAAACAATCGCAAATATGAGGTTGTGAGTTCCAAGTTGCCAACCAACTTCAACATGACGGATATCCCAAAATTCAAGGGGCACGAAAACCCTTTGAACCATATCCGTGCCTTTAAGGATTACATGTCTATCAAAGGCATTAAACCCGAGATGTTCTTAAGGATCTTTCCTTCATCTCTTGACACCATCCCAAAAAAATGGTTCTATTCGCTAGAACACAAGAAAATCGCTACCTGGGATGATGCCGCAATCGAGTTTGCTAAACAATATGCGGATAATGCTGAAATCCAAGTCAACATGCGCACTTTAGAGGTTCTTACCCAAAATGACAAAGAAGGTTTCACCGATTTCCTAAGTCGGTGGAGGAAGACTAGTACTCAACTTGTTGAACGCCCGGATGAAGCCACCCTCGTGGAGAAATTCGTGGACAACCTAAAGCCCATCTATGAAAATCATTTGAGGTATCAAAACATCAAGACCTTCAAAGATTTAACCGTACTAGGGACAAGGATCGAAGATGACATTCGTAAAGGGCTCTTGCCCAAAACGATAGGTCGTGGATATCAAGGCTCAACAAGTCGTTCTTACGGCTCTACTAGCAAGACTGATGAAGTTAACCTCCTCGAGCCATCTAAGAAGAGTACCCCTCCAAGGAAATTCACAAATCTAGGGGACACAAATTCCAACGCTCCGAAAAGGTTGATGAAGCTGGGCAAACTTCAACCCATAGGCCCTACACTCGAACCAGAAAAGAAATCCAAATTCTGGGTTGAGAATTCGTACTGTGAATACCATAGAGGTAACGGACATGATACAGAGAAATGCTACAAACTGAAAAATGTACTTCAAGATATGATTGAAGACGGTCGCCTACCAATACCACCTGGAGGTAAGCCTAACAACACTCAGAATCCTCTTGGAATTCTAGTGATTACAAGTGAAGAATCTACCATAGATTGTTCACACCTCATTTCTCCAGTCAAAGATGAAATTTATACGATATAAAATGAAGGGAACTACTCTACCATTTCTCCAACCATCACTGATTTCATTACATGGGTAAAGAGTGTGGATAGGCAAGTCATGGAACTAGAGAGTGCAGTGGCAACCCTACGTGATCCCAACGCAACACCTAAAGAATGTGCACCACTAGTCTTCTCTCCAAACACTACAATGCAAGAAGTAATAGCCATGGTTGATGAACTAGTCGACCAAATTATCCACTTAGAGGCTGAAATCATGAGAATGAGAGAGCTTGCTACCGTCAATGGAATATGGGCCGATGATGATGATGAAGACGAGTACCTTACTGAACACTACTTAGTCAAAGTCAGTGAGGAGATAGTCCAAAATTGTGAAGATCAAGATGTAGATCACCTCACTCGTTCAGGGCGCCCATACCAAAACACCTCTCAAAATGGTCCCATAGCAAACGGTCCAACCAATGTAGTCATACCAAATGATAACGAAGAAAGTTCTACCGACCATTTGCTAAAGCAATTACAGAAGACAAAGACTGATCATTCAGTCTGGCAACTAGTGTCAAGCTCATTCCCACATTGCCAAGCTTTACTGCAAGCTTTGGCCAAACTAAATGTGGCACATATCTCTACACCCGACGACGTGGTCAACTTGGTCTTCCAAGAATCACCATAGCTAAGTAATCCTGTTACTTTCTCGGATGAGGATTTGCCACCCTTCGGTGCTAGTCATAACTTGGCTCTTTATATCACTGTCATTTGCTTAAAGAAGAATGTGCCAATGACTTTGGTAGATGATGGCTCCGCAGTCAATGTCATACCCTTGAAAACGGCATACAAGTTGGGCATGAAATAATCAGATTGGACCCCTACCAACCAAGGTGTTCGCGCATATGATGGTACACGACGAAAGGTGGTGGGACTTGTTCACCTAACCATAGCCACAGGGCCAATTGAGCGAAAGGTCAATTTCCAAATAGTGGACATTGAGGCATCCTTCAACATACTTCTGGGAAGACCCTGGATTCACGCTTCCAAAGCGGTAACATCCACACTCCACCAGAAAATCACAATCCCACTAAATGGTAAGGTGGTGACGATCACTTCGTCGCCCATCAAGGCAATCATCGAAAAGAAGTCAAGCAATCAAGTCCTTACATATCTAGTACATGAACTTGGGGGCTTCCATATCATAAACGTCATAGAGCGTGAATTGGCACCATTATACTTCAATCCCTACTCTTACTTATTGGTCAACCACATACTCAAAACCCAGGGATACTTCCCGGGAATGCCTTTGAATCCTATCCGAATGAGCACCATTGCACCTTAAAAAGAGGGTAATTCACCCATTGGATTAGGATACAAACCCACCAAAGAGGAAGTTCTCGAGATGCTCGCTCAACTTCAAGACCGTAAGAATGTGGGAATCCAAATGCGACCCTATCTCCCTACCCTAAATGGATACTTCGTTAGGGAAGGAAATCAAGAACTCTTCCATGGATTTCCCGAACCTTGGCACTATCTCGAAAGGAAGTTAGCCGGAATCGAGATCTTTCACGATTGCTACTTCATTCCTCAAGAAACGGTTCCTACCGTCAAGACTCGTCAAGCACCTTGCCTAGACGAACAAGCCGTGAGTCTACTCTTTGGAGAAGATCGATTTGTTAGAGCCGCGCAGGATGAGATCATTACCATGATACTTCAAGACGATCACTTCAACCCTACCGCCTTAATCACAGAAATCAACACCAATCAGCAGAAAGGATGGAGAAAATCGATCAAGTGGACAAACAATCAAGGAAGACTCTTCAAGCTCACTACTGGAGAAGGAGAGATGTTCAAAGGAGAACCAGAAGACGGTGAATTCGAGTCAGAGTCAGAGTCGGAGTCTAGAGAAGTTCCTAGAGAGTCTCCTCTTGTCGTCATCCCCACTCCCCTCGTTTCTCCTAGCCTAGTGTCTAATAGCCACGGTAGTTCGGGAAATGTCCCAACCACTGTCCCTTTACCTCCACTGACCACAGATCAGATGGCTTCTTTGTTTCAACTTTTCTCAAATCTTAATATGAATAAATCAGGTTCTGCTTACTCTTCGTGTTATCTTGAATGCAATTCTGTTTACGATGATAATGAGAATGACCCAGACCCTGACTCAATCGAAATACCTCCCTACATAGCCAAAGAAATACTACAAGAGGGGGAAGGGGGACCAGTGATAGAGAATACTGAACCCATCAACGTAGGAATTGAACTAGAACCCCAAGAACTTAGGATAGGGACGACCTTGAGCCCCACCGAAAGGGTCAATTTCATAGACCTCCTACACGAGTTCAAAGACGTTTTTGCTTGGTCCTACAAAGATATGCCAGGGATCGATAGGGACATTGCAGAGCATAGAATCCCAATCAAACCAGGGTTCAAACCCGTGAAACAGAAGCTTCGACGAATGAGGACAGAATGGGCTCTCAAGATCAAAGAAGTAGTCGATAAACAATTCAAAGCCGGGTTCATCAAAGTTTCCGAGTACTCAGATTGGGTAGCTAACATAGTACCCGTACCCAAAAAGGATGGGAGAATCCGTGTTTGTGTTGATTTTAGAGACTTAAACAAAGCAAGTCCTAAAGATGTCTTTCCTCTACCACACATCGGCATATTAGTAGACAATACGGCAGATCACGCGTTACTATCCTTCATGGATGGATACGCGGGATATAACCAGATTAAGATGTCCTTAGAAGACATGCATAAGACCGCCTTCGTCACTCAATGGGGAACATATTGCTACACGGTCATGCCGTTTGGGTTAATCAACGCCGGAGCTACATACCAACGCACCGCAACTACACTCTTACATGACATGATGCATAAAGAAATGACATGATTGTCAAGTCCAAGGAAAGAGAGGGACATATTGCGAACCTTCGCAAATTCTTCTCGAGGCTACGGAAGTACAACATGAGGCTCAATCCTCAGAAATGCGCATTCGGAGTAACATCTGGCAAACTCCTGGGATAAGTCATTAGCCAACGAGGTATAGAAATAGACCCTTCAAAGATCAAAGCTTTAATCGAAATGCCGCAACCTCAAACGGAGAAAGAAGTTAGGGGATTCCTAGGCAAGGTACAATAAATAAATCGATTCATATCGAAGTTCACCATGATCTGCGAACCCATATTCAAGAAATTAAAGAAAACAGATCACACCGTGTGGGATGATGACTGTCAAAAGGCTTTCGACCGAATCAAGGAAATACTAGCCAAACCGCCAGTGCTCATGCCACCCCAACGAGACCAACCTCTTGGTTTATGTCTCACGGTAACTGAGACGGCCATGGGCGCCATGCTAGCTCAAACTGTAGGAAAAGAAGAAAGAGCCATCTACTACCTTAGTAAGAAGTTCTTGGAGTACGAGTGCAAATACACGCCACTCGAGGAGAGGTGCCTTGCTCTTGTGTGGGAAACATAGAAGCTACGCCATTACATGCTTAGCTACTCCGTCAAGATATTCTCCAAAATGGATCCTGTCAAATACCTCTTCGAGAAACCCGTTCTCAATGGACGTCTAGCGAGATGGACCTTGATGCTCTCAGAGTTCGATCTCAAGTATATACCTTTGAAAGTCATAAAAGGGCGCGCCGTTGCCGAATTCTTAGTAGAAAATCCCATCAATGATATACAAACGATCATACACCAATCTCTGTCAAACTTGACTTCGAGGTGACAAATAACGCTGTAGAATACGAAGCCTGTCTCATTGGATTGCAAGCGGCAGTAAGTTTAGGCATCAAGAATCTTCGAGTACATGGGGATTCCTCTTTGATCATCAATCAAATTACGGGATCTTGGAAAATACGAAGCAAAAGCCTGGCACCTTATCAAGCCAGAATAGACCAAGTCGCCCAATTCTTCGATCAAGTAACCTACTTACATCTACCTCGAGAATAAAATCAATTTGCGGATGCTCTTGCAAAACTCACATCTTTGATTAATATGCCGGATAGCATGGTAGAAATGCCTTTATTCATCGAACGACGGTCAGAACCAGCCTATGTGCACCAAATCACCGATGAAGAGGAAACTACAGAGGAGCCTTGGTTCTAAGCAATCCTAAACTTCAAACTCCATGGCACCTATCCACCAGAAATGGACAAAAGGGGACAACGCACCATCCGTTTTCTAGCTTCCCAATACGTCCTCATGCAAGGAGAGATATACAAAAGAACACCTCTTGGTGTAATCCTACGCTGTCTTGATCATTCACAGGCACGAAAAGTGATGGAAGAAGTCCATGATAGAGAATGTGGCCCTCACATGAGTGGACCCATGATGGCAAAGAAAATCACACGTTTAGGGTATTATTGGACCACGATGGAATCTGATTGCATCAAATATGTAAGACATTGCCATAATTGTCAAATCTTCGGGAATGTGCAACATGTTCCTCCTTCATTGCTTTACACCATGACATCTCCCTGGCCATTTTCTGCTTGGGGAATTGACATCATCGGCAAAATCACTCCAGCCGGAACAGGAGGTCACTGTTTCATCCTAGTAGCAATCGACTATTTCACCAAATGGGTAGAAGGGGCTTCCTACACCAGTCTTACGGCCAAGAACGTGGCAATGTTCATACAAACAAATATCATATGTCGATATGGTTGCCCACATGAGATAATCAGTGACAATGGATCACATTTCCAAGTTGAGACCGAACAATTGCTAGCCAAGTACAAAATTAAGCATCACCACTCCTCGCCATATAGACCACCAACCAATGGCGCGGTAGAGGCAGCAAACAAAAATGTTGTCACGATTCTCAAGAAAATGATTGACAACTATAGAGATTGGCCAAGCAAGATACCCTTTGCTTTATTGGGATACCGTACATCCGTTAGGACACCCACTGGGGCTACTCCTTTCTATTTGACCTACGGCATGGAAGCCGTACAACCAGTCGAGCTAAAAATACCATCCTTGCGTATTTTACTCGAAAGTCAAATCCCAGAAGCCGAGTGGAAGAGGGATAGATATGAAGAACTCATCCTCCTGGATGAACGAAGGTTACGTGCATTACATAATGTGCAAACATACCAGGCGCGTATCAAACGAGCCTTCAACAAAAGGGTTAAGCTAAGGAACAATTATTCTTTTATATTTACTCGAACTAAGCGCAAGGGTTTGATTTCATTTTTTAAATGAATACGTAGGCAATCCTTCACGGGATACAACCCATTTAATTATTTTAAATGTAAATAGAAGGATATTTGCGAATGCACTTGAAATTCGACAAGAATAATGAAAAGAAAATCGCAACGGTTTCATAACCATTTAACCTTTTTTGTTTCATTAATAATAATAGTATGTTACATAATAAAAATAAATAGGCTAGGATTCTAAAAACCCCCACCTTCTTATTGCAATAATAATAATAATAAAGACTTAGGCTACTCTTCCATTTTCCCTTTGCCTTTGCCATTTTTATCATACTTCTTGTCACGACCTCGAGCCGGACGCTCTTGCGTCACTTCAGACCTAATCACCAATGGTCTCTCTCATGATCTCGCTTTGCCATTCTTGTCAACCACCATCTCGACGGCAGGAGAAGTCTTCGGTTTCTTCGAAGGATGAACAACTCGAAACCCGGCTTCTTCCTCTCCCTCAGTCAGATGCTTCTCCTTCTCCTTTTCCACCTCGCGAACCTTGTAATCAACAGGTTCACGCTTCCTCAATCTCTCGCGCTCCTCCGGAGTGGTAGCTTTCCTCCACCACAGATAGGAATCTGACACCCATAGAGCACTGATAGAAGAATTCAAGAACCAAATGTTCCTTTGAGCCCATTTGATGGCCCATTCTCTTCGACTCTCAGTAGTAAGCGCCATGGCAGTCTGCGGAACAGTGTCAAGCTTCGGGATCATCTGCTTCAATCCAACCTGCCTCATCAACCTCTCCGGGAAAATGCATATCACAAACTCTAAGCCGGGAATACGAACAGATCGGGTAGGATCCAGGGAAGATACATACTCCAGTGACAAATTTGAGATGCCACCATGGTACGATCCATCTGATTAAGGGGCCATCTTCGCTCTTCAGTTTATTCTCCCAGTAATTGCAAACTCGAGTGAAGTCCACCATGTAAAGCCGGGTCCTCATTGCAATTGAGCGAGCATGATAAGAAGGAACATTAACTGAGGGCTCGATCTATCGAAGACGCTCCATAAGCCAGACCTACCAAAAGCAGGTATCAAAAAAAAAGAAAAAAGAAAAAAAGAGAGTTCTTTTTACCTGCAAAATAATGGGACTTCCCAGATAAGGTAGGTCGCGATTAGCTTTCCTGTTATCCAAGCCCAATAGGATCTCTCCTAAACAAAGACAAGCTGGGCTCCTGCGCAGCTCCATTTGCTCAATCAAGCTCAAAAGACGAGGGTCACCTCTCATATCCTCATCAACATGCCCTTGAAGGACATATACATGTAATAGGCAAAACCCGAATGCCCTTCGCCTCGCAACATAAGAGACAGTGGGATCAGCCCTATTGATAAAGCGATCGATGAAATCCAACATTCGCACTCCTTTAGAAGTCACGAGACGATCAACATCAACTCTGGCCAATCCAAGCAAGTCTCTAAACTTATTCTTATACCCTTGAGAAGTGGAGGGAATAGCAGGTAAATGTTCCGGATCCCATCCACCAATCGCAGAAATCTCCTCGGGAAAGGGGCAAATGTCGCCTCCAGGGAAGGCAAATACATGATAAATCGGGTCCCAATAGTCAAGACAAGCATCTAGGAACGGTTTGACTACCTTGATCAACTTCAAGCTCAAAAGTGCTCCAAAATTATAAGCACCCATGTCGTGTTTCTCCACGTTGGAGAACTCATTTGTCCATTCTTTCAGACGAATCTCAAGAGTATTCATGATGTATGCTTCTTTTGGGAAAATTTGTGTAATAAGACGAAGAAAGACGGAAGAATTATGTGAATAAAACCTCCCTCGACGTCTCTATTTATACTAAAAGCTGTTTCCTAAAATCCGTCGAAACAGACATTGGGAACAGCGCAGCAGTCTGCGCCTCTTCGAAGGGACGCAGCTCTTGTTGCGCCTCTTCCTCAGCACCCTTTCTGTGATTTTCCGCGTTGGATCTTTCCTAAATTCCTCAAAGAATAATTTCATATTCATACGGGTTATTATTTTGGTAAAGACGTCAGGTTGCCATATTTCGTGTTTTCTAATTTCGCGGATGCGCATCTCGAGACGATATCGACATTTTCGTCATTTTAGCACACTTGTACATTTCTTTTAATTTTATTTTTGGGAAATCATTTCACTCTCCATTTTAAACTTATATGTTTTTATTTTTTTTATTTTTTAGGGGGTAACCCTCCCTACCGTCCGGTCATTTCCGACCAAATTTTTTCAATTTCCGACCAAATTTTTGCATTTTCATTTATGGCCATTTTTTTTTGCATTTTCGAGTCATTGTTTTGCGCTGATTTAGGCCATATGTGCAAATATATGTTCTATGTGATTTATGTGTAAATTTTGGCAGCATGACGGCGTAAACCGTCATCTACCAAACCTGTCCAAAGCTAACTGCAGGTACAAACATCAACCCAGCAGCAAAGGCACTCAGGCCATCATATATACGATCAAAAAGGGATATGTACACCAAACTGGGGGCTCGAGCCCCAAAACAAGATCCAAATGTCCAAAAGTGGGTCCTAAAATGTATAAATGTACAGAAATACAACCAAAAAACAAGAAGCAACACGAAAGCTACTGTTGGTCGCCGTCTAACTCAGCAACTCTCCCCTCGAGAGCAGCAACCTCGGCGTCGCGGACCTCGAGCTCCCTCAGCAGGCGAGCCGTCTCCTCCCGGGACTGGGCAAGCTCTCGCTCCAGCTCACGCTCCCTCTGCAAACAACAAAACTGGCTCATGTCAATCACTCCAAACATAAAGGAAGATTAGAAAATTCAAAATAGAGTAAACGAAAGGCTCATACCTGACGTCCTCGGCCGCCAGCAAGTGCCTCGCCGGCAGTAGCCCGTAGCCGGTTGGCTACCCTCCACAAAGCCACGAATCGGGATGGCGCAACCAACATTTCAAAAAAAAAGATTCTTACCGATTGGACAAACTTGAGCAAATGCGTTCTTACGCAAAACTATACAAGCTAGAAGACTCACCCTCCGAATCAGATATTGCCACTCGTCCAGGCCAGCATCTCTCACCGCAACGTCAAAGTCACGCAGCTCGGAGATCATCGTCATCCCCGTCGTGTTGGTGTACTCAAGGGTCTTGGGGTACCCTGGGGGCTCGATGCCCGCCGCCTCGACCTCCTGCAAGGTCAAATGACTTCCGTTAACCGATGATCTTTCATCACATGCTCAAACAATCAAAAATGAAAGGGGATAAGGCACTTACCACAACAGCCCAGTACGCCAACCTCCCGTTGAGGAACTCCGAGTAGTCCTCACCAGGAAGAAGGAGGGCGTTGCCACCGACGCCAGCCAGGTCAGCGTCCCTCTCAGCCTCAGAAGGCTCTCTGAACATCGTCCGAGGAGGATCGATGGGAACCGTCAAGACGTCCCGAGAGCACTGATGAGCCAAGCGCTCACCCAAGTACTACACAGGACCCATCAACGTCCTCAGCAGAAGCCGGCTCGAGCTCCTAGGCCGAAGGACCTCAGCCACGAAAGGAGGAGCGCCAGCATACTCCTCCCAAGGCCTAGGCACCCACTAGAAGAAGCAAACGAAGGGTCATTCTTATGATCAGTTCTAAAAGTAAAGAAAGAGAAACAGACGAATGTAAGGTGAAATACTCACGCCGTCCAGCTGAAGAGCGTTCACCTCCCGCCGACAAACGTCGTCAAAGGAACGCCGACTCCTCATGCAGCACATCACCCAATCCCTCGCAACGGGATAAGCCTTCTCCACCGGCTCCGTCCTCTTGGGCGCGAGGCCCGGAAAGTAGGAGTACACCCACGCCTGTAAATCAGATAATCAATAACGATCTCTCGTGATTTGGTAAGAAAAGAAAATGATCTTTCATGAAAAGAAGTGAAGGTTCATACCTCCAACAACAGTCCAGGGCCGATAGCAGCAGAAGAAGTCCCCTTCTCCATCAACTCCTGATGAACCATGGGCCTCATGAAGCGGATGAGGACCGCAAAACCAGCAGTGACCCAGTCCCAACGGCCTAGGTCGCTCAGGTCAGAAAGAAAGGCAAGAAGCTTCATCGAAAGCCTCTCTCCCTTGTCTCCGAGGTAAATCGAAGACAAGAACCACCAGAGCCACAAGCGGACTCTCTGCTCCGCAGTGCAGGGAGGAGGAGTCGTCTCCCTCCCCTCGATCACCACCAACGTCGGGGTCTTCCCTGCAAAGTAGTCCCGCACGTAAGAACTAGGCACCAAGCCAGATACCGCAGCCGCCTTCGGCGCCAAGTTCCAGCCGATCAGCCTCCTAGCCTCCGCCAAGTCAACCCTCATGGCTGTCTCCGGCCACTCCACCACGTCAGTCCCACACGGCAGACTAGAAATCATGCCATAGTCCTCTAACGTGACCCCCACCTCACCAAAAGGCATGTGAAACGTGGAGGTCGTGTCCCAAAACCGGTCCAAGAAAGCTCGGACGAGACTGAGGTTAGCCCGAAGCTTCCTCCACGCAATATCCCTCCAAGCCTGCACCAAGGCGCCGAATGATCCCCACTCGATCATGGCTCGCTCCTCGGCCGACAGCCTCTCGTAGCACCCCATCGTCGTCGTGTGGCCCGAGAACGACCTGATGTTCTCGACCTCCTATGTCGATTTGAAGCAAAAGCTATCTTTAGCTCAAATTAAGAAGAAAAGGAATGACAAACAGAAATGAAAGAAGATGAATGAAGGGTTGTGAATCCTATTTACCAAGCTCTTCACCGTCCTGTAGGACAGGTGACCCTCCGCAGCCCAAAGTAGGTGCCTACTGTCCTAGGTCTCAGCCCACGCAGGTGCTCCCTTCAGCTGGTGACCACCCCGTCCAACGTTGGCCCGTCTCGGGGCCTCCTCCTCCTCGGAAGCCTCCTCCTCCCGGACCTCGTCCTCAACAGCCATCACCGCAGCGGTGAAAGCCTCCTCCAACGCCTCCTCAAGCACCTGAGAAGGGTCAACAGCAGTGTCCACGTCCATGGGAGCTCTCCCTGACGTAGAAGCCTCATCACCTGCAGAATTAAGGCCGCGTCAAGTGACGACAAGCCTTGATTAGGGGATTTTCGAATTTTCGGAGCTCCAAAATCGCTCTTTTCTCGCCATCTTTGGCAATTTTCCCACAAACCTGTCCACTCATGTGGTAATTTAGGTCAAGTCAAGCCTAAGTTGAAGCCTAGTCATGGGTTCGAGTCGGAATTTCGGCAGCATTTCGTTATAACGACGATTATGCCCTAGAAAGTGTCCTGAAAAAGCCGTCACAAACCAAAATTCCGAGAAGGTAGGAAGTTCACCAATAACACAAGGATTCCGAATATCGAGTTTCGTCGCAAATGGGTAATCCTAAGGCTATTTTCGAAGCAATTTACGGTTTAGCTGTGAAACCGTCTCAATTTCACTCAAATGCTCAAAACTCAACGAAAATTCGAAGCAAATACATGGTTATGATCCTTATACTACCAATTGGCCATTTACAAAGTCAATTTCGCAAGGCAAAGTCGTTTGGGGGAAAAGCCCCAAATTTTCGACTAATTAGGGTCGAAAACCCTAATTTTGTCGATCCCATTTGATCAAATAAAGAAGATAAATGCAAGATTGATACACATACCTCGATTAGTCATGGCAAATGCAAGCTTTTGGATCAAATTTTGATGGAAATGGTTGGAATTTGAGAGAGAAATTGAGGAATTATGTTTCGAACAAATGAAATGAACCCTCTGTTTCATCGGGTTTTTACGCAGAATTGCCACATCCAGACGCAGCAGGTGCTGCGCCTCTTCCAAGGGATGCAGCTCTTACTACGCCTCTTCCTCAGCTTTCCTTCATACGAGTTTGCAAAAATTCGTTATGAATTCGTTATTTATGTGGGCCCATCTTTGGTGCGCCTCTTCCTTGATGCCACATCGCATATTTGGTCCGTTTGACGTATATTCTTCGCCCGGATCCACATCTTCCAAACCAACAGCAAATCATCACCTTATTTTTATCCAAGACTTAGCTTGTCACAACGAGCATTCCTTCTTTGACAAGTGTTTCGACGCGCCTTTATTCTGTTCCTCCAGCGAGAGTACACGGATAGACATTCCCTCTCGAGACATGGAGATCAGTTCCCGATTATGTTCCCCCAGCGAGAGTACACGGATAGACATTCCCTCTCGAGACATGGAGATCAGTTCCCGATTATGTTCCCCCAACGAGAGTACACGGATAGACATTCCCTCTCGAGACATGGAGATCAGTTCCCGATTATGTTCCCCCAGCGAGAGTTCACGACCGACAGTCACTCCCTCTCGAGACATGGAGATCAACATCGACCCCAAATCCTTCCGAAGTTTTTTTGAAGCTGAACACAAGAAGATTTCTCCCAGCAGTTCCAGACTGTGTCCTGCTGTCTTCTCCCAATATCGCGTTTTGTTTCCCCTGGAGTTTCAAAGAATTTCAGGTATGGTTTCTTCTTATGGCTGGCGAGCCTCCTCATGTAGTCTAATGGACTTTAAATGACCCTCCTCGATAGTCGACAGACTCTAAAATGTTCCTGACGACAAGTCCTTGGTTCAGACCCCTTGAACCGCCTCGCGTCGCCATAGTCGTCAGGTTGTAATCTTCGATTGACTTGATGGCTATACTTTGACTTTCGCCTTGTCCAAGCCTCAGTCAAAGTGGGAGCTCTATAGATACCTCATTTCTGCACCTCCCGCAAACCATCCGGTGATGATTGGGCCGCATGTTTGGTACGCGGAACGATTTGTGACAGTTTGTAAGTTTATCGTCAAGTGATCGCTCAAACATTTATGTCTACCTCTTAATTGTCATCTACGTGCCGATATGGTCGTTTTGGTAGTAATTAGAGTACATTTGGAGTCTGGGCCTAAAACCGTCTTCATTTTCCGATAACCGTTAAAATGCCGAGTCAGAATGTTCTGGAATATTCCGGATATTTCTATTCCATATTTTATAAATCTTTTAATCTTTGGTAAACAATTTCCCATAATATTCACACAAAATATTAAGGAAAACAAAATTATTCCGTTATTCCATAAGCTGAACACGGAAATCTTTCTTCCGCACTTGGGAAAGGACGCAGCAGGTGCTGCGCCTCTTCCAAGAGACGCAGTGCCTGCTGCGCCTTTTCCCAAGTCCTTTTCTGCGTATTTTTCGTATCTTTTCATATCTTTTCGAGATTCACTTCCAAAGTTTCTCCGAAAACCCTACTTCCTCCGCGTGATTAGTATAAATAGAGACCTTCGGTCTCACATATTTCTCACGCGAGTGTCTGCCCTTCTCTTCTCCCTTTGCATTCTAGACCACGTTCTTACTTTTTGGCGTCTACGTGCTTGAACTTTCGACCACGTAAGCTCGGATCTTTCTGAGTACCAGCCTCGTTTTGCATGACTGACCAATTTGACCACCTCCACAATAATCAACTTAATCAATCTTAGTCTTTTTCCTCTTACGAGGGCACTTTCGTCTACATTCGAGTCGAGCGTCACTAATCGTAAACTTAGTTCATCTCGTTTCGTCAAACATATCTCTGTGAACATCCGTGTTCATTGGCATCCACGAGAGTCATTCTAGACATAGAATGCTAAGGGTAACGAGTTCTTGGTGTTCATGTCACTACTTTGTGTCTTGACATGGCACGAGGTATTCGAACGGTTTCCAATTTTCCACAATAAATTGGTGGCGACTCCACAAATGCAAACGCCTGTTCTCCCCCAAGCGCCCCCGTGGGCCCATTGTCCACACAACTAAAATTTACAAACAAGGACAAAAAATTTACGTGACTTGTAAAATATCACTTAGATATTTACCACACGTAAAATAAGTTTTATGAAACATATTCATAAAATATAATTAATATCACGAAAGAAATTATCACCCACATAAAACAAATTTACGTGGTCCAAAACCAAATATATAAGCGGAGTATAAAACACATTCATACAATATCGGGTGTAACTAAAAGCACTAGATATTTATTAATACATATAAAACAAATTTATATGTCTTGCACTCAACTTTATATGAAACATATTCATATAATTGTCCTTTTAACCAAACAAATTGGTACCATAATAAATTCATAATATCACAAAGACATTTAGTTATTCATATAAAGCAAATTTATATGGTCGATACAAATTATATATGAAACATATTCATATAATTATAATAACTTGGTTATAACTTGGTTAAACCAGGGGCGTCTTAAAACAAGTAGAGGCCCCGTGCTCGAGAAAAAATGAGGCCCTAAAACATTAGTTTGAAACATTTTGTTAATTTTTCATTTGCTCTATGAATAAAAGTAAACAAGTAAGCTTTGATAACATCTCATCCAGTCGGTCAAAACACACATCATTTTTACTTGAAAATTATCCTACTGCGAGCCTTTCTTGAAGCAAAAATGTCGATAAAACTTCTATAATCAATCTTTTTCAACAAATCTTTCTCTATGGCTATATACGTTTAAGTCTTCTATAACAACACAAGTATATTATTCTTCCCGATATGAATGTAATCCCATTAATTAGTTTGCAAATTTGATCACCATAACCTTCATTAAAAATACAAAATAATAAATTAGTCAAATTAACCAAAATAATCATACTAAAATTCGTTCAAAATTATCAATTAAGAATGAAGAATTTGATCCATCTCAACATCCCTGATCTCAATCAACACGAGATGAATTTTAATAATTGTTACAAAACATAGTAAACTAAAACTCATAAAATTAGAATAGAAAATTTACCTTATCTTAAGGTTGCTAAAACGTTACGACTAGAATTGAATTGGGTTGATTTCATCTCAAAACAATGCACATAGTATTAGCTAGATTATTGAAGAGTCTATCGATCCGAAATACTCAAGATGGGGGGGGGGGGGTGAATTGAGGATTTAAAACTTTTGAAAGCTTTTTCTACTGTATGAATGTGATTGATTATTTAAAGTTTATTGATTAAAATTTAACTAATCAACTAATGAAAGTAAACGAAATAAACAAACAGACGAAAGAACGAGAAGACACACGGTTTTTGAAGTGGTTCTTTCACAAGTCGAAACCTACGTCCACTATTCTCGATTAATAAATTTAGTATCTTTCTACGGATTACAAATTTACTAACCCAACTCGTATAACTAACTCTAGCTGTAACTCAATGAGTACTGTTAAATACTCGAGTGACTAACTTACGCTAATAAGAAAGCACTAATGATTCTTCTAATAGTTCGCGTTAATGAACAAGTAAGAAATCAGTTATAGCACTATTATCTTATAACGATAACAATAAGAACAAGTATGCGAGTTTTAAAATACACGACCTTTCAAAAATAACAAAACGGTTTTTCTACTTGAAAACACACGATTTTGCTTTGTGAAAATAAGAACAATTTTTATGCTTAAGGTCTCTACTTTAGAAGTTGTAAATAGCAAAGTATTTATAGGAAGGAAAGAGTAGGCAACTCGGTTTTGCACAAACCCTAATAGCCGAAATAATAAGATATGTAAACAAATCACATCTTCTATTATCTCTTTCCTAAAAGTCTTAAAAGATAATAAAGAATATTCCAAAAGATAGAATATAATCTATTCAAATATTATCTTTACTATAAATTCCAAGATATGATAAGATTTCCTAAAACAAGAATATCTTTTATCATAAACAAATATATTAAGTAAGATATATAAGATATGTAAAGATATTATTATAGAATAAAATCTTTACCAAATATACCCTAGGTAACACGAGATGTCACGGCTCATTTGCCTCGTGACTCGTGCAAACTCTAGTCTTAACATATAAATCAGAATTTAGGTTTTAAGAGAGGTCTTGTTGAAACCCTGATTAGTAGCAAGGTCCAACTCATAAGTTGGTCCAAAATAACTACTAGTCAACGTCCAACATAAAACCAAACTCCGCACTAAACCGGGCTTAATTAAATAAATACTTTTATCAAAACATTTAAAATAAACTTTAAACAATTTTCAAAACAATTTTGAAATATTATAAGTCGTGTATAAAAAAACTCAGCATCTCAATGTTATAGTAGGAGAGCTATAACATTGAGCTCTTTTACTAGTAATGTTATAGCTACAAAGCTATAACTTTACCAATTCAAGAAACTCATTCTTGGTTATCATTACGAGATAATCACCTATACTACTCTAGTCTTCAAGGAGATCTTCGAGTAAAGGCTACGTCATTATCCAAGCTTGATTAATCTTTAGACGGACTTTGTCTTCATATAAATCTTGAATGAATCTTTATATCGTTTGATCTTGAATAGAGGTTTGAACTTTTCATACTATCATCACAATCTTCTTTGTTGCTCGCTTGTAACAAGTTGATTCTAAAACACTTGACAAACAATTAAACGCAACAAGTATATACAATATAAAGCACCTTGACATCATCAAAACATAAACATATAAGCTATATGGTTCAAGAAATTCCCCCTTTTTGATGATGGCAAGCCTCCTAATTTGTGACTAAGTAAAAAGTTCCCCCTTAATATAATACCGTCATCTTAATAATAAAGATCAACGCAAGATCAACACGATTTATCAAAAACCGAAACTTTGAGGACTTTAAGAGACAATCGGTCTTGACAAGGAGCAAGCTTAGGTAGATGCTTACTATAGACGTTCTTTCCCCCTCTTGACATCATCGAAAAGCTAAGAACAAATCAAAAATGACTAGAATAATATAAGACGAGACAAGAGATAAAACGTCATAGAAAATAATATTATCATACATAACTAAAGGCATCGAGAAGTTTAATTATTAAACAACCTTAAGAAAACATGCATAAAGCCGATGGGCCGAATAGAACACATGTTTAAAGAAACACTTGGGCCATAATCCACAAGTGCATTGCCAAAAAGGGCTGAATGATAAGTTTGAACACACCATAAGAAAAATAAAAAAGAAAGCAAAAAAATAGACAGGCTAGATATGGTAAGGCAAGGGTAGATCAAATGTTGCGGGTGCGGTAAGGATTCACGTAGTCGGGCCAAGTATGATGCTCTAAAGCATCAAGACGATCGAAAGAACTCCGCACAAGCTGAGAAAGAGTCTGAATACTCCTTTCAAAGTTGAGCACTTCCAGGGACAGAGCTTTCGTGGCCTCCAATGTAAGCGATTGATCACTTGCCATAGCCTTTCCGTGCATGACCAACGCTCCACCTTGACTCGTGAGGAAAGTAAGACGGTCACCATGTGGGAACACTTCCCCACGGATTGCCTTCAATTCCCGTTCAAAACCCTCTAACCTCTTATCCACCGCTTCCATCCAAGAATATACCCGAGAAGCATCCAAACCCAACTCTAAAGACAGAGATGGTCCAACCCGAGACAATACCGTAGCCAAGTTAGTTGAATGCTCCTCAAACTTCTCCATTAAACCACTCATAAACCCTTCCAATTTCGCCTCCATAGCTCCCAAACCCGAATCTCCCGGGGTTTTCCTAACATCCTTAACAAGAAGTAACTCGGGTCCATCAACAACAAGACCCATAAGCTTGATCAACCGATCACACATGCAATCCCGTGCACTTACACCATAACTATCTTGTCCCACCACTCATTTTATTTCTAACAATCGAGACACCCACATCCCATATGGTAGGTCGATCGTTGTACTCAATTTCTCTTTGGTAACCGTGAGACTCGTTTGAATTATACGGTGCAACACGACACTTCCCAAATTCACTTTTTGTCCCTCCAACCAAGAATAAACCATGATAGCTTCATAACTCGACACTTTATCTCGACCTCCTCTCCTCGGCACAACCGTGTTCCCCAAAAAGTTCAAGAGGAACTTAATTTTAGCCGAGAGAGGACGAACCACAATATTACCTCCGTCCGTCCCAACCTCCTCAAAATACCTTTTAACTAACATCTCTTTTTCACTCACCACATTAGACCATTCAAGACTCGGATTAACTTCAATTCCGTCATCGGGAACCGAAAAAGTAGAGCAAAAATCCGAAACAGAGACCGTCACATCAACTCCATTAACTACCGCATGCAAAACTCCCTTCTTAATTGACACGCTAGCAAAGAATTGAACCACTTCAACTTGATAAATAGGACCCGAAAACTGACTAATGTGACTCCACCCTTGAAAATCAAGAAAATCAACAAAGAACTTAAGAGCGGGAACATTAATCAACCAAGATTTCGGATAGTACCTTCCTCCATGAATAGAATACCTTAAAACACGATTAACAAGGATGTTTTCGTCATGTGTAAGCCGAACACGATTTAACCCTTCCTTTGTTGCGGCTTTCGAAACATCCCAAAGCAAGGTACGAGCAACACCATTCTGAACAATAACCTCGGGTTCCTCCACATCTTCACTTTCATCAACAACTACCTTATTTTTCCCTTTAAAAAGGCGGCGCCTTTTACCTTCGGACATCGACTCGTTCCGACCACGAAACAGGGGCGTAGTTGGGTTTAGTTGAGGTGAAGGAAAATTAGTGGAATTTAGATCATGTGGTGGTAGTGGTGATGTTTGGTTATGAAAGTGACAGTTTTGGTGGTGACGGGTTGATGATCGGGTGGTTTTTGCATGGATTGGATTCATGTTGATGGTGATAGTTGAGTAAAGGAAGTGATGGTGATGGTTGTGTAAAGGAGGAGATTGTGATGATGGTAAATATTTTGAGAGGATAAAAAGTATGCAAGTGGGGTGTGTTATACGGTTTACACGCAAGGGAAGGGGTAGATATATGAGTGGTCTAGGTCTAGGTCATAGCATGTGGTAAGCAATTATGGTAAGTGTCAAATAGGAATAGGAGTTATGGTAGGTATAGGAAATTAAGTGATAGAGTTAATAAGGTAAAAGATAACAATTAGGAATTTGAATTGTATATGGAGTATATTGAGTCGTGTACCGTGAATAGCAAATTAGGAAAGATTTTTGTGAATTTGAAATATAAAAGATATGGTGTGCCTTAATATTTTTGATAAGGAATTAAGCTTGCATAGACAATTAAATTCTAAATAACAAATAGAAATTTATAATAAATATATTTCTACAAACGAAATTATTCATGCAACGCAATATATGGACACAGTCACACAATCTTACTTTAACTAGTCAGTCACAGGAAAATTGAACGTGTATAGAAACTTAGGTACCACTGATTAAACCAATTTCCGACCGTAAAGTCTCAAATCGTTGTCTAGCTAATGATTTTGTCAAAATGTCTGCCATTGTTTGGTACGTGAATGTTGTGCGGGATTTTTAGAAATAATAATTGCACTTGTATTATCACATAAAATAGGAATACATCCTACATCAATACCATAATCACGTAATTGTTGCTTAAGCCATAATAATTGAGTACATACCAGACCTACAGCGATATATTCGGCTTCAGCAGTTGAGAGGGCAACCGAATTTCGCTTCTTCGAACCCCACGTAATAATACACGGTCCGACAAAAGTGGCGACACCCGACGTACTTTTTCTCTCTAGAGAACATCCTACGTAGTCGGCATCAGAATAACCGACTAGATCAAAATTACACTCCATTGGATACCACAAATATAAGTTGGTCGTTCCAATTAAATATCGTAAAATTCGTTTTACGGCCGTCATATGCGATTCTTTGGGAGACGATTGATATCTCGCACAAACGCATACGCTAAACATAATATCGGGTCTACTTGCGGTCAAATATAATAGTGACCCAATCATCCCACGGTAAGTAGTTTCATCAACTGATTTACCGTCTTCATCCAATGTTAATTTCTTGTTCTCGACCATTGGAGTAGGCATAGCATGTGAATTTTCCATTCCAAATTTCCGAATCAACTCCTTGATATATTTTTGTTGATGAATTTTAATGCCTTCATCGGTTTGTTGTATTTGCAGACCTAGGAAGAATTTCAATTCTCCCATCATACTCATCTCGAACTCGGAAGTCATCAACTCAGAAAAATATTTGCATAGGCTTTGATTGGTCGATCCAAAGATAATGTCATCGACGTAGATTTGAACAACCAAAAGGTCAGAATCCTCGAATTTTAGAAATAGGGTTTTATCAACAGATCCTCTACTGAATCCACTGTCAAGTAGAAACTTGGATAATGTGTCGTACCATGCCCTAGGTGCTTGTTTCAATCCGTATAAGGCTTTATCCAACTTGAAGACGTGATCTTCAAATTTGTTATTCTTAAATCCGGGGGGTTGTTCAACGAAGACTTCTTCCTATAAACACCCATTCAGAAATGCTGTCTTGACGTCCATTAGGAAGAGCTTCATTCCTTTATGTGCAGCAAAGGCTATTAGAAGTCTAATAGCTTCAAGACGAGCGACAGATGCGAAAGTCTCGTCATAATCTATTCCTTCTTGTTGATTATAACCCTGGACCACCAATCTTGCTTTGTTTCTGACAATGACTCCGACATCATCTAGTTTGTTTCTAAAGACCCACCTTGTTCCAATGACTGAACGATCTTTTGGTCTAGGAACTAAATGCCAAACCTTGTTTCGTTCGAATTGTTGTAGTTCTTCTTGCATGGCTATAATCTAATCCGATTCTGCAAGAGCTTCATTGATATTTGTTGGTTCGATCATGGATAGAAACGAGTAGAAAGAGCAGAAGTTATTCAAGGAACGTCTTGTTTGAACACCCTTCTTAATATTCCCTAGATTATTGTCCATGGGGTGTGAGCTCTTGTATTTCAACTTTGTTGAAGTGTTTGGTTCCTCATTGTTATTTGAGCTTGTCCCAACTTCATTTGGACCGGAATTAGAGGAAGTTCCCCCTGAATCCAATCCGGGTGTTGTATTAGAGCCGGTTATAACCTCGGACTCTACACCTTGATTTGGATTCAATGTTATAGTAACATCATCTATAACATTGGTTTGGGAGTCCTTATTTTGAGTCAATGTTATTGTTGTTGGAATATGTGTCCTCCGACAATAATGCAATCACGACTGTTGATCATGATGATCACATGTTTAAATCTCATTATAAAGAATACAATTGGGAAGTAATATTGTTACTGTCAACTGGTCAACATATATCGGTAATGATTGGCTGACTAGAGTTTGACATTACTGTCGTGTGACGGTGGTGATCAGTTGACCCCCTAGGTCATACCTATAGGGCAACACTCTTAATTGATTATTTAATTAATCGTATAACGTTACGAGTTAATTAAATTACTTGAAAATTGACGGACGATTTTGGAAGTAAAATTTACGTATCAAATTGAAATGTGATTAAATGAGATACGGTCTGAGTAATTGAATTGTATGATTACTCGGATGAAATAATTGTTTAATGTAACAATTAAATTTGAATGAATTGTTATAAATACAATCGGTTGTAATTTATAAATGGTAAAATATTTTGGCACAAGTAATTATGAAATTACTAAGTCGATTTTTGTATGTGACGTATTTTTATTAATACGTTGATTTTTAATATGTTAAAAATACATAACAAATTTATATCACATATGACATGTGACATATTGACAATTGACAAAAATAATATGGAATCCATATTATCAAGTGGGCCGTAAATTAGAGGGTTTTTAAGCTAATTATATGTTGATTGTAATTAGTGGAAGGCATGATGATTACACTAGTCACTAGCCATGCAAGCCTATTGTTCATTGTGAAGAACAATTTTTCCATGCATTGGCTCCCCTAAAGCTCTCCTCTTACACGGTTTTGAGAAGACAAAACCTATGATGGTTTTTCCATAATTTTTACCTAATAATATACAAAAGGTTGTAAAAAGATTTTATTCATTCACTCATCCAAAATACAATTTCTAGAGAGAACAAAATCCTCCTCTTCTTCTCTCCAAAAACCGAAATATTTAAGAGTTTATAAATATTTTTGGTTCAATTTTCTACTAATTAATATTATACTAGTTCTTGTAATATTAATTTAATTAAGAGAAAGCTTTGGGTATTAATCCTAAGGAGAGATCCTATACTTAGATCTTTGTTCTTCCATAAGGGAAAGCTCAAGAACAAGAGAGAAAGGTGATATCTCTTGTGCCCATTAAGCCGAAATCATCAATGTAAGGACATGATTTCTCCTCTATTTTATATTGTTTGCATGCATAAAATCCACATTTAATTTTACGACAAATTAATTTCGACATATATGAGTATGTTAGTATGTATATGAATCTACATTTCCTTCAATCGGTATCAAGAGCCACGGTTGTTTGCATGCAAATCGGTTAAAAGTTTTTCCGAGTTATAAGAATAACAAATAAAACTTGTAAAATTTGTGTTATTATGAGATATCACGAAATAAATCCATTCATGTTAATATTTCTGGTCCTAAAATGTTTTAGGATATTTTGGTTAATTTTTCGGATTTTTATTGTTCATAATTTACAATAATGGCATTTAAATGTGATTTTATGAGTAAAAATGTCATTTTTGATCTAAAATTAGCTATACTTCGAATTTTCACTTGGTTTTTGGATATGTTGTTACATATATTATTTTGATATAACCTGTAAATTTTCATAATTTTTGGACTTGTTATGCTCGAAAAATGAATTTTTCTTTATTAAATTCGGATTTAGGTGAAAAATAGGTTAATATGAGTTAAATTTCGAATCTGGTCATAGAAAATTTATATGTTGTCACATGCAATTTTACAAGATGTGTGTAAAATAATTGGCTATAAAGAAGTCTTTTTGCATGATTTATGGATTTTTGAAGAAAAATAGCATAAATAGTGACATTATTAGTGGAAAATTAATAAAACATAATCTATGACTTAGGAAAAACGTCTAATGTTGCATATTATTATCTTTTTCAGATCTAAAATTGAAAAGTTAGTGAGAATAATTTTTCCATGTTTTTATGATTATTTTATTAAAATCGATAAACCGCAACATTGTTTTTCCGGGAAAATTTCGAAATTTTTAACCTAAGATTTTGAACATTATGAGTGTCATGGAAATTTTCCAGAATGTTCATGAGTTTAAATTTCAAATTTTGAATTTATTTGAAATTTTGTGATTTATTTGAAGTTTAATAGCTTATTTTTGTAATTTTTTAGTCCATTTATGAACAATTTTATAAAATATGGGTTAATTATGGTCAAATTATTAGTGAAGACTATATTTTGAGTCCTAAGAGGTTAGGGTAATTAACTTATGCATAAATATGAGTTTATGTATTTTTGTGATTATAAAATGTTGAAATCACGCAAATCCGTAAAAACCGAGTAATATACGATATTTGCTAATTAAAAGGCGATTTAGCATAAAATTGAGCATGTTCATACATATTATAATGCTGCATTTTCTTTATGATTGTCATAATTTTAATTTATGTAATTTTGAATTATGTAATTTTACTTAGTATGGCCTTAGATTTTAATTGGTATTTCCCGAAATGTATGGGAATATCGATTCGGTTGTAATTTTATTGTGATCTCGTATCACCGTTTTGTAATTTAATAGATTTATTTTATTTTAGTTACAAATGTATAATAGGAAATTATGTAATTTATTATGTAATTTTATTCATTCCGGAGTTCCAAAAGACGGATTTCTTCAAGAATGGCGATACATAAAGACGGTGTTACCTCGAGATGCGTGCCACAACCGAAGTTCAAGGGACCAATGGAGTTGGTTTCCGAATATGTAATAGTTAAATAGTTTTTCTATTTTAGGAAGGCCATACTAGGATTTATTTATTTTATGCTTGCATTTTATTTTATGTCACATGCATCGCTAAATCGCCATAACTAAAACATGCATCCTTATTTTATCGAGTTTATCGACCGTGTCAATTAGAATTATCGTAATTCACCGCTTTAGTTCACTTAAAACGTGATAGATAATAAATTGACATGACCTCTCGCTAAAACAATTAATTGAGACATAGCCTTACCAAATAGTAGAAACCATGAAAACCTATTTCGCGAGGGAGTGCGCTCGGCCCCACCGGGGTACAAACCTTGTTACGTAGGGGAAGTGGGTGATGAATGTTAATCCACCGAATTCATGTTGATAAGGGATGTATCGGCCACACCGTGCCCAAGTTAATGTGGGTTTGGATCATGGACACATTTATTCGAAATTTGGATTGAACTCAACAAAAGTATTTGATAAGGGATGTATCGGCCCCACCGTGCCCTTGTCGATGTGTTTTGGGCTATAGATAATTGTTAATGTAATATTATCGACCAAGAGTTCTAAAAGTAGAATCGATTAAACGTTAATCCACCGAGTTATATTGATAAAGGATGTATCGGCCCCACCGTGCCTAAGTCGATATGAATTTGGGTCTTGGAATCATTTATCTAGTTGGGTAGAGGTCACTAGAAAAATGCATAAAACTTGTTTAAATCATACATTTTTACGAGTATTATTAAAACGACAATTGTTTTACTCCTTATATTTTGTTTTGTAGACCACTTCTTTTTCATAACAAATGGCAACACCAACACCAACTCCTAATGCTACACCTCTCGCTAGTTCATCTTGGCTCCGATCCTTTATGGATCGATGTAAACTTGAAAAGAATGGGTCAAATTTCTCCGAATGGGATGCCCAACTCAAATTAGCCGCCGAAGGTGACGACAAGCTTCGTTACCTTACCGAGGCCTCTCCACCCGAACCCTCCACTAGGTTCACCGCGGCCACTAGGGAAGCATATGAGGCTTACCAAAAGGAGTCCGCCGCAATGAAAAATGTCTTGATATTTGCGATGGAGGCGGACCTCCAAAGGAGAGCCTTTAAAATGGGCAATGCTAATGAGATTTACTCCAAACTTGTGACCATGTTTTCACAAACTCCGCGGATCGTCCAATATGAGGCGGCCGCGGCATTCTTTGATCTCGACTTCAAAGAGGGCCAAAAGGTTAGCCCTCATGTGCTCAAACTTATGGAGCTTGTCGAGACCTTGAAAATTCAAAAGGTTGAAATCCCCAAAGAACTCATCGTAGATAGGATTCTACACTCCTTGTCTAAAGTCAAGGCATATGTGCAATTCCGGGTGAATTTCAACATGCAAGACAAGGATGTGTCTCTTGAGGAGTTGCACAAGCTACTTGTGCAAGCCGAGAGGGACATGGGGTTAAATGTGAACCCTCCCAAGGATGTGCTTAACATAAGCACAAAGAGTAAGGGGAAGTTCAAGAAGAGTGGAAGAAAGGGTAAAAAGCAAGCTCCCTCATTCACCAAAGCTAAGTCTTGTGAAGCTAGCACCTCAAAAGTCAAGAAGGGTCCTCTTGATAAATGCCATTATTGTAATGGCATGGGTCATTGGAAAATAAATTGTTCCAAATACCTTGGTGATATCAAAGCTGGAAAGATCACTCCAGTAGGTAAATGACTATCCTTCTTTTATGTTTCTAATTCAACTATGGTATTATGATGCAAAGTTGTGATAATGTATCTCCCTTTTTATTGTAAATAGGGCCTCCACCAAGCAAAGACAAGGGAAAAGAAAAACAAGCATGAGAAACCATGGAGAAGCTAAGGATAGCTTTTATGGAGCTTTGTTTTTCATTGTCTTATTTTAAGTTATGTTTTGAATTTTTAGAACTTTAAGTTTCCGTGTTCGACATGGAAAGGTATTTTGGATAATGGTTTGTATTTTGGATGATAGTGACTTGGTTTGCAACCCAAGTCACTCGTTTTATCATTTATCCTTTTAATGTTCTAAAATTCATCTTTAAATGCTTGCGTTTTGAAACATAAGATTATTCACTTAAAGTGATCTAATAGACAAATATAATGACGGGTTTCATTATATGTCCACATGCTTAAGGCGTGTGTATGATCATTTATAAAGTGATTTTGAGTCTATGAACTCTCTTAAAGGTATGTCAATCACCAAGTACACATATGAAATCAATAACAATTAGTCAATCTATGAGGTAGTTCTCCTTATACTTCAACATCATTAATTTGTGTCTCATATGCTATCTTTGAATCTATAGTGTATTCATTCTAAAGATAGAGTGGGAGAAAAATGAGGACACAACACACAAGGCAAGATAAAATTGTGTACTTGTGTAAATGAAGATCTACGCAAAAGAGAATGATTTGAATAAAGGTATATCTATTTACATAGTATGCCGAATAGATGAGATCTACGGTCTCAAGTTAGCTCTACATGACTAAAGAGACCAAGTGTAATAATCATAAGAGTATATTCTCAAGATAACTACACGAGGAGACCAAAAGAAAGTTTTGGAAGAAAATGACTAATGTAAAGTCTTAACAAGTTTTTGACTAAGTTCTATATGATAAATTTTGACCAATAGTTTCAACCGTGAGATTTACTTAAGAGCCTAAATGAATCATAGTAACATACTAGTTATGATCAAGATCAAGTTGCAAAGATTGATATACCGATATCTTCAATGGCCAACGTTTTAATCACACAAATGTCATTGCTTAACCTCGCTATGAAATGGTTAAACCTCCTTCCAAAAGGGTATTTGTGAAGGACGTATTCTAGATATTGTTTATATTTGAATAATGACATTACTACACATCATTATGACATGAGTGTGTTGGAGATTTAAAATCTCTTTCCGTAAGGTTAAGATGAGACCACTTCAAAATAGGTATTTTGAAGGATATGATGGGAACATATATGGTTTTATCCTAATAACTTGGCAATGCAATTTATATTTCAATTCTTGATAAATTTCGATTAAGAAGTCAATTTCGAAATGTGTAGAATTGAGTGGGAGTTAGGAAATTCTCATGTGAAGATATGGAATTAAGTGGGAGCTATCATCCTTTGAATATTTACGACTCATCACTCATTAAAGAATGACGAGCTAATACCTTCTTTCATAAAGAAGCTTTTGAGTTTTCAATTCTGGATGAAAATGGACAATGATGAATCCAATTACATCAAGGGATGTTGGATTAGTATTAAGAGATACACATCGTATCAACATTCACATAGGTTATTCATGTAGATGAAAATGGAATTGCCATTAGCAGTCATGGTCGTTCATTGAACCTATGAACGGTTGATCTCATGACTAATGTTTCCGCCATTAGCATAATCATGTACATATCCAATTATGAATCATATGCATAAGAGCATGATGATTGATTGGTGAGCCATAATAGAAACGTCATGAATTCTCAAGTAGAATCCGATGAGCGATTTCGGTGCTTGACGGAATGTTCCATTGTGTGATAAGAGGTTGCACATATTGTAGAAGATCCGAGCACATATAAGGATTTATGAGAATCCCAAATCTTTCAAGCCTAGAAAGAGAAATGAGAAGTTTTGGAAAGATGCTTGGTTGAATAAGAGGTTATTCAAGATAATCTTTCCTAGTTAAGCTAGGACTTGTGAGAAGTACTAAGCTAATAATCTTGACAAATTGTTACAAGATTCTACAAAACATATACCTAGTGCATTGTGTGTGGATGGAATACTTGATCAGTACAAGTTATATTATTCATCACAAATTCATTCGTTATGTGATAATCGATAAGAAAGTTCTTTCAAGTTAAAGAACCGAGACCGAGGTCGAGAACCTTGATGTGTACTTGGTAGGATTCATGCTATAAGAGAGAACATGAATGCAAAGGAAATTGCAAGTGCAAGAAGTTTGAACACATGGACACATGGGATGTTAAACTTCTATTGCAATCAATAAGTGTTTACACTGACGATATACATCACAAGGTTGTAATATGATATTGACTACCTGAGTGTGATGTCGACATTTGTCGTTTGAGTTATTATTAACTCACCTTGTACATTGTTATATCCAAACGGGTTGTGAAGACAATTGAACCCCGTTAAAGTGAACATGGATTGACATTGTTTTTGCCCATAGTTACTTATATGAGGTGACGTCTCGAAGTGACTAGAGTGTGATGCGATTGATGGCAAGTTCAAGTGCCATAGAGTCATGAGAGATGACTAGTCGATCACATAGGCAGACTGTTAGGAACATTTTGTCGGGCCTAATGACCGCTTATAGAGTTCTGGCAAATTTATATAGCCTGGTCGTGGCGAGAGCTACTATAGTATTCAAATGAGTCGATTCTTTTGACTAAAGACTATTCGCCTAAGATGGCACAGTTTCAGATTAACTTTGATTTGTGTTACTACGACCTTCGTAAATGGGGTCAAATGGGCATATTTTGGGTTATGATGGTGTGGCTAGTCGAAGGGAATGAGTGCGATAGGAATTGTCCACCCCTAGTCAGGGTTATAACAATATCTCAGGGCCACTCGAGGAGTAATGAACTGGAAATGCGTGGCCACGCTCGGAAAGTATCTATGATAGATAAGTCCGGTCAATCAGTTATTCTCCAGATCGAGGAAACCACTCTCGATATGATCACTTGCAAGTACGACCTGAAAGACACCTTGCATTGAGTGGGAGATAGTAATAGGACAAGAGAATTGGTGACGCACACTTGTCGAGGACAAGTGGGAGATTGTTGGAATATGTGTCCTCCGACAATAATGCGATCACGACTGTTGATCATGATGATCACATGTTTAAATCTCATTATAAAGAATACAATTGGGAAGTAATATTGTTTCTTGTCAACTGGTCAACATATATCGGTAATGATTGGTGACTAGAGTTTGACATTCTTGTCGTGTGACGGTGGTGATCGATTGACCCCTAGGTCATACCTATAGGGCAACACTCTTAATTGATTATTTAATTAATCGTATAACGTTACGAGTTAATTAAATTACTTGAAAATTGACGGACGATTTTGGAAGTAAAATTTACGTATCAAATTGAAATGTGATTAAATGAGATACGGTCTGAGTAATTGAATTGTATGATTACTCGGATGAAATAATTGTTTAATGTAACAATTAAATTTGAATGAATTGTTATAAATACAATCGGTTGTAATTTATAAATGGTAAAATATTTTGGCACAAGTAATTATGAAATTACTAAGTCGATTTTTGTATGTGACGTATTTTTATTAATACGTTGATTTTTAATATGTTAAAAATACATAACAAATTTATATCACATATGACATGTGACATATTGACAATTGACAAAAATAATATGGAATCCATATTATCAAGTGGGCCGTAAATTAGAGGGTTTTTAAGCTAATTATATGTTGATTGTAATTAGTGGAAGGCATGATGATTACACTAGTCACTAGCCATGCAAGCCTATTGTTCATTGTGAAGAACAATTTTTCCATGCATTGGCTCCCCTAAAGCTCTCCTCTTACACGGTTTTGAGAAGACAAAACCTATGATGGTTTTTCCATAATTTTTACCTAATAATATACAAAAGGTTGTAAAAAGATTTTATTCATTCACTCATCCAAAATACAATTTCTAGAGAGAAAAAAATCCTCCTCTTCTTCTCTCCAAAAACCGAAATATTTAAGAGTTTATAAATATTTTTGGTTCAATTTTCTACTAATTAATATTATACTAGTTCTTGTAATATTAATTTAATTAAGAGAAAGCTTTGGGTATTAATCCTAAGGAGAGATCCTATACTTAGATCTTTGTTCTTCCATAAGGGAAAGCTCAAGAACAAGAGAGAAAGGTGATCTCTCTTGTGCCCATTAAGCCGAAATCATCAATGTAAGGACATGATGTATCCTCTATTTTATATTGTTTGCATGCATAAAATCCACATTTAATTTTATGACAAATTAATTTCGACATATATGAGTATGTTAGTATGTATATGAATCTACATTTCCTTCAATTGTATCATCAACTATAACTTTGGTTTTCTCCTTTTTATCTTTTGAGGAACGATCAAGTTCATCATTCGTTCCCTCAATCTCATTATCCTCTAATTCTAGTTCCGGGGGATCGTCTCTTGAGAGACGAAAGTCGGGTTCATTCAAGTCTTCTTCCTCATCCTGTACAGGCTTATCAAACACGTTATCCTCATCAAAGATGACATGGACACTTTCTTCAATACAAAGAGTTCTTTTATTGAAGACTTTGTAAGCCTTGCTATGATCTAAATATCCTATGAAAATCGTATCATCACTCCTAGGGTTGAACTTACTTAATCGGTTTTTACCGTTATTGTGAACAAAGCACTTACTCCCAAAGCAACGAAGATGGGAGATATTAGGTTTTCGACCTCTAAGGAGTTCGTAGGGGGTTTTCTTAAGAATAGGTCGGATCATAGCACGATTATGGATGTAGCAAGAAGTACTTATGGCTTGACCCAAAAATCAAAAGTTACGAGGTAAACCACTACACAAAAGCATTGTACGTGCCATATCTTCTAAAGTTCTATTCATACGTTCAACAACACCGTTTTGTTGAGGAGTTCTTGGTGCAGAAAAATTATGCCCTACACCATTAACTCTACAATATTCTACGAAAGCTTGATTGTCAAACTCTGTGCCATGATCCGTACGAATATATACAAGATTAGTCTTATACTTGTTTTGAACACGTTTCATAAGACAATCAAATTCATCAAAAGTTTCGTCTTTTGAATGAAGAAAGATAGGCCATACATACCTTGAGTAATCGTCTACAAGAACAAAGACGTACCTGGATCCTCCTCTATTCCTTACCTTCATTGGTCCACATAAATCCATGTGTACTAATTCCAAGGCTTGATTTGTGCTTACAACTCTCTTCGGTTTGAACGATGATCTTACTTGTTTGCACCTTGCACACGTGTCACACATCCTTTCTTGGTCAAACTTGATCTTAGGTAACCCTTCAACCAAGTCTCACTTCTTGAGTTTGTTCAAGGTTAGTGAGCTAATGTGACCAAATCGTTTATGCCATAGACAGGGATCATCAAGTGTAACTTTCATACATGAAAAAGAGTTAGTAGGCACAGCATTTAAATCTACCATATAAACATTTCTTTTCCTGTGGCCTTCAAGAATAACATTGCTAGTTCCTTCAATAATAATGTGACAACTATCAGTATGAAAAACTACTTTCTTACCTTTGTCGCATAGTTGAGATATGCTTAGCAAGTTATGTTTTAGACCATCCACGAGATAAACGTCATTGATCGCGTGAGACTTGGAAATTCCGATTTTGCCAATGTCAATTACCTTTCCCTTTTTGTTGTCCCCGAACGTCACTTTTCCTCCGTTGAAGGGCTTGAGTGAAAGAAACAGGTTCTTATCTCCGGTCATGTGTCTTGAACATCCACTGTCAAGATACCATTGGTTGTTTTCTTTCACTTCTTCCTGCAGAAAGGATTAGATACAATTTTTAGGTACCCAAGCTAAGTTGGGTCCCTTATGATTAGTTACTCTATATACTAAATCCTTTCGTATCCACACTTGTCTAATAACCGTTTTTCTAACCCTTGGTTTATTTTGCTTGGGAGGAGTTCTTGGGTTAGGGTTTTTTCTTGGTCTAGGAATTTTCCTAGGTCTTTCATGACTATTTCCCTTGTGAATAGGTTTACTAGGTTGAGATCGACAAGGGTTTTGTGAGGTGCTAGGTTTCTTGCTGTAGTCAAAGGCCATGTCATAGAACCAACGAAATTTATTGTTCCTTTCTTCGTTAGGTTCTTTAATGGGGGTTTCATCATTCTCATCAACCGTGTCAGCAGTTTTAGCATGGTCGGTATTTTTTCATATATCATGAGCCTTTTTGACTCAATTGATTTGGATGTGACCCGTATGACCACAGTAATTGCAAATCAGATATTCAGGAAGATCAGCATACTTCCTTTTTCTGAAATCAAAATCCGAAAGTGTTGATTTGCATTTAGAGTGATCTCTACGGCTCTAGCACTCATGTCCTAACCCCATCTTCATATTATTGTCAGATTGTTCGGTTAGGAAGTTTAGGACTTTTGTGCTACCTTTCCACTTATCATGGACCTTTTCTAGCGTGTAGAAGTAGGTCTTTTAGGGTTTTAATTTCCTCTTGACATTTCGTGTGATCTACATCATTATCCTTTTTAAAGTTATCATGAAAGTCTTGGATTCGTTTGTTAAGAAGGAATACAACATCGGAATGTTGTTTCTTAACATTGATCATATCGGTCTTAGATTCCTTTACTTGCTTTGAAAGAGAATCTATCTCTTTCTTTTGGTCTAAGATCACCGCTTCATCAGATGTGACCTTAGTTTCCAAAAGCTCTTTGGCTTTTCTAAGTTCTAAAGTTATAGCTTCATTAGCTATAACTTTGGCTTGAAGGTGCTTGATGTTAAGCTTTAGGTCGGAAGTTATAGCTTCATTAGCTATAACTTTGGACTCTAATTCCTTCTTTTCAGCCATATTAGAATCTAATGTTGTTGCTTTCTCAGCTATAACCTTAGATTTCAACTTCTTAGCTTTGGCCTTCAGAGTATGATTCTCTTCCGCGATTTCGAGAATCTGTTCCTTTAGATCTTTCAATTCCAAATCCTGTTCGTGACACTTATCAAGAGATTGTTCAAAGAATTCAATTAAAGCACTTTTAGACAATTTCTTAACGCGTTTTTTAAGCTCAAGATAACTTACCTCTTCATCGTCATCTTCGCCTGATTCTCCGAGAAAGCAATAGTTTGAGTGAGAGTTTGTGCTTTCATCGTCGATGTCGGAGATTAGGTCAAGACTAACACTGCTGAGACAAAGGTTGGCCACTTCGTCGTCTTCAGATTCCTCGTCATCTTCTGAGTCAAGGTCTCCCCAACACGACGCCATCATAACTTGTTTGAATTCTCTCTTTGTCTTCTCAGGTTTTGTCTTGTCATTTACCTTCTCCCATGTTGGACAATCCTTGGTCATATGACCAGATTCTCCACACTTGAAGCAACCTCTATTTGCGAAAGATGACTTTGATTCTGTAACCTTTTTGTTGGATGACTTGTTGTTGTTGTTGTAGGATGATTTTGTTTGTTTGTTTCGAAATATTTTATTTGGGCTCGTTTTACGATGTAGAATGAGCGTTGTCGACGAAACTGTTGGATGACTTGTTGTTGTTGTTGTAGGATGATTTTGTTTGTTTGTTTCGAAATATTTTATTTTTGAAAAGATGTGCAAACAGAACAGTTTCATCCTCTAGTTCAGAGTCAACTTATTCGCTCTTTAAGGCTGTAGATACCCGTATCCGTCGATATTGGAATTTATAGAGAACCCGACAAACACCCGATGATGATAGGACACATGTATTCTTTAGTTGTCATTGTCATTATTTGGGCTCGTTTTACGATGTAGAATGAGCGTTGTCGACGAAGTATTTTATTAATTTAAATGATATTTAAATTAAATGTTTTTTTTAAAGTGAATTCATTTTATTGTTTTAATTTGAATTTATTTTCTTAAATTTATTTTATTGAAAATAAAATATATTTTTGATTTGAAAAATCATTCTTTAGTTATTTGATTTGAAAAATCAATTTATATCGTTTATAAACCGTATTTGAAGAACTCGATTTTTTACGATGGTTTTATACGCAATTTTTGAGCTCGTTTTCTACTTGATTTGGGCTCGATTTTCGACGCACTTTCGGCCCAATCCCCTCTCCTCCAACCCGTGTTCAAATCCCAGACAAAACCCACCACAAAACCCTGGCTTAGCCCTCCCAAATACGTCCCAAACAGCCCAACACCACCTTCGCTGCTCTGTTTTGCAGCCCCAAATCCGACACCAAAACTGCCCCGTATTCGACTCCAATGCGACCCATATCTCACCTCCCACCTAGCCCACATATCAAGCTATAATTCCAAGCCCTTTCCCATGCAACCCACGTCCAAACTCCTTCACAAACCTCACGCAACAAGCAGCCCCCCTGTTTTCGTTCTCCAAACCCGAGCCCAATCAAACACTTCCAAACCCGCTCCAAACGGCTACCAAACCCGTGCTCATGACCACCCATCTACACCTGACTATCCTAAACATATTACCATGCCTTGCCCACCAAGAAACACTCCTCAAAAACCCTACACGAGCTCATGAAACCTGCTGGACAACAGCAGCGAAACAAAGCAGCCCGATTGCTTGTTGCTCTCTTTTACCCTACTTTCACTCCCTATAAATACCACCCCTCTGCCATACTTTCATTCCTATAAGTTCTCCATACATACTACCGTCACTCGCAAGCATTAAACTCCAGAAGCAAACCCTAATTGCCTCTCAAAACCCTCGACAAAACCGAGACATCCAAACTGAGAAACAGTTTGTGTCTCTCTCGAAATACAATTCGTTTCCCCTTCAAATCTCCATTAAAATTCGAGTTTCTTGTTCCTAATTAACCACATAACATCCATCTACATCTTAGACAAATATTAATGAGCCAAATTGGCCTTGAGAGTACACGAATCCCCTCGAAAAACAGAGTGTCATACACTCTGTTTTCGCGGCTTTTCCTGTCTGTCCAGTTCTGTTTGTGCTCATTTTTCGTGCCCAATAACTCAGAACGAGCATGGTTTGTTTTAAGATCTTTGTTATACTCTCTTTCTAGTTTTTAAAACATCTTTTAAATCTAATTTTCACCGTGAAACAAGTGAGAAATTGCAGTTTGAAAGCTGCTGTCCAGATTTGCAAAAAAACGTGTTGTTGCTTTGTTCCTTCGTCGATGACGGCCTCTCGAGATAAAATCTACGATCGATTACGACCCAAGACGGTGTCAATGATACATGTAGGTTGAGGGTGCATCAAATCCTCCTCTTCTCCTTTTTATTTCGTTCTTTTTTATGTTTGTTTTTTATTGTTAGTTTTACGTTGTTTATCGTTTGACATCGTTAACTATGAAACTAGTTTAGTCCGAGTATGAGTTAAAGTACCACCATGAACACCCGCGTTGACTTGAGATGGGAAAGAAATCCGCCACATCGGTCGGTCGTATCCCCCATCTCATTTACATATCCTCGTGTTCAAGGTAGGGCATTAATAAAACGAATCCTAACTTCGTTCCTCGTTTTTGACCCCTTGCTTGTTTCGTTCAATTCGACCTACCCTAGGACCCTTCGCATGTTAGTTCGACCTCTGATTGTTAACATATAACTTATTTAGACGGTATTAAATCAACTTAATAACCTAATTAGACATGTTAGGTGGCTTTGACACAAGCATTAAAATCGGCTAACAATTCTATAACCTAATCGAATGCATCTCTCTTTTCACCTGATTTCTCGCTAGTATAAGAGTGCGTGATTAGCACCTTCTTATTAACACTCGATGAGTTAATTTAATTAGAGAACTTGTCCTAATTTGACCCTTTAGGCCGTGTAGAACACTCGGTTTTAGGCGAAGCCTTCTGACCTCTTTTATCATCGATTTCTAATGTGTATCCCATATTGCTTTGCAAATATATTTAACCTAATGAACCTAACCTAGGAACTAGGGTAGCCGTGTCTGGGGCCGTGTGCTTGGCCGTGCCTTTTGTCATTCTTGCTTCATCTTTATATCGTTTATTCATCGTTGTTTTGTATTTTGTAATTACCTTTTGCTTATCGAGTCGTCTCTTGTAATTCACTTGTAATTAGTTTTCTTTTGGGTCGAGTCAATGATTTACAAAAACCTTAGTCTTATTTGGTCAGATAGTTGTACTCCAATTCGTGTAAGAGCGTAGTAAATCGCATGTTGTTTAAAGCAACATGGCCCGATTTATGCTAATGCAAGCTTTGGTGTGTGACCTAATGTCTAATTCAATGAGATTAAGCGAAAGAACGCATTACGAGGAGTGACCCAAGGCCGTGAGTTATGTAAACCATGGGCCACCCCTTTGTGCACGTTTTCCTAGGCCGAAGGGCCATGTGTCGTGTATGGTGTCGTATATAGCAATTGTATTTAGATCAAGTTGTATCTCTAATTTCTCGTCGTGTCTGTAATACCCCGTATCTTATATAATAAATTAAATGGATATCATATAATATTATTTATTATACATCTTATCATATTATATTACTAATTAAGTCGGGCAAATGGTTGAGTCGATAATTATGTTAAGTTACTTTATTTAACTCGCGTCGTATCGAGCTAAGTTAATTGAGTCGGTTTTATATATAATTCGAAATGTGAGCTGTCACATGTGAGCTGGCCCAATAACTGTCCAGCCCAATTAAACCCTAAGCCCATTTGGCCTAATTACCCTAACCCTAAACCTAATTAACCTAAACACTACCCTAATCCTTCCCTCAACCCGCCTCCCTCACGCCTCCCTCCTTTTTCAGATCCAATCTCAAGCCTCACGCAAAACGAGAGAGAGAGAGAGAGAGAGCGTGAGTGTTGACCGTGCATCAAGGAAGGGCTAGTGGTGGTCGTCGACGTTCTTAGGTGGCTGTGGTGGCCGTGGTGGTGGCAGAAAAATGGTAAGAGCAATTCCTTCCTCTGTTTTATATGAATGTCGTGGGTTGTTGGTTGTAGTGTCGTGTCTTAGGGAGGGGATATGAGTGGTTGATGTCGGGGTAAGGGTAATGGGTGGTAAGGGACGAGTGGAGTGGTGGTGGTTAGGGTGGTTTTGAGCGGTGATAATGACAGTAAAAGGCGGCAGCGACAGGGGTGGTAGAAACGGGTTTAAGATGCGTTTTCAGGCGAGTTTTAGATGGGTAAGGTTGGGTGGTGCCAACGTCGACTAGGGGGAGGTCGACAAGGTGGTGCTGCGGTGTATGTGGGCGTGGGTTGGCGGCGAACAAAATGACGGTGATAGAATAGTGTTTTGGGGAAAGTTGCGGTGGTGGCAGGTTGGGAACGAGAGGTGTGTGGGAAGGCGCGGCTGTGAACCAGACCAAAAGACGGCCATGGTTCACCTCGCCGGCGAGGGTCGACCCCAGTGGGGGTGTTTGCTGGTGGCTGGGTCAGAGTGGGTGTTGGGTCAGGTGGTTGTCGCGGTGGTGAGGTGGCCTGTGGTGGTGTGTGTGCGTGTGTGAAGGGGGCGTGTTTATATCGAGTTGTTTTTGTTTTCGAAACGGGTTTTTCATATTTAATCGTTACAATTTGTAATGAATCGTATTCTTAATTAATTAATTTAATCCCGAGTCATCTAATAATTTATTTAATTAATTCCCGAGTGTATTAAAATAATTAGAGACGGGTTTTGAGTCGGGTTTGTTAAAAGAGAAAAGTTACTATATCGGGAAAGTTTCCATTTTAAGAAATTCTATTTTTAGTAACTTCTATTTTGGGAACGGGAATAGTTAAGTAATTGGTCATCATTTCATTATCTTTCAGAGGGCGAATTATTGTGGATTATCACCGAGCTTCCGACTATTTGACTGCAGTTCTGAGGTAGGGAAATACACTTGACTTACCGGTGTTGTTAAATTGTGTTGAGTTGTTGTGTTACCTGTGACCGAGCTGTGATCGATGACTTGTGCGTGGTTGTAATTTATGTTATGATTCATACACGGGAATGTGGTTGACTGGACTGTTCGTGTTGATTATGTTATTTCGTTATTTTGATAGCTGGCATGATTTCATTCATTGATATACATATCATGTTGCATTGATTACTGTTGAGCATTGCATATGCATCGGAGTTGGAGGATGGTGTGGTGGTGACGATGATGAGATATGATGTGATGTTGTGATAAGGCCCAGGCTGGTTCTGCAGGACTTGCCCTGGTGTCCTCCGCTGCGAGCGGGCAGATCGACTACGGTCGATATATATAGTCTACCGGGGATCGGTATGGCTGGGCGTGCCGGGGTTGTGTGTGATGAGTTGAGGTGGAGATGGAGGTGACGGAGTATCATGCATATCATATTTACTGTTTTAATGTTTTCCCTACTCAACCTCGTGGTTGACCCTGTGTATTCGTGAACACCTGTGATGAACCGTTTTATGGGGAGCAGACTTGACAGGTTTATGAGATAGGACGGGAGCTAGATGGGCGTGAGACACTGGATCAGATGACCTAGTGGCTAGTTCATCATCTAGAAGACTTCACTTTTATTTACGTCAGTTCTTGTAATTTAATTAAAAAGGAGAATTTGTAATAATTAAGTTAAAATGTTAAATAAATTGCCTTGGAGTTTAATTTGTTAATCACTACCTCGGGAAACCGAGATGGTAACAGTTCGGTTTATTAGGGAATGTCTTGCCAAAGGCTCCTTCATAAAGCGGGGTGTTACAAAGTGGTATCACAGCGAACGATCCTCAGGCCTAAACCAATGAACCTAATGAACGTAGGATGTGTCTAAATAAAATGAACCCCTGGGAATAAACTGCTAGGAGCTCACAGTGCGGTTAAGAAGGCGCCCTTAATGCGTGCTCTTTTGCCCTCTCAGTTTTGAACCAGGCAACCCAAGAGAAAACGAGTGAATGGGGTAGTTAGAAGGAAAACCTTGGATATAAGCGAGTTGATGTATACCTTGAGACCTAGTGCTGAAATTTATGATATTTATCTGGATGGATGTGAATGACGTGTTGATAATGCTATTATGTCTGGTAATATGTGGTTATGTGATCCCAAAGCCATGCTAGTATAGTATCGTGATAGTAATGAGAGACACCATTGAATTGCTTGTTTCTAGTCGTAGCAATCGTGATTAGATGTAAGGGGTAGGTCGGGAGGCGAAGGGACTTCTATGGGATAGATGTTTACGTAAATACAAAAGTGTGAGATTTAAGTTAGGATGAGTTAGTATCGATAGTATGGTTGTAAGAGCTTGGAACATGGAAAATGAATGATTTAGTGTTGGAATCCGTTTTGTGTGATTTTACTCTGTAATTGATCTTGCTGTCATTTCCTTCCTGTTAATTTTCTACGGATGAAAATTTTATGAGAAATAGCCTCGTGAGTTAGTGTTCTTTTGGCGTTGGTTTCATGCTTATAGGGTATACGGATTAAGAGTAATAAATGTTTTAGTGGGCTGTGGTTGGGAAGTTCCTGTGCAGTGATGTGTTGACCGACGATTTTGTAAAAATCCTCATTTAATTTGTGTAAATGATTTTTGCATAATTCCAACTCCATCAACTAGAGGTTTCGCATACGTTTTCAAATTGATAAGTCACGAAAATTCTTGATGTCTCTATATTAAAAGGTAAGCTCTGCGAATTGACCCAAGTTTCGGACCAATTGCTGTCACATACTTGTTTGGACCAACTGAGTTGTAAAATTCTTTAAAAATTGAATTCTTGAACTCCCGACCCCATTCTTTTTATCACAAATTATTAACTCTCTGTATATTATGAAAAGTAATATAACTTAAGTTTTCGTTGAACGGCTGTTTATTCGTGATTTTTGAAAGTTACAACGTGAATCATGACCTGTAAATGTGCGTTCTATGCTAAGTTTTCACACAGTTGTTGGATTAATTCATGAGCCTTAGTAAGGTGAAATTATAATGTTTTATATGATGATAGTAGCACGCATGTTCAGTAGTTATATATCTTAACAAGTGATAAAATTAAAACTTAGTTGATAACATTGTTGGCATGATAGCATGAGTAAAATTTGATAGCTTAAATTGATTCTTAATCAAGGGTGAAATATTTTATACGAGTCCAGTTGTTGCATATTTATGTATGCTTGGCATGTTGTAATATCTCTAGTATGTTCATCATATTTGCATGGTGGTCGGATATATATATAAATATAAAACTATGTTCTCATATCTTGGTAAAGTTGATGGCGTTAAAAGTTAATTTGATTGTTCTAATATACTCGCATGAATAATTATAATAATTATGTCTAAATGTTTACACATGGATGATAGTAATGAGTATGTCCAAATGTTCACACATGTAGGATGCATCTAAGTTCTAATGTCTTTCATATGAATTGTGTGCCAATAGTTATATTTATTACCTTCATCACATTAAATTATTTCAGTTGGACCTAAGACTATAACATCATAATAAATAATGTTGTTATTCCTTATTGAATATGTTCGTTATTATATTGTCATAAAATGCTAAAGTGATTCTTGCAATTGTATGGGTGTGATATAAAGGAAACTGTTTGATATAACATGACAATTGGCATATCTATATTCTCGAGTCGTTACTATCAATTATATTATAATAAAAATCGTCATGATAACTATGTTGGCAATTATAATGGGATAACTCTTTTGATGATACACATGATATGCATTGGTTTAAATGATAGTCATTATAGTTACATTTAATCGAGCCTACGAGTTGCCTAATTATTCAATCATGCAAATCAGAGAAGTTGTTCAAGTTGCTAATCTTTTATCATAGCTAGTGTTCTACAAAGTATATGATGGCAAATGTATATGTTTAAGCTATTTATACAATATCTCTTGTTTTCTTTGAGAATGAATTATACTAAGTTCTTTGGACACAATTGAATGATATGGTTGCTAAAATGTGAAACATAGGGTGATATGGAAGTAATGTTGTCGTTGTCATAGATCATATGTAGTTACTTTTATTGGGAAGCATGTTTTCAAAATTGATATCGTGCAAACAATTTTTTTTATAATTTAAAGTATGAATTATGGGTATGTTGTTAGATTGCTTAAATTCATCGACCTAATTCGTGACCTAAACCAGTGAGTGAGTAAAGGGTTGAATGGACGTGTCAATAAGGTCCTGTGTTTGTGATAGATAGTAGTGGTAGATCTATTTCTGTGATATGTTTACAAATGTGAGAAGTTCTTAAATTGTTTTGTTGATTTTGCTCTCGCTTGTTCATAGTCTATAATTGATCATCAAATTTGTTTAGTTGTGAAACCGTGTAAACCTTGGTTCTTTTCTTGTTATTCTTTAGTTTGATGTTGTGTTTTTAAGTTAGGCATAAGCTAGTAATAAATGTTACTTGTTGACAACCAGTTAATTCCATAATAGAACCTTGTTTCGACCTTAACGTTAATGCGCTAACTGTTATCATATGTTCTTCTGTCACATGTGGTTGATAATGATTTTGTTGCATATGTATATGAAAATTGAAAAGAGGTTACGAGGACGTAACCATGTTTCTAGTCGGGTAGGATTGTAAAATCTTAATGCTTAAATTGCACTTGTTTGTAGATTATAGTTGACCAAGTAGGTGTTTCGTTGTGGGGTACCTATGCAAATGAGTTCTATAGGTGTTGTTTCTACTTCTGTTAGTTGGTTGATGTGTAAAAGGAGAGTATAGTTAAACTACTGGTATTGAGTTATGAGTTGTGGGGCCTTTGTACCGAGTTACGTTTGCGGTCCAGCGCGACCATGGTTAACGAGTTAATTGAGTTGAGATCGGGATTGAGATGGAAAGATGACAGTGTCTCAGATGATTATATAGTTGATATATATTCGTGTTCTCAGGTAGTTGTTAGTTATAGTTAGTTGGCTAAGTAATGATGAGTTAAACTTCGGGACGAAGTTTATTTTTTTTTAGGAGGGCAGAATGTAACATTCCGTGTTTGTCATGTTTAATTAATGTGTCAAAAGTGTGTGTTAACCGTGTTAGAAATGCGTGACGTCTGTAAGTACGATATATAATACCCTTTTGAGGTTTGGGTACGGGAGCGAACTTCGGGACGAAGTTCATTTTAAGGGGGGAAGACTGTAATACCCCGTATCTTATATAATAAATTAAATGGATATCATATAATATTATTTATTATACATCTTATCATATTATATTACTAATTAAGTCGGGCAAATGGTTGAGTCGATAATTATGTTAAGTTACTTTATTTAACTCGCGTCGTATCGAGCTAAGTTAATTGAGTCGGTTTTATATATAATTCGAAATGTGAGCTGTCACATGTGAGCTGGCCCAATAACTGTCCAGCCCAATTAAACCCTAAGCCCATTTGGCCTAATTACCCTAACCCTAAACCTAATTAACCTAAACACTACCCTAATCATTCCCTCAACCCCGCCTCCCTCGCCTCCCTCCTTTTTGAGATCCAATCTCAAGCCTCACGCAAAACGAGAGAGAGAGAGAGCGTGAGTGTTGACCGTGCATCAAGGAAGGGCTAGTGGTGGTCGTCGACGTTCTTAGGTGGCTGTGGTGGCCGTGGTGGTGGCAGAAAAATGGTAAGAGCAATTCCTTCCTCTGTTTTATATGAATGTCGTGGGTTGTTGGTTGTAGTGTCGTGTCTTAGGGAGGGGATATGAGTGGTTGATGTCGGGGTAAGGGTAATGGGTGGTAAGGGACGAGTGGAGTGGTGGTGGTTAGGGTGGTTTTGAGCGGTGATAATGACAATAAAAGGCGGCAGCGGCAGGGGGTGGTAGAAACGGGTTTAAGATGCGTTTTCAGGCGAGTTTTAGATGGGTAAGGTTGGGTGGTGCCAACGTCGACTAGGGGGAGGTCGACAAGGTGGTGCTGCGATGTATGTGGGCGTGGGTTGGCGGCGAACAAAATGACGGTGATAGAATAGTGTTTTGGGGAAAGTTGCGGTGGTGGCAGGTTGGGAACGAGAGGTGTGTGGGAAGGCGCGGCTGTGAACCAGACCAAAAGACGGCCATGGTTCACCTCGCCGGCGAGGGTCGACCCCAGTGGGGGTGTTTTTGGTGGTGGGTCGAGTGGGTGTTGGGTCGGGTGGTTGTCGCGGTGGTGAGGTGGCTGTGGTGGTGTGTGTGCGTGTGTGAAGGGGGCGTGTTTATATCGAGTTGTTTTTGTTTTCGAAACGGGTTTTTCATATTTAATCGTTACAATTTGTAATGAATCGTATTCTTAATTAATTAATTTAATCCCGAGTCATCTAATAATTTATTTAATTAATTCCCGAGTGTATTAAAATAATTAGAGACGGGTTTTGAGTCGGGTTTGTTAAAAGAGAAAAGTTACTATATCGGGAAAGTTTCCATTTTAAGAAATTCTATTTTTAGTAACTTCTATTTTGGGAACGGGAATAGTTAAGTAATTGGTCATCATTTCATTATCTTTCGAGGAGGGCGAATTATTGTGGATTATCACCGAGCTTCCGACTATTTGACTGCAGATTCGAGGTAGGGAAATACACTTGACTTACCGGTGTTGTTAAATTGTGTTGAGTTGTTGTGTTTACGTGACCGAGCCGTGATCGATGACTTGTGCGTGGTTGTAATTTATGTTATGATTCATACACGGGAATGTGGTTATTTGGACTATTCGTGTTGATTATGTTATTTCGTTATTTTGATAGTGGCATGATTTCATTCATTGATATACATATCATGTTGCATTGATTACTGTTGAGCATTGCATATGCATCGGAGTTGGAGGATGGTGTGGTGGTGACGATGATGAGATATGATGTGATGTTGTGATAAGGCCCAGGCTGGTTCTGCAGGACTTGCCCTGGTGTCCTCCGCTAACGAGCGGGCGGATCGACTACGGTCGATATATATAGTCTACGGGGATCGGTATGGTGGGCGTCGGGGTTGTGTGTGATGAGTTGAGGTGGAGATGGAGGTGACGGAGTATTATGCATATCATATTTACTGTTTTAATGTTTTCCCTACTCAACCTCGTGGTTGACCCTGTGTATTCGTGAACACCTGTGATGAACCGTTTTATGGGGAGCAGACTTGACAGGTTTATGAGATAGGACGGGAGCTGGATGGGCGTGAGACACTGGATCAGATGACCTAGTGGCTAGTTCATCATCTAGAAGACTTCACTTTTATTTACGTCAGTTCTTGTAATTTAATTAAAAAGGAGAATTTGTAATAATTAAGTTAAAATGTTAAATAAATTGCCTTGGAGTTTAATTTGTTAATCACTACCTCGGGAAACCGAGATGGTAACAGTTCGGTTTATTAGGGAATGTCTTGCCAAAGGCTCCTTCATAAAGCGGGGTGTTACAGTGTCGGCATGAAATGCCTGGGTTGTAATAGGGTAGATCCCAACGGCTCCCCCATTCCCCCTAAACCTTGTTTGCTTTGTTTTATATGTTGTTAGATCAATCAACCCACATGCTAAATTACAACTTTGACAAAGTTAGTTTAGTTGCATCTAAATCGACATAGAAACCTCACATGCTAGGGTTTTAAAACGATGTTTGCATATCATATATCGTAGTAGCTACGGACTTGTTTAAAATCCGATACTTGACTTAGTAGAGGCCGTTATTGACGGGCGGGGTTAGGTGTCCTTACGGGCTTCCTAACACGTACCCTCACCCCTTACTCAAGATCTATGGTTTGCGGATCCGTCTAAATAACATTGGATTACGAGAGTCATTCAAATCGAGTGATATAGGGTACAAGTCTTTATCTTTAATCACTCGTAGTCGATTGGCTTTATGCTTTTCGATGAAAGGTGTAAAGTTGACTTGAACGGTTCCAAGTTCCCATAAAACTTGGTGGCGACTCTAATTTGTCTTAATTCGATTCGAAAAAACATCGAGTCGATAATGCCTAGTGTGGATCCCACGGACGCAGTTCCCGCGGGCGTTGTCCACAGTTTGGCGACTCCGCTGGGGAAAAGAGGACTATTTACACTTTGTTTCTAGGGTCTTTTCCTCCGAGGTGAAACTTGAAAAGAAAGTATTGGAAAGTAAAACATTACTTGTAGTGCTACGATTCATGCATAAACCCTTAAGGACTTTCCCGGGCCGTCCCAACGCTTCTTTGTGACGCGTGGGGGGCGACGTCCCACTATGCCAGGTGCTTGCACATTGCTTGCTTCCGCTCCGCCTCGTCGTGGTTCTTAATGGTGGGGATGCTCTTCTAGGTACTCTACCTAAAGGCCCTTGCTCTATAAGACCCGAAAAGGATGGAGGTCATAGACCTTCTTGTAGAAAACTTGCCGAGACTTAGAGATGTCTAGGAGCATACATCCTTATAACATGAGAATGACAATGTGCGAAATGAATTTCCCGAGTCTTTTCAAATTTTCCGTATCGATTTCAAAACCGAACTTTTGAACAACTTACTTTCAAAATAGCATGGTTTTAAAAACGCGGAATGCTGCCCAAGTAGGACTAGATTTTTCGGCCCAAAATAAGCTTTTATAGCCGGCATGCTGCCCATTTTAAATCTCATGTTCAAATCGATTATTCGTTTTTTTTCAAATTCAATCCAAAATGCCTCTCGAACCTTAATCAAGCATGAAATGCGTCGAGTCGTGTTCGGGTCCTAGCCGTGTTTGGCTAAGCGTGTTTCGTCCTAGGTATCTAGAACACGACCTTGGTGGGTCGCCCAAGCTCACCTCTTGGGCTTCGAGTCATGTGGGTCGACCAATTGGTCCAGGATAGTCCACAGAAACGTTCAAGCTAGGCCATTTAGGGCATTTCACTTAAACCTATGGGCTGTGTTGGTCCAACCACGGGTTTAGTCACACCGAGTCCAGTTCAAAATCGAGTTATGATGGTTTGAGTCGTGTCGTTTTGTCGAAGTCCAAAATGAATCGAGGTCTAAATCCAACCGTGAGTCGAACCTTTTGGTTAGTCAGTCTTAAGTCGAGTCTTTGCTTGAGTCAAGTTGGTGTCGTGTCCTTAAGTGTGCAGGGGCTCTTACATTTGAATATTGACTCAGTTCGGGATTTTCTTGTAGAAAGGCCGCCAAAAACCCGACTTCAAGCAATGGAAGACGCTGTTAACAAACTCATTGAAGTCGTGAACCTCATGAGGGCCAGAATGGATGTGATAGAATCAAAGCTTGGTGAAGATTCCCCTTTATCTACCCCACCTCTGACTGATCTGGAGAAACGGTTCAAGTTCATTGAGGACCGTCTGAAACTCTCCCGAGGGATGAACATCCATTACGAAAATGCTAGGGCCTATGCCCCAGTTCAGGATAAGTTGCCTACAAACATGGTACTCACTGATATCCCGAAGTTTAAGGGCACAGAAGATCCAGTCCACCATGTTAAGGCCTATAAGGGGTACTTAGAACTTAAGGGAGTACCTACTGACATGCTCTCTGAAATTTTCGCTCAATCTATGGATGAACACCCGAAGGCGTGGTTCTACAATCTGGACCTAAAGTACTTTCCTAATTTCGAAGATATCACGGTGGAGTTTTGTAAGCACTATGCTGACAATGTCGAGATTCGAACCAATATAAGAACGCTGGAGGTTATGACACAGAAAGAAAAAGAAGGCTTTACTGAATTCCTTGCAAGATGGCGTTATTTGAAAGCGTGAAATTAGCCAAGAAGCCTGATGAAGTTGAAATGGTAGATAAGTTCGTAAAGAATCTACGACCTGTTTACCGTAATGCTCTGAAATACCAGAATTTCGGTTCTTTCAAAGAATTGATAAGAATCGGGATAAAGGTAGAAGATGACGTCCGAATGGCAGAGGCTGAAAAGCCGAAAGGGTACCAAGGGGCCTCATCGTCCAAGGGAAAAGTCCCAGCAACGACCCATATTGATGAAGCCATCAATCTCTTAGAAGGGCAATCGAAGAAGTCGCAGCGCCAAATACCAAGGGCATTCACCGATATCGGATTCACTTATACATACGCTCTCCAAAAGCTCATAGCCCAAGGAAAACTGAAGCATATTGGTCCAGCTCCGGACCCTCCCGCTGAACAACAAGGCAAATGGTACAAACCAAATGCCTACTGTGCTTTCCATCAAGGGAAGGGACACGATACTGAAAGGTGCTTTAGACTAAAGCATGAAATTCAAGACATGATTGAGAATGGAACGCTCCCAATCCCAGCCATAAAACCCAATAACATCACCAATCCATTTGGCGATCACGCCAACTTTGTTTCTGTCGAAGACAATGTCGATTATTCCCATCTTATCCGCCCATGTCACTTGAAAGGGGTGTTTATCGGGAAGATATTTGTGGATTGCTTTGAATTCTTACCAAACCCGAAGAATGAAATTCAAGTCGGGAGTCTTGCTCCAGAATGTACTCCTCTTATTAACGAAGATAATAAAAGACAATTCGGTTAACCAACCTTCTTCACTGGCATAGATCCTCAGAGGACTACCTTGGGATGGAGGCAGACCATCATAGGGATCAAGGACCAGAGCCGAGCATCTAAGCTGACAGATGAACAAGGGAAAGCTCATGACCAGATTTGAAAATTATGAGTCGGGATCTGTTTTCTTATCTTAGTCGAGTCGAGTCTAGGACTTTCTTTTCTTGAAGTTGAGTCGTTTGTTCCGCGATGACCTAGGGTTTCCCTATCGATGATGGAAGGCAAGCCCATCCCCACAAAATCATCCCCTCTCGAAGAGAGAAGAAACCAACCCGTTCTAACAAGGAATTGTTCGTTCTGACCCAAATTAGTTGGCGAAGCCATGTTTCCAAGGTGTATCCATTTGTGACTAGGAGAATAAGTAGAAGACTTTTTTTTCAAAAAGAATGAAAAAATGAAAAAAAGAGAAAAATTGGAAAAATGAAAAAAAAATGAAAAAAGAAAAATGAAAAAAAGATGAAAGAAAAAGAAAAAATAAAAAAGATGTTGAAGTTATTGCGGAATGCTTTTTGGTTGAATGTCGAAGTTACGAAAGCCAGAATTCAAGTCAAGTACCCATAGTTGAGGTTCAATGGGCGAAGCCCAAAAGCGTAAGTAGTGACCTCTTTACCCTCTAAGTCCTTCCTGAGACAGTTACAAGGGGATAGTCAGGAATTTTGAGAATCATTCTGCTTGTGTTAGTACACCCAAGCCTTTAGGGTCCAGACATGGAAATTTGAACCCACATCATTTTTCAATCCATTTGCACTCTTGGTTCGTCAAACCCGAGACACCCATTCCAACCACATCAGCAGCCATAGCCCTTGGCCTTAGCACCACAAAACAAACTTTCAGAATGATGGTTAACCATTCCAACTTGTTATTACCAAGCTCCACATCCCAAAAGATCCAAGCCTTTTACACCTAACCCCAAACACGGGATTTAACGGTACTTTACAGGCTAGAATGGGATATGACATGATACCTTAGGTGAAACCTTCGAGTGTGTACACACAATCAAAATGCCATGTTTATGCACCATTGATCGAACTACGTCGGATTTGATTTCGCTCCACGCGAATACGTAGGCAGTCCTTCTGAACAAGGGATTCAATCCACTCATCAACCAAGTTGTCATCTTGTCGGTTTCTTACGGGTCTTAACCAAGTCCAAATGAAGCCACCTTTGTTTGAGTCGGTCTTAGCACTCGATGTAGGCTAGGATAAGGATATAGGTTCGGATGAATAGTATCAAGTCTCAGAATGAGCTTTATCTAACAGTTTAGACAATGATGCTGAGTCACATAGATGTGGGTTTGTGTTGGGAACAAAAAATATGAAAAACCCGCTGAAAAGAAAGAAGGCGTGGAAGAAAATTAGTAAAAGCCCGCTGAAAAGAAAGAAGGCGGTGGCAAGAAATGATGAAAACTCGCTGAAAAGAAAGGAGGCGAGGAGAAGAGTGACAGAATGTTCCCAACAGGAGTGATGTGTGATGTCTAAGTGTTCTCATAAAATCAGTCTGTGTTTAGTGTCTGGGCGAAGCCAACGTTGTTGCTCTGTGAGTTTAATCCTCCTTGTCAATGCCAAGTGATATTGATTCCCATGTGCCCTCGGGAGCACGCCCATGACATACGATATCTCCGTCCCAAGTCCGACGACCTTGTGATTCCAATTTGCCATCTTTTGGCACCAGAATGGCCAATTTACATTTCTACCCCCAACAAGTCAATAATTGAATTAAAACTCGTGCACACTTGCGGTTTTATTTTCCTTTTTTGTTTTACGGTAGCGGGCTACGCCCACGTGGTTTACGAGTCATACAGAGTGTCTGAGTCGTATTTCATGCTCACCCATCAAGGTTCGATTTCAAAAAAATTTCAAAAAATTTCAAATTTTCAAACGCCCACGTGGTTTACGAGTCATACAGAGTGTCTGAGTCGTATTTCATGCTCACCCATCAAGGTTCGATTTCAAAAAAAATTCAAAAAATTTCAAAATTTCAAAATTTCAAAAACTTTTTGCGAATTATGGATAGATGATCCAAGTAGTGGAATCTTCTTGGGTCGATGATCCAATCCTTCGAAATTCAAAAAAAAAAATCAAATTTCAATTTTTGAAGGGTCGGTGGCCCAATACTCTAAATGATGACAAATTCGAAATTCGGGTCGATGACCAAATTATTCAAAGTTTTCAAAATTCAATTTTCGGGTCGATGACCCAATCTTTTAAATGATCCAATTTTAAGATCGAGGATCCAAATGTGCTTATGTGATGATTATTGCTTGTACATTTTCTATGTTTCAAATATAGCAGGATATGCTTCAACTGGGGGCTCTAAAGTCTTCGACTTTAGAGCCATCACAAATCAGAGCTCGAAGCCGTTGGCTTCAGAGACCATTATCAAGATGTAAAGGATGGCATCCGCCAAGAATTCAATTCAATACAACAGTATGAAATGGAAGAATTCCTTAGCTGAAAGCAAATGATGAAAGCGGCGGCAACCTCCTCGGAAAGTCCCATCCCATTTGGGCACCCGCCAGCAGATGATAAACTTTGGGCATGTGTCAGCAGTTGCCAAACTACGACGCGGGTTTGATTCCGTCAGAAACGGATACGTAGGCGCCTAAGGATAAGGCTCAATCGACCATATATGCAATTTATGGGTCGACGACCAATGATGACAATTTGACGCAACAGAAGCAAGAGTTAATCCCCGACGAAGTTTCAGGTATGATCTCTTCTTATGGCTGGCGAACTTACATACGCAAGTCTAATGGACTATAAACGACCCGCAGAATCCTCAGGTCGAGAGGGACCTGCGGTATACTTTGACTATCGCCTTGTCCAAGCCTCAGTCAAAGTGGGGGCTCTGTAGATACTCGTATCCGTCGATATTGGAATTTATAGAGAACCCGACAAACACCCGATGATGATAGGACACATGTATTCTTTAGTTGTCATTGCCATTATTTGGGCTCGTTTTACGATGTAGAATGAGCATTGTCGACGAAGTATTTTATTAATTTAAATGATATTTAAATTAAATGTTTTTTTTAAAGTGAATTCATTTTATTGTTTTAATTTGAATTTATTTTCTTAAATTTATTTTATTGAAAATAAAATATATTTTTGATTTGAAAAATCATTCTTTAGTTATTTGATTTGAAAAATCAATTTATATCGTTTATAAACCGTATTTGAAGAACTCGATTTTTTACGATGGTTTTATACGCAATTTTTGAGCTCGTTTTCTACTTGATTTGGGCTCGATTTTCGACGTACTTTCGGCCCAATCCCCTCTCCTCCAACCCGTGTTCAAATCCCAGACAAAACCCACCACAAAACCCTGGCTTAGCTCTCCCAAATACGTCCCAAACGGCCCAACACCACCTTCGCTGCTCTGTTTTGCAGCCCCAAATCTGACACCAAAACTGCCCCGTATTCGACTCCAATGCGACCCATATCTCACCTCCCACCTAGCCCACATATCAAGCTATAATTCCAAGCCCTTTACCATGCAACCCACGTCCAAACTCCTTCACAAACCTCACGCAACAAGCAGCCCCCCTGTTTTCGTTCTCCAAACCCGAGCCCAATCCAACACTTCCAAACCCGCTCCAAACGGCTACCAAACCCGTGCCCATGACCACCCATCCACGCCTGACTATCCTAAACATATTACCATGCCTTGCCCACCAAGAAACACCCCTCAAAAACCCTACACGAGCTCATGAAAGCTGCTGGACAACAGCAGCGAGCAGCCCGATTGCTTGTTGCTCTCTTTTACCCTACTTTCACTCCCTATAAATACCACCCCTCTGCCATACTTTCATTCCTCTAAGTTCTCAATACATACTACCGTCACTCGCAAGCATTAAACTCCAGAAGCAAACCCTAATTGCCTCTCAAAACCCTCGACAAAACCGAGATATCCAAACTGAGAAACAGTTTGTGTCTCTCTCGAAATACAATTCGTTTCCCCTTCAAATCTCCATTAAAATTCAAGTTTCTTGTTCCTAATTAACCACATAACATCCATCTACATCTTAGACAAATATTCATGAGCCAAATTGGCCTTGAGAGTACACGAATCCCCTCGAAAAACAGAGTGTCATACACTCTGTTTTCGCGGCTTTTCCTGTCTCTCCAGTTCTGTTTGTGCTCATTTTTCGTGCCCAATAACTCAGAACGAGCGTGGTTTGTTTTAAGATCTTTGTTCTACTCTATTTCTAGTTTTCAAAACATCTTTTAAATCTAATTTTCACCGTGAAACGAGTGAGAAATTGCAGTTTGAAAGTTGCTGTCCAGATTTGCAAAAAAACGTGTTGTTGCTTTGTTCCTTCGTCGACGACGGCCTCTCGAGATAAAATCTACGATCGATTATGATCCAAGATGGTGTCAACGATACATGTAGGTTGAGAGTGCATCAAATCCTCCTCTTCTCCTTTTTATTTCGTTCTTTTTTATGTTTGTTTTTTATTATTAGTTTTACGTTGTTTATCGTTTTGTTTATCGTTTGACATCGTTAACTATGAAACTAGTTTAGTCCGAGTATGAGTTAAAGTACCACCATGAACACCCGCGTTGACTTGAGATGGGAAAGAAATCCGCTTCATCGGTCGGTCGTATCCCCCGTCTCATTTACATATCCTCGTGTTCAAGGTAGGGCATTAATAAAACGAATCCTAACTTCGTTCCTCGTTTTTGACCCCTTACTTGTTTCGTTCAATTCGACCTACCCTAGGACCCTTCGCATGTTAGTTCGACCTCTGATTGTTAACATATGACTTATTTAGACGGTATTAAATCAACTTAATAACCTAATTAGACATGTTAGGTGGCTTCGACACAAGCATTAAAATCGGCTAACAATTCTATAACCTAATCGAATGCATCTCTCTTTTCACCTGATTTCTCGCTAGTATAAGAGTGCGTGATTAGCACCTTCTTATTAACACTCGACGAGTTAATTTAATTAGCGAACTTGACCTAATTTGACCCTTTAGGCCGTGTAGAACACTCGGTTTTAGGCGAAGCTTTCTGACCTCTTTTATCATCGATTTCTAATGTGTATCCCATATCGCTTTGCAAATATATTTAACCTAATGAACCTAACCTAGGAACTAGGGTAGCCGTGTCTGGGGCCGTGTGCTTGGCCGTGCCTTTTGTCATTCTTGCTTCATCTTTATATCGTTTATTCATCGTTGTTTTGTATTTTGTAATTACCTTTTGCTTATCGAGTCGTCTCTTGTAATTCACTTGTAATTAGTTTTCTTTTGGGTCGAGTCAATGATTTACAAAAACCTTAGTCTTATTTGGTCAGATAGTTGTACTCCAATTCGTGTAAGAGCGTAGTAAATCGCATGTTGTTTAAAGAAACATGGCCCGATTTATGCTAATGCAAGCTTTGGTGTATGACCTAATGTCTAATTCGATGAGATTAAGCGAAACCACGCATTACGAGGAGTGACCCAAGGCCGTGAGTTATGTAAACCATGGGCCACCCCTTTGTGCACGTTTTCCTAGGCCGAAGGGCCATGTGTCGTGTATGGTGTCGTATATAGCAATTGTATTTAGATCGAGTTGTATCTCTAATTTCTCGTCGTGTCGGCATGAAATGCCTGGGTTGTAATAGGGTAGATCCCAACGGCTCCCCCATTCCCCCTAAGCCTTATTTGCTTTGTTTTATATGTTGTTAGATCAATCAACCCACATGCTAAATTACAACTTTGACAAAGTTAGTTTAGTTGCATCTAAATCGACATAGAAACCTCACATGCTAGGGTTTTAAAACGATGTTTGCATATCATATATCGTAGTAGCTACGACCTTGTTTGAAATCTGATACTTGACTTAGTAGAGGCCGTTATTGACGGGCGGGGTTAGGTGTCCTTACGGGCTTCCTAACACGTACCCTCACCCCTTACTCAAGATCTATGGTTTGTGGATCCGTCTAAATACCATTGGATTACGAGAGTCATTCAAATCGAGTGATATAGGGTACAAGTCTTTATCTTTAATCACTCGTAGTCGATTGGCTTTATGCTTTTCGATGAAAAGTGTAAAGTTGACTCGAACGGTTCCAAGTTCCCATTAAACTTGGTGGCGACTCTAATTTGTCTTAATTCGATTCAAAAGAACCTCGAGTCGATAATGCCTGGTGTGGATCCCGCGGACGCAGTTCCCGCGGGCGTTGTCCACAAAGGTCATACTCTTATTACGGCTTGGTTCAGCGTCATCCTTATTAAGAGTAATTTCATGAGCCATAAGAGCACCGATGAGTTCTTGATAGGATAGGTTTGCAAGATCTCTTGATTCCTACATTGCAGTGACTTTAGCACGCCACTTCTTAGTCAGGCTCCTAAGAACCTTTCTAGCAATGTCCTCAGTACTGAATTTTCTAACTAGGTTTTTCAGTTCGTTTATGATGCTTGAAAACCTTGCGGACATACTATCTAAGGACTCATTAGGCTCCGTAATGAATAGCTCATATTTTTGCATAAGCAAATCTATTCGGTGCTTCCTAACAATGGAAGTACCTTCATAAGCTAGTTCAAGCCCATCCCATAACTTCTTGGCCATGGAGCATGAAGAAAACCGATCAAACTCTGTAGAAGTCATTCCGTTTTGCAGGAGACTTATTGCTTTGGAGTTCTTTTCGGCCTTCTTGTAGTCGGCCTCGACATAGTCCTCTTCTTTATTTTCATAGGTAATGCCTTCCTCGAATGCTACAAGAATTTTGTGCGGTCCGTTTTGGATAATCCTCCAGCACTCCCAATCGTAACCTTTCACATAGCGAGTCATCATGTTTTTCCACAATCCATAATTTTTCCCATCAAAGACGGGACACTTGAGATATTTAGAATCCATTTATCACGTGATAGGCAGCGGAATATAAAACGATAAGATAAATGAAAAACAAGATAGATCAGCCTCTTTGCGGTTAGGCAATCAAGAACACGAGGCTCTGATACCAATTGAAGAGTCTATCGATCCGAAATACTCAAGAGGGGGGGTGAATTGAGGATTTAAAACTTTTGAAAGCTTTTTCGACTGTATGAATGTGATTGATTATTTAAAGTTTATTGAATAAACTTTAACTAATCAACTAATGAAAGTAAACGAAATAAACAAACAGACGAAAGAACGAGAAGACACACGGTTTTTGAAGTGGTTCAGTTTCACAAGTCGAAACCTACGTCCACTATTCTCGATTAATAAATTTAGTACCTTTCTACGGATTACAAATTTACTAACCCAACTCGTACAACTAACTCTAGCTGTAACTCAGTGAGTACCGTTAAATACTCGAGTGACTAACTTACACTAATAAGAAAGCACTAATGATTCTTCTAATAGTTCACGTTAATGAACAAGTAAGAAATCAATTATAGCATTATTATCTTATAACGATAACAATAAGAACAAGTATGTGAGTTTTAAAATACACGACCTTTCAAAAATAACAAAGCGGTTTTTCTACTTGAAAACACACGATTTTGCTTTGTGAAAATAAGAACATTTTTTATGTTTAAGGTCTCTACTTTAGAAGTTGTAAATAGCAAAGTATTTATAGGAAGGAAAGAGTAGGCAACTCGGTTTTGCACAAACCCTAATAGCCGAAATAATAAGATATGTAAAAAAATCACATCTTCTATTATCTCTTTCCTAAAAGTCTTAAAAGATAATAAAAAATATTCCAAAAGATAGAATATAATCTATTCAAATATTATCTTTACTATAAATTTCAAGATATGATAAGATTTCCTAAAACAAGAATATCTTTTATCATAAACAAATATATTAAGTAAGATATATAAGATATGTAAATATATTATTATAGAATAAAATCTTTACCAAATATACCCTAGGTAACCTCGTGACTCGTGCAAACTCTAGTCTTAACATATAAATCAGAATTTAGGTTTTAAAAGAGGTCTTGTTGAAACCCTAATTAGTAGCAAGGTCCAACTCATAAGTTGGTCCAAAATAACTACTAGTCAACGTCCAACATAAAACCAAACTCCGCACTAAACCGGGCTTAATTAAATAAATACTTTTATCAAAACATTTAAAATAAACTTTAAACAATTTTCAAAACAATTTTGAAACATTATAAGTCGTGTATAAAAAACTCAGCATCTCAATGTTATAGTAGGAGAGCTATAACATTGAGCTCTTTTACTAGTAATGTTATAGCTACAAAGCTATAACTTTACCAATTCAAGAAACTCATTCTTGGTTATCATTACGAGATAATCACCTATACTATTCTAATCTTCAAGGAGATCTTCGAGTATAAGCTACGTCATTATCCAAGCTTGATTAATCTTTAGACGGACTTTGTCTTCATATAAATCTTGAATGAATCTTTATATCGTTTGATCTTGAATAGAGGCTTGAACTTTTCATACTATCATCACAATCTTCTTTGTTGCTCGTTTGTAACAAGTTGATTCTAAAACACTTGACAAACAATTACACGCAACAAGTATATACAATATAAAGCATCTTGACATCATCAAAACATAAACATATAAGCTATATGGTTCAACAATTATTATTATTATGTGATTAATCTGATTCAAAGAAAAATTGAGAGAGTAATGATGGTGAATTTAGGTATGAGAGTCAAAAATATATAGTTGGAAATTATTGCAACTTTGATTAATTAGGATTTTGGGTGTGAAAATCCCAAACAATATTTGGGGAAGGAGAATAATTAAGGCATAAGTAATTAAGGCAATGAATAATTAAGGGATAAATAATAAAGCAAATGAGTAATCAAGGCAATGAATAATCAAGTCTGACATCTTAAACGTCTTATATGATTAGTTTTTTTTTTTTTTTATGAGAAGGTCAGCAGCGAGTTTGGGCCCAAATTTTGGAGGCCCGGTTCGAGCGCTCAGGGCTGAACTGGGCCTTAGCCGCCCCTGGGTTAAACTAACTAGCATAAAAAAATTTTGGCAGGAACTTATCCTGCAAAATTTAATAGAATAATACAAAACATATTTGTACTTTATAAATCATAGTCGTATATGATTGAGACATATCTTTTGAGGCCAAAGAAAAAAAAAACTCAATTCAATTTGCACAAGAGACAATAGTCAATATATACGGACTGTCATTCTAACGTACAACAAAGTCAACAAGGCCAATATCAGACTGTCACACTTTGATAACCCCATATGCTCTTCAGCAAACAAAACAAACATAGAACTCCCTTCTTCCCTGTACAAAGTGAAATTTGAGGGGAAAAAAAAAGGAGAACACATCCCTTCATCTTTTTAGCGTCTATGTGGTGGATGTGGGCATTGGCAGTGGTAGAATGTAGTGGTGATTGAGAAAATAAGTGGAGAGACGAAAAGAGAACATAAAATGCATGGGAGGATCAGTTTGGAAAAAAAAAAAGATGAAGGGAAAGGCAGAGTAAAAATTCTTAGTACTCGTATTATTCTAGCACGCGTGAGGGGCACGGGAAACACTGTTTTGGGAACAGTAGTGGTACTTTGGGTTTTTTAAGGAACTAGTTGTTGCACCGCGCCCTATCGGGCGCGGTGCCCCAATTTGGTGGAATTCCAAGCGAAGTAAGTCGGTAGTGTATCAATAGAAAGAGATGAGGTCCATTATATATTTATAGATGGTGGAACAAGTATAGTATTTATAACAAAACTAACGTAAATGCTTGAAACCGCCATGTCAATGAAAAATCATTATAGGTCAACAGTCGTAAAATGGAAGATAGGATGACAGCGCCACAAAGGCGTATGAGGCTTTTATTTTGTTGGCAAACAGACTTAAGACCGATATTACAAAAGAAAATGACTACACGAGCACTGAATTTAGAGTTCCATGTCACGCAATTTCTAATAACGCTTCGTCGTAACTGTTAGAGAAATAGTAACGTAAATTATTAGGTATGAATGCTTCATCATGCTCTGTAAGATATTAGTAAAACCCGCGTAATTATGAGTCTTCTTCATGTTGCAATTGTTATTTTTCCTCCAAAATAATTTATCTTAACATAGATGCACATCTTTGTCTTCGAATCATTCGTTCTCCTTCATCCCTCAAAAGAACTTTTCAAAGAACCAAAGCCTATTTAAAAATGGGATATAACAAACAAATTCAGGACATAATACGAAGTTCGAGCAAGTCGCTATGGGGAAAGAAGAAAAAATTACAGTTGGTGGTTAGTAAAGATGTATGTGAAACATCTTAAACAAATTAGTTTGCGAACAAGAAGACTTGGAAAGCATTGTGCATCGTAATGCAGGTAAAATTGCTCTTGTTGGTGTCTTTGGTTACTGAGGGAGCTATTTCTTTAATGAAAAGGTATTGGTAAATGTAAAGAGAGCCAGTTCAAAACAACACTTTGTTCAAGGCAAGACTGAACAAGGGAACGAACTTGATATAACCAAGCATAAAAAAATAACAGTCTATTAGATAATCATATTGAAGATAAGCTACCAATCGTAATATCTAAGAAGAGGAGGCAGAAGTAATCAAGCAAAGGATATGATCTCTGAACAACGACAAGCAGTACAGCCTTAAATCACCTTCATCAACACGTTCGACCATTTAAAGAAGAAAAATAACAAATTAAAAACATAGTATTGCCTCATCGTGAATATGTAGATCTTGAAAATGCCAACACGAATAGTAGTGAAAAACGCCTGTAATCAAATGACCACGGTGAAATCATGTGAGATCCCTGTAAATTTCAACGTAATTAATCTAGAAAACTTGTCAATAAAAATGTGGTGCGAAAATGCACTTTAAAGAACTTAAAATCGTCAAAAACAAAGCTAATGGTCTACGGTCGCTCCAAGCTAAATAATAATCTGAGATGTTATGATCTATAGCGTGAATTTTTAATGACTTTCGTCTTCCTTAACTGTAATCTCATTCAAAAAACCCCAAACGTAAGTTCCCTCCACTTCCCTTTTCTCCTCCTACTCCTCTTCCCTTGCTCTGCACCCTACACCTCATCCTCCCATTTCTCTTCCTATGACCCCTCCCGTACCCCTACCTCTCTTCCTCCTCCTCCTCCTCCTCCTCCTCCTCCACTCCTACTCTCCCTCCCTCTCCTCATCTTCTCCCAAAAGTGATTAACAATTCTGTAGGTTAGTATGAGTTTTGGGTACGTAATTTAGCAATACTTCGTGTTCTTGGATTCGAGAGGAGCTTGGTGCTACACTATAAAATTAAAAACTTGATAGTTAAGTATGGGATGCACAGAAAATTAGAAATTCCAACATGACTACACCTCATTTCCAATTCTCATCAACAAGTATTGTAGATAAGAACTGTGAACTGTTCTTATATGATTTGGATTAAACATTTTTCGAGTTTTTTTATTAAGAAAAAAATAAGATACTAAAGTGGGAGGTATAGTGGAATACAAGCTTTCTAAGTCAATATAGCTTTCCTTACCGAGTACCTTTACAACAGCCTTGATGTCATTTCACTTAGCAACTTGATATACACCCTGCCCTGGAAATAAAAATAAGCAAAAACATAAATTTGACTAAGAAAATGGCAATAGCCAAGCTAGAAACAAACACATTTCACATTAAAAGAAATTTTTCAAATCTAAATACCGAAACTTCGCAAGGCCATATGATTAATAAGTAGTAATAATTTTTCAAATCTAAATACTGAAGCTTCGCAAAGCCATATGTAGTAGTAGTAGTAGTAGTAGTAGTAGTAGTAGTAGTAGTAGTAGTAGTAGTAGTATTAGTAGTAGAAGTAGTAGTTGATGTACGATTAAGTAAGTAATGGCTGTAGTTGAGGTGTTAAGGTGGGACAGTAGCGAATTCAGGCAGTATAAAAACAAGTATCCCAAACTTTCAAGTTTCATGTGATTTCTATGTTTAAATTCATAAGTTTACACATTAGACTGAGGGTGCTGACTAAAACCTATTATCTTTTTATTTCAGATCCGTTGAAAAAATAAAACATAACGGAATAGTGACAACATTAGTTGTCAAAGACTGCCCAGGGTAAATTCGCAATGCCTTATAACGAGAAAATAACATGAGAACATGGTAAAAACTGTTTGTCCAGACACATCTTCGAATGGAAACAAAGTTGAAGTAGATAAATACAACAATATAGCTGCTGCGATTTCTAAACAGACCAAGTTACCGAGACATTCATGTGCTTGAACATCAGACTTTCACTAAGATGGCTTCATCTGTACAGTTTCTCTTATTCCGCAATTCTTCGACAACAGAAGGCTCAGCAGTCTGCACAAGAAAATATACGAGTAAGATTATCGAGTTACAAATGCGACCTCTCAAAGTCTATCAACAATTCAATGTTCGCCAATTAAATGAAAAACAACCCACAAATATTAGGCAAATACCCACTTTAACCAAACTTATGATACCTATCTACCAAATGAGAGCAGAAGTACAAAATAACAAATAAAAGGATTTAAATACTATTAATCATTTGAGAAAATTAATCATGTTCATAATGCAGGTCTTCACTCTTCACTGTAAGTGGAACTATTCAAGGACATATCTCGTCGACTGAACAAAACAACCTCCATTAATGAAGTGTAGGAACGAAATAGACAAACAAATTCAATTGCAAGATAAACATAATTGTTTAAGTGGATGGAAACAAGCAGTTTAGACAAACATTTTTAATTGCAGTCACTTGTTTTATTAGAGTGGATAGAGAGTCAAACTCGATGTTGGCGTCCAATGTTAACCAAAAGATGCTCATGAGTGAATTGGTTTGAATGGTAAAAAAAATAGGTAGTGGATATTTAAATGAATGGAGTCCGATAAACTTGACATCAAGCTATGTTCCAGCTATCATCGAACAAAATTTAGACCAGGGTTTTGTTAGTCACTAGTATGAAAGTGCTTTATATTAACATAAATTTACGCCTTGTCTTCAGATGATCTTGGAGCAAGTTCCTTCATAGTGAGAACACGACTCTTGTTCAAGACACTAAGAAAGACCATTGTTTGTTGTTTAGGAGCCATTACCTACGAAATGGCACTGCACATATACACAGATTAAAAAGACACCCCTTTGTTTGGATGCAGGAATGTGAAGGGGAACAATCTCATTTGTTTGGTTAACAAATTGAATTGGAGGTAATAGAAATAGAGGGACATGTATTCCAATTAGGATTAGGAGTCCTATTAATATAAGATGTAGAATCTTCGGTATGTGCACATTCAAGGATTAATCATTCACTCATCTTCTTCCTATTTATTCGCTTCCACAGTTTGCCGTCTTTCAGCGGCCTTACTGAAATAGTGAAAACAATTCACATAACTTCCCATGTTTAATAACTGGTTAAAAAATTGGGACTTAAGAAAATAAATGGGTATGTTTTCCTACTACATGCCGATTAAATTAAGGCTATTACCAAGAAATCTCGTATAGAATGCCCATTCACTATTATTCGAGCATGCTAGTGATCGCACCAATTACTTATACTTCACGTTTTATAATTATTCTGTTGGACTTGCGAGTATAATTTTTTAGTGTCACGAGTCACGACATTCATGGAATGCTCGAGTTCTATCATGGTTAATTGGTCAACATGGGAATGGTAATAGATAACACTTGACTTTGCCTTCATGGACTTCATCTCTTTAGGTGTAGTTCTTTTTAACTGAAACTAAAATAAAGGACTCTAGCTTATTTGAAGAACAAAAATGAACTAATGTGCAACTTTCATTTTCATCTAATGTGCTCCTATATTCTCACACAAAAGAATTAACACATCGAGTAAGTATCTGATATGATAGAAATCTAGTAAAAAATGAAAACCGACATAGGAGAACACATGAGCAACAAGAAATAATAATTACTCTTTGAGGGCGAAAAAAATACAACCCCAGTCATCTGAACAAAGTTAAGGAGACTGAAACCCTACATTCACCCATTCATCCTTACCCTGCAACATGAACAATGTTGTGAGCATCACTCCATGTCTTTCTAACCATGAAACATCATAAACTCTCATTATTTACCCCCAATTTTTAACGAACTTCCAGAATTTCAACCTTCATTTATTCAATTGTCTACTATATGCCAAATAATATCTAATAAACCATAACTTACTCGGAATTAGTACAAAACAACATATCATATCTTTTACATGTTCAATGAGATTCTTCGATGAAGCTTCTACTATAGACGTTTCAACAATGTAAACAAGAATAGTGACCCCTTCATGGCTAACAGGCTAAGTGATTTAATCCGGTCTTTATCGCCTTGATCTTTAATTTACTCCAATAGTTTGTCATAACTCATAATGAGTTATCTAAACAACAAAATCCAACAACAACCATAATATTACATTCTAAACAAGCGCTATGAGCTTGCATGTTAGTAGCTTATCAAATATCTTGGATATCCCCATATCACATTAGACAGTTTAAATGCTTAAAAGGTTAGAGAGCAAGCTAACAGGGGAAAACAATTTGTATTCCATTGAACCAGCCTCAACTTCCCTTCAGAGAAAAGCTAACTGATGGAGTTACATACCTATGTGCAATCAAGGGTTTTAAGCAAACTCAGAAATGCAGCTGTCTAAAATCAGTCCCAGTGCATCATCCGTAAGACTGACACCATGAGAGATCCAAGCTCTCCAAATTCTTGTATCGTCGAGCAAGGCAAATGGCTATATTCTGGCCAACCTGTTCATTATAAGAACTTCTAAAAAATCGAGCAACACACCGATAAACTTAAAAAACCGAGCTACACACTGATAGGCTATATTACATACTTAAAGAGAAAAAATTGGCTTGTATCTCCTTTTTGTACGTCAAACTGGGGAAAGCAACCGAAAAAGACGGTAAGAAACTACTTTCTGATTGCTCAAGGAACCTCTTCTGTCAGCAACAATCAATATCTACATACCCTTAAATGTCTAAAAATAAGTGGTATATGCACATGTGGGTTGCTGGGGTCTTGATACCCCAGGGGTTTTTCGACAAATGATGACTGCTAAACGAGAATTATTTTAGTTTAAAGACCCCATATTAAATGACAACGAGTCTCGAAATGCCTCGACGTGCTTAAATTTATGGCTCACCACGGCCTAAAATAGTCAGACGTGAATCCCCCTACACAAAAGCATTAAACAATTGAGCTAAAAGATGCACGGCCAGGTGCTTATTGAGCCATGTGTAGCTAAAAAAATACAAAAAAAATGTGTCACTTAATCCTTCGGAAAAAACTTGTAGCAAAATAAAGCACTCATTAAAATATATGTTGGATACTTATTACACCAAACATTATCAGCTAAACTTAATAATGCTACCCATTAGCCAACTTTAAAACATTATTGAACCAAAACTCCAAAAGACATTACTCCTAATCCCTCCCTAAATTACTATCACCACAAGAACTCTTTTACGCCTCACTTCCGACAATCGCACTCAATAACAAGACAGTCCATAAGGCGAGATAAAACACTCACTTACCGAGATCTATTAAGCAAGTATATGTAAAATAGTAAGAAAGGCTCACCGAATCTTTCATCTCTCACTATATCTCTGCCATCTTTATCAGCTTACACCAAATCTCCGCTCACCATTATCACTTATTGCTTCTGCATATTCATCAATCAAGATATATAAAAAAAATCTGTTGCATTTTAGTGCATTCTTGTAGGGCGATACAGAGCTAAACTATATTACTAAAGAACAATAAGAGAATAACAATGCACATGTCCCACTATTGAGGCTTATTATAATAAAAACATGGTTTTAAGACACGTGAACGGGATGAACTGGCCAATACCTACCATTACGGAATACTAAGAGCAGCTTGTAGTTCCCAACCAAGCCCTTCTAAAACGTTCAATGATATCTCGTTTCTCTTCGCACTATATCAGTTTCGGTAAGTTGATTCCAAACGGTGAACGACGATGAACACCGCCCAAATACTTTTAAAACCACCGGTACCTGAGAGAAAAACACTTTCAAAAACAAAGAAGAAGAAAATGAAAGAGTTAGGTCATTGACTGAGATGACTGGATCCTTTTCACCATCAATACTGGAACAATACTTTGGGATGATGAGAGAGAGGAATGGTGCACTCGGAAAGGCAAAAATGAAAGGAGAATGTACGGGATGGTAAGAAAGGCAAATAATCTAATCAATTTAAACCTGAAAGAAGCCCTAATTTACTACTGCAATTCCAAAAAAACAAAAATGGCACAATTCGAAAACAAATTATTGCATGCAAGCAATTTAAACCCAGAAAACTAAATCCTAAATTACTTAATTTAATGCACAATCAATAATCGACCTCAATAGTAAAAATATGAAGAAAATCACAGGAATGAACAGGCAACTTACTCCTACGTGTTCGTATAAGCTGGATTCAATTCGTCATCGCCATCGATTTGATAAGTAAACTGCAAAGACCAATTAAATGCAGAACATAAGACCAAAACAATTAACTAAATGGCACAAATACATGAAACCAGATGGAAAATAGGAAGAGACAGACCTGTAATGTGACCCATCAATGAAAAAGAAAGCACCCAAATCGATGTAAAAGAAGCAGGAGCAGAAACAGCAGCAAGACGAAAACAGTGGTGAAACAATCTATGTTGGAATTATTAGATTAGATATATAAGATTATATGAAAGAAGAAAGAAGCGAAAGAGAAGATAGGTAGAGTGGGAGAGGAGCGACAAAGCGAGAAGGAGAAAGACAGGCAAACAAAGGAAAGCAGCAACAAAACCCGTAAAATACTAACCAGGGGTAAAATAGGGAGAAATGGGAAAAAATACTGTTCTGGCTACAGTAACTTGGGTTTGGCCTTTTTAAAGAGTATGGATATAGATAGATATCTAAGAGATCGGATCTCATGAGTTTGGCTCTTAGGAAGAGTTTGTGATCACAAATCTCGGCCATTAAATAAGAGGAAATAGATGGCTGAGATTTAATTTTTACAAATATCTTTTTGAGTATTTCCCTCACGATGGTTAGCTTGATGTCGATCCAAATTTGTCGACTTTTCAAAAGTTTCTTATCTCTCCAAAAAAATAAAAATAAACATAAACATAAACATGAACATGAACATGATGATAACAATAACAATAACAATAACAATAACAATAACAATAATAATAATAATAATAATAATAGTTAATTTAAATTCGGATCGTGTTACTTCAATTCAGATCCTATAAGTTCAGTTCGGTTCAAATCTTATAAGTTTAGTTCAGATTCTATAAGTTCAATTCAGTTCAGATTAGATCCGTTTCATTTCTAAAGAACGGGGCCTAGTGACACTATGACCAACAAACGTATTATTTTCGGAGGGGCGTGGTGGAGTCAATGAGTATGCTACTTCGTATATGTCAATAACAACTTCATTTTATGCTTCATTTACCATACAAGAATTCATTATTCAGTTGTACAAGAATCATTTTCTCATAAAAGAGAGATCCATCCCGGAAACCTCCCTTTGTCCTATCAGACGCATTATATTCAGGAAAATGAAATGGGACCGTCGATATATAATGCTCAGCAAAATAGAGAGCAATAAAGCATAGGGGTAAAGTTGTCTAACTCGAGAAAATGGTAAAGAACAGTAGAACAAAGCATTACAAAACGACATTTGTTCACAATAATTACATTCTACTTAGACCTGTCAAAACTCGACCCGACCCGAAAACCCGACCCGACCCGACCCGTTTTCTTAGGGTTACAAACCCGTTTTTTTCGACCCGCGACCCGTTTGACCCGAACCCGAAATGACCCGATATTTTAGGGTCGAGACCCGACCCGAACGGGTCGACCCGTTGGGTCAAGGGAAAATCATAAATTTTATTAAAAATATTATTATTTATATATTATATTTGAAAATATAGTTAAAAAATTATTTTTTTATTACTTAAAATTAAAAATTCAACTACAAAGTCAATTTTATATAACTTTTATAATATTTAATAATAAAATAATTATTAAAAAATCTTTATTTTAATAATTATATCAATGTAATTATTGTATATGATGAATATGACTAAAATAATAATTTTAAACATATTTTAATTTTTAAAAATATATTTTTAAAATTAAAAAAATCGTTTAAAAAAGGCGTTAAAAATTATTTCTTGACCCGTATTCTGACCCTAACCCGACCCGTGACCCGTATGACCCGACCCGTATCTGACCCGACCCGTATTTGACCCGACCCGTATTCTGACCCGACCCGTATGACCCGACCCGGGACCCGACCCGCCCGACCCGTTTGACAGGTCTAATTCTACTCGTATTACTTTGTATAAAGATGGTCATCGCGTAGCTCTAAGTATGTAGACGATTTTGCCATCTACCTAGTATAAAAGCTAGGTTTTTTCTTGACTTCCCATTAGCTGATGGAATTGAAAACATTTTTTAGTAAGGACTTTCATGATCATTGTAACTATTTAATTACTCTCTCTCCTATACTTCATTTTGTTTTACATTTTTTTTTTCTCTTTTTCAAGAGTGCACAACTGAGTTCATAGTACTTTGAGAAAAAAATTCGAAAAATCGAAAATATAAGTCACTTAAATACATATATATTAAAAAACACAAATTAGTAAAAAAAAAATTTAAAAAATATAATTTAGACTTGATCTTATTAAGATAAACTCATTAATTAACGGGATTAATAAATACAAATCAGAAACAACTTAATTTTTCTTTATAATCAAATCAGTAAGACATAATAAGAAAACTTTAAATACCATATTTATTCAAACCTTAGTGAAATAATGTGAATGAAATGAGATAGAAATGAGGAAATTAGAGTTTTCATCATTTAATAGAAAAATAAATTTTAAAAAATTATATTTATTCGTTAAAATTACTGAAACTGAAAGAAAAAAATTAAAAACTTGAAAATAAAGTAAGTTTCCAGAAATTTCCGAGATTTCAAATTAATGGTTAGAAAAAAAATTAATTGTTAAAATTCGTTAAATATGAAAAAAATCAGAATTGTTTTGATAAAAAATAAAAAACTTATTGAATCTGAAAAATATGGCTAAGAAAACTCACCTACGTTTTTTTTTACAACTGAAATCGAAGAATACAAGAAAAATTTATGAAGGATAAGAGGGAGAGGGAGAGAAAGAGAGCAGAACTGCGAAATTAAGAGTTCAACTGACGCACCAATAATCTTGAAGAGGCGATATGTAACGCCTCCGAAAAGCAGACAGACAGCTCAAAATGGCTCTTTTTATTAATTATAGACAACAGCGGAATTACAAAGGCGTCACCGCCGTATTTCCCATCCGGAAAATACAAGGCTTATACAAAAATAAAGATAAATACACTGTTAAAGTTATAAACTAACAACTCTATTACATATTTTCATCATATTAGATCATTGATTCTATCTGAAATTACTCACACTTGTCCTTCCCCGACACTTGTACCTGAAAAAGAATGAAAGTAACGGAATCAGCCAACCACAGGCTGAGTATGACTCCGGTCACCTCCACCGGCCCTACTTACCTCCATTTTAATATTTTACTTCTTTCTGGTTGCACAAGTATAAAATGGGTCCCATGAATACGGTCAAATAATTATTAAATAGACGTGCACAACCTGTCATTTCAGCATGCGATGCCTCACTTTACAATTATACCGGTCTACCATTATTGAATAGAGAGACATTGCGGAGTAAAACTCCCCTGGGCTAAGCCCTCCTCCATGTACACAGGATCCCAGGTCTAAGACCCGTGTAAACCCTCTGACACTTTCACCAGTAATAATCAAAACCGTAGTTCACATGGGGACGTACCCCTTCCAAGTACACAGGATAAATTTATAATGTCATCCCCCTTTCGTAATCGTATTCCGAATGCAACAATTGGCCAATAGTACATTATAACAGAAGTATTAACATGACAGTCATAAGTTCATACGAAGACAGATAATAAAACATGTGAGCAGTGTAATAATCATAAGATGAAATTAAGAATAAAACTAATATAACATGTTATTTCTAATATCTTATTTTAAATGTAAACAATAAATTATATCGACGAAGGGTCCCAAAATCATACCTCATTGTTATATAGAGAGTAATAAAGGTAGTGTGTATGCAATATGTAATACTCCCTCCCAGTCACTATATTGTTCCCATTTAATATGGGCACAATACTTAAGGAAAAGTATTAAAATATGAGTAAAAGAATTGTGTGGGGTTGGTGATAGGAGAGAGGGATGAATTATTAATAGTTAAATAAAGAATTGTGGGGTCAAAACATAAAGGAAAGTAATAAAATAGGAGTAAAATAGTTGTGTGGGGTTTGGTGATAGAAGAGATGAATGAATAAAATAAGAGTAAAAGTTACCAAAAAAGGAAATGAGAACATTAGTTGAATAATCCGTTTTGGGAAAGTGAGAACATTATATTGACTGGGAGGGAGTATGTGTCATCTATACCTCTCTCCTTTCTCTCGTAAGTCTTAGTTAATATATGAAAACAATGGTGAATGTTTAGGCTATTTATAGCCATAATAGGTCGGTCTATTTTAGCCAATATAGGGATAATTTAGCTTAGTTGGCAAATTCTCCTATCAAAGGGCAAAGACTACGTTTCAAGCTTATCAACATGTGATATCATGTCTATTTGCATTCTTAAGAGCTAAGAAATGTAAAACATATCTAGTAAAGGAATATATTTATCTATTTAAAAATATCTCACATATAAGAGTAACATATGCACATGTCTTAACTACATTATACGTATATATAACAAGTTTGTGTATATTATTCTCGCTATTTTTTTTTTCGAAATATTACATTCTACCCTACTCAAAATAAGTTTCGTCCCGAAACTTGAAAATAGAAAAATGGAAAAGTTTAAACTTCGATTTTTCGAAACTCGAGAAAATTTACAATATTTTAAATTAATATAAGTCTTTGTCTCATTTACGAAATTAGTAAAAACGTAAGTCTTATATTATATGGAACACAAGAATTCCTGTCGCGAACAAGAATTAAAGTTATCCAATTCAAAGACGAACTCAAATCATGCGTTAATAGACACTAAACTGGTTATTAGATGCCTCTAATAACAAGTCATAGCATCTCACCGACCGCATAAAGCTAAAGAAAACAAAATTTGAAATTTTCATTTTTAAAATTTTAATAAAGACGATTCTCTTTTCTTTTTTTGAATATACGATAAAATGCTTTGAAAATACACCAAGGACTAGCTTGAACTAGTTAAATATTTTAGTAATATATGAAATAATTCAATTATAAAAAAAAAAATTCGAAATAATGTGAACAAAAATTTGTAATGAAGGAAGACAAAGAGTAGAAATCATAAAGGTTGAATGTCCCAAAACTTGACTAATATATCTCATCCAAAAAAAAAATGCATAATATTCTAAGAATTGTACCTACATGCAATGCACACACAAGAGAAACAAATTAAGCACCCAACTTTACATCATTAGAGCAATGTATGAATTAGTAAACAAATCACTTAAACAAGTAATCTGAAACACTTTATATCTACCCCACTCTCTTTTAGCCGGTTTTTATATGTTTGATACGAGTTTTATACTAGACCCAAGAATCTACTCCCCCGCTAGACGTATGGCCGAAGGCTCAACACGCGGTTGCAGAGTTGCTCTGATACCATTTTGTAACGCCCCCGAAAAGCAGACAGACAGCTCAAAATGGCTCTTTTTATTCATTATAGACAGCAGCGGAATTACAAGGGCATCACCGTCGTATTTCCCATCCGGAAAATACAAGGCTTATACAAAAATAAAGATAAATACACTGTTAAAGTTATAAACTAACAACTCTATTACATATTTTCATCATATTAGATCATTGATTCTATCTGAAATTACTCACACTTGTCCTTCCCCGACACTTGTACCTGAAAAAGAATGAAAGTAACGGAATCAGCCAACCGGTATGACTCTGGTCACCTCCAACGGCCCTACTTACCTCCATTTTAATATTTTACTTCTTTCTGGTTGCACAAGTATAAAATGGGTCCCATGAATACGGTCAAATAATTATTAAATAGACGTGCACAACCTGTCATTTCAGCATGCGATAACTCACTTTACAATTATACCGGTCTACCATTATTGAATAGAGAGACATTAAGGAGTAAAACTCCCCTGGGCTAAGCCCTCCTCCATTACACAAGATCCCAGGTCTAAGACCCGTGTAAACCCCCCGACACTTTCACCAGTAATAATGATAGGCTTATCGCGTACCTATGCAAAGATAATTACCCTAGACAACAAGTTAATGTAGCAATAGGGGTCGAACACAAGGAAACGGGAATTACTTCGTGAATTGCTATGGGTAGATTTTTATCAAGGTCGATTACGATTTGGGTTGGTTTGATTGTTTGATGATTAATAACAATAATGATGTAAATTATATAATAAAAGAGAGTCTAAGGGGTTCGGGTCACACATGCAAAGATAAACATATGATCATGATAAATTCGGTACTAATAACATTGTCAATTGCTTAGGCTTAAAGATACCCATCTTACGATATTAGCATCAACCATAGACCGGGTCCTAGAGAAACTCTCGTCCATGACTAGGTCGTCCTACTATACATGCTTAGTCTAATTCAATTCCGTGTCTCTCGACTTATAGAACGAATAAACAAACTTAATCAAATGAATAGGGCCCTAAACAAAGATTAAACATTGTGGCACAAGCATGTGATAGAAGCAATATGATCAATATTATATTTAACTTATTGTATCATGTTTATATATTAAGTTTATGCATGGCTCCCCTAGCCCTTAGACTAGGAAATTTAGCTACTCATACTAAAATGTAAATTGCTAACTAAATTAAGAGTAATGTTAAACATGATAATGAAAATGATGTAAACTAGATGGTAAGACATATAATATGAAATTAAACTATGTGGTATAAAAGGAGTAATGATGAAAACTATATGATGACTATAATAGAAACGTAAATTAAACAAGCTAGAATTAGAATTACCGAATGGAAATAGAACTTGCAAAGAAGAACAAAGTTAAAACCAAATGCTTGAAATAACTTATGACCAAATGTTTGAAGAACTACAAGCTTAACTAAATTGTAAACTAATTAGAAAACTAATGAGAGAATTATAAAGCTTAAGGCTATTGTAAAGTGGAAATGAGACGTGAAAATTGGATGCCCAAAGCTTTGGAACACCTCTCCTATTTATAGGAGAGGAAGAAGAAACGTAAGCATTGAAGATGACTATGGCCCCGATCGGGGTTGCATGGCCCCGATCGGGGTCGTGTGTTTCCAGGTTATTTCTCTTAATTCCTCTCTTAATTGCGTGAGGAATCCAAAGTTTATACTTTAATGCTCCTTAATCACCCGGGTGAATGCCTCATCTATGATCTTTAGAGCTCCCAAAAAGCATCCTAAGCATGTTGGAATCTTATGCTTTCCACCGTGACTTGGACTTGAACATTTGAGCTTTGACTTTGTTTGTTGGCAACTTTTGCATTATTCATACTAATCAATCAATGTCTTCATGCAAAACCTAATCCAATGCTCCATGCTTAGTCCAATACTTGGTCTTGATTAGCTTAATGAACTTAGTGTATAAAATGATAGGAAAAAGCCTCTAAATGCTTAGATTCCTACAAAAACATGTTAAGACAAGCAAATACACTAGAACAACAAATATTAGCTCATGACACTATGATAAGTGCTAATTAACAAATAAAATGGAGCTAATATAGGGGATGAAAGTATATAAAATATGCACTTATCAAACTCCCCCAAGCTAATTGTCCTCAAGCAAGAAACCAAATCCCATCAAATGCAATATCCAAACAAGCTAAGCATAATGATTTAGAAACCCGAAACAACATGGGCAAGGAATAAAGCAAGACATGGATGAGATTTACACGACGGCGTAGCATAGAAAACTTTGAATGAACCTTTAAACTCTTGCGTGACCTTTTGACTTATGGACTCTCACGGGGCACTCAACTCTTTTTATGTGAAAGGACAATTTTTGTGAATAAACACTCAACTATCCTCGACTTATAACAATGTGCCCGCAATCTAATATGGTAAACATGTCAAATCTAGTAAGCCAAAACAATCAAATGCAAGCATGATAAAGAAGCCAAATGGGTAGGAAGAAGGCAATATGTAATGGGTAAGAAGGGGGAACAAATGAATTATGGATATGTGGAGCTAAGTCAAGCTAGCAACTACCAAATTGTAAAGGTGCTCAATCCCAATTCCAACCCAATTTTGCAATTCAAATCATGAGAAAATCCTCCAAAATATAGGGATAATGCTTGAGAATTTCTCACATCTTTTCTTCTTCTTCTCTTTTTTTTTTTTCTTTTCAATGCATACTTCTTTTTTTCATGATTTTTCTCATTCATTCATGGTTTTCATTTCTTTCTTTCTTTTCATTTTCATCATTTTTCAATTTTTTTCTTTCATCTTTTTTTTTTCGATTCTCATTTCTTTTTCAAGAGCATTAAGACCAAGCTCACATGATATTCAAACTTTGAAACAAATCCCAATTGAGCACCCAAACAAGACCAAACAAGCTACTAGCTCAACAAGGTAGGTAAGTTATAATGTAGCTAGGGAAAATTGTTTGTGAAAGGGGTCAAGAAGGCAATTATACTCATGTGAATGGCTCCAAAATGCTAAAACAAATGAATGCATACTTACCAAGAGATGACATGAGAACCATACTTGTGCGTTTTGATGAAACACACTTTATAAGGAGACACCTACACTCACCTAAGAGAGACCGGATATGGATGCATCGGTCAAAAAGAGGCTCTACCTTACCATTTTGTAGCTTGCCACAAGTCAAGATCAAGCCTATTCGGTTCATTCTCCATCTCCCACCTACTATGTCAAGACATCCCCATGTAGCTAATATCCCAACATGAAAGAATAAATCATTAGCAACAAGCCATTTTTAGGAGAAGTAAAGAGGAAAGTAGGCTACAAGCAAGCATAAAGCAAAAATTTCTCTCAAAAATTTTCAAAATTTCTACACTACATGCAAACTATACTATATGCAAATGCAATATCTCCCCCCAAGCTAAACATCACATTGTCCTCAATGTGCCAACTATCCAAAGCACCCAATCAAACCATAAAAATGGCTCAAGGCACAAAACAGGAAGGACTAGAGGTAATGTTTAATGGGTTGCAAGATCTAAACTAATATGCAAAGCAATTAAAAACATACTCGACTTGCTAATCTCCCCCAAGCTAACATGAATTCGGGGGGATGTAAATGTTTCTTTGTGACTTTAGTAAAGGAATGTGAAGAAACGAGAGAGAAAGGAGGAAATGAGTATCGTCGGGTATGTGTGAATGATAGAAAGAAATCTACCCCCTTTTTTTTTTACCCGTATAGAACAAAGGCCAAGAAGTCACAGAACCATAACCCCGATCGGGGCCACCCAACCCCGATCGGGGTTGACCTCCTCTTTGGGTTTTGACTCTCTTCCGCATTTGTTTTAACTCCTTCTCGTTTTTCGAAAACCACGTCCCCGAACGGGGTTCTGGCATGGGGCTGCGTGCCATATTCACTTCTAATTCTTCTTCCTTCATTTTCACCTAAAAATCACAAAAAGAAACATCATCAAGTCGAACATTTTATTACTAATCTACGAAAAACAATAAAATGCAGAAAATTAAAAACAAAAATAAATAAAAGCAATAAAAAGCTTGGGTTGCCTCCCAAGAAGCGCTGGTTTAACGTCCCGCACGACGTAAGAAGCTATTTGAGTCAAGTTTTGTTCTTGAGCTTGCCACCAACCAAGCTCCATTGCATAGCTATCTTTGCATTCCGCAACCATTTGAAATTCTTCAAATAAAACTTCTCTTTCTTCTTTTTGGCACTCCTAGCAATAGTGCCCTTAGCATCGTCACCTACAAAGCAAACAACACCCATATCGTCCTCCAACGGATCCATTAGTGAGGATCCAAGCATAGTAGAGGCATAAGAAGAGTCCACAGTGCTAAATAAATAACAAGACTCTTGTAACATTGGGCTTCTAATGGTGTTGTTTTTGCTAAAGGAAACCCGGTCATCACCCACTTCCAATGTCAACTTCCCGTTTTTCACATCAATTAGCGCACCCGCGGTGCGTAAAAATGGCCTACCCAATATAATTGGGGTTTGTGAGTCCTCGGCCATGTCAAGTATGAGGAAGTCAACGGGTATGAAAAACTTGCCAACTTTGACGGGTACATCTTCTAAGACACCTAAGGGTCGTTTTAAAGAACGGTCCGCCATTTGCAATGTTGTACTTGTGCATTTTAAAGCACCCATGTTAAGTTTTTCACAAAGGGAATAGGGCATGACACTTACACTAGCACCTAGGTCACAAAGGGCCTTATCAATGGTATATTTGCCTATAGTGCAAGGAATAGAATAGCTACCGGGGTCCTTAAGTTTCGGGGGAGACTTGTTTTGTAAGAGTGCACTACACTCTTCGGTGAAAGCAATGGTCTCAACCTCATTGAAGGATCGCTTCTTTGAGAGGATTTCCTTCATAAACTTTGCATAAGAAGGGACTTGGGTAATCAATTCCATAAACGGGATGGTGACTTGCAAATTCTTACAAACTTCCAAAAATTTAGCAAACTTACCTTCCTCCTTGTGCTTTGCTAGATGATGGGGGAATGGTACTTGAACAACTTCTTTTGGAGGAGCATCCTCCACACCTTTCTCATTCTCATTGGGAACACTCACCTTTGTTGGAACGGCATCACTCTCCTTAGCATTAGGAGAGACTTCTTCAACAATTACCTTATCACTTTCTTTGGGCATAGGAGACTCAACATTCTTGGCATCAAGCTTGCTCTTCCTCTTTAGCATCAACAATCGATGAGGAAATGGCACACGATCTTTAACAATAGGCTCTTCACTAGCCTTCTTCTTGTCATTTCCCCCAAGCTTAGCCTTTTTAACAACCACCTCTTCATCCAAAGTCATGGATGACCCATCATAGCTTGAACCACTTCTCAAGGAAATAGAATTAACGGTTTCATGTGGTTGCTCACCTTGGGGAGGTAGTTGACCATTCTTCCTTTGAGAGCTAGAAGCGGCTAGTTGAGCCACTTGTTGTTCCAACATCTTGACCGCGGTACTATGAGCTTGATCATTCTTTTGAATTTGAGCCAACAATTCCCTTTGCATTTGGATGATCATGCCCTCGAGCTTACCAACTCCTTGATTGTTTTGTTGGCCATTTTGTGGTGGATTTTGTTGATAATTGTTTTGTGGGGGCCTTTGTTGATTTTGATAACCCGGTGGAGGGATATAATTTTGTTGTTGAGGGACATAGGCATTTTGTTGTGGTGGGGGTTGAGGGTTAAGCACATTGTTGCTATTGTAAGACAAGTTTGGGTGGAATTTTGTATTTGGGTTATAAGTGTTGGAAAATGTACCCGGTGGATATAAACTTTGTCTAAAAGCTTGAAAAGCATTTACCTCTTCGATAGGAGCTCGGCAATGAGCGGCATAATGACCCGCACCTCCACAACCGTCACAAATAATGATTTGGCTCGTTGAAGACACAACATTGAGTTGTTGAATGGAATCTTTAGCATCTCTTTCCGCCAATTGTTGTTGAAGCAAGGCAATTTGAGCTAGCAAAACAGAGTTATTGGAGGATTCTTCTTTACCTTTGGGTGACACAACTCGGGAATTGACATATTGGGCATCATGGATCGCCATAGATTCGATCGTGGAATGAGCAAGATCGGTGTCAATTTGATCAAACCGCCCATTGTTGGCGGAATCAAGAATCCTTCGGGACTCGGCACAACATCCATTTTAGAATGTTATTGCTAGAAACCAATCATCTAACCCATGATGTGGGCATTGTCTTTGAAGCTCTTTGTACCTCTCCCAAGCCTCATATAAGCTCTCAAGAGCTTGTTGACGGAATCCGGTGATTTGGCTCCTTAAAGTTTGAGTTTTCTCCGGTGGAAAAAACTTTTGGTAAAAAGCAAGAGCCAATGTCTCCCAATTGGTGATTCCCAAGGTGGTGCGGTCAAGACTATTGATCCAAAGCTTGACCTTGTCCTTCAAAGAGAAAGGGAAAAGTATTTCCCTTATTTGGGCTTGGGTGACGCCCGTTTGACGGATCATGGAGCAATAGTCACAAAAGTTTTGCACATGCAAATTGGGATCCTCCAAAGGACTTCCTCCAAATTGCTTTCTCTCCACAAGGCTAATGAAAGCCGGTTTAATCTCGAAGTCCGGCGCGGTGATTTGAGTGGTTGTGATTCCGGCCGGAAGCATGGCCGCGGTGGGCTTTGAGTGATCGGAAAGTCTCACCATCTTTTTGGTAGTAGATGGTGATGGTGGTGGAGATGATGAACTTGAAACCTCCTCCTCTTCAAGGGCTTCTAGATCGTCTAAGTAAGACTTTCTAGCACTTTCAACTTGTACGGGTGAGGTGGCTTCTTTCACTTCCTTCCAAAATCGTCGTCTTCTCCTAAAGGTTTTCTCGGGCTCGGAATCCGGTGAAAGCAATTCTCCACTACGAGAGGACCTGGGCATAAGACAACAATTTCTAGGAAAATGATAAGTAACGGTCTCAAGGAACAAGTGTTCCCCAAGACAAAATAAAACAAGATAAAAATCGACAATTCACAATGCAGTAAAACCGTTTCCCCGGCAACGGCGCCAAAATTTGATAGGCTTATCGCGTACCTATGCAAAGATAATTACCCTAGACAACAAGTTAATGTAGCAATAGGGGTCGAACACAAGGAAACGGGAATTACTTCGTGAATTGCTATGGGTAGATTTTTATCAAGGTCGATTACGATTTGGGTTGGTTTGATTGTTTGATGATTAATAACAATAATGATGTAAATTATATAATAAAAGAGAGTCTAAGGGGTTCGGGTCACACATGCAAAGATAAACATATGATCATGATAAATTCGGTACTAATAACATTGTCAATTGCTTAGGCTTAAAGATACCCATCTTACGATATTAGCATCAACCATAGACCGGGTCCTAGAGAAACTCTCGTCCATGACTAGGTCGTCCTACTATACATGCTTAGTCTAATTCAATTTCGTGCCTCTCGAATTATAGAACGAATAAACAAACTTAATCAAATGAATAGGGCCCTAAACAAAGATTAAACATTGTGGCACAAGCATGTGATAGAAGCAATATGATCAATATTATATTTAACTTATTGTATCATGTTTATATATTAAGTTTATGCATGGCTCCCCTAGCCCTTAGACTAGGAAATTTAGCTACTCATACTAAAATGTAAATTGCTAACTAAATTAAGAGTAATGTTAAACATGATAATGAAAATGATGTAAACTAGATGGTAAGACATATAATATGAAATTAAACTATGTGGTATAAAAGGAGTAATGATGAAAACTATATGATGACTATAATAGAAACATAAATTAAACAAGCTAGAATTAGAATTACCGAATGGAAATAGAACTCGCAAAGAAGAACAAAGTAGAACCAAATGCTTGAAATAACTTAGGACCAAATGTTTGAAGAACTACAAGCTTAACTAAATTGTAAACTAATGAGAAAACTAATGAGAGAATTATAAAGCTTAAGGCTATTGTAAAGTGGAAATGAGACGTGAAAATTGGATGCCCAAAGCTTTGGAACACCTCTCCTATTTATAGGAGAGGAAGAAGAAACGTAAGCATTGAAGATGACTATGGCCCCGATCGGGGTTGCATGGCCCCGATCGGGGTCGTGTGTTTCCAGGTTATTTCTCGTAATTCCTCTCTTAATTGCGTGAGGAATTCAAAGTTTATACTTTAATGCTCCTTAATCACCCGGGTGAATGCCTCATCTATGATCTTTAGAGCTCCCAAAAAGCATCCTAAGCATGTTGGAATCTTATGCTTTCCACCTTGACTTGGACTTGAACATTTGGGCTTTGACTTTGTTTGTTGGCAACTTTTGCATTATTCATACTAATCCATCAATTTCTTCATGCAAAACCCAATCCAATGCTCCATGCTTAGTCCAATACTTGGTCTTGATTAGCTTAATGAACTTAGTGTATAAAATGATAGGAAAAAGCCTCTAAATGCTTAGATTCCTACAAAAACATGTTAAGACAAGCAAATACACTAGAACAACAAATATTAGCTCATGACACTGTGATAAGTGCTAATTAACAAATAAAATGGAGCTAATATAGGGGATGAAAGTATATAAAATATGCACTTATCAAACTCCCCCAAGCTACGTTATACGTATATATAACAAGTTTGTGTATATTATTCTCGCTATTTTTTTTTTGGAATATTACACAATAGTGTTGAGGTGAGACGGAAGTGTAATGAGAAGCAGGTGAAATATAAGGCGGCAGGATTTTGGCAATGGTAGGGTTATATGTTTTACACTTTGAGGCAGCAAAATTTACGAAGAATGCGGGTACATGGAGATTGAAGGGTTATGAGTTATATAACTTATGAATATGGGAGGTTATGGGTCAAATAATTGGGTTTATAATTCTTTCTAATAAATAAAATGCAGGTTTGACCCATATTAAGATTGTTGACTAAGCCATGTATTAATAAACATTACTTTTAATCAATTCCAAGTAATATAAAATTACTATTTAAACCATATTCATGCAATTTGTATTTTATATATGGTGTTAGGTTTGTCTCCGGTTAGACTCCCTAAAATAAAAGTATCCCGCTTTAACATTAAAACGGGTAAGTACCTATCTCATTTTAGCATATAAGACAAATCTAGATCTTTTACTTTGACCGATTCTTATTACTTGACCCAGTAACTTTAAAACGGCGATACTCGGGCTAGATCGAACAATTTGGATTCCACGTGTATTATTATACGGTTATTTCTGGTATTGTTTTTTTATATTGATTCACATCAAGTTGCCTGTAAACGACCTTAGTTAATTCATTATGGTTGCATTTGGATTATGCAAGTCGGGTTAATTTGATTACGTTAAACAGATTAACCATGTCAGGATAAAATACGGGTAAAAGTAAAAAGGGGTCGAATAATAGTTAGAATACGGATTAAAAATAGTCTACGACACATTTCGTTTACCAATTTTTACATTCTCTTAAATTAAAAATATGACTTATAAACAAAAATTTTAAATGTCATAATATAATACCTAATCGTGGATTTTCTGACAACAAAATATATATTTTCAACAAATTTTATCAATGTAGACCGTGCAATTCCTGCACGGGCATAAAACTAGTAGGTTTTTATTTATAAGTATGCGCAACCGCAGATGTATTTGATTTATATTCGGTATGATACAAGGAGAACAAATGTACGTGGTGATGAATTAAGAGACGTATAATTCAGCCTTACCGTCAATGAAAAGGCTCGTAAACTCTTCACCGTCAACTGTCTCCTTCTCAATAAGAAGCTGAGCGAGTTTATGGAGGATGTAGATGTGAGTGATGACGATCTCCTTTGCTCTTTTATATGCTGTCTCTAGTCTCTACCAACTCCCTTACTTCCGCATCTAGACCTGGCAAACAGATCAGGTCGTGTCGTGTTCGTGTTCGTGTCAACTTTAAACAGGTCACCACTACCCCAACCCTAACCCGACCCAATTACATAAACGGGTCATTTGTCTCAACCCTAACCCAACCCATTTAAATTTTCTATAACCCAACCCGACTTGTTTAACCCATTTATCTTTTAGCAGGTCATGTTTAACCCATTTATCTTTTAGCGGGTCATTTTTAACCCACTTAACCCATTTAACCCAATAAACTAATAAAATAAATCAAGCTTAATAAGCCTATAATCCCACAATTGAGGAATGAAAATACATATTTTTATGTTTTTTGGGTGGATTATTGACACTTTTAAATAAGCGGGTTATTCGTGTCGGGTTCGTGTCAAAAGAGTTCAACCCTAACCCGACCCATTTAAGTTCCGTGTCGTGTCCGTGTCAACCCAATTACATAAATGGGTCACAGCGTCTTGACCCTAACCCGCTAATTTCGTGTCGGGTTCGTGTCGGGTTTTCGAGTCGTGTCAATAATTGCCACCTCTATCCGCATCTACAATATCTGTTGTTGCCATCGAGTAATCTTTCTGACTCGACATCTGCACAACTCGTATATGTCATCAACATCAATACAAATTCTAGAAATTTGAAAATTTCGAAATTTTTAGTTACATTTTTTTATTTTTTTCAATATTGCCTTATAAGATAACCACTTCACCCCCACCGAAATTTTTCGCTCCGTCACTATAATGGAAGGCAAAGAGTTATTTTCCATTTCTAAATGTCTGCAATCTGCACTTCTATGCAATTTTCGACGGGACATTTAAGACTGTAAATCTGATCACTTGACGTAGCCAATGACATAGGTTTCGATGCATTAGGGTAATGTTCCGAATTATTGGAATTCATCAAAATGTGGTATTCTCCCTTTCCCTGGGGTTTCTTGTTGGCTAGAACATAGCCTTAGTCCTTACAATAAGGAGGACATCAAAGCCTTAATCCCAAAATCATTTTGGGGTTGGTTGACATGAATCATTCTTTAGAACCGTCTAAGAATAAACACACCTCAAAATGCGAAAAAAAAAAAGAAAAGCGAAAAATGAAAAACAAAAGGAAGAGCGAAACATGGTACCGTCTAAGAATAAACACACACCTCAAAATGCGAAAAAAAAAAAAAAAAAAGCGAAAAATGAAAAACAAAAGGAAGAGCGAAACATGATACAAATGTCAAGGTAAATTTATACTTCTAAAATCGAAGTCCGGTTTTTTTATAAGAACACGAGCTTCGCCACGCTCTACTTTCTCACGGACGAAATGGATATCCATTTCTATGTGCTTTGTCCGTTGATGTTGAACCGGATTACCAGAAAGATAGATGGCACTCACATTGTCGCAATAAACCAAAGTGGCTTTCGACATTGGAATTTTCAAGTCCACAAGTAAATTTCGGAGCCAACAAGATTCGGAGACGTCATTTGCAACGCCTCGATACTCAGCTTCAGCACTATAACGCGATAAAGTTGGCTGTCGTTTCGAGGCCCATGAAATAAGATTGTCTCCTAAAAAAACACAATATCCGGAAGTAGAACGACGTGTATCCGGGCAGCCACCCCAATCAGCGTCGGTATAAGCCGTAAGAGCAAGGGGAGGTGAAGGACGAATCCATAGACCAAAAGTAGTCGTACCACGGACATAGCGAAGGACACGTTTTAGAGCATTCATGTGCTCCTCCATGGGATTGTGCATGAACAAACAAACTTGTTGCACGGCATAGGAGATGTCGGGCCGCGTAAAAGTAAGATATTGCAAAGCACCCGCAAGACTACGATATAGAGTCGGGTCCGAGCAAGGGGGCGAAACAGCAGCACTAAGTTTAGGCTTAGTGTCGACGGGACTTGGACTGAGAAAGAAACATACCACAGTCATGTAATTTAACAGCTACCCCCAAGAAATAGTGAAGGCACCCAAGGTCTTTCATAGCAAACTCGGAGCGTAATTGACCCATGATGTGGTCACGAAGATGATTACTAAAGCATGTCAATATAATATCATCAACATAAAGCAAGAGATAGGCGAGATTGTTACCACTATGAAAGACAAACAGGGAGTGATCCACCCGACTGTGAGTAAAGCCAATTTTGGTTACATAATCCGCAAAGCGCTTAAACCAAGCACGTGGAGCTTGCTTGAGACCGTAGAGTGATTTCTTGAGAAGGCAAACAAAATCAGGATTTTTCTTATCTCGATATCCAAGTGGTTGATGCATATAGACAGTTTCATTTAGTGTCCCATGGAGAAATGCATTTTTAAGATCAAGTTGATTGATAGTCCATTTCTTCGAGAGAGCAATACAAAGAACTGCCCTTATAGTAGCGGGCTTGATAACTGGACTAAACGTTTCACCACAATCAATGCCAACCTGCTGCGTTTTTCCGTCACCTACAAGACGAGCTTGATACCTTTCAAAAGAACCATCAGAGTGCACTTTGTGACGAAATATCCACATAGACCGAATTACATTAGCATTAGACGGACGAGGAACAAGTTCCCACGTCTTATTATCAATCAAAGCATTATATTCGTCATCCATAGCCATTTTTCAATTAGGGTCATTTAGGGCCATAGTATGGTTGCGAGGAATGGGTGATATAGCAACGGTGTGGGCTAAATTTTCTTCGTCGGAAGAGTCAGAGGAGTCGGAGAAATATTTGGGATTTGGTTTATAAATGACATGAGTACTCGGGTTGCGGGTCGTGACGTAGCAGCAGTGACGGGTTGTTTTTGTGGCTGGGTAGGAGGAGGTAAAACAGGGGCTGCAGTAGCATTTGTAGCAGGGGCAGGGGAAAGGGTGTTAGTCGTAACAGTAACAGGCCGAGGGGAAGGAGGGTCAGCAGGTGTTGGACCAGGCCGAGGGGAAGGGGGGTCAGGCGGGTTTGTGTTTCGTAATTGGTGAAGAACATACGGAGACGGACTATTATCCAAAAAATCATAACAGCGGGAGTCGGAAGAATTTACTTTGGAGAAAGGAAAAACTGACTCATCGAATATAACATGACGACTAATAGATATTTTATTGGTAGACATGTCATAACATTTGTATCCGCGGTGATTAGAAGGATATCCAAGGAAGACACAAGGGCGAGACCGGGGTTGTAATTTATGAATCGTCGTAGATGGAATTAACGGGAAACATAAACAACCAAAAATTTTGAGGTGACTATAAGTGGGTTGACGCAAATATAGTATGGATAGGGGAGATTTATAAGCTAATAATTTACTTGGAAGGATGTTCAATAAATAGGTAGCTAATTCTAACACGTGATGCCAAAAATTGACGGGTATTGACGCATGAAACAGTAAGGTCCGAACAATGTTGTTGACGGATCGAATTTTGCGCTCGGCTTTTCCATTTTGGGACGAAGTATGTGGACACGAAAGACGGAAATGCAGTCCGTGTTGGTCACAAAAACTACGTAATGGGCCATTTACAAACTCGGTTCCATTATCACATTGAATGATTTAATGTTGCATTCAAATTGTGTTTGAATAAATTTATGTAGTTTCAATATATATGTGCTGACATCGGATTTTTTAGCAATTGGGAAAGTCCACAAATAATTACTAAAATCGTCTAATATTAGCAAATAATAACAATGACAACAGGACTTGCCCTCAAGCTTTTCGATGAACTTGGAACGGGAGAGGTCCAAAGATCACAATGCAAGATATCAAAAGGCTTATAAGTATGCGTAATAGAATTAGCAAAAGGTAATCGAATTAACTTTCCAAGAGAACAAGACTGACAAATGTTTGTAATTGAATGTGAATTACAATCTATCAATTTATTATGCTTAAGAGAAGATAAAATGGGCTCTCCAGGATGACCCAAACGAGCATGCCAAAACGACGGAGCTAGCGCGGCAAACGTGGAAGGGGATAACTCGATTTTAGTGGCTGCGGAGATGGGATAAAGGCTGCCCCGACTGTTACACCTCATGAGATGCGTCCCCGTCCGTAGGTCCTTCACACAAAATCCAAACGGGTCAAATTCAACACTAACTGAGTTATCGGTTGTAAATTTTCTAACAGAAATTAAATTTTTGACAAGTTTAGGAGCATGTAGAATATTTTTAAGGACAAGGGGAGGGGGAGGGGGAGGTTTCGGGATGTGAGATTGACCATAACCGCTAATTGGAATAGATTGACCATTTTCGACAATTATACCATTATTTATGCTTGAATTAACATAAGACGAGAGAGTACCTTGATGTGCCGTCATATGCGATGTCCCTCCAGTGTCCATATGCCACGGTTTAGGGGGTGTAAGTCCCAGCATATACATAGCAGCTTCAATGTCAGTTTGACATGGAATCGACCCATCAGTCGATACATATGCTTGAGCAGGACGAGGCCCAAGTACACCCGCCTGTGCGCGAGGCATATAGGGACGGGTCCACGGGCCAGATGGATATGGACATGGTGGGTAACCCCAAGGAGAGGCAGGCCACGACCATGGTCCATATCCACTAGGCCATTGAGGCGTGGCCATAGGAGCAGAAACAGAGGAACCAGGCGTAGCAGCAGTGGTTTGCGCCTGTTTCTTGTTGCCCTTGTTGTGACTGTTCTTCTTCTTGTGACGACCACCCTTGTTGCTATTTGGTGAGGAGGAGCGAGTAGATGTAGAGCCGCTGTCTCCACCACCGTGTGCATAGAGGGCCGAATTAGTAGCAGCCTCTTTTGCGAGACCAGCCTCCTCAAGCGTAAGCATAGAGCGTGCTCGAGAAAATGAAGGCAGGGGATCGCGCTGGCGAATGATGGTGCCGACGTTCTTGTATGCTTCAGTAAGGCCGGAAACCATTTGTAACACCAGGCGAGTGTCACTCACCGGAGACCCGACATTCTTGAGTTGATCTGCCAGGGACTTCAAACGCTGACAGTAGGCGGTTGCTGAGGAAAAATCCGACATTGAAATGTGAGAAAATTCCTGCTCAAGAGGCACGGCCCTAGAATTCTTGTTATCCTGAAAAATGTCACGGATACGGTTCCAAGTTTCCATAGCCGTGGCATCTTCTTCAACAATAGTTTCTAATAAGTCGGTAGTGACGGTGGAATAGATCCACTGGAGCACCGTCGCATCTAGGGTTTCCCAAAGTTCGTCATCAGTTTGCTTCATGAGTGCAGTGGCGGCGCCTTTGGGTTCAACAATATGATGGAGCACCCGATTCGATTTTGCGTGGTTCGTAAAGAGAATGACCCACAACGGGTACTGATCATTGTCCAACCCAAGCGTGATGGTGACATGATTCTTGATGTTATTCACAACAAGAGCGGGATGGAATGAAGATTTAGCATTCGCATTCGGAGCCATTTGTGTGTGACGAGAGGTCGAGAAAAGAGAAGGAGAGGCGGAAGCGTATATTTGAATCGGATTAAAAACCCTAAGCAAATGATACCATGAAAGAAGATTAATGATTGCCTTTCTCATTAACAGAATAAGAGTATTTATACAAATTACAACCTCATATAAATGAGATATTCTAGGCTAATATTATGTAACTAAATATACACTAAATAAGGAATTGTAAATATTAACACATTTACATATATTCTATCACTCAGCCATCTGCCTAGCCACTCGAGAAACTTGCATGAAGTCATTTGACGCGCCTGTTGTCACATTGTCTTCACCAAATATTACCTCTTCAGCAACCCTTGAAAATGAAGGGGAAAGCTTATATTTAAATCGACAATAACCGACTATAAGAACGAATGGATATGATACATTACATACCTGCCACCAAGAGCAACAGCCATTTGATTTTCGAGGTAGCTTCTGCTATAAAGCCCTGATTCCAGTCGTTATTCGCTGGGAGCAAAGAATGTGAGACCGCCAGCTTGACCACGGGGAATGATGGAAATTTGGCTACAGGATCATATTCGGGCATAAGAGCACCCACTAAAGCATGACCAGCCTCTACAAGATCAAATTTTTTACAGCAGTCAGAGCCCAAGGAAAAGCCAGTTAGCACCAGAAAGACGGAACTCAAGCTGGACTGGTTTGAATACGAAGGTTTCTTAAGTTGACTTCTTACCGACAATTGAACTCTAAAGAATGTCTCGTATGAATACTGTGAGAGACACATTTCCTACCTATATACCAATTAACCGACACGTCTTATAGTTGAAGACGAGTAATATACAATGGTTGGTGTGTGGTTATATATACGGTGGATTAATTGGACTGGACTATAAATTGAGGTTTGTTTGTTTCAACTCATAAAGGTATGAGGTATGAGGTATGAGGTATGAGTTTGGAATCAGTCAAATTCATACTAAGGGGTCGTTTGGTTCAACAAGTTGGAATGGAATGGAATGGAGTTTGATAGTATAGTAGTATGGGGTTCTAAATCCATACTTGCCTAATCTTGTTTGGTTCACCATAAATTGTAGAAGGGGGAATGGAGTTTGAATCCAAGGTGGGAGGGTGGGTATGAGATTCCAAGGGGTTGGGGTGGAGTTAGAATCCATTGGGTATCTAACTCCATTCCAAATCACCCCAAACCAAACACTAGAATGGATTGAATCCATTCCAATCCATTCCAAAAGCTCCAACCAAACACCCCCTAAATGTTTGTTTGATAAAAATGAAGGTTTCATACCATACCTCAAACCCATGAGGTATACATTTCTCATACCCAAGAGGAGAGGTGGGTATGAGATTGATAACCATCCCATGGGTATCAAATAATAAAACCAAAACCATGAAAAAAACATATATTAAACTTTTTAAATGATTTTTTTTTTCACATTTATTTGATCAAATCTTCATTTTCATGATTTTTCAATATCAAAAATAATTATTTTTAATGTTGTATTTTAAATTTTTCCCTTTGATGAAATCCAACCTCATTCCACACAAATTGGAACAAAACACGGGGTATGAGGAATCAAGTTCGAGACTCATACCATCCGAATATAATCCCGATTCCAAACTCATACCCACGCGCAAACCAAACGCGCGCTCGAGTGGTCTTATACCATAAGACCGTTTGAAAGAATAATTTGTGTTGTTTTTTAGTTTACTAATTAGATAAGGGTAATATTGTCATTTAGTTTTGCCAATTTGTCACCTTGTATTGGTTTTTTTTAAGGATTTCTCACTAGTAAAACCATTTTTTTTACCAATCCAGCAAATACCCTTCACTATTTTTTTACCAATTTGTTAATTTGGCCTAAAAGAGTGCCCAAACAAATATTACATGGTAGGCGGCTATGCATGAAAGAAATGACGTGCTCATTGAAATTTTCTAAAACTAACCACGTATCACATCCAAACTTACCACGTATAGGATGTGACAACAAGAGTTTAATTTAATGCTAAACTAGACTACATGCCTTAGATCCTCTATAAATAGCAAGCCTCGTTACGTGTTTTCTTTTTTTTTGGCTTAAACCCTCGTTGTGTTTGTAAACACACAAACGTAAGGGTGTATTTTAAGGGTGTAAAAATGAAGGAAAACAGGGAGAGAGGGGAAAAGAGGAAAGAGAAAGGGAGAGAGGAGAAGGAGAGGGGAGGGAAAATATAACGTGGGTGTTTAGATACAATTTTCTTCTAAATTTTGTCTATTATGAAGAAATTTTGATATTTTGTATATTATGAAGAGATTTTGAGTTGTCTGGAAGAAAAAATAGATCCCTTCAAATCTTTCACTCTACCCTTATTTACTATCCAAATAAAAAATTTTAAATTCCCTATTCTCCCTTGCTTCTTATTTCCTCCAAATCTCTCAATTTAAACCCAACATCAAAGACAGAAATACAAATAGAAAGAGAATAAGGATGGACTACCCTCGTCTTAGAAGCCGCAAATAGATACTCCACATGGTATTTTTTTTTTCCTTTTCTTTTTTTAATGTAAAAAAACTAGATTGATTATATGTGTGATAGGACCAACGTATCTCATAATGAGTGAGATAAGGTAGAGTGAGATAAGTTGAAGTTACCGGCTTTCAAAACACATCGAAAGAGTAGAACCTTTTTGGCTTCACGAAAGCAACCTTTAATTATCACTTCATCGGAAAAACGAATCATTAATACTACTTGAAATTTCCCACGTAGTACGAGTGAGTTAATAACACATAAATTATTGCCTTTCAATTTAACTATGAAATTTCAAAGTATGTATTTAGCTGTTAAAATGCTTTCTTTTAAAGCGAGAGCTTTCATGTAGAAACAATTACTATTTTTTATCATAATCATAAACTGATTATATAGTGACAATTGTTTAATATTATCGACGATAGAATGTTACACCCTTTCATTTTCTTGGTTTCATACCATTTGACTAAAATATATTTTACATATATTTAATCAATGGTTTATTAGAACCTCCGTCTTAAGATTAAAACGGATCAAATACTCATCACTTGCATAGATAAGACAAGTCTTTTTGCTAATATTCATTTTGTTTTTGTCTTGTCTATGAAAGTGATAATTATTTGACCCGCTTTAAAACTAAGACGAACAGTATCCGTCTTAAATGAAAATTTGTATTCATACCATTTGAATAAAATATACCTCAAATATATCCAATCAATGATATGAATTCAAAGAACGATTGGGAGAATATTCTTGTTGTGCTGCTCACTTATAACAATCCTCTCTTAAGAGCACAAAATCTTATTGAAGACGGACACTATCCGTCACAAGCTGAAGACGGATAGTATCCCTCTCACAAAAAATGCAAATGTATAGTACAAGTGGAGAAAAATGGATACCCATACTTGCCCTCCCACTTGCATTATGTGAGACGGCCACTATCCGTCTTGAGCTTGTGACGGATAGTGATCGTCTTCAATAAGAAGACGGACTGAGAAGAGCATATCATTTACAAAACCCATCTTTCTAGACGTATGTTTCCAAACGTAGGAATATTTAATTACCTTTTAAATATCACAACGACCACCTACCTATGTATGTGTGTATACACGGGTTAAAGGCTAGTGCTATACCGCCTCTTCTGGCCAAATTAGACCGCATGCCACTAGCGCTAACTTGATATTATTGTTGTAACCGCTCAAATCAGTGAACTATATAATCTAAACTAACGCACCAGCTCACGACTAAATTAAGTTTACTGCAATACTTTATTGGACACTATCCATCTATAGCTATAGACGAATAGTGTTCCTCTCACAAATGAAAGTGGATAGTGCAAGTGGGTGGGAAATGGATACCCCCACTTGCCCTCCCACTTTATTTTGTGAGAGGGTCACTATCCGTCTATAGCTAAAGACGGATAGTGGTCGTCTATAATGAGACGGGCTGCATTCTTAACACAACCCCCTATTTACTGCAGTATTTTATTTTTTACGTTGGGCATACTAGGAGGACCCATCCTCTCGTATGTCGCTTCGCAACTGCTTGTAACATCACAAACTCTTATTGAAGACGGACACTATCCGTCACAAGCTGAAGACGGATAGTGTTCCTCTCACAAAATGCAAATGGATAGTGCAAGTAAGGGTGAAATAGATACCCCTACTTGCCCTGCCACTTGTATTTTGTGAGAGGGCCACTATCCATCTTCGGCTTGTGACGGATAGTGGCCGTCTTCAATGAGACGGATTGTTGTAACATTTATGTAATCCTTTAAACATGAATTGAAATAAGATTGGAAGTCCAGAATCACACATTCTGATACATAGTACCCAATATTAGAGAGCCATTCATTAATAGCGCAAGGCAATCTTCAGACTGCAAAGTTTGAGACCTAGGTCAAAAGTTCTCACAGCATGTGAGACTCCTAGCGAGCTTAGTGTTTACGAGATCACAAAATTTGACTTCATCTTCAAGAAATGCATCGTTACGTACATGTAAGAGCTCCAGATTGCATCGCAGCATCAAGCTGTCTTCTTCTATTCCGCGAAAAAAAAAAAAACAGGAGATAAAAAAACGTGCTAAAGTTGAAAAGCAAAGGAAAGCATTGAAGTACATGGTAAACACCACATTGAACACATCTGCACATTTCACCACTGGGCCACAAAACTACATGCGAGCAAGTTGCAACTTCTAAACTCCATAACATTTGGCATTGAGAATTATTAGTGTGCCACCTTGCTAATTCCCAAGGTTAGGAATTAGGATGGTCAACTATGATGAGTGGTACGCCTTAGAGGTCGGCATTTGGATCATAGTGGTGGGTCTAGTTTTGTGTTCGTGATGAGTCAATAGGATGTGATCGAGGTGGTCGTGGGTCATAGATTTCATGGAGGGTCTGGTTGTGTCATAGCGTGGTGGGTGTGTTGCTACATGGGTTACATGGGTGCATGAGAACAAGATTATGAGTCGGGAAAAGAGAGAAATGAGCGGTAAAATTGCAACTACTAGATTCCTTGGTAAATGTGCATTAGTCAAATGAGGACGCTGACAGTACAACAAAACATAGAGTTAGAGCACGTACCTTTGGTTTGAGCAATGGAAATAGTAAAACATCCTGAAATAAAACAGATTAGGATGTCAGACATTAAAAAGCTTAAATCAAGCATTAATGACATCAATAAACGTGTAAATTTGTCTTGATTCCTACTTTAATTCCACTTAAGGAAATGCATTAAATTCTCATTTACAACCCTAAGGGTTGTATTTATCATTACCGTTAAAAACAAAGGAAATTGACAACTAGAAAAAGCCGCCTGATAACAAGTTACCTTGATGGCTTGTGAGTATGTCAGAAACATCACAAGTCTGTCCAGTCCAATGCCCCAACCAGCCGACGGCGGTAAACCATACTCCAATGATTCACAGAATTCCTCATCAAGCTCTGTAGCCTCATAGTCTCCACCTTTCAATTCCTGATCAAAATTGATAATATTCTTTAATTATCCCCAAAAAGATATGGAGTATAAATTATGCTAATCAATCATTCCAAAACAAACCAGACCTTTAGTAGTTCAGAAAATCTTTCCCGTTGCTCCATGGGATCATTCAATTCAGTATAGGCATTACAAAGCTGGAAGGGGTTTACAAGTTTATATCAAATACATCACTAATGAAAAATAATTTAATCATTCAGAAAATTGAAATATTTGCTTATTTTACCTCCTGTTGGTTCAGGTACAGTTCGAACCTTTCTGTGATCTCAGGTCTCAATTTGTGAGATTTGGCCATCAAGCTCATCACTTTCGGATGATTAATCACAAATGTGGGGTTGATGCAGCTAGGTACAAGAATATGGTTGATGAGCTTATCAAGAAGACGGGCAGTCCTGTACGGCGGTTTACACACCACTCCACACTTGTCACATGCTTGTCTGAGATAATCGTTTGCTTCTTCACTCCTAAGATCACCAGGAACTGCAAGCCCTCCCATTTCACGCAACTCTTCCAGGATGTCCAATCACCTGCTCATAGATTAGATCTTAGATTAGACCTGTATTATCTTTTAGAAAAATTATATACTCCCTCCTATTCAGAATAACTGTCCCATTTGTCATTTCCGTCTATTCACATAACTGTCTCATTTGACATATTTGGACATGATTAATGACGTTTTTACCCTTTGCTATTTTCTTTATTTACAACTCATACTACCCCTAACCCAACCTATTAATAAACTAACCCAGCCCACTAATCTTCCCCTTCCCTAATTAACCCAGCCCATTTCCTAATACCTCCCGCCTTTTATTTCTTCCCCTTCCCCTAAAACCCTAGTTCTCCCTCTTCCGCTTCACAACTCCTCTCTTTATCTCTCTCTCTCTCTCTCCCACCTCTCATATCCTCTCTTAATCTTCATTAGATTAGATATATCAACGATATTCTATTCTTCATCAAAATTTCATCTCCTCTTTTAATCTACATCAAAAATTTGATCTGATTCATAAGCTCTGTTCATCTGCTTTGATTAATTTCACAATCAATGGAAAAAATTCAATCTTTTTCTGGTGATATTGATCTTCGTAGTATGGAGAAGGTATATGAAGATTTAGATGTGGGTGAGGGTGAGATTCTTCATTGAATGTTTGCGAATTTTTTTCTACTGCTATGTCTGGTACCACCACCTCACGATTCTCGATGCTAAGATTTCCACCCGGGGAAACTGGACGTCGTTTCGCGTTTGATAGCTCTTTATTTGAAAGGTGTTTTTGGACTGAAGTTTATCAATGAACTCTAATAAATACACCTTCTATTTATAGCACAAATAACTTTGCACTCTTTTGAAATTTTGGTTATTGCGCAAATATTCCCTTGTTTGTATTTTGGCTCCATATTTCAATTTTGGTGTCAAATTTCAATCTTGGTGAGTTGGATATGCAACATTTGGACCGACAATTTGGGTTTACTTGACTTATGGAACAACTCAAACACGCCAATCAAGATAAGTTGAAGGAAATCGAAAGTTAATCCGATGTCCAATTTTCTCTTTCGCTCTTTCAATTTGTGTGCAGTAATTTCATTTCCTAGTTAATGTATTTTTATTTTAAGTGAAATGTAATATTATTTTAAGGTAATGTAATTTTATTATGTAATTTAATTAGAAAATAGTATGTGTAATAATTATACTTTGTCATTTTATTTTAAAGCAAAACCGTGTGGGTATCGAAACCATGTAATGAAAAAACATAGCTTCAGCTATGTGTTTATGATTATGGAGGGAAACAAAAAGCTGTGTAAAAATGGGAGGAGTCATTAGCATCTTAATTAACAAATTACCCATCTAAAGCATAACACCCGCTCTCCTATAATCTTACCCCTATCTTTTACTTTTCATTATTTAACTATATTCCTTATTTTTCGTGTCATTGTCCAAATAGGACAGTTATTCCGAATAGTAGGGAGTATTATATAACTAGATAGATATCTAAGAGACGGGATCTCATGAGTTTGGAAGAATAAGAGGATGAATCGAAATATGGCTGCTATACCAAAGTCCAAACTAGGTGGAAAGAACCAGCCAGACTGGTCTATAGTGGATATATGAGCAGAAAAATTCTTGTGTCCTCCGAGAGCACAGTACTCCTTACACTCAAAAGGTAATCTACCAAATAAAATATTATAATAATTTAGGTGTAAAGAGTACCGTCCTCTCAGATGACAAAAGAATTTTTCATACGAGAATTACGGAAAACAAAAACAGCAATTGGGCCAGAAAGTGTTATTGCATTGGAAGAGAGCAATTGAAAGAATCTCTCTTTGGATATAACTATGCTCCCAGACCACTAATATACAGGGTGACGATTTTAGGAGACGTATAATTCAGCCTTACCGTCAATGAAAAGGCTCATAAACTCTTCACCATCAACCGTCTCCTTCTCAATAAGGAGCTCAGCGAGTTTATGAAGGATGTCTATGTGGGTGGTGACGATTTCCTTTGCTCTTTTATATGCCGTCTCAACCAACTCCCTTACTTCCGCATCTACAATATCTGCTGTTGCCATCGAGTAATCTTTCTGACTCGACATCTGCACAACTTGTACATGTCATCAACATCAATACAAATTCTAGAACTTGTGCAAATATTGAAGCAGTAGTGGAGCGAGGGGAGGCTAGCAGGGGAGCCCACCCCGCTGTCATTTGAAAATTTCGAAATTATTGGAATTCATCAAAAATTATTGGTGTTCTTCCTTAAGTCCTTAGATTGTTAAAAGTTTCTGAATTGTCTTACCTGTTGGCGGATTTTCTTGCTGAATCCAAGTCTCTCAACCATCTGCCTAGCCACTCGAGAAACTTGCATGAAGTCATTTGACGCGCCTGTTGTCACATTGTCTTCACCAAATATTACCTCTTCAGCAAGTCAGCAGCCCTAGCAAATGAAGGGGAAAGCTTGTATTTATAAATCGAAAATAACCGACTATAAGAACGAATGGATATGCTACATTACATACCTGCCACCAAGAGCAACAGCCATTTGATTTTTGAGGTAGCTTCTGCTATAAAGCCCTGATTCCAGTCGTTATTCGCTGGGAGCAAAGAATATGAGACCGCTGATATCGTCCTAATTTAGGACGGTTTAGCCCCGTCCTATTACCTTATTCCGACTCATTTTGTATGCTTAATTGTCTAATAAGCTCATTTATTTACTAATTTATAATTAGTCATATTAGTTTATAATTAATAATTAATTGTATTTATGTATAATATTAGTACTATTATTATTATTATATTAATTTAATGTGCAGGCAAGACGGGAAAGTGAGGCGGAAGAGCAAGACGGGATTATGAGAAGAAATGGCGGAGGTGAAAATAGGCAAAATCATGGAAAAATAAACCAAGTAAAGGAGCAGCTGCTAATTTCAGACGGTCTTTGCTGAGCTTTTACTATCACCTCCGGCCACCGTGGCAGCCACCTCTCACCACCAATGGCCACCCTTAACTTCCTCCATTACAACCCAACCACCCATGGCCACCACAACCACCCAAAACAGCCACCACGAACCCTTCTTCCACCCCTAGCCACAAACATACAAACAACACCCATCTCATGCACCCATCTTTCAACCACCATTACAGCCACCCACAGCCACCTTGGTAACCACCCACGACCACCAATGACCTCCTCCCACTTCTACCTCCACAAAACTACCACCTAAGCCCACCATCGACCACCAAGGTGGCAGCCACGACTCAGTTTTCGAGCCCCGCGCGCGCTGCATTTCCCCTGTTTTCGCACACCCTTTTTCCCTTAGCCGGCACCCCGGCGGCCACCACCACGACCGGCTGGGACGACACCCACAACTCCCTCCATTTTCCAGAAGACTCCCCGCCGGTCATGACCACGGCGGCCGGCCAACCGGCACGCAGCACTTCCTTCTATTCAAACTCGCAACTCGCATCAAATTTGTTTGTCTATTCCGGCTAACCGGCAGCCGGCTCCCATAACCAAGTCGCCTAATTCCTCCCATGGTTGAAGACGCTCGCTGCCGGTGACCTCGACGGCAGCCGGTCCACCGGCAGAGGTCCCCTGTTGCGGGTTTTGCCTTGTTTCGTATTTTGATGATGCGTTGTTTTGCTTTTGTCGATTGTTTTGTATTATTATTATTATTATTATTATATCTTAGTATTAGTTAGTATTATTAATATGATTATGAGATTATTATAATTAATGGTATAATTAGTAGCATAATTAGTATTATTATTATTATTACTATTACTAATATTATCATTAGTATTTTCATTATTATTAATATTATTATTAGTAGTAGTAGTGTTGTTATCATTAGATTATTGTTATTGTAATTAGTCTAATTAGACTTGTAATTAGAGGGGCTATATATAAAGCTCATCTCTCATTTGTAAGGAGACAATTTCACACCACTTTACATTACACTACCCTAGATTAGAATACTCTCCCTCTCTCAAAATTAGATGAGAAAAATTAGTCTCTCCATTATTGTAACAAGAACCCTAATATTTCTCCCTTTAATTTTAATTAATCAAAGTCTTTATCTTTCTTCATCATTAATTTAATTACTCTTTAGTTCATTCAATATTCACAATTATCAATAGTTTACATTTAGATTAGTGGGTTGTAATTGAAGGGAGAAGAGATTCATCCCTATCATATTCAACCAAGTTTCCTACTTTATTCATCAATGGTACAATTTTCTTCCCTTTTTCTCATTTTATTGTCTTAATTCAAATCTAGTTTAATTGTTTGTTTAGATTAAAGTTCCTACCTTTATTGTTTCAATCATGTTTGTTTAGATTAAAGTACTTATCTTTATCGTTTTAATCATGTTTGGTGATACAATATTGTTAGTAGATTGTTTGATTAGTGTAGTTTTACACATGTTTAGTGAGTAGTTTTATTTGTTGGGGGTTGGAGTTTATGCCTTGAAAGTATGGGTTTCTTTAGGTCAATATTTCATCAACAAGTTTTGACGTTAATTTGTGGTTGGTTTTGCCTTCTTGATTGTTTAGTTTGTTAAATGCACCTAATAGGCCTCTAGGACCCGCATTTTATACCACTACCCTTCCGCAAGGAGACTTGGGTCCGGAAAGGGAGAATCAAGAGAGGGGACTTAGGATCCATTGTAACGAGAGTGAGTGGTGACTTTGTTGGGATTTGGTGAGGGCAATTGTGGTCACGAGAGTGGACGATTATTCTAGCTTTATGTTAGGCTTGAGAGAGTCTACCATGCCCCTTTGACTAGCACACTTTTACCTTGATTCTTGTCTATCTTTTAGACTTTACAAAATCATCACCTCTTGGCTTGAACTCCGTAAATCCTCCGACATCTTTCTTAAATTGAATTTAATCTCATTTCTTTGTTTATTTTAGTTGCTTCATTCATCTTAGTTTTATTTAATTGTCATTTAGTTATTTATTTCATGTTTTTAATCATTTCAATTAGATGCTTAGTTCAAACCTCTCGCTATTGACCGATTAGGCTAAAGCAAAGACCGAGACTTATAAACCATTTCTAACCCCACCATCCTTGTGATCGACCTCGACTTACCCGACTTTACTAGTTAGGTATCGAGCTTTATAAATTTGTTTTTGATAAGGGTGTGACGACTTTACCCTACTATCAACAACCAGCTTGACCACGGGGAATGATCGAAATTTTGGCTACAGGATCATATTCGGGCATAAGAGCACCCACTAAAGCATGACCAGCCTCTACAAGATCTAATTTTTTACAGCAGTCAGAGCCCAAGGAAAAGCCAGTTAGCACCAGAAGGACAGAACTCAAGCTGGACGGGTTTGAATATGAAGGTTTCTTAAGTTAACTTCTTACCGACAATTGAACTCTAAAGAATGTCTCGTATTAATAGTGTGAGAGACACATTTTCTACCTATATACCAATTAGCCGACACGTCTTATAGTTGAATACGAGTAATATACAATGGTTGGTGTGTGGTTATATAGACGGTGGATTAATTGGACTGGACTATAAATTGAGGTTTGTTTGTTTCAACTCATAAAGGTATGAGGTATGAGTTTGGAATCAGCCAAATTCATACTAGATGTTTGTTTGATAAAAATGAAGGTTTCATACCATACCTCAAACCCATAAGGTATGGATTTCTCATACCCAAGAGGGGAGGTGGGTATGAGATTGATAACCATCCCATGGGTATCAAATAATAAAACCAAAACCATGAGAAAAACATATATGAAACTTTTCAAATGATTTTTTTTTTTTACATTTATTTGATCAAATCTTCATTTTCATGATTTTTCAATAAAACAACATTACCCCAGTGCCTCAATGGCTCCCGCAAATTGCGGGGTAAGGGGGGGTCGGATGTACGCAGCCTTACCCTTGTGTTAGTAACACAAAGAGGCTGTTTCCGAACGACCCAAGATGAAAATTGCGTCGAGAACTGCATCGAAAGACCACTACTTCACAAGAGAAAGAAGCGTAGCCACTTTATTGAACCATTTTGCTTTATTCCATCATAATCCAGAACCAAAGAGTAATGAATCTTTGGCTCCATTGGAAATATGGATTAATTTTCATGATTTTTCAATATCAAAAATAATTATTTTTAATGTATTTTAGATTTTTTCAACTTTGATGAAATTCAACCTCATTCCACACAAATTGGAACAAACACAAAGTATGAGAAATCAAGTTCCAGACTCATACCACCCGAATATAATTTCTGAATCCAAACTCATACCCATGCGCGAATCAAACACGCCCCAAGTGGTCCTATACCACAAGACCGTTTTAAAGAATAATTTGTGTTGTTTTTTCCGATATTGCCTTATAGTATAACCACTACACCCCCGCTGAAATTTATCGCCCCCGCTGGTCTAAAATCCTGGCCCTGCCACTGCCACTGCCACTGTAATTGAAGGCAAAGAGTTATTTTCCATTTCTAAATGTCTAGAGTCTGCAGTTCTATGCAATTTTCGACGGGACGTTTAAGACTGTAAATCTGATCACTTTACATAGCCAATGACACAGGTTTCGAGGCATTAGGCACTACTACAAAACTCGTTATGGACATCCGTCGATGGACATCGTATTATCTGGAAAACCGATGTACATAACATGTACATCGGTTGTTTGCAAAAAACTGATGTGCATATAATTACATGTACATCGGTTGCGTTAAAAAACACAAGTCCATTATTTCTGATTTTAAAAGACATGTGACATTTAATAAAACCCATGTCTATACAAAAGTCATGGACATGAGACATTACATTTAACCGATGTGCATCTAAAATGAAAATTATGGGCGACAAAAATATTTGCTTCACCGCCATCACTTATAATTTCGACTACCTACATTCTTCCCAAAATCCTCTCACTCACCCTCACTCCCAAACCCTAACCCCCAAAACCCGCCATCTCCCCATCTTCATCTCCTTTCTCCGCTCAGTCAAACCCACCCTATCTCTAATCAATTACGATCTTCATTGGCCTCGCCAACGACTACCTTCTTCATCTGCTATAGGGCTTGAGCACGACTAAAACCCCAAAATCAATTGTCCTAATCAGTCGTCGATAATTCAATGGCACGGAATTAGGGTTCTTTATAATGGGGAGGTTATTAAGGGACTTTCTCGCATCAATCGACGGTAATTTCATGCTCAAATTAATTATAAACCATTTTCAATTTATGGATTTTTTTTCCGTCTTTCTGTTATTTGCAAATTCCACTGTGGTAATTAGCACTTCTTATTTTATACCTGATTTCATTTTAATTAGTTAGGGTTTATGGGTGATTCAAATGCAGTTCATTAATGCAGCGCAGCGTTGGGGACATGAATATGCTCTTGAATATTTTGTACCTGATTTCATTCTATTGACAAACCATCCGGGACGTTGGGAACATGAATATGCTCTTGAAGGTCCACTTTCACCCTTTTCCATTGTTTCACCTTTCTTATCATGTACCTGTGTTTGCATCAAGACCATGTCAGATATGAGTTTGATCTAATTTAAGAATTCCCAAATTTAAAAAATCAATCGTGCCAAGTTCTTAATCTGGAGTGTCCTCACATAGTGTAAGCTCTTCAGATTCTTCCTTTAATGTTTTTTATTCACTACTTGTCAATCCACATGGAAACTCATTGAAATATTACTCCCTCCGTCCCCCGGTCATTGGTTTACCTTTGGTTTTGGAACATAGACCGGAAAGAGGAGGGGGACATAAACGGATAGTGGACAGCGAGGATAATCAAATTACTGCATTCCCAAAATAGAGAGATCAAAAATGGATTTTCGATAAACAAATGACCGGGAGTCTGGGACGGAGGGAGTAATTTATGCTTTTGCGTCTATTTAATCTCATATAATCTGCAATTATGCCTGTTTTATGCTACTCAGATTATTGGCTTCTTGTTCAATTTTTAATTCATGGAGCAATAATACGATTTCTGGAAATGACAAAATTCATATTTTTTTTGGGGCTGAAAATGTCAATTTTTCTTTGGAATGGAAAAAGTTTCGAAAAACTTTGCCTTTGCTCAACCTTCTAATACAAACTTGGTAAAAGAAAAAATATATAATGTGTGCCACAATGCAAATTAGTTTGACCTCCTTGGGGGTAGAAATTCGCCGTCTGTTACGCCTTGAGGCGCATAGTCTGATTCCCATAGCCGGAGCATTGATCTTGGGCCTTGTTGGAAATGTGGAAACTCCCATGTTTTAGTGGAAATTGCAGATGTAAAGCAGGGCAAAATGGTGAGGGAGAAAGGTGAACTTACCATTATAGATGAAAATCCCGAGTTGATTGTGCCAGATATGTCAATGTGAATCGGAACTTCGGATTCCAAAACGCCAAGGACACAAATTGACCTGTAGGAGAAACAGGTTCTACTTCTATCTGCTTCTTTGAATCTGGTTTTAATTTGCAACGTCGAACTCATACTTTTGTTGCTGAAGCAGCTAAAATACAAAACAAGATATGGATACCCAACTTTGACGCTAAATGCTTGCAGTAATGTTCCAAGTTTTAGGGTTGTAGAAGAGATTGGGGAAAGGATGAAGCTGTTTTAGTAGGCTTATTGGATGAAGCTGAGAGCAAGAAGGCTCCAGGTAACCTCCTTTTTATTACAGTTCAATTCTTCTGATAACAGGCCTTCATTTTTTCATCACCGCACACTGTTTCCAAGGTGCATTTCTCTCCCAAACTCGTATTTTTCTCGCCATATTTCACTTCATTTTACATATACTGGTAATAAGGAAGAGTTTAATGATGAATTTACATTAGTCTTCTTTATTTGCTTTCATGTGATTGTGACTAAATAGTAAAATATTGAAATCTTGTACAGAAATAGCATTCATTTCACACTCTAAAAGGATTCATTTTGCAGAAAGCGAGGATTTAAAGAACTTAAAGAATACGGAGTAACAGTAAAGCTGAAGGTTTGTCATTCAGTACTCTTGTGCACCAATAATGTAGTATAAATCTAGTACTTGGTGTTTGATTTAGCTGCTCTCATTATTTATACCTTGTCCTCTTTAGGAAGTTCATGTAGGATAGTTGGAAAGTACTGCGAAACTGATGAAATTACTAGAGAGCAAGCGACCTATAACTATAATAACTAATATGTTTTGTCAGGTATAGTTAATTTTAGTTGCTTGATGGCCTCAAAGCTATAAACAATTTGACATAAACACGCATTAGTGTAGTGTAACGTAGATAGCTATTAGATTAGTTAGGTGATCCTCTCTTTAGTTGCTTAGTCAAGGTAGAATCCTATTACTTGAGAGGTTGACGCTGCAACCATGACTAAGAGTATGAAATATTTGGCTAATTCTAATTCTAATAATATTCATGAACCTCGTGGACGATTGTTTATAGGTCTTTGTTGGAGGCCATTGCTAGTTGAACCGAAGATGAGGAAAAGAGATGGTGTTACCCATTGATCCATTCCCCTACCTTATCGCTTACAATGGCATATTTAATTCCTCCTGTTTTGTTTTTACTGCAGCTGGAGCTAATTTTTGGGAAAATGCATCGGTTAGCGGCCATAGGAAATGTTCCAAGCTCCTCACATTCACATTCAGGTGAGTGTATTGCTAGTAGTTGTGATAATTAAAATACAGTAATGTATGTGTCCCGTTAGTTATATAGGATATTCTATGTTGATATTTTGTTTTCTCGTTAACTTTGTTGTGTTGAACCAGATTCTCTTGGTAATATGCCCAATGGGAGATGAGCGAATCTGAGGCGGCCAAGTAGTCTTGTCTCTTCGGCCTTTTTTTTTAAACAATTAGTCAGTTTACATATCGGTTTATATTTTTGTATAGGTTAGTCGTCTAAGTAAATTTGACACATTATGTAGATGAAAATTTTTTGTAATTGGTTTTGGATAACCGAGTGATTGTATACAGATATTTTTTTGTTGATTATGGAATCATTTTGCATTGTCATCATGTGTACGACTAATATGAGCATCAGCGTAATATTTTTTTTTTAGGCTAATTTGATAATTTATACTTTGAATAAGTCATTTTTTCAAATATTATACCTAAGATAACTTTTTGTCAAAACTTATACCAAAAGTGCTATTTTTTTCCAAACTCAATACCAAATCTCAAATAAAGACATAAAAAGACAGTTTAGCCTTACTAACTTACCCATCACCACCATTTCCCCACAACATTAATTCTTAAACTCACTTCCACCACAAACACCTAACCACCACTAGAACGACCCACCTCATCCCCCTAAAATCACCACTGCTGCCAAGTATCCTCCTGCCGGCGGGTCGTCCTAAGCAAACCCCTCGTTAAACACCCATACCTCACAACCTTACAAAACTGCCCCCATTTATGCCTAGGGCTAAGCAAAAATTTCAAGTTTTTTTAATACGGATACGATACGATATACGTTCTCATTATACGGTATTCCGTATATACGGTTTTTTTTCCGTATACCCGATACGGTTTTTTAGAAACCGTATCGTATCCGGGTCAGCGTAATTGGTAAAGCGTATACCCGGTTTGACCCGGTTTTAAGATTTATTAAAAAAAAAAAAAAAAAAAAAAAGATTAGGTTTAAGAAACTCCGTCCATCCAAACTCCAATTCCCTCATTCAACAACACACACAGTCACGCACTACTACATTCAGATCCCCAATTTTTCCCCAAATTAAACCCTAATTTTAATTTCAAATCCCCAATTCAATCACTATATTTCCCCTCAATTCAGATCTGCCTCACAACTAACAAGTCATCTCTCTATCAAGGTTTGTTGTCTAAGTTGAATTTTCATTTGTACCTCACTTGTTTTTATGTATTTCGAATTGATTTTCGTTTGATTTTTCTGTATTTTTTGTTCTGATTTTCAATTACTTTGTTGGATTATATGTTGTTTGATCTTTTGATTATATGTTTTTGGATCGATTTTCATTCGTTGCATCGTTTGATGACAATTTAATTAATATTGAAGAAACAAAGTGATCGATTTTCGTTTACCTCCGCATCTCCTTAAGAGTGTTGTTTGATTCGTTGCATAGTTTCATTCGTTTACCTCAGAAATCATCATTTCATTCGTTACAGTCTTTAGTCAATCTGAAAATTGGTACAAACATGAAGCTAGTTGGCTGCTCTTTTTACATAGATGAATATGAAACAATTAATGAATTCTCAAGTTCTTCTGGTCTAACATTTCTATCATTTTGATCCTGAATGTTGTATAACCTTTCTAATACTTGTTGCATAGACGGTCTCATTTCTCGTGTACTTAGCAAACACTGAACAGCCAGTTTTGCTACTGCTGTTATCTCCTTCTTTATGTCATCTGATTCAAACCCGAGCAATGCTGAAATCGTGTGCTGATTTTGATTTTATTATGTTTCTTATTTGTAGGAATGGAATCAAGTCATGAAGATAATGACACCTTCAATCACATTGATGAAAGAGTCATAGATGTCGAGGAGTATGAGGACCACTCAAGGGAACATGATGAGGAGGATTTTGAAGAAGTTTCAAATAAACGGTCGAAGGTAAATTCTCATAAATCCACCAAGCAGAAGAGAGCGAGACCACCAAAAATCCCTTCTAGTTCTAGCAATGTAAGTAATATCCGGTGCCCCGGTCACCTTTCGTTAGAATTAGAAAAAATCAATCTCCTCATTGGGAACATTACGTGCAAGCTAAGGTTCGGGATTTTGCGGAATGCATATATTGTAATAAGATAATAAGTTGTAAGTCGGCTAATCGGAACGGGACATTAGGCAATCATGTAGGTCGTTGTCCAAAGATGATCGCAAATGTTGATAGGAAAGAAAAACTTATTACATTGGAGTCTAGAACTGTTGTGAATGATGATGGTACAACCCAAACTGTTGATGTTCCTTACGTGTGGAGTTTTGATCAAGAAAAACTAGATCATCACTTGCTAAGATGCTAATAATTGATGAATTGCCTTTTAAAAATTGCGGGAGAGGGGTTTAAGGGGTTTTGCAAGGATATGAATCCTCAGTTTGTAATACCTTCACGTTTTACCGTGGCTAAAGATTGTTATAAGTTATACCTTCGAGAAAAGAACAGAACTACACGAGTTGGAAAAATGTCTTCTAGAGTTTGTCTCACAACTGATTGTTGGACTTCGGGCCAAAATTTAAGGTACATGTGTTTAACTGCTCCGCTGATTGGAATTTGCATAAAAGGATCATTAATTTTTGTCAGATTTCGGGTCACTCGGGTAAGGTCATTGGTCAAAGTGTTGAGAAATGTCTTTCGGGTTGGGACTTGAAAAATGTCATGACGGTAACCGTAGACAATGCTAGTTCTAATGATGTTGCTGTTGATTATTTAAGGAGGAAGTTCAATAATTCTGAATGTGATGTTATGGAAGGTAAATATTTGCATATGAGATGTGCATCTCATATCTTGAACTTAGTAGTGAAAGAGGGTTTGACTGATCTAGAAATGTCAATTCTTAAAATCCGAACTTTAGTTAAATTTGTAAGGTCTTCGCCGACAAGAACCCAAAAGTTTATGGCTTGTGCTCGTGAGGAAAAAATTTCTACTAAAAATCTTTTATGCTTAGATGTTGAGACTAGGTGGAACTCCACTTATTTGATGTTAGACACTGCCATGAAGTTCAAAAAGGCATTTGGTTTGTTGCTTAATAAAGACACTGAACTTCAAAAAGAAATGAGAAAACTTAATGAACCCCTTCTAGCTGATGATTGGAAAGAAGTGGCTTACTTTCTACCTTTCTTGAAAAAATTTTAGGATGCCACATTGAAAATGTCGGGATCCCGTTATGTCACTAGTAATAGCTATGCAGATGTGATCTTTGGTGTTGGACAAGTAATATCCGAGCATCTTCTCCATAAAAATGAAGGCATTAAAAAAATGGCTGAAAAATGACAAATATTGGGGTAAAATTGAGAATCTCAATTTGCTTATGTTTGTGTCTCTAATCATTGACCCAAGATGGAAGTTTGGGTATGTTGATTGGATGGTGAAAAAAGCATATGGGCAGGATAAAGGTAAACTATTGTCCTTGAATATTAGTTACTTTTTCGAATCTCTTTTCGACAACTATGCTGCTACTACGGCTGCCAAAGAAGCTTCATGCTCTTCAAGTACTACTTCTAAGGGTGTCAACTCAAAAGAATGTGAGAGTAATAATGTGTGTAATTGTGAAGAAAACGGATTGGGAGAAGTATTTAGAAGATGACCGGGAAAGTAGGGATCTATCTTTTAATATATTACAATGGTGGAAGGATAACAAAAAAAGATATCCCAAACTTTCTTTGATGGCTAGAGATGTGCTTGTCATCCCGGTTTCTACCGTAGCTTCCGAGTCGGCTTTTAGCACGGGGGGTCGAATATTAGATTCATTTCGTACTTCCTTAGCTCCATCAACGGTGGAGGCCCTTATATGTGCACGAGATTGGCTCCGGACTACTTATTCTCCTCTTGTCATAGAAGATGCCTTGAATGAAATGGAAAGACTACAAGAAGGTTTAATATTATTTCAAACTTTGTTTTTATATTTGAAGTTTTACTTTTTTTGTATCTCCTTAAATTTCAATGTATGATTGTTTTTGTTGATTTGTGATGGTAGATATGAAAGACTTGATCTTACAACATGCTGTCATCATGATCGATGAGGAAACAGAATCTTGAAGAATTGAAGGCTTACTACTTACCCTAGCCGTTGCTTCGTTTTGTTTTGCGTATTAGACACTTTGATTGTATTGTAGTAATATTTACCATTTGGGTGTACTCTCGAACTGAACTTTCTGTTTTTTTGGACTTTTAACTAGGAACTTGTAAGTTGGCAGGCCTTTATTTGGCCTTAAAGCAGACTTTGTGAATTTGCAATGAGTAGTTGACTTGAGTACTTGGTAATTGTGTTTCCAATTTTTGTCAATGGTTTTAATGGAAATTCAAAAAACCGTATTCGTGTACCCGCATTTCGTATATACGGTTTAACCGGGTACCCGAAAACCGTATACCCGGTTAAACCGTATCTTATTCGGAACCAAAAATTTTGGGTTTTAAAAACCGGGTACCCGATACGGTCCCGGTTTTGCTTAGCCCTATAACTATGCCCCAACGCCAAACGAACTGACCCCACCTACACCCCATCCATGGCTCGCCTCCACCCCCGTCGAAATTCACCAATCCATAGCTCTTCACGCCACTAGCCTCCTTAGAAAAACACTACCCCCTACTAAATCCCCCTACCCACCCTAAAAACCCATCAGATCTGATTTTCTTTTACTATGGGTGAGTTATTTTCGGTGGTTGGGTGGGCTTTCTTGGGTCGGGGGTGATGGTTAGGACATTGGAGTCGTGGGGATACGGGGTCACGCTGAGAGAGACACCATCGTGAAGACATTTGGGGACAGCGGTGTCGACGGGATTGCACTCGTCGGGGCAACCTCAAACCCAGTGGTGGTATCGACAGGGGGAGGAGGTGATAGGTGGTGGTGGTGATAAGGTGATATGGTGGATGTCGGGGGTTTATGGGTTAATATAAGGTAGGGATGGGTTAATGGGGTGGCCCAAGGGTGGTGATGAGTAATTAGTAAGGGTAAATTGGTCAATTTATGAGATTTGGTATCGAGTTTGGAAAAAAATAGGATTTTTGGTATAAGGTTTGACAGAAGGTTATCTTAGGTATAATATTTGAAAAAATGACTTATTTGCAAAAAACTGATGTCCATTGATCAAATAGACATCGGTTTTCCTAAAAATTTGATGTCCATTGATCAAATAGACATTTGTTTTCTTAAAAAACCGATGTCCATTGATCAAATAGACATCGGTTTTCCTAAAAATCCGATGTGCAAATTTTAATGGACATCGGTTTAAAATCCGATGTCCATTAATCCACAATGGACATGACCAAACTCTACATCGGTTGTGTATCCGATGTCCATATAGCAAAAAGTCCGATGTCCATCACAAGTTTTGTAGTAGTGAGAGTAATGTTCCGAATTATTGGAATTCATCAAAATGTGGTTATTCTTCCTTTTTCTAGGGTTTCTTGATAGCTAAAACATAGCCTTAGTCCTTAAATTGTTAAAAGTTTCTGAACTGTCTTACCTGTTGGCCCAAGAACGGATTACCGTCACCACCGCCAATTGCAGTTTGGCGGAATTTTTTGCTGAATCCAAGTCTCTCAACCATCTGCCTAGCCACTCGAGAAACTTGCATGAAGTCATTTGACGCGCCTGTTGTCACATTGTCTTCACCAAATATTACCTCTTCAGCAACCCTTGAAAATGAAGGGGAAAGCTTATATTTAAATCGACAATAACCGACTATAAGAACGAATGGATATGATACATTACATACCTGCCACCAAGAGCAACAGCCATTTGATTTTCGAGGTAGCTTCTGCTATAAAGCCCTGATTCCAGTCGTTATTCGCTGGGAGCAAAGAATGTGAGACCGCCAGCTTGACCACGGGGAATGATGGAAATTTGGCTACAGGATCATATTCGGGCATAAGAGCACCCACTAAAGCATGACCAGCCTCTACAAGATCAAATTTTTTACAGCAGTCAGAGCCCAAGGAAAAGCCAGTTAGCACCAGAAAGACGGAACTCAAGCTGGACTGGTTTGAATACGAAGGTTTCTTAAGTTGACTTCTTACCGACAATTGAACTCTAAAGAATGTCTCGTATGAATACTGTGAGAGACACATTTCCTACCTATATACCAATTAACCGACACGTCTTATAGTTGAAGACGAGTAATATACAATGGTTGGTGTGTGGTTATATATACGGTGGATTAATTGGACTGGACTATAAATTGAGGTTTGTTTGTTTCAACTCATAAAGGTATGAGGTATGAGGTATGAGGTATGAGTTTGGAATCAGTCAAATTCATACTAAGGGGTCGTTTGGTTCAACAAGTTGGAATGGAATGGAATGGAGTTTGATAGTATAGTAGTATGGGGTTCTAAATCCATACTTGCCTAATCTTGTTTGGTTCACCATAAATTGTAGAAGGGGGAATGGAGTTTGAATCCAAGGTGGGAGGGTGGGTATGAGATTCCAAGGGGTTGGGGTGGAGTTAGAATCCATTGGGTATCTAACTCCATTCCAAATCACCCCAAACCAAACACTAGAATGGATTGAATCCATTCCAATCCATTCCAAAAGCTCCAACCAAACACCCCCTAAATGTTTGTTTGATAAAAATGAAGGTTTCATACCATACCTCAAACCCATGAGGTATACATTTCTCATACCCAAGAGGAGAGGTGGGTATGAGATTGATAACCATCCCATGGGTATCAAATAATAAAACCAAAACCATGAAAAAAACATATATTAAACTTTTTAAATGATTTTTTTTTTCACATTTATTTGATCAAATCTTCATTTTCATGATTTTTCAATATCAAAAATAATTATTTTTAATGTTGTATTTTAAATTTTTCCCTTTGATGAAATCCAACCTCATTCCACACAAATTGGAACAAACACAGGGTATGAGGAATCAAGTTCGAGACTCATACCATCCGAATATAATTCCTGATTCCAAACTCATACCCACGCGCAAACCAAACGCGCGCGCTCTGAGTGGTCTTATACCATAAGACCGTTTGAAAGAATAATTTGTGTTGTTTTTTAGTTTACTAATTAGATAAGGGTAATATTGTCATTTAGTTTTGCCAATTTGTCACCTTGTATTGGTTTTTTTTAAGGATTTCTCACTAGTAAAACCATTTTTTTTACCAATCCAGCAAATACCCTTCACTATTTTTTTACCAATTTGTTAATTTGGCCTAAAAGAGTGCCCAAACAAATATTACATGGTAGGCGGCTATGCATGAAAGAAATGACGTGCTCATTGAAATTTTCTAAAACTAACCACGTATCACATCCAAACTTACCACGTATAGGATGTGACAACAAGAGTTTAATTTAATGCTAAACTAGACTACATGCCTTAGATCCTCTATAAATAGCAAGCCTCGTTACGTGTTTTCTTTTTTTTTGGCTTAAACCCTCGTTGTGTTTGTAAACACACAAACGTAAGGGTGTATTTTAAGGGTGTAAAAATGAAGGAAAACAGGGAGAGAGGGGAAAAGAGGGAAGAGAAAGGGAGAGAGGAGAAGGAGAGGGGAGGGAAAATATAACGTGGGTGTTTAGATACAATTTTCTTCTAAATTTTGTCTATTATGAAGAAATTTTGATATTTTGTATATTATGAAGAGATTTTGAGTTGTCTGGAAGAAAAAATAGATCCCTTCAAATCTTTCACTCTACCCTTATTTACTATCCAAATAAAAAATTTTAAATTCCCTATTCTCCCTTGCTTCTTATTTCCTCCAAATCTCTCAATTTAAACCCAACATCAAAGACAGAAATACAAATAGAAAGAGAATAAGGATGGACTACCCTCGTCTTAGAAGCCGCAAATAGATACTCCACATGGTATTTTTTTTTTCCTTTTCTTTTTTTAATGTAAAAAAACTAGATTGATTATATGTGTGATAGGACCAACGTATCTCATAATGAGTGAGATAAGGTAGAGTGAGATAAGTTGAAGTTACCGGCTTTCAAACCACATCGAAAGAGTAGAACCTTTTTGGCTTCACGAAAGCAACCTTTAATTATCACTTCATCGGAAAAACGAATCATTAATACTACTTGAAATTTCCCACGTAGTACGAGTGAGTTAATAACACATAAATTATTGCCTTTCAATTTAACTATGAAATTTCAAAGTATGTATTTAGCTGTTAAAATGCTTTCTTTTAAAGCGAGAGCTTTCATGTAGAAACAATTACTATTTTTTATCATAATCATAAACTGATTATATAGTGACAATTGTTTAATATTATCGACGATAGAATGTTACACCCTTTCATTTTCTTGGTTTCATACCATTTGACTAAAATATATTTTACATATATTTAATCAATGGTTTATTAGAACCTCCGTCTTAAGATTAAAACGGATCAAATACTCATCACTTGCATAGATCACTTGCATAGATAAGACAAGTCTTTTTGCTAATATTCATTTTGTTTTTGTCTTGTCTATGAAAGTGATAATTATTTGACCCGCTTTAAAACTAAGACGAACAGTATCCGTCTTAAATGAAAATTTGTATTCATACCATTTGAATAAAATATACCTCAAATATATCCAATCAATGATATGAATTCAAAGAACGATTGGGAGAATATTCTTGTTGTGCTGCTCACTTATAACAATCCTCTCTTAAGAGCACAAAATCTTATTGAAGACGGACACTATCCGTCACAAGCTGAAGACGGATAGTATCCCTCTCACAAAAAATGCAAATGTATAGTACAAGTGGAGAAAAATGGATACCCACACTTGCCCTCCCACTTGCATTATGTGAGACGGCCACTATCCGTCTTGAGCTTGTGACGGATAGTGATCGTCTTCAATAAGAAGACGGACTGAGAAGAGCATATCATTTACAAAACCCATCTTTCTAGACGTATGTTTCCAAACGTAGGAATATTTAATTACCTTTTAAATATCACAACGACCACCTACCTATGTATGTGTGTATACACGGGTTAAAGGCTAGTGCTATACCGCCTCTTCTGGCCAAATTAGACCGCATGCCACTAGCGCTAACTTGATATTATTGTTGTAACCGCTCAAATCAGTGAACTATATAATCTAAACTAACGCACCAGCTCACGACTAAATTAAGTTTACTGCAATACTTTATTGGACAAATTCTCATTATAGACGGACACTATCCATCTATAGCTATAGACGAATAGTGTTCCTCTCACAAATGAAAGTGGATAGTGCAAGTGGGTGGGAAATGGATACCCCCACTTGCCCTCCCACTTTATTTTGTGAGAGGGTCACTATCCGTCTATAGCTAAAGACGGATAGTGGTCGTCTATAATGAGACGGGCTGCATTCTTAACACAACCCCCTATTTACTGCAGTATTTTATTTTTTACGTTGGGCATACTAGGAGGACCCATCCTCTCGTATGTCGCTTCGCAACTGCTTGTAACATCACAAACTCTTATTGAAGACGGACACTATCCGTCATAAGCTGAAGACGGATAATGTTCCTCTCACAAAATGCAAATGGATAGTGCAAGTAAGGGTGAAATAGATACCCCCACTTGCCCTGCCACTTGTATTTTGTGAGAGGGCCACTATCCATCTTCGGCTTGTGACGGATAGTGGCCGTCTTCAATGAGACGGATTGTTGTAACATTTATGTAATCCTTTAAACATGAATTGAAATAAGATTGGAAGTCCAGAATCACACATTCTGATACATAGTACCCAATATTAGAGAGCCATTCATTAATAGCGCAAGGCAATCTTCAGACTGCAAAGTTTGAGACCTAGGTCAAAAGTTCTCACAGCATGTGAGACTCCTAGCGAGCTTAGTGTTTACGAGATCACAAAATTTGACTTCATCTTCAAGAAATGCATCGTTACGTACATGTAAGAGCTCCAGATTGCATCGCAGCATCAAGCTGTCTTCTTCTATTCCGCGAAAAAAAAAAAAACAGGAGATAAAAAAACGTGCTAAAGTTGAAAAGCAAAGGAAAGCATTGAAGTACATGGTAAACACCACATTGAACACATCTGCACATTTCACCACTGGGCCACAAAACTACATGCGAGCAAGTTGCAACTTCTAAACTCCATAACATTTGGCATTGAGAATTATTAGTGTGCCACCTTGCTAATTCCCAAGGTTAGGAATTAGGATGGTCAACTATGATGAGTGGTACGCCTTAGAGGTCGGCATTTGGATCATAGTGGTGGGTCTAGTTTTGTGTTCGTGATGAGTCAATAGGATGTGATCGAGGTGGTGGTGGGTCATAGAATTCATGGAGGGTCTGGTTGTGTCATAGCGTGGTGGGTGTGTTGCTACATGGGTTACATGGGTGCATGAGAACAAGATTATGAGTCGGGAAAAGAGAGAAATGAGCGGTAAAATTGCAACTACTAGATTCCTTGGTAAATGTGCATTAGTCAAATGAGGACGCTGACAGTACAACAAAACATAGAGTTAGAGCACGTACCTTTGGTTTGAGCAATGGAAATAGTAAAACATCCTGAAATAAAACAGATTAGGATGTCAGACATTAAAAAGCTTAAATCAAGCATTAATGACATCAATAAACGTGTAAATTTGTCTTGATTCCTACTTTAATTCCACTTAAGGAAATGCATTAAATTCTCATTTACAACCCTAAGGGTTGTATTTATCATTACCGTTAAAAACAAAGGAAATTGACAACTAGAAAAAGCCGCCTGATAACAAGTTACCTTGATGGCTTGTGAGTATGTCAGAAACATCACAAGTCTGTCCAGTCCAATGCCCCAACCAGCCGACGGCGGTAAACCATACTCCAATGATTCACAGAATTCCTCATCAAGCTCTGTAGCCTCATAGTCTCCACCTTTCAATTCCTGATCAAAATTGATAATATTCTTTAATTATCCCCAAAAAGATATGGAGTATAAATTATGCTAATCAATCATTCCAAAACAAACCAGACCTTTAGTAGTTCAGAAAATCTTTCCCGTTGCTCCATGGGATCATTCAATTCAGTATAGGCATTACAAAGCTGGAAGGGGTTTACAAGTTTATATCAAATACATCACTAATGAAAAATAATTTAATCATTCAGAAAATTGAAATATTTGCTTATTTTACCTCCTGTTGGTTCAGGTACAGTTCGAACCTTTCTGTGATCTCAGGTCTCAATTTGTGAGATTTGGCCATCAAGCTCATCACTTTCGGATGATTAATCACAAATGTGGGGTTGATGCAGCTAGGTACAAGAATATGGTTGATGAGCTTATCAAGAAGACGGGCAGTCCTGTACGGCGGTTTACACACCACTCCACACTTGTCACATGCTTGTCTGAGATAATCGTTTGCTTCTTCACTGCTAAGATCAGCAGGAATTGCAAGCCCTCCCATTTCACGCAACTCTTCCAGGATGTCCAATCGCCTGCTCATAGATTAGATCTTAGATTAGACCTGTATTATCTTTTAGAAAAATTAAATTTAAGGAGGGTTTTAAATGCGAGATCTAAGAACATATCTTTCCGTAGCACCGGTAGGGGGTCTTGCGGGAGCTGCGGGTTCGAGCCCCGTCAGTCCCGACGAACGTTCGTCGAATACGGCTTTCCACAGAATTTGCGTTAGGTACGAATATATTATATACTTGGTGACTCGATTGGTGAAATAGTATCGTAGTATCTCTCTCCAAAAAAGCATGTTTTTTTACTGACACAAAGCAAATATTTTGATTGTTGCGAGTGAACTATTCTCAGAATGGCAAGTAATCATGGGTGTTTAAGTAGCTTAAAAAGTATTAATTTAAAAATCCGAACACTTGCCTAAAAGGAGGCGTGAAGTCAATCTCAATTGGCTCTCCATTCTTGCTATCCGGAAACTTCACGATATAACCCCCTGTTAGGTCTTTCACAAGTCCTATACATGGATTTCCACGTTAGCAACATTATACTGGAAATTTGAAAATGCAAATACAACTATGGGCTTGTGGCAAAAATTCAGGTTATTGATAAAATATTATCAACCGGAGGCTTACCACTCAGGAAATCTTCAGTGAGAGACATCATATCTTCATAATCTGCAAAAGTCATATATGCCTCGCATGAAGTAAACTCCGGGTGGTGTGTTGCATCAATGCTCTCGTTTCTAAATTGTTTTCCTATTTCAAAAACACGATCCAATCCCCCAGCAAGAAGCATTTTCAGCTTCACTTCTGGAGCAACGCGAAGATACAGCTTCATGTCTTTGAAGTAGGTAGCAAAGGGAGCTGCAGCACCAACACCTGGAATGTGGTCCAGGATAGGTGTTTCCACCTATAAACAAAGAGTTCAGCCAGGATCACATATAGTACAAAAGAAAAAACTCGCGTCATTTGCAAAGTAAGCAATCGTTTTAAGGGTTGTTTCTTAGCCCATAGCAGATGGTACTTATTCGCTTAGTGGAGCTTTAACTTCCATTATACTGTGTCTATGGGTGGTGGATGGTGGTCAGTCGGTGAGGGGGGTGGTTTAGGGATTGTTTCTTAGCTTAGAGACAGTAGCAGTGGCAGCATCACCAGCGTAGTGTTGCCAGCGACTTATCGAGTTCAGTGGGGTGAACCATGAACTGGTTCGTTTAGAATCCACAACGGTCAGCCTAGCGAACTTTATCATGTGGAGGATAAACAGACGCGGAAGCATTTCTTAGGGATGAAAGCATTTGACAAAGAAGACAATGTGCAGTGCCAAACCCAAAACCTTTTTTCTCTTTTCTGAATACTGGTAGTCAAGTTAGGAGATCAATGTACACATTTATCAAAGAGACTTTATAAGAGGGAAGGGTTGCGGCTTTGCATGCTAGGCCTCCATTTCAGTCGTTTAACCTTTCAGTATTATACTATCCTTTTATTATTATATATTATAGAGGCACTGGGGTGGGGCGACCCATAGATGGACTGCCAGGAATTTCCTTATATGGAACATCATGTTCGGTACTCCAAATGAAATATGTAACCAATGATAAAAACGAGTTAGATCATATGATACACCTAAACCACCCATTACTACCCCACTCACCCACCACCGGGCACCAACCACCAAAGCCCCAGCACTACCACTAGCGCCTGCGTCCCCCCGCCTCCCCAGTTGCTGATACACCCCTCCCCACCCTCTCTTAACCCTTGTCATACTCCCCAGCCACATGAAATCCTTAAGTCCTAAACCCGACCACCTGAAACTACCCAATAAGGATACCACCCTTGAAACCCCTCAATAATCCTTTGATATCACCAATATGTAACAGGAATTGGACATGCCGATAAACTTGAGCACAACTCCAATTGATGGTTCTTTTTCACTTACTAGAGCTTTAACTTCCACTATACTGTGTTTGTGGGTGGTGGATGGTGGGATCGTGGTCAGTTGGTGTGGGGTGGTCTAAGGGTTGTTTCTTAGCTTAGAGACTGCAGCGGTGGCAGCGTCGCCCACATCGATGGTAAGCGTCAATGGTACAGTCGCCATCCCTGCCGACTGGGGTGACAGGGTAATAGGGTAGAGCGACCCACAGATGGGCTGACAGGGACGGAAGTTGGCGGTGGGTGATAGAGGTGGGGGTACAAAGGGGAAAGGAAATGAGGAAATGAGTCAAACAAACATCAACAAAGTGAATCATTATCCCTCGTACCCTTGCCTCTTAAGACACTCAAACCAATCGACCCTTTAAAGAATAGCGTAAAAGTGGTACTATAAACGAAATGGAAGTAAGAAACTGATACTTTACCTCTAGAAAATCCCGATCCAGCAGAAACTTTCTCAAATAGGAAATGATTGTTGAACGAGTCAGAAATAGATCTCTCACATTCTCGTTTAAGAGCAAGTCCAGGTACCTTTTCCGTGCCCGAACATCCTTCAAACAAAAAGTCAAATTAATCGATTGTTGTCATGGGAAAATTAAGTGAGAAATCAGTTAATAACATAACTTAACTTACTGGCTTTAAAGAGTACTTGAGTGCATCTCTTGGAGATCCTGGGGAAAATTTAGCAACATCTTTTGGTAAAGCAGGGAGATTGTGAAGGCAAGGGGAGAGCATTGCCATTGACTTGATGTCAATCGAGAGTTTTCCATGTTTACTTTTACTCGGATAACCTGTAACGCCAACTATATCCCCATACATAACCGGCATCGTAGTAGTTAAGTCATCCCTATCGCATATATTTTTAATACAAAAAGAAAGCAAGGTCAGTAACGAATCAAACTACATTGTTACTACACGTGAAAAAAAGAGAGAAAAAAAAAACACCATACCCAGCCTTAGCATAGGCATCAATCTTCTCGCCACCTCCACATAAAGTGTAAAGAATATGCTTAGAGGACTTGTGCTTTCCATTAACTCTCCCTTCACACATAACAACACATAATACATAATTACATAATAATATTAAAAGTGTAGAAACAGTTCCACAATAACATTTCAAAGCATTTTAGGATAACATTAAACATCAAATACCTGCCAAACATTCTTTGTGTCCCAATTGTTCTCCACTGCCAAGATCCTTGTATTTGTTTAAAAACCCTTTGAAAGTCGACGTCACAGCAAATTTTCGGTACACTTCCACTCCCTTTGCTTTCAGTTCAGACACTATTTTTACCCTATCTTTGAAATATCGCTACAGTGAACATGAAAAAACTAGTAAACATGAAAACTTCTAAAAATTCAATAAAAGACGATTAAACCAAAAAAATTTCTGAATTATCACATACAGTAGTCATTTATCCGTAGTTGAACTTCTACCTGTGACCAAAAATAGATAATTATCGTTCTCAAACCGGCATTATCAACAAAACACGATAATATATTTACGAATCACGACGAAATGATTCAGTATCATAGATATTCGAGTAAAACAACAATTTAATCCTGATTCAACATGCAACAAGTTGAAATCCTAGGTCAATTGATTTCATGCCGGATTTTATCCCAAAAAATACACGATAACTTAATTAATAACAAAGAGAATAGTTCAGTATCATAGAATATTCGATTAAAAAAATGATTTATTCATGATTCAACAGATGAAACCCTAGATTAATAAATTTTCATACACAAAACACAATAATACACAATAATTTAACTGATAAAACCGAGATAATTCATCATCATAGATATTCTAAATATACATCTAAATCAATGATCAAAATATAAAAGAAAACCCTAAAAAAACGCAGGAAATACGAAACAAAATTAGATCGGGAGACATACGAATAAATCTGGATAAAACAATAATCAAGAACAACAGATGAAGATCTGGAATTTCAAACAATAATTCACCCCTATTTAAATCAACTAGAAATAGAGGTTCACGCTATCAACCTCCGATTCCAAATAATAACCACACAACAACTCTCAATGATGAGAAAACACGTCAAATTTTCAAAATGGAAAACAAAATGAGAAAGACGTAACACTTACAATCAAATTTAGGGTTTCGTGAAGTCAAGAAGAACGATAGCTGGCCGGATTCGAAAGGTAAGTGAACTGCAGTTTCAATCGCCGGCTTCTAAAGCCGTGTCGACATGAGCGGAGAAGATGGAGGTTGCGGTGGTATTGATTAGGGTTAATTGATGGTGAATACTTGTGTAATGTGTGCTACTTACTGTGTACTTGTGTAGAAAGTTCCTTCCTATTCCACAAGAAGGAAGTGGTTTTTTTAACCCGTCCGTTAATAACCAGGTTATTAGTGACCGACCCGTTCCTTTTTGATTCAGAAACGCGATAAAGCCCAATAATTAGTGACTCTAATACAAACCTAACTCGATAATAACCAGGTAATTTAGTAACTTTAAGATTGATCCAAATCAAAGTTATATACTCCCTCATACTCAGAATAACTGTCTCATTTGTCATTTCCGTCTATTCACATAACTGTCTTATTTGACATATTTGGACATGATTAATGACGTTCCTACCCTTTGCTATTTTCTTTATTTACAACTCATACTACCCCTAACCCAACCTATTAATAAACTAACCCAGCCCACTAATCTTCCCCTTCCCTAATTAACCCAGCCCATTTCCTAATACCTCCCGCCTTTTATTTCTTCCCCTTCCCCTAAAACCCTAGTTCTCCCTCTTCCGCCTCACAACTCCTATCTTTATCTCTCTCTCTTCCGCCTCTCATGTCTTCTCTTATTTAACTAGACTAGTTGTTGCACCTCGCCCTATCGGGCGCGGTGCCCCAATTTGTTGAAATGTTAGGCGAAATTGAGTTGAGATTGAGCGTGTATTGATTGTAAACAATTAATGTATGGCTCGACATAGGCGCGGGCTAGAATTACAAGGCGAATAACACTAACAACGCAAAATCATGTCACATGTTTTGCATTACAGTGTCAGGAATGTAACACATAAGTAGCCACGATTCATTGGGAAAAGCAAAAAATGTTTTAAGTATTTAGACAGTGTTCCCAAAACACTAACTTTTGTCTAGATGATACATCGTGCCAGAAGTGGGTATTACGCAAAAGTATTTGTTTGGTTACTACGGCCCAAAAGGAAACTAAGATTTAGTGTAGTTCATAATATACATGTGACCTACATAGAGATAATGGTCGTTGGGGTTGTCGTGGGTATGTTGTTCTAATCACGACGCTGATCTGTGCTCCATCTTTGATATGAATAGGTGTCGTCGTTTGGCAAAGATTGAATTTGTGCAGAGGTGGAGATTGGAGTTTTTTTGGAATTGCCCTTGTTGCAACTAGTGTTTCACCCAACTCTTTGGTGCCGAAATTAAGTTTCGATGACACTTTTGTAGCACTACTTTCTCTCTTTCGGGATAGTTTGGTGCAAGTAGTGTACCCCTACCTGGAGTCTATACAGCGTCGTCGTCCACCTTTTTTAATCCCCATTTGAGGCCATTACTTATGGCATGTGTTGTAGTTGGGCCCACTTTGATTGAGAATGCTGACGTCCGAAGTAGATTTTGCACCTCTTTAAATGCTTTAAGTGTCCTACTACACATTTTCCAAACAATTCTAGTTAATTTTGGTTTATACCTGTTACTTTTGATGCTGTTAATTTGTATAGTTGTATTTTCAAGAAACCATGAAGTAAATTTGAAACTTACTGACTACCGAGTGCTTCATCCTATAAATGTGAGGGGCCAGCATCATAGAATCTTCTCCGCATCACTAGTAAATGTTGTTATTTGTAAATTTCCAGTGCCATCAGAAACTTCGCAGTTGAACGTCACGGTCACCCTGTATTAAAAGAGTTTAGAGTAGTAGAGTTGATTGAAGAGCGTAATAATTTGACGACGTCTAACTATTTATACTGGAGCAGACTTTATAACATGTTTCTCCCTCCGGAACTAAAAATTGACAAGGCAAAAATGCACTCAAGGAAGGTGTCCGCAAACGTGAAAAGAAAATCCCAGGACATACAACCAACAAACCAACAGGTGTTTCTCTCCCCTTCCCATGCTTATCTTCCTCCTCCCCTCTCTTTTCCTTCCTCTTACTGACAATGGGCAACATCAAAATCAAGAAGTTAATAAAGGTAAAGATACAGGCTGAAATAACATTACATTATTAGCTCATTTGGGTCATCACATAAATTTTAATGGATGGGAGTAAATGTACAGGCATTATCTACACAATAGCTAGATTATCCTTCCACTTTCATCGAACAAACACCTGGTCCGAAACTGCTTCCTTCTTCCCCTCCTTTTCTCTCCTCCTCATTCACCCTCTCCTTTCCTGCCCCTTCAGGCAAGACAGCTAATCAAACCTCAATTTGATGATCGAGACTTTACAAAATATAAGAAAAATACCATATTCAAATCAATCAGTGATCGTCTAGTGGTCAAGCTAAAAACCTCACCAAATAATATAATCGATTAAAGTTCAGTGCTTTTACATAAGGAGTATTATGGCTTAACACGGAGAAACTAAACTTAGAATGAGTTTAATAGCAACTGATATCATCAAGCTACAACGCAATACAATGATTAAACTAAAACAACCACATAATCTAAAACCCAATAAGCGCTCTGAGTGGTCTTATACCATAAGACCGTTTGAAAGAATAATTTGTGTTGTTTTTTAGTTTACTAATTAGATAAGGGTAATATTGTCATCTAGTTTTGCCAATTTGTCACCTTGTATTGGTTTTTTTTAAGGATTTCTCACTAGTAAAACCATTTTTTTTACCAATCCAGCAAATACCCTTCACTATTTTTTTACCAATTTGTTAATTTGGCCTAAAAGAGTGCCCAAACAAATATTACATGGTAGGCGGCTATGCATGAAAGAAATGACGTGCTCATTGAAATTTTCTAAAACTAACCACGTATCACATCCAAACTTACCACGTATAGGATGTGACAACAAGAGTTTAATTTAATGCTAAACTAGACTACATGCCTTAGATCCTCTATAAATAGCAAGCATCGTTACGTGTTTTCTTTTTTTTTTGGCTTAAACCCTCGTTGTGTTTGTAAACACACAAACGTAAGGGTGTATTTTAAGGGTGTAAAAATGAAGGAAAACAGGGAGAGAGGGGAAAAGAGGGAAGAGACAGGGAGAGAGGAGAAGGAGAGGGGAGGGAAAATATAACGTGGGTGTTTAGATATAATTTTCTTCTAAATTTTGTTTATTATGAAGAAATTTTGATATTTTGTCTATTATGAAGAGATTTTGAGTTGTCTGGAAGAAAAAATAGATCCCTTCAAATCTTTCACTCTACCCTTATTTACTATCCAAATAAGAAATTTTAAATTCCCTATTCTCCCTTGCTTCTTATTTCCTCCAAATCTCTCAATTTAAACCCAACATCAAAGACAGAAATACAAATAGAAAGAGAATAAGGATGGACTACCCTCATCTTAGAAGCCGCAAATAGATACTCCACATGGTATTTTTTTTTTCCTTTTCTTTTTATAATGTAAAAAAACTAGATTGATTATATGTGTGATAGGACCAACGTATCTCATAATGAGTGAGATAAGGTAGAGTGAGATAAGTTGAAATTACCGGCTTTCAAACTACATCGAAAGAGTAGAACACGAATGTCCAATATAAGTCATAAAATCGGCAACCTTGTTGACTTCACGAAAGCAATATTTAAATATCACTTCATCGAAAAAATGAATCATTAATACTACTTGAAATTTCCCACGTAGTACGAGTGAGTTACAACAACAACATCAGAGCCTTAATCCCAAAATGATTTGGGATCGGCTGACATGAATCATCTTTTCGAACCGTCCATGGGTGAACGCACGTCTCAAAATGCGAATAAAAAAAGGAAAGATGAAAAACAAAAAGGAAGAACGAAAATGTAATGGAAAGTCAAGGTGAACTTAGGGATTTTAAAATCGAATTCCATCTTTCTTTTATAAAAACTTAAAATTTAAATCGAGAGAAAAGATTAAAACGATTTTTAAAAACCGAAATAGAGTTAAGGATCCGGAATGAACCAGGTAAAATCTATAAGAAAGTGGTTGGTGAAAAAGTGTAATACAGGGGAGAAAAATAAATAAATAAATTTTTTAAATTAAATAAAAAAAAAACACTAAATCTGTCAAAACATCAAATACTAAAAATCCACATGTATCTTTTCCCTCCATTGTGCCCTCTCCGTCACCATACTCTCCTCAAGCCCCAAAACTCTCATATCGTGCTGTATCACTCTCAACCATGTCTGTCTCGGTCTTCCTCTACCTCTAGGGACTTTTTCAGTTCTCCAAGTCTCCAGCCTCCTAACTGGTGCGTCCATAGGCCTCCTTCTCACATGGCCAAACCATCTTAGTCGGTTTTCCATCATCTTGTCCTCTATTGGCGCCACTTTTACCTTTTCCCTAATCACCTCATTCCTTAACCGATCTTTCCTTGTATGTCCGCACATCCACCTCAACATGCGCATCTCCGCCACACTCATCTTTTGAATGTGACAATGCTTCACGGCCCAACACTCGGAGCCGTAAAGTAGGGCATGCCTAATTGTCGTGCGATAAAATTTTCCCTTTAATCTTTGAGGCATATCTTTATCGCATAGAAACCCTGAAGCACTCTTCCATTTCAACCATCCCGCTTTAATTCTGTGAGCCACATCTCCGTCTAACTCCCCATCTTTTTGAATAATAGATCCTAGATATCTCAAGAAATCAACCTCAACAATATTCCCATCGAAAATAATACTCCCCGCCTCTGTCGATCTCAACCCCGCCACCTTAGTGAACCGACACCTCAAATACTCGGTCTTACTCTCGCTCACCTGAACCCACGAGTCTCTAAATTCTGCCTCCACAATTCCAACTTTCTCTCCACCCCCTCTTTTGTCTCATCAATCAACACAATATCATCAGCAAACATCATACACCATGGGATGTCGTCCTGAATATCCCTTGTCAACTCATCCATAACTATAGCAAAGAGAAAAGTACTAAGTGCGGAACCTTGATGCACCCCGATGGTAATAGGAAATTCTTCCGTTCTCCCAACATTAGTGCGAACACTTGCACTAGCCCCCTCATACATGTCCTTTATGAGGTCAATATATTTTCGCGACACACCCTTTCTCGCCAAAGCCCACCAAAGTACTTCTCTTGGTACCCTATCATATGCCTTTTCCAAGTCAATAAAAACCATATGTAAGTCCTTCTTCTTGTCCCGATGGTATTCCATCAACTGTCTCATGATAAAAATCACATCCATAGTCGATCTCCCGGGCATAAATCCAAATTGGTTTTCCGAGATGTCTACACATCTCCTAAGCCTTTGCTCGATTACCCGCTCCCATAACTTCATCGTATGACTCATAAGTTTAATTCCCCCATAATTGGAACACTCTTGAACATCACCTTTGTTCTTGTACAAAGGGACAAGAGTGCTTCTCCTCCAAGTCGATGGCATCTTGTTGCTCCTCCAAATCTTGTTGAAGAGCATGGTTACCCATTCGATCCCTTTCTCCCCGACGCACCTCCAAACTTCTATGGGTATACCATCCGGTCCCTCTGCTTTCTTTGACCCCATCTTTCTTAACGCCTTTCTAACTTCACTCTTTTGTATTCTACGCACAAATTCCCGATTAACCATGCTTGGTGTTACCTCTACATCCCCAAAACCTTGTTCCTGATGTCCATTGAATAAATTATCAAAGTAAGAACTCCATCTAGCCTTTATTTCGTTATCCTGAACCAGAACCTTGTCGTCCATATCTTTCACACACCAAACTTTCCCAATATCTCTCGTCTTTCGGTCTCTTATGCGAGCCAGTTTATAGATATCCTTCTCTCCTTCTCTCGTGTCTAACCTGGCATACACTTCTTGGTTAACTTTTGCCCTCGCATCCCGTACGGCCTTTTTAGCGGCTCGTCTAGCCTCCTTGTACTTTTCAAAGTTCTCATCACTCATGCATTTCCCCAGAACCTTATAGCATTCACGTTTAGTCTTTATCGCTTGTCTCACCACATCGTTCCACCAAGATGTGTCCTTACTTGATGGTCTATTCCCTTTGGATTCCCCTAACACCTCCCTCGCCAAATCCTTTACAACATGCTCCAATTTATCCCACGTTGCATCAATATCTTTCTCCTCGCAATCCGCCCAAATAAAACTACTTCCAACCTTATCCAAAAACGCTTGTTGGTTTCCCCCTTGTAGCTTCCACCACTTGATCCGTGCCTCACCGATTATCTTTCTCTTCCTCAAGTCTCTCTTACCCCGAAAATCAAGAACCACTAGTCTATGTTGTGTTGCGGCACTTTCCCCGGGTATGACCTTGCAATCGGTGTACTCTTTCCTCCACACATTCCTTACCAAAAGGAAGTCAATTTGACTAGCATTACCTCCACTTCTATAAGTCACCAAATGAGAATGTCTTTTCTCGAACCAAGTGTTCATTATACCCAGTGGTGGAACTAGGGGGGCTAGCAGGGGCGGTCGCCCCCCCTGGCGAAAACATAAATTTTTTTTATACTAGCTTGAGTTTTGAAAAAAAAAATTGAAAAAAAATTAGAGTATATGAAAAAAATTATCTATTAAACTATTCTTTCCAAATAATCTTTTAACTTATATAACAATATAACAAATAAGGAAAATTTCCTAAATACTATTTATTACCCTAAACCTAATCTAATTATACACTAATACAAATAAGTAAAAAATTAGCAGAGGCGCAGAGCACTAACACAAACTCCACACCTCCATTGCCGATTCACGTAATCACGTCTAATTGTCTAAAGAATTAGCAAGTAAGTCACCAAAGTCCAATTTGTGTTTTTGTATGTCAAATTAGCTTTGTCTAAATTTTCTAATCCTTGGGTTTTTTGCAATTGTTTTTTTGTCAATTACAGGTAAGTTAGCCGTATCAAATAGCAATAACAATTAACAATTTGATTTTGTATTTGCTCAAATCTCAATACAAAGGTATGTTCTCAAATTTAACTATTTTTATTTATAATCTTCTATTTGAGTTATAAGTTTATGTATTTGTATTGTGCAATTTGTTAGAGAAGTAGACATGAACTTGAAAATTTGATCAATTATAATGTATAAACTAGTATTAATCGAAAATTTGAATTGTCATGCTTAATTAGATATAACTTTCATTTATAGTGTATTCTTTTTGTGGTAGATGAGTAAGAATACGAAAATTTCTGATTTTTTCAAGAAAAGAAGTCAAGAAGAGGTTAACACTAGTAACCCAAGTATAACCTCTACGGATGTGACAGAAACTGAAAACCCAAATATAGAAGAATTTAATGATCATGAATCTAACTTGGGTACTGAAAATCCAATTAATGAAGAGCCCCCGTTTAAAGTTCCCCGTGTTGAAGTGTTAGATCAGTTATATTTAGAGCGTGACCCAGGAAAAAGAAAGCCAATTTGGGAGTACCAAACATCAAAAGAGCAAAATGAAATCCGTAAAACTTTTCTTCAAAAAGGTCCATACACATGGCATACAGCAAAATATCCTTCTGACCGAAAGGGTAGAAACTTTTGCTCATCTTGGTTCAAACAATTTCCTGATTGGTTAGAGTATTCACCGACCATCGACGATCGCATATTGTGTCCCATGTTTTTCGTATGCCAAACCAAGTAATCGTCAAAGGGAAAATGCTTTCACAATTGAGGGATTTCGCTCATGGAAGAAAGTAAATGGGAAAGATTGTGCCTTTTTAAGTCATATTGGGCGAGATCATAACTCGGCTCACAAAGATGCAAAGAAAAAGTGTAATGATCTCTTGAGAATGGAACAACATATTGACACTACGATTGATAATATAACACCGAAATTATTGAAAGGAATCGATTGAAGTTAAAAGTATCAATAGTTGCGATCGGATGGTTGACTTTCCAAAGACTTTGTGCATTAGGGGCATGATGAAAGTCTAGGCTCACATAATAGAGGTAATTTTCTTGAATTTATTCGAGCTATAGCCTCTTTTAGTAACGATGTTGAAAAAGTTGTCCTAGAAAATGCTCCAGGAAATGCATCATACACATCACATCGATCCAAGAAGAGATATTATCAATATATAGTGATAGAATTCGAGATGTTATACGTAATGAGATTGGTGATCAGAAGTATTGTATAATTGTTGATGAAACAAAAGACGTCTCAAAAAGGGAGCAAATGCGGTGGTATTGAGGTTTGTTGACAAAAATGGTTATATCCGGAGCGTCTTTTTACTTGAGTCATGTCAATGAAACAAATGCATTATATCTAAAGGGTGCAATTGAAAAATGTCTCCTTGCACATAAGTTGAACATTGAAAATATTCGAGGCCAAGGATATGATGGAGCTAGTAATATGCGTGGAGAATGGTCAGGTCTACAAGCTTTGTTTTTGAAAGAATGTCCATATGCTTATTATGTTCATTGCTTTGCTCTGAGACTACAACTAGCTTTAATAGCAAAGATCCCGTGATGTGATCTCTCGTTAATCGGTTTTTCTCTAAGCTAACATTTATTGTTAATATCATCATTTCGTCTGCTAAGAGGCATGATCAATTACAAGCGACCCATTTAGCCGAGATAGAGAGATTGCTAGAACTTGAGGAGTTAGAAGCGGGAAAGGACAGAATCAAATAGGCACTATTAAAACGGGGAGATACCCGATGGGGTTCACACTGGGATCACTTAATAGCTTGTTAAATATGTATACCGCTTCATGTTCGGTGTTACAGGCATCGTAATTAAGGAAGGAAAAGGTGCAAAAAGAGGAGAAGCCGATAAGGCTTATGATGACATGACTTCCTTTGAGTTTGTTCTTGTCTTGCACATTATGATTCAGATTTTGGGGATAACAAATGATCTTTGTCAAGCATTGCAAAGAAAATCACAAGATATATTAAATGCTATGCACCTAGTGTCTAATACAAAGATCTTGATACAAAAGCTAAGAGATGATGGGTGGGAAAATTTGTTACAACAAGTGTTATTATTTTGCAACAACCATGAGATCGAAGTGCCAAACATGGAGGATCATTATATTTATGGGAGAGGAAGATTCAGACAACCAAAAGATCGTGTCACCAACTTACATTATTTTCGATTCGATGTCTTCAATCTTTGCGATAGACTCTCAACTACATGAGCTAGATTTTAGATTCAATGATGAAATGATTGAATTGCTTTCTCTGAGTTCGTCTCTTGACCCGAAGAGAAAATTTCAAAATTTCAAGGTTGATGACATTTACAAGCTTGTTTCAAAATTTTATCCAGCGGATTTTACCGAGCAAGAGAAGTTGAATCTTAAAAGTCGTTAGACCTCTTCTTGCTTGAAATGATGGAGCACCCTCAATTAGATAGGTTAAAATCTATATCTGATCTTTGTCGATGGCTTGCGGAAACTGAAAAGGGGGAGATATATTATCTTATCGATCGACTAGTTCGATTAGTCTTAACTCTACCGGTGTCAATCGCAATCGCAGAGCGTGCTTTTTCACCATGAAATTGATAAAGACCGCACTTCGTAATCGCATGGAGGATGATTATTTAATGATTCATTAATCGTGTACGTTGAGAAAGGGATTGCCAAGGAGTTTGACATTGATTCGATAATTGATGAATTCGCTTCTAAGAAGAATCGCCGATCATTGTTAAAGATTTCGAAATCCAACAAGTGATTTGTAGGATGTTATTTATATTTTACAGGTAATTTTAGCGGATCAACTTTATTATAATGCATTATTTTAAAAAAATTGACCTTATTTGTAATCTATGTTCAAATAGGTTTTGAAATACAAACTTGTTATTTACGTGTGATCGCGATCCGCCCCTCCTGAGTTAAAATCCTGGCTCCGCCACTGATTATACCCAAGTCATATGCCAAAGCAAAATCCAATATGTCACTTCCTGCTTCATTTCTCTCCCCGAACCCAAAACCCCCATGAATGTTCTCAAAGCCAACTCGACTAGTACCCACATGCCCATTGAGGTCACCACCAATGATCAATTTCTCTCCAATAGGGACTCGTTCTACAACCTCTTCCAAATCTTCCCAGAAGGCTCGTCGAAAAGAAGCATCCAAACCTACTTGAGGTGCGTAAGCACTTATAACCGTCACCACCTCATCCCCGACTACAAGCTTAATGCTCATAATCCTATCACTCTTTCTCGATATTTCTACCACATCATCAATGTAATCTTTATCAATGACAATACCCACTCCATTACGACTTTTGTCTTTACCCGTGTACCAAAGCTTATAACCCCAAGGCGCTATCACCCTTGCTTTATCTCCGACCCACTTTGTCTCTTGTAGACACATTATATGCACTCTCCTCCTTTTCATAACCTCCCTACCTCGCCTAATCTCCCGTCAAAGAGCCAACATTCCAAGTACCAAAACGTAACCTACTACCCTTCCTAAAGTCATGTCCTGATTTCTTTACCCGCTCTTGACCATGCTTCCTAGATCCGAACCTATTTTACACCACACCCATACTTCGAGGTGGCGCGCCGCTTTTGGGCGACGACCTAACAACCCTTGCATATTTTTCACTACACCCGGGTCTAGAAGATGTAGCGCACCCTTGCCTATTTGACACCACCCCCAGATGTAAAGATGGCGCGTCGCTTCCGGGCGACGACCTAGCAACCCTCACATACTTTTCACTACACCCGGGTCTAAGAAGTGCACCGTGTCGCTTCTGAGGAGACGCTCCAACGATGTTCAAATTCCGATTCATGTCCATAGAATGTGACTAAGTTTTTATGCTGGCTGCCACAGACCTACCGCAACCCTCCTCCTTTACCCGGGCTTGGGACCGGCAACGAATGCCCGAAAACACTCATAGGCGGAGTTAGTACGCTAAGTTAATAACACATAAATTATTGCCTTTCAATTTAACTATGAAATTTCAAAGTATGTATTTAGCTGTAAAAATGCTTTCTTTTAAAGCAAGAGCTTTCATGTAGAAACAATTACTATTTTTTATCATAATCATAAACTGATAATATAGTGACAATTGTTTAATATTATTGACGATAGAATGTTACTCCCTTTCATTTTCTTGGTTTCATACCATTTGACTAAAATATATTTTACATATATTTAATCAATGGTTTATTAGAACATCCGTCTTAAGATTAAAACGGATCAAATACTCATCACTTGCATAGATAAAACAAGTCGTTTTGCTAATATTCATTTTGTTTTTGTCTTGTCTATGAAAGTGATAATTATTTGACCCGCTTTAAAACTAAGACGAACAGTATCCGTCTTAAATGAAAATTTGTATTCATACCATTTGAATAAAATATACCTCAAATATATCCAATCAATGATATGAATTCAAAGAACGATTGGGAGAATATTCTTGTTGTGCTGCTCACTTATAACAATCCTCTCTTAAGAGCACAAAATCTTATTGAAGACGGACACTATCCGTCACAAGCTGAAGACGGATAGTATCCCTCTCACAAAAAATTGCAAATGTATAGTACAAGTGGAGAAAAATGGATACCCACACTTGCCCTCCCACTTGCATTATGTGAGAGGGCCACTATCCGTCTTGAGCTTGTGACGGATAGTGATCGTCTTCAATAAGAAGACGGACTGAGAAGAGCATATCATTTGGCCAAGACCGCATGCCACTATGTGTGTATACACGGGTTAAAGGCTAGTGCTATACCGCCTCTTCTGGCCAAGACCGCATGCCACTAGCGCTAACTTGATATTATTGTTGTAACCGCTCAAATCAGTGAACTATATAATCTAAACTAACGCACCAGCTCACGACTAAATTAAGTTTACTGCAATACTTTATTGGACAAATTCTCATTATAGACGACCACTATCCATCTATAGCTATAGACGAATAGTGTTCCTCTCACAAATGAAAGTGGATAGTTGCAAGTGGGTGGGAAATGGATACCCCCACTTGCCCTCCCACTTTATTTTGTGAGAGGGTCACTATCCGTCTATAGCTAAAGACGGATAGTGGTCGTCTATAATGAGACGGGTTGCATTCTTAACACAACCCCCTATTTACTGCAGTATTTTATTTTTTACGTTGGGCATACTAGGAGGACCCATCCTCTCGTATGTCGCTTCGCAACTGCTTGTAACATCACAAACTCTTATTGAAAACGGACACTATCCGTCACAAGCTGAAGACGGATAATGTTCCTCTCACAAAATGCAAATGGATAGTGCAAGTAAGGGTGAAATAGATACCCCCACTTGCCCCGCCACTTGTATTTTTTGAGAGAGGACCACTATCCGTCTTCGGCATTGATGACGGATAGTGGCCGTCTTCAATGAGACGGATTGTTGTAACATTTATGTAATACTTTAAACATGAATTGAAATAAGATTGGAAGTCCAGAATCACACATTCTGATACATAGTACCCAATATTAGAGAGCCATTCATTAATAGCGCAAGGCAATCTTCAGACTGCAAAGTTTGAGACCTAGGTCAAAAGTTCTCACAGCATGTGAGACTCCTAGCGAGCTTAGTGTTTACGAGATCACAAAATTTGACTTCATCTTCAAGAAATGCATCGTTACGTACATGTAAGAGCTCCAGATTGCATCGCAACATCAAGCTATCTTCATCTATTCCGCGAAAAAAAAAAAAACAGGAGATAAAAAAACGTGCTAAAGTTGAAAAGCAAAGGAAAGCATTGAAGTACATGGTAAACACCACATTGAACACATCTGCACATTTCACCACTGGGCCACAAAACTACATGCGAGCAAGTTGCAACTTCTAAACTCCATAACATTTGGCATTGAGAATTATTAGTGTGCCACCTTGCTAATTCCCAAGGTTAGGAATTAGGATGGTCAACTATGATGAGTGGTACGCCTTAGAGGTCGGCATTTGGATCATAGTGGTGGGTCTAGTTTTGTGTTCGTGATGAGTCAATAGGATGTGATCGAGGTGGTGGTGGGTCATAGAATTCATGGAGGGTCTGGTTGTGTCATAGCGTGGTGGGTGTGTTGCTACATGGGTTACATGGGTGCATGAGAACAAGATTATGAGTCGGGAAAAGAGAGAAATGAGCGGTAAAATTGCAACTACTAGATTCCTTGGTAAATGTGCATTAGTCAAATGAGGACGCTGACAGTACAACAAAACATAGAGTTAGAGCACGTACCTTTGGTTTGAGCAATGGAAATAGTAAAACATCCTGAAATAAAACAGATTAGGATGTCAGACATTAAAAAGCTTAAATCAAGCATTAATGACATCAATAAACGTGTAAATTTGTCTTGATTCCTACTTTAATTCCACTTAAGGAAATGCATTAAATTCTCATTTACAACCCTAAGGGTTGTATTTATCATTACCGTTAAAAACAAAGGAAATTGACAACTAGAAAAAGCCGCCTGATAACAAGTTACCTTGATGGCTTGTGAGTATGTCAGAAACATCACAAGTCTGTCCAGTCCAATGCCCCAACCAGCCGACGGCGGTAAACCATACTCCAATGATTCACAGAATTCCTCATCAAGCTCTGTAGCCTCATAGTCTCCACCTTTCAATTCCTGATCAAAATTGATAATATTCTTTAATTATCCCCAAAATGATATGGAGTTTAAATTATGCTAATCAATCATTCCAAAACAAACCAGACCTTTAGTAGTTCAGAAAATCTTTCCCGTTGCTCCATGGGATCATTCAATTCAGTATAGGCATTACAAAGCTGGAAGGGGTTTACAAGTTTATATCAAATACATCACTCATGAAAAATAATTTAATCATTCAGAAAATTGAAAATTGAAAATTGAAATAGTAGTTCAGAAAATCTTTCCCGTTGTCCTGTACGGCGGTTTACACACCACTCCACACTTGTCACATGCTTGTCTGAGATAATCATTTGCTTCTTCACTGCTAAGATCAGCAGGAATTGCAAGCCCTCCCATTTCACGCAACTCTTCCAGGATGTCCAATCACCTGCTCATAGATTAGATCTTAGATTAGACCTGTATTATCTTTTAGAAAAATTATATACTCCCTCCTATTCAGAATAACTGTCCCATTTGTCATTTCCGTCTATTCACATAACTGTCTCATTTGACATATTTGGACATGATTAATGACGTTTCTACCCTTTGCTATTTTCTTTATTTACAACTCATACTACCCCTAACCCAACCTATTAATAAACTAACCCAGCCCACTAATCTTCCCCTTCCCTAATTAACCCAGCCCATTTCCTAATACCTCCCGCCTTTTATTTCTTCCTCTTCCCCTAAAACCCTAGTTCTCCCTCTTCCGCTTCACAACTCCTCTCTTTCTCTCTCTCTCTCTCTCTCCCACCTCTCATATCCTCTCTTAATCTTCATTAGATTAGATATATCAACGATATTCTATTCTTCATCAAAATTTCATCTCCTCTTTTAATCTACATCAAAAATTTGATCTGATTCATAAGCTCTGTTCATCTGCTTTGATTAATTTCACAATCAATGGAAAAAATTCAATCTTTTTCTGGTGATATTGATCTTCGTAGTATGGAGAAGGTATATGAAGATTTAGATGTGGGTGAGGGTGAGATTCTTCATTGAATGTTTGCGAATTTTTTTCTACTGCTATGTCTGGTACCACCACCTCACGATTCTCGATGCTAAGATTTCCACCCGGGGAAACTGGACGTCGTTTCGCGTTTGATAGCTCTTTATTTGAAAGGTGTTTTTGGACTGATGTTTATCAATGAACTCTAATAAATACACCTTCTATTTATAGCACAAATAACTTTGCACTCTTTTGAAATTTTGGTTTTTGCGCAAATATTCCCTTGTTTGTATTTTGGCTCCATATTTCAATTTTGGTGTCAAATTTCAATCTTGGTGAGTTGGATATGCAACATTTGGACCGACAATTTGGGTTTACTTGACTTATGGAACAACTCAAACACGCCAATCAAGATAAGTTGAAGGAAATCGAAAGTTAATCCGATGTCCAATTTTCTCTTTCGCTCTTTCAATTTGTGTGCAGTAATTTCATTTCCTAGTTAATGTATTTTTATTTTAAGTGAAATGTAATATTATTTTAAGGTAATGTAATTTTATTATGTAATTTAATTAGAAAATAGTATGTGTAATAATTATACTTTGTCATTTTATTTTAAAGCAAAACCGTGTGGGTATCGAAACCATGTAATGAAAAAACATAGCTTCAGCTATGTGTTTATGATTATGGAGGGAAACAAAAAGCTGTGTAAAAATGGGAGGAGTCATTAGCATCTTAATTAACAAATTACCCATCTAAAGCATAACACCCGCTCTCCTATAATCTTACCCCTATCTTTTACTTTTCATTATTTAACTATATTCCTTATTTTTCGTGTCATTGTCCAAATAGGACAGTTATTCCGAATAGTAGGGAGTATTATATAACTAGATAGATATCTAAGAGACGGGATCTCATGAGTTTGGCTCTTAGAGAGAGTCCTTAGATTGTTAAAAGTTTCTGAATTGTCTTACCTGTTGGCGGATTTTCTTGCTGAATCCAAGTCTCTCAACCATCTGCCTAGCCACTCGAGAAACTTGCATGAAGTCATTTGACGCGCCTGTTGTCACATTGTCTTCACCAAATATTACCTCTTCAGCAAGTCAGCAGCCCTAGCAAATGAAGGGGAAAGCTTGTATTTATAAATCGAAAATAACCGACTATAAGAACGAATGGATATGCTACATTACATACCTGCCACCAAGAGCAACAGCCATTTGATTTTTGAGGTAGCTTCTGCTATAAAGCCCTGATTCCAGTCGTTATTCGCTGGGAGCAAAGAATGTGAGACCGCTGATATCGTCCTAATTTAGGACGGTTTAGCCCCGTCCTATTACCTTATTCCGACTCATTTTGTGTGCTTAATTGTCTAATACACTCATTTATTTACTAATTTATAATTAGTCGTATTAGTTTATAATTAATAATTAATTGTATTTATGTATAATATTAGTACTATTATTATTATTATATTAATTTAATGTGCAGGCAAGACGGGAAAGTGAGGCGGAAGAGCAAGACGGGATTATGAGAAGAAATGGCGGAGGTGAAAATAGGCAAAATCATGGAAAAATAAACCAAGTAAAGGAGCAGCTGCTAATTTCAGACGGTCTTTGCTGAGCTTTTACTATCACCTCCGGCCACCGTGGCAGCCACCTCTCACCACCAATGGCCACCCTTAACTTCCTCCATTACAACCCAACCACCCATGGCCACCACAACCACCCAAAACAGCCACCACGAACCCTTCTTCCACCCCTAGCCACAAACATACAAACAACACCCATCTCATGCACCCATCTTTCAACCACCATTACAGCCACCCACAGCCACCGTGGTAACCACCCACGACCACCAATGACCTCCTCCCACTTCCACCTCCACAAAACTACCACCTAAGCCCACCATCGACCACCAAGGTGGCAGCCACGACTCAGTTTTCGAGCCCCGCGCGCGCTGCATTTCCCCTGTTTTCGCACACCCTTTTTCCCTTAGCCGGCACCCCGGCGGCCACCACCACGACCGGCTGGGACGACACCCACAACTCCCTCCATTTTCCAGAAGACTCCCCGCCGGTCATGACCACGGCGGCCGGCCAACCGGCACGCAGCACTTCCTTCTATTCAAACTCGCAACTCGCATCAAATTTGTTTGTCTATTCCGGCTAACCGGCAGCCGGCTCCCATAACCAAGTCGCCTAATTCCTCCCATGGTTGAAGACGCTCGCTGCCGGTGACCTCGACGGCAGCCGGTCCACCGGCAGAGGTCCCCTGTTGCGGGTTTTGCCTTGTTTCGTATTTTGATGATGCGTTGTTTTGCTTTTGTCGATTGTTTTGTATTATTATTATTATTATTATATATTAGTATTAGTTAGTATTATTAATATGATTATGAGATTATTATAATTAATGGTATAATTAGTAGCATAATTAGTATTATTATTATTATTACTATTACTAATATTATCATTAGTATTTTCATTATTATTAATATTATTATTAGTAGTAGTAGTGTTGTTATCATTAGATTATTGTTATTGTAATTAGTCTAATTAGACTTGTAATTAGAAGGGCTATATATAAAGCTCATCTCTCATTTGTAAGGAGACAATTTCACACCACTTTACATTACACTACCCTAGATTAGAATACTCTCCCTCTCTCAAAATTAGATGAGAAAAATTAGTCTCTCCATTATTGTAACAAGAACCCTAATATTTCTCCCTTTAATTTTAATTAATCAAAGTCTTTATCTTTCTTCATCATTAATTTAATTACTCTTTAGTTCATTCAATATTCACAATTATCAATAGTTTACATTTAGATTAGTGGGTTGTAATTGAAGGGAGAAGAGATTCATCCCTATCATATTCAACCAAGTTTCCTACTTTATTCATCAATGGTACAATTTTCTTCCCTTTTTCTCATTTTATTGTCTTAATTCAAATCTAGTTTAATTGTTTGTTTAGATTAAAGTTCCTACCTTTATTGTTTCAATCATGTTTGTTTAGATTAAAGTACTTATCTTTATCGTTTTAATCATGTTTGGTGATACAATATTGTTAGTAGATTGTTTGATTAGTGTAGTTTTACACATGTTTAGTGAGTAGTTTTATTTGTTGGGGGTTGGAGTTTATGCCTTGAAAGTATGGGTTTCTTTAGGTCAATATTTCATCAACAAGTTTTGACGTTAATTTGTGGTTGGTTTTGCCTTCTTGATTGTTTAGTTTGTTAAATGCACCTAATAGGCCTCTAGGACCCGCATTTTATACCACTACCCTTCCGCAAGGAGACTTGGGTCCGGAAAGGGAGAATCAAGAGAGGGGACTTAGGATCCATTGTAACGAGAGTGAGTGGTGACTTTGTTGGGATTTGGTGAGGGCAATTGTGGTCACGAGAGTGGACGATTATTCTAGCTTTATGTTAGGCTTGAGAGAGTCTACCATGCCCCTTTGACTAGCACACTTTTACCTTGATTCTTGTCTATCTTTTAGCCTTTACAAAATCATCACCTCTTGGCTTGAACTCCGTAAATCCTCCGACATCTTTCTTAAATTGAATTTAATCTCATTTCTTTGTTTATTTTAGTTGCTTCATTCATCTTAGTTTTATTTAATTGTCATTTAGTTATTTATTTCATGTTTTTAATCATTTCAATTAGATGCTTAGTTCAAACCTCTCGCTATTGACCGATTAGGCTAAAGCAAAGACCGAGACTTATAAACCATTTCTAACCCCACCATCCTTGTGATCGACCTCGACTTACCCGACTTTACTAGTTAGGTATCGAGCTTTATAAATTTGTTTTTGATAAGGGTGTGACGACTTTACCCTACTATCAACAACCAGCTTGACACACGGGAATGATCGAAATTTTGGCTACAGGATCATATTCGGGCATAAGAGCACCCACTAAAGCATGACCAGCCTCTACAAGATCTAATTTTTTACAGCAGTCAGAGCCCAAGGAAAAGCCAGTTAGCACCAGAAGGACAGAACTCAAGCTGGACGGGTTTGAATATGAAGGTTTCTTAAGTTAACTTCTTACCGACAATTGAACTCTAAAGAATGTCTCGTATTAATAGTGTGAGAGACACATTTTCTACCTATATACCAATTAGCCGACACGTCTTATAGTTGAAGACGAGTAATATACAATGGTTGGTGTGTGGTTATATAGACGGTGGATTAATTGGACTGGACTATAAATTGAGGTTTGTTTGTTTCAACTCATAAAGGTATGAGGTATGAGTTTGGAATCAGCCAAATTCATACTAGATGTTTGTTTGATAAAAATGAAGGTTTCATACCATACCTCAAACCCATAAGGTATGGATTTCTCATACCCAAGAGGGGAGGTGGGTATGAGATTGATAACCATCCCATGGGTATCAAATAATAAAACCAAAACCATGAGAAAAACATATATGAAACTTTTCAAATGATTTTTTTTTTTTACATTTATTTGATCAAATCTTCATTTTCATGATTTTTCAATAAAACAACATTACCCCAGTGCCTCAATGGCTCCCGCAAATTGCGGGGTAAGGGGGGTCGGATGTACGCAGCCTTACCCTTGTGTTAGTAACACAAAGAGGCTGTTTCCGAACGACCCAAGATGAAAATTGCGTCGAGAACTGCATCGAAAGACCACTACTTCACAAGAGAAAGAAGCGTAGCCACTTTATTGAGCCATTTTGTTTTATTCCATCATAATCCAGAAACAAAGAGTAATGAATCTTTGGCTCCATTGGAAATATGGATTAATTTTCATGATTTTTCAATATCAAAAATAATTATTTTTAATGTATTTTAGATTTTTTCAACTTTGATGAAATTCAACCTCATTCCACACAAATTGGAACAAACACAAAGTATGAGAAATCAAGTTCCAGACTCATACCACCCGAATATAATTTCTGAATCCAAACTCATACCCATGCGCGAATCAAACACGCCCCAAGTGGTCCTATACCACAAGACCGTTTTAAAGAATAATTTGTGTTGTTTTTTCCGATATTGCCTTATAGTATAACCACTACACCCCCGCTGAAATTTATCGCCCCCGCTGGTCTAAAATCCTGGCCCTGCCACTGCCACTGCCACTGTAATTGAAGGCAAAGAGTTATTTTCCATTTCTAAATGTCTAGAGTCTGCAGTTCTATGCAATTTTCGACGGGACGTTTAAGACTGTAAATCTGATCACTTTACATAGCCAATGACACAGGTTTCGAGGCATTAGGCACTACTACAAAACTCGTTATGGACATCCGTCGATGGACATCGTATTATCTGGAAAACCGATGTACATAACATGTACATCGGTTGTTTGAAAAAAAATCGATGTGCATATAATTACATGTACATCGGTTGCGTTAAAAAACACAAGTCCATTATTTCTGATTTTAAAAGACATGTGACATTTAATAAAACCCATGTCTATACAAAAGTCATGGACATGAGACATTACATTTAACCGATGTGCATCTAAAATGAAAATTATGGGCGACAAAAATATTTGCTTCACCGCCATCACTTATAATTTCGACTACCTACATTCTTCCCAAAATCCTCTCACTCACCCTCACTCCCAAACCCTAACCCCCAAAACCCGCCATCTCCCCATCTTCATCTCCTTTCTCCGCTCAGTCAAACCCACCCTATCTCTAATCAATTACGATCTTCATTGGCCTCGCCAACGACTACCTTCTTCATCTGCTATAGGGCTTGAGCACGACTAAAACCCCAAAATCAATTGTCCTAATCGATCGTCGATAATTCAATGGCACGGAATTAGGGTTCTTTATAATGGGGAGGTTATTAAGGGACTTTCTCGCATCAATCGACGGTAATTTCATGCTCAAATTAATTATAAACCATTTTCAATTTATGGATTTTTTTCCGTCTTTTCGTTATTTGCAAATTCCACTTTGTGGTAATTAGCACTTCTTATTTTATACCGATTTCATTTTAATTAGTTAGGGTTTATGGGTGATTCAAATGCAGTTCATTAATGCAGCGCAGCGTTGGGGACATGAATATGCTCTTGAATATTTTGTACCTGATTTCATTCTATTGACAAACCATCCGGGACGTTGGGAACATGAATATGCTCTTGAAGGTCCACTTTCACCCTTTTCCATTGTTTCACCTTTCTTATCATGTACCTGTGTTTGCATCAAGACCATGTCAGATATGAGTTTGATCTAATTTAAGAATTCCCAAATTTAAAAAATCAATCGTGCCAAGTTCTTAATCTGGAGTGTCCTCACATAGTGTAAGCTCTTCAGATTCTTCCTTTAATGTTTTTTATTCACTACTTGTCAATCCACATGGAAACTCATTGAAATATTACTCCCTCCGTCCCCCGGTCATTGGTTTACCTTTGGTTTTGGAACATAGACCGGAAAGAGGAGGGGGACATAAACGGATAGTGGACAGCGAGGATAATCAAATTACTGCATTCCCAAAATAGAGAGATCAAAAATGGATTTTCGATAAACAAATGACCGGGAGTCTGGGACGGAGGGAGTAATTTATGCTTTTGCGTCTATTTAATCTCATATAATCTGCAATTATGCCTGTTTTATGCTACTCAGATTATTGGCTTCTTGTTCAATTTTTAATTCATGGAGCAATAATACGATTTCTGGAAATGACAAAATTCATATTTTTTTTGGGGCTGAAAATGTCAATTTTTCTTTGGAATGGAAAAAGTTTCGAAAAACTTTGCCTTTGCTCAACCTTCTAATACAAACTTGGTAAAAGAAAAAATATATAATGTGTGCCACAATGCAAATTAGTTTGACCTCCTTGGGGGTAGAAATTCGCCGTCTGTTACGCCTTGAGGCGCATAGTCTGATTCCCATAGCCGGAGCATTGATCTTGGGCCTTGTTGGAAATGTGGAAACTCCCATGTTTTAGTGGAAATTGCAGATGTAAAGCAGGGCAAAATGGTGAGGGAGAAAGGTGAACTTACCATTATAGATGAAAATCCCGAGTTGATTGTGCCAGATATGTCAATGTGAATCGGAACTTCGGATTCCAAAACGCCAAGGACACAAATTGACCTGTAGGAGAAACAGGTTCTACTTCTATCTGCTTCTTTGAATCTGGTTTTAATTTGCAACGTCGAACTCATACTTTTGTTGCTGAAGCAGCTAAAATACAAAACAAGATATGGATACCCAACTTTGACGCTAAATGCTTGCAGTAATGTTCCAAGTTTTAGGGTTGTAGAAGAGATTGGGGAAAGGATGAAGCTGTTTTAGTAGGCTTATTGGATGAAGCTGAGAGCAAGAAGGCTCCAGGTAACCTCCTTTTTATTACAGTTCAATTCTTCTGATAACAGGCCTTCATTTTTTCATCACCGCACACTGTTTCCAAGGTGCATTTCTCTCCCAAACTCGTATTTTTCTCGCCATATTTCACTTCATTTTACATATACTGGTAATAAGGAAGAGTTTAATGATGAATTTACATTAGTCTTCTTTATTTGCTTTCATGTGATTGTGACTAAATAGTAAAATATTGAAATCTTGTACAGAAATAGCATTCATTTCACACTCTAAAAGGATTCATTTTGCAGAAAGCGAGGATTTAAAGAACTTAAAGAATACGGAGTAACAGTAAAGCTGAAGGTTTGTCATTCAGTACTCTTGTGCACCAATAATGTAGTATAAATCTAGTACTTGGTGTTTGATTTAGCTGCTCTCATTATTTATACCTTGTCCTCTTTAGGAAGTTCATGTAGGATAGTTGGAAAGTACTGCGAAACTGATGAAATTACTAGAGAGCAAGCGACCTATAACTATAATAACTAATATGTTTTGTCAGGTATAGTTAATTTTAGTTGCTTGATGGCCTCAAAGCTATAAACAATTTGACATAAACACGCATTAGTGTAGTGTAACGTAGATAGCTATTAGATTAGTTAGGTGATCCTCTCTTTAGTTGCTTAGTCAAGGTAGAATCCTATTACTTGTGAGGTTGACGCTGCAACCATGACTAAGAGTATGAAATATTTGGCTAATTCTAATTCTAATAATATTCATGAACCTCGTGGACGATTGTTTATAGGTCTTTGTTGGAGGCCATTGCTAGTTTTACCGAAGATGAGGAAAAGAGATGGTGTTACCCATTGATCCATTCCCCTACCTTATCGCTTACAATGGCATATTTAATTCCTCCTGTTTTGTTTTTACTGCAGCTGGAGCTAATTTTTGGGAAAATGCATCTCTTAGCGGCCATAGGAAATGTTCCAAGCTCCTCACATTCACATTCAGGTGAGTGTATTGCTAGTAGTTGTGATAATTAAAATACAGTAATGTATGTGTCCCGTTAGTTATATAGGATATTCTATGTTGATATTTTGTTTTCTCGTTAACTTTGTTGTGTTGAACCAGATTCTCTTGGTAATATGCCCAATGGGAGATGAGCGAATCTGAGGCTGCCAAGTAGTCTTGTCTCTTCGGCCTTTTTTTTTAAACAATTAGTCAGTTTACATATCGGTGGTTTATATTTTTGTATAGGTTAGTCGTCTAAGTAAATTTGACACATTATGTAGATGAAAATTTTTTGTAATTGGTTTTGGATAACCGAGTGATTGTATACAGATATTTTTTTGTTGATTATGGAATCATTTTGCATTGTCATCATGTGTACGACTAATATGAGCAACAGCGTAATATTTTTTTTTTAGGCTAATTTGATAATTTATACTTTGAATAAGTCATTTTTTCAAATATTATACCTAAGATAACTTTCTGTCAAAACTTATACCAAAAGTCCTATTTTTTTCCAAACTCAATACCAAATCTCAAATAAAGACATAAAAAGACAGTTTAGCCTTACTAACTTACCCATCACCACCATTTCCCCACAACATTAATTCTTAAACTCACTTCCACCACAAACACCTAACCACCACTAGAACGACCCACCTCATCCCCCTAAAATCACCACCACTGCTGCCAAGTATCCTCCTGCCGGCGGGTCGTCCTAAGCAAACCCCTCGTTAAACACCCATACCTCACAACCTTACAAAACTGCCCCCATTTATGCCTAGGGCTAAGCAAAAATTTCAAGTTTTTTTAATACGGATACGATACGATATACGTTCTCATTATACGGTATTCCGTATATACGGTTTTTTTTTCCGTATACCCGATACGGTTTTTTAGAAACCGTATCGTATCCGGGTCAGCGTAATTGGTAAAGCGTATACCCAGTTTGACTCGGTTTTAAGATTTATTAAAAAAAAAAAAAAAGATTAAAAAAAAGGTTTAAGAAACTCCGTCCATCCAAACTCCAATTCCCTCATTCAACAACACACGCAGTCACGCACTACTCTCAGTCTCTCACACACACACAGTCACACATTCAGATCCCCAATTTGGCCCCAATTCAATCACTATATTTCCCCTCAATTCAGATCTGCCTCACAACTAACAAGTCATCTCTCTATCAAGGTTTGTTGTCTAAGTTGAATTTTCATTTGTACCTCACTTGTTTTTATGTATTTCGAATTGATTTTCGTTTGATTTTTCTGTATTTTTTGTATTTTTTGTTCTGATTTTCGCTTACTTTGTTGGATTATATGTTGTTTGATCTTTTGATTATATGTTTTTGGATCGATTTTCATTCGGTGCATCGTTTGATGACAATTTAATTAATATTGAAGAAACAAAGTGATCGATTTTCGTTTACCTCCGCATCAGAGTGTTGTTTGATTCGTTGCATCGTTTCATTCGTTTACCTCACGAATCATCATTTCATTCGTTACAGTCTTTAGTCAATCTGAAAATTGGTACAAAAATGAAGCTAGTTGGCTGCTCTTTTTACATAGATGAATATGAAACAATTAATGAATTCTCAAGTTCTTCTGGTCTAACATTTCTATCATTTTGATCCTGAATGTTGTATAACCTTTCTAATACTTGTTGCATAGACGGTCTCATTTCTCGTGTACTTAGCAAACACTGAACAGCCAGTTTTGCTACTGCTGTTATCTCCTTCTTTATGTCATCTGATTCAAACCCGAGCAATGCTGAAATCGTGTGCTGATTTTGATTTTATTATGTTTCTTATTTGTAGGAATGGAATCAAGTCATGAAGATAATGACACCTTCAATCACATTGATGAAAGAGTCATAGATGTCGAGGAGTATGAGGACCACTCAAGGGAACATGATGAGGAGGATTTTGAAGAAGTTTCAAATAAACGGTCGAAGGTAAATTCTCATAAATCCACCAAGCAGAAGAGAGCGAGACCACCAAAAATCCCTTCTAGTTCTAGCAATGTAAGTAATATCTGGTGCCCTGGTCAGCCTTTCGTTAGAATTAGAAAAAATCAATCTCCTCATTGGGAACATTACGTGCAAGCTAAGGTTCGGGATTTTGCGGAATGCATATATTGTAATAAGATAATAAGTTGTAAGTCGGCTAACGGAACTGGGACATTAGGCAATCATGTAGGTCGTTGTCCAAAGATGACTGCAAATGTTGATAGGAAAGAAAAACTTATTACATTGGAGTCTAGAACTGTTGTGAATGATGATGGTACAACCCAAACTGTTGATGTTCCTTCTGTGTGGAGTTTTGATCAAGAAAAAACTAGATCATCACTTGCTAAGATGCTAATAATTGATGAATTGCCTTTTAAAACTGTTGCAGGAGAGGGGTTTAAGGGGTTTTGCAAGGATATGAATCCTCAGTTTGTAATACCTTCACGTTTTACCGTGGCTAAAGATTGTTATAAGTTATACCTTCGAGAAAAGAACAGAACTACACGAGTTGGAAAAATGTCTTCTAGAGTTTGTCTCACAACTGATTGTTGGACTTCGGGCCAAAATTTAAGGTACATGTGTTTAACTGCTCCGCTGATTGGAATTTGCATAAAAGGATCATTAATTTTTGTCAGATTTCGGGTCACTCGGGTAAGGTCATTGGTCAAAGTGTTGAGAAATGTCTTTCGGGTTGGGACTTGAAAAATGTCATGACGGTAACCGTAGACAATGCTAGTTCTAATGATGTTGCTGTTGATTATTTAAGGAGGAAGTTCAATAATTCTGAATGTGATGTTATGGAAGGTAAATATTTGCATATGAGATGTGCATCTCATATCTTGAACTTAGTAGTGAAAGAGGGTTTGACTGATCTAGAAATGTCAATTCTTAAAATCCGAACTTTAGTTAAATTTGTAAGGTCTTCGCCGACAAGAACCCAAAAGTTTATGGCTTGTGCTCGTGAGGAAAAAATTTCTACTAAAAATCTTTTATGCTTAGATGTTGAGACTAGGTGGAACTCCACTTATTTGATGTTAGACACTGCCATGAAGTTCAAAAAGGCATTCGGTTTGTTGCTTAATAAAGACACTGAACTTCAAAAAGAAATGAGAAAACTTAATGAACCCCTTCTAGCTGATGATTGGAAAGAAGTGGCTTACTTTCTACCTTTCTTGAAAAAATTTTAGGATGCCACTTTGAAAATGTCGGGATCCCGTTATGTCACTAGTAATAGCTATGTAGATGTGATCTTTGGTGTTGGACAAGTAATATCCGAGCATCTTCTCCATAAAAATGAAGGCATTAAAAAAATGGCTGAAAAAAATGAAGGTGAAAAATGACAAATATTGGGGTAAAATTGAGAATCTCAATTTGCTTATGTTTGTGTCTCTAATCATTGACCCAAGATAGAAGTTTGGGTATGTTGATTGGATGGTGAAAAAAGCATATGGGCAGGATAAAGGTAAACTATTGTCCTTGAATATTAGTTACTTTTTCCACTCTCTTTTCGACAACTATGCTGCTACTACGGCTGCCAAAGAAGCTTCATGCTCTTCAAGTACTACTTCTAAGGATGTCAACTCAAAAGAGTGTGAGAGTAATAATATGTTTAATTGTGAAGAAAACGGATTGGGAGAAGTATTTAGAAGATGACCGGGAAAGTAGGGATCCATCTTTTAATATATTACAATGGTGGAAGGATAACCAAAAAAGATATCCCAAACTTTCTTTGATGGCTAGAGATGTGCTTGTCATCCCGGTTTCTACCGTAGCTTCCGAGTCGACTTTTGGCACGGGGGGTCGAATATTAGATTCATTTCGTACTTCCTTAGCTCCATCAACGGTGGAGGCCCTTATATGTGCACAAGATTGGCTCCGGACTACTAATTCTCCTCTTGTCATAAAAGATGCCTTGAATGAAAAGGAAAGACTACAAGAAGGTTTAATATTATTTCAAACTTTGTTTTTATATTTGAAGTTTTACTTTTTTTGTATCTCCTTAAATTTCAATGTATGATTGTTTTTGTTGATTTGTGATGGTAGATATGAAAGACTTGATCTTACAACATGCTGTCATCATGATCGATGAGGAAACAGAATCTTTAAGAATTGAAGGCTTACTACTTACCCTAGCCGTTGCTTCGTTTTGTTTTGCGTATTAGACACTTTGATTGTATTGTAGTAATATTTACCATTTGGGTGTACTCTCGAACTGAACTTGCTGTTTTTTTGGACTTTTAACTAGGAACTTGTAAGTTGGCAGGCCTTTATTTGGCCTTAAAGCAGACTTTGTGAATTTGCAATGAGTAGTTGACTTGAGTACTGGGTAATTGTGTTTCCAATTTTTGTCAATGGTTTTAATGGAAATTCAAAAAACCGTATTCGTGTACCCGCATTTCGTATATACGGTTTAACCGGGTACCCGAAAACCGTATACCCGGTTAAACCGTATCTTATTCGGAACCAAAAATTTTGGGTTTTAAAAACCGGGTACCCGATACGGTCCCGGTTTTGCTTAGCCCTATGACTATGCCCCAACGCCAAACGAACTGACCCCACCTACACCCCATCCATGGCTCGCCTCCACCCCCGTCGAAATTCACCAATCCATAGCTCTTCACGCCACTAGCCTCCTTAGAAAAACACTACCCCCTACTAAATCCCCCTACCCACCCTAAAAACCCATCAGATCTGATTTTCTTTTACTATGGGTGAGTTATTTTCGGTGGTTGGGTGGGCTTTCTTGGGTCGGGGGTGATGGTTAGGACATTGGAGTCGTGGGGATACGGGGTCACGCTGAGAGAGACACCATCGTGAAGACATTTGGGGACAGCGGTGTCGACGGGATTGCACTCGTCGGGGCAACCTCAAACCAGTGGTGGTATCGACAGGGGGAGGAGGTGATAGGTGGTGGTGGTGATAAGGTGATATGGTGGATGTCGGGGGTTTATGGGTTAATATAAGGTAGGGATGGGTTAATGGGGTGGCCCAAGGGTGGTGATGAGTAATTAGTAAGGGTAAATTGGTCAATTTATGAGATTTGGTATCGAGTTTGGAAAAAAATAGGATTTTTGGTATAAGGTTTGACAGAAGGTTATCTTAGGTATAATATTTGAAAAAATGACTTATTTGCAAAAAACTGATGTCCATTGATCAAATAGACATCGGTTTTCCTAAAAATTTGATGTCCATTGATCAAATAGACATTTGTTTTCTTAAAAAACCGATGTCCATTGATCAAATAGACATCGGTTTTCCTAAAAATCCGATGTGCAAATTTTAATGGACATCGGTTTAAAATCCGATGTCCATTAATCCACAATGGACATGACCAAACTCTACATCGGTTGTGTATCCGATGTCCATATAGCAAAAAGTCCGATGTCCATCACAAGTTTTGTAGTAGTGAGAGTAATGTTCCGAATTATTGGAATTCATCAAAATGTGGTTATTCTTCCTTTTTCTAGGGTTTCTTGATAGCTAAAACATAGCCTTAGTCCTTAAATTGTTAAAAGTTTCTGAACTGTCTTACCTGTTGGCCCAAGAACGGATTACCGTCACCACCGCCAATTGCAGTTTGGCGGAATTTTTTGCTGAATCCAAGTCTCTCAACCATCTGCCTAGCCACTCGAGAAACTTGCATGAAGTCATTTGACGCGCCTGTTGTCACATTGTCTTCACCAAATATTACCTCTTCAGCAACCCTTGAAAATGAAGGGGAAAGCTTATATTTAAATCGACAATAACCGACTATAAGAACGAATGGATATGATACATTACATACCTGCCACCAAGAGCAACAGCCATTTGATTTTCGAGGTAGCTTCTGCTATAAAGCCCTGATTCCAGTCGTTATTCGCTGGGAGCAAAGAATGTGAGACCGCCAGCTTGACCACGGGGAATGATGGAAATTTGGCTACAGGATCATATTCGGGCATAAGAGCACCCACTAAAGCATGACCAGCCTCTACAAGATCAAATTTTTTACAGCAGTCAGAGCCCAAGGAAAAGCCAGTTAGCACCAGAAAGACGGAACTCAAGCTGGACTGGTTTGAATACGAAGGTTTCTTAAGTTGACTTCTTACCGACAATTGAACTCTAAAGAATGTCTCGTATGAATACTGTGAGAGACACATTTCCTACCTATATACCAATTAACCGACACGTCTTATAGTTGAAGACGAGTAATATACAATGGTTGGTGTGTGGTTATATATACGGTGGATTAATTGGACTGGACTATAAATTGAGGTTTGTTTGTTTCAACTCATAAAGGTATGAGGTATGAGGTATGAGGTATGAGTTTGGAATCAGTCAAATTCATACTAAGGGGTCGTTTGGTTCAACAAGTTGGAATGGAATGGAATGGAGTTTGATAGTATAGTAGTATGGGGTTCTAAATCCATACTTGCCTAATCTTGTTTGGTTCACCATAAATTGTAGAAGGGGGAATGGAGTTTGAATCCAAGGTGGGAGGGTGGGTATGAGATTCCAAGGGGTTGGGGTGGAGTTAGAATCCATTGGGTATCTAACTCCATTCCAAATCACCCCAAACCAAACACTAGAATGGATTGAATCCATTCCAATCCATTCCAAAAGCTCCAACCAAACACCCCCTAAATGTTTGTTTGATAAAAATGAAGGTTTCATACCATACCTCAAACCCATGAGGTATACATTTCTCATACCCAAGAGGAGAGGTGGGTATGAGATTGATAACCATCCCATGGGTATCAAATAATAAAACCAAAACCATGAAAAAAACATATATTAAACTTTTTAAATGATTTTTTTTTTCACATTTATTTGATCAAATCTTCATTTTCATGATTTTTCAATATCAAAAATAATTATTTTTAATGTTGTATTTTAAATTTTTCCCTTTGATGAAATCCAACCTCATTCCACACAAATTGGAACAAACACAGGGTATGAGGAATCAAGTTCGAGACTCATACCATCCGAATATAATTCCTGATTCCAAACTCATACCCACGCGCAAACCAAACGCGCTCTCGAGTGGTCTTATACCATAAGACCGTTTGAAAGAATAATTTGTGTTGTTTTTTAGTTTACTAATTAGATAAGGGTAATATTGTCATTTAGTTTTGCCAATTTGTCACCTTGTATTGGTTTTTTTTAAGGATTTCTCACTAGTAAAACCATTTTTTTTACCAATCCAGCAAATACCCTTCACTATTTTTTTACCAATTTGTTAATTTGGCCTAAAAGAGTGCCCAAACAAATATTACATGGTAGGCGGCTATGCATGAAAGAAATGACGTGCTCATTGAAATTTTCTAAAACTAACCACGTATCACATCCAAACTTACCACGTATAGGATGTGACAACAAGAGTTTAATTTAATGCTAAACTAGACTACATGCCTTAGATCCTCTATAAATAGCAAGCCTCGTTACGTGTTTTCTTTTTTTTTGGCTTAAACCCTCGTTGTGTTTGTAAACACACAAACGTAAGGGTGTATTTTAAGGGTGTAAAAATGAAGGAAAACAGGGAGAGAGGGGAAAAGAGGAAAGAGAAAGGGAGAGAGGAGAAGGAGAGGGGAGGGAAAATATAACGTGGGTGTTTAGATACAATTTTCTTCTAAATTTTGTCTATTATGAAGAAATTTTGATATTTTGTATATTATGAAGAGATTTTGAGTTGTCTGGAAGAAAAAATAGATCCCTTCAAATCTTTCACTCTACCCTTATTTACTATCCAAATAAAAAATTTTAAATTCCCTATTCTCCCTTGCTTCTTATTTCCTCCAAATCTCTCAATTTAAACCCAACATCAAAGACAGAAATACAAATAGAAAGAGAATAAGGATGAACTACCCTCGTCTTAGAAGCCGCAAATAGATACTCCACATGGTATTTTTTTTTTCCTTTTCTTTTTTTAATGTAAAAAAACTAGATTGATTATATGTGTGATAGGACCAACGTATCTCATAATGAGTGAGATAAGGTAGAGTGAGATAAGTTGAAGTTACCGGCTTTCAAACCACATCGAAAGAGTAGAACCTTTTTGGCTTCACGAAAGCAACCTTTAATTATCACTTCATCGGAAAAACGAATCATTAATACTACTTGAAATTTCCCACGTAGTACGAGTGAGTTAATAACACATAAATTATTGCCTTTCAATTTAACTATGAAATTTCAAAGTATGTATTTAGCTGTTAAAATGCTTTCTTTTAAAGCGAGAGCTTTCATGTAGAAACAATTACTATTTTTTATCATAATCATAAACTGATTATATAGTGACAATTGTTTAATATTATCGACGATAGAATGTTACACCCTTTCATTTTCTTGGTTTCATACCATTTGACTAAAATATATTTTACATATATTTAATCAATGGTTTATTAGAACCTCCGTCTTAAGATTAAAACGGATCAAATACTCATCACTTGCATAGATAAGACAAGTCTTTTTGCTAATATTCATTTTGTTTTTGTCGTGTCTATGAAAGTGATAATTATTTGACCCGCTTTTAAACTAAGACGAATAGTATCCGTCTTAAATGAAAATTTGTATTCATACCATTTGAATAAAATATACCTCAAATATATCCAATCAATGATATGAATTCAAAGAACGATTGGGAGAATATTCTTGTTGTGCTGCTCACTTATAACAATCCTCTCTTAAGAGCACAAAATCTTATTGAAGACGGACACTATCCGTCACAAGCTGAAGACGGATAGTATCCCTCTCACAAAAAATGCAAATGTATAGTACAAGTGGAGAAAAATGGATACCCACACTTGCCCTCCCACTTGCATTATGTGAGACGGCCACTATCCGTCTTGAGCTTGTGACGGATAGTGATCGTCTTCAATAAGAAGACGGACTGAGAAGAGCATATCATTTACAAAACCCATCTTTCTAGACGTATGTTTCCAAACGTAGGAATATTTAATTACCTTTTAAATATCACAACGACCACCTACCTATGTATGTGTGTATACACGGGTTAAAGGCTAGTGCTATACCGCCTCTTCTGGCCAAATTAGACCGCATGCCACTAGCGCTAACTTGATATTATTGTTGTAACCGCTCAAATCAGTGAACTATATAATCTAAACTAACGCACCAGCTCACGACTAAATTAAGTTTACTGCAATACTTTATTGGACAAATTCTCATTATAGACGGACACTATCCATCTATAGCTATAGACGAATAGTGTTCCTCTCACAAATGAAAGTGGATAGTTGCAAGTGGGTGGGAAATGGATACCCCCACTTGCCCTCCCACTTTATTTTGTGAGAGGGTCACTATCCGTCTATAGCTAAAGACGGATAGTGGTCGTCTATAATGAGACGGGCTGCATTCTTAACACAACCCCCTATTTACTGCAGTATTTTATTTTTTACGTTGGGCATACTAGGAGGACCCATCCTCTCGTATGTCGCTTCGCAACTGCTTGTAACATCACAAACTCTTATTGAAGACGGACACTATCCGTCACAAGCTGAAGACGGATAGTGTTCCTCTCACAAAATGCAAATGGATAGTGCAAGTAAGGGTGAAATAGATACCCCCACTTGCCCTGCCACTTGTATTTTGTGAGAGGGCCACTATCCATCTTCGGCTTGTGACGGATAGTGGCCGTCTTCAATGAGACGGATTGTTGTAACATTTATGTAATCCTTTAAACATGAATTGAAATAAGATTGGAAGTCCAGAATCACACATTCTGATACATAGTACCCAATATTAGAGAGCCATTCATTAATAGCGCAAGGCAATCTTCAGACTGCAAAGTTTGAGACCTAGGTCAAAAGTTCTCACAGCATGTGAGACTCCTAGCGAGCTTAGTGTTTACGAGATCACAAAATTTGACTTCATCTTCAAGAAATGCATCGTTACGTACATGTAAGAGCTCCAGATTGCATCGCAGCATCAAGCTGTCTTCTTCTAAAAAAAAAAAAAAAAAAAAAACAGGAGATAAAAAAACGTGCTAAAGTTGAAAAGCAAAGGAAAGCATTGAAGTACATGGTAAACACCACATTGAACACATCTGCACATTTCACCACTGGGCCACAAAACTACATGCGAGCAAGTTGCAACTTCTAAACTCCATAACATTTGGCATTGAGAATTATTAGTGTGCCACCTTGCTAATTCCCAAGGTTAGGAATTAGGATGGTCAACTATGATGAGTGGTACGCCTTAGAGGTCGGCATTTGGATCATAGTGGTGGGTCTAGTTTTGTGTTCGTGATGAGTCAATAGGATGTGATCGAGGTGGTCGTGGGTCATAGATTTCATGGAGGGTCTGGTTGTGTCATAGCGTGGTGGGTGTGTTGCTACATGGGTTACATGGGTGCATGAGAACAAGATTATGAGTCGGGAAAAGAGAGAAATGAGCGGTAAAATTGCAACTACTAGATTCCTTGGTAAATGTGCATTAGTCAAATGAGGACGCTGACAGTACAACAAAACATAGAGTTAGAGCACGTACCTTTGGTTTGAGCAATGGAAATAGTAAAACATCCTGAAATAAAACAGATTAGGATGTCAGACATTAAAAAGCTTAAATCAAGCATTAATGACATCAATAAACGTGTAAATTTGTCTTGATTCCTACTTTAATTCCACTTAAGGAAATGCATTAAATTCTCATTTACAACCCTAAGGGTTGTATTTATCATTACCGTTAAAAACAAAGGAAATTGACAACTAGAAAAAGCCGCCTGATAACAAGTTACCTTGATGGCTTGTGAGTATGTCAGAAACATCACAAGTCTGTCCAGTCCAATGCCCCAACCAGCCGACGGCGGTAAACCATACTCCAATGATTCACAGAATTCCTCATCAAGCTCTGTAGCCTCATAGTCTCCACCTTTCAATTCCTGATCAAAATTGATAATATTCTTTAATTATCCCCAAAATGATATGGAGTATAAATTATGCTAATCAATCATTCCAAAACAAACCAGACCTTTAGTAGTTCAGAAAATCTTTCCCGTTGCTCCATGGGATCATTCAATTCAGTATAGGCATTACAAAGCTGGAAGGGGTTTACAAGTTTATATCAAATACATCACTCATGAAAAATAATTTAATCATTCAGAAAATTGAAATATTTGCTTATTTTACCTCCTGTTGGTTCAGGTACAGTTCGAACCTTTCTGTGATCTCAGGTCTCAATTTGTGAGATTTGGCCATCAAGCTCATCACTTTCGGATGATTAATCACAAATGTGGGGTTGATGCAGCTAGGTACAAGAATATGGTTGATGAGCTTATCAAGAAGACGGGCAGTCCTGTACGGCGGTTTACACACCACTCCACACTTGTCACATGCTTGTCTGAGATAATCATTTGCTTCTTCACTGCTAAGATCAGCAGGAATTGCAAGCCCTCCCATTTCACGCAACTCTTCCAGGATGTCCAATCGCCTGCTCATAGATTAGATCTTAGATTAGACCTGTATTATCTTTTAGAAAAATTAAATTGAAGGAGGGTTTTAAATGCGAGATCTAAGAACATATCTTTCCGTAGCACCGGTAGGGGGTCTTGCGGGAGCTGCGGGTTCGAGCCCCGTCAGTCCCGACGAACGTTCGTCGAATAAGGCTTTCCACAGAATTTGCGTTAGGTACGAATATATTATATACTTGGTGACTCGATTGGTGAAATAGTATCTTAGTATCTCTCTCCAAAAAAGCATGTTTTTTTACTGACACAAAGCAAATATTTTGATTGTTGCGAGTGAACTATTCTCAGAATGGCAAGTAATCATGGGTGTTTAAGTAGGCTTAAAAAGTATTAATTTAAAAATCCGAACACTTGCCTAAAAGGAGGCGTGAAGTCAATCTCAATTGGCTCTCCATTCTTGCTATCCGGAAACTTCACGATATAACCCCCTGTTAGGTCTTTCACAAGTCCTATACATGGATTTCCACATTAGCAACATTATACTGGAAATTTGAAAATGCAAATACAACTATGGGCTTGTGGCAAAAATTCAGGTTATTGATAAAATATTATCAACCGGAGGCTTACCACTCAGGAAATCTTCAGTGAGAGACATCATATCTTCATAATCTGCAAAAGTCATATATGCCTCGCATGAAGTAAACTCCGGGTGGTGTGTTGCATCAATGCTCTCGTTTCTAAATTGTTTTCCTATTTCAAAAACACGATCCAATCCCCCAGCAAGAAGCATTTTCAGCTTCACTTCTGGAGCAACGCGAAGATACAGCTTCATGTCTTTGAAGTAGGTAGCAAAGGGAGCTGCAGCACCAACACCTGGAATGTGGTCCAGGATAGGTGTTTCCACCTATAAACAAAGAGTTCAGCCAGGATCACATATAGTACAAAAGAAAAAACTCGCGTCATTTGCAAAGTAAGCAATCGTTTTAAGGGTTGTTTCTTAGCCCATAGCAGATGGTACTTATTCGCTTAGTGGAGCTTTAACTTCCATTATACTGTGTCTATGGGTGGTGGATGGTGGTCAGTCGGTGAGGGGGGTGGTTTAGGGATTGTTTCTTAGCTTAGAGACAGTAGCAGTGGCAGCATCACCAGCGTAGTGTTGCCAGCGACTTATCGAGTTCAGTGGGGTGAACCATGAACTGGTTCGTTTAGAATCCACAACGGTTAGCCTAGCGAACTTTATCATGTGGAGGATAAACAGACGCGGAAGCATTTCTTAGGGATGAAAGCATTTGACAAAGAAGACAATGTGCAGTGCCAAACCCAAAACCTTTTTTCTCTTTTCTGAATACTGGTAGTCAAGTTAGGAGATCAATGTACACATTTATCAAAGAGACTTTATAAGAGGGAAGGGTTGCGGCTTTGCATGCTAGGCCTCCATTTCAGTCGTTTAACCTTTCAGTATTATACTATCCTTTTATTATTATATATTATAGAGGCACTGGGGTGGGGCGACCCATAGATGGACTGCCAGGAATTTCCTTATATGGAACATCATGTTCGGTACTCCAAATGAAATATGTAACCAATGATAAAAACGAGTTAGATCATATGATACACCTAAACCACCCATTACTACCCCACTCACCCACCACCGGGCACCAACCACCAAAGCCCCAGCACTACCACTAGCGCCTGCGTCCCCCCGCCTCCCCAGTTGCTGATACACCCCTCCCCACCCTCTCTTAACCCTTGTCATACTCCCCAGCCACATGAAATCCTTAAGTCCTAAACCCGACCACCTGAAACTACCCAATAAGGATACCACCCTTGAAACCCCTCAATAATCCTTTGATATCACCAATATGTAACAGGAATTGGACATGCCGATAAACTTGAGCACAACTCCAATTGATGGTTCTTTTTCACTTACTAGAGCTTTAACTTCCACTATACTGTGTTTGTGGGTGGTGGATGGTGGGATCGTGGTCAGTTGGTGTGGGGTGGTCTAAGGGTTGTTTCTTAGCTTAGAGACTGCAGCGGTAGCAGCGTCGCCCACATCGATGGTAAGCGTCAATGGTACAGTCGCCATCCCTGCCGACTGGGGTGACAGGGTAATAGGGTAGAGCGACCCACAGATGGGCTGACAGGGACGGAAGTTGGCGGTGGGTGATAGAGGTGGGGGTACAAAGGGGAAAGGAAATGAGGAAATGAGTCAAACAAACATCAACAAAGTGAATCATTATCCCTCGTACCCTTGCCTCTTAAGACACTCAAACCAATCGACCCTTTAAAGAATAGCGTAAAAGTGGTACTATAAACGAAATGGAAGTAAGAAACTGATACTTTACCTCTAGAAAATCCCGATCCAGCAGAAACTTTCTCAAATAGGAAATGATTGTTGAACGAGTCAGAAATAGATCTCTCACATTCTCGTTTAAGAGCAAGTCCAGGTACCTTTTCCGTGCCCGAACATCCTTCAAACAAAAAGTCAAATTAATCGATTGTTGTCATGGGAAAATTAAGTGAGAAATCAGTTAATAACATAACTTAACTTACTGGCTTTAAAGAGTACTTGAGTGCATCTCTTGGAGATCCTGGGGAAAATTTAGCAACATCTTTTGGTAAAGCAGGGAGATTGTGAAGGCAAGGGGAGAGCATTGCCATTGACTTGATGTCAATCGAGAGTTTTCCATGTTTACTTTTACTCGGATAACCTGTAACGCCAACTATATCCCCATACATAACCGGCATCGTAGTAGTTAAGTCATCCCTATCGCATATATTTTTAATACAAAAAGAAAGCAAGGTCAGTAACGAATCAAACTACATTGTTACTACACGTGAAAAAAAAAGAGAAAAAAAACACCATACCCAGCCTTAGCATAGGCATCAATCTTCTCGCCACCTCCACATAAAGTGTAAAGAATATGCTTAGAGGACTTGTGCTTTCCATTAACTCTCCCTTCACACATAACAACACATAATACATAATTACATAATAATATTAAAAGTGTAGAAACAGTTCCACAATAACATTTCAAAGCATTTTAGGATAACATTAAACATCAAATACCTGCCAAACATTCTTTGTGTCCCAATTGTTCTCCACTGCCAAGATCCTTGTATTTGTTTAAAAACCCTTTGAAAGTCGACGTCACAGCAAATTTTCGGTACACTTCCACTCCCTTTGCTTTCAGTTCAGACACTATTTTTACCCTATCTTTGAAATATCGCTACAGTGAACATGAAAAAACTAGTAAACATGAAAACTTCTAAAAATTCAATAAAAGACGATTAAACCAAAAAAATTTCTGAATTATCACATACAGTAGTCATTTATCCGTAGTTGAACTTCTACCTGTGACCAAAAATAGATAATTATCGTTCTCAAACCGGCATTATCAACAAAACACGATAATATATTTACGAATCACGACGAAATGATTCAGTATCATAGATATTCGAGTAAAACAACAATTTAATCCTGATTCAACATGCAACAAGTTGAAATCCTAGGTCAATTGATTTCATGCCGGATTTTATCCCAAAAAATACACGATAACTTAATTAATAACAAAGAGAATAGTTCAGTATCATAGAATATTCGATTAAAAAAATGATTTATTCATGATTCAACAGATGAAACCCTAGATTAATAAATTTTCATACACAAAACACAATAATACACAATAATTTAACTGATAAAACCGAGATAATTCATCATCATAGATATTCTAAATATACATCTAAATCAATGATCAAAATATAAAAGAAAACCCTAAAAAAACGCAGGAAATACGAAACAAAATTAGATCGGGAGACATACGAATAAATCTGGATAAAACAATAATCAAGAACAACAGATGAAGATCTGGAATTTCAAACAATAATTCACCCCTATTTAAATCAACTAGAAATAGAGGTTCACGCTATCAACCTCCGATTCCAAATAATAACCACACAACAACTCTCAATGATGAGAAAACACGTCAAATTTTCAAAATGGAAAACAAAATGAGAAAGACGTAACACTTACAATCAAATTTAGGGTTTCGTGAAGTCAAGAAGAACGATAGCTGGCCGGATTCGAAAGGTAAGTGAACTGCAGTTTCAATCGCCGGCTTCTAAAGCCGTGTCGACATGAGCGGAGAAGATGGAGGTTGCGGTGGTATTGATTAGGGTTAATTGATGGTGAATACTTGTGTAATGTGTGCTACTTACTGTGTACTTGTGTAGAAAGTTCCTTCCTATTCCACAAGAAGGAAGTGGTTTTTTTAACCCGTCCGTTAATAACCAGGTTATTAGTGACCGACCCGTTCCTTTTTGATTCAGAAACGCGATAAAGCCCAATAATTAGTGACTCTAATACAAACCTAACTCGATAATAACCAGGTAATTTAGTAACTTTAAGATTGATCCAAATCAAAGTTATATACTCCTCATACTCGAATAACTGTCTCATTTATATTTCCGTCTATTCACATAACTGTCTTATTTGACATATTTGGACATGATTAATGACGTTCCTACCCTTTGCTATTTTCTTTATTTACAACTCATACTACCCCTAACCCAACCTATTAATAAACTAACCCAGCCCACTAATCTTCCCCTTCCCTAATTAACCCAGCCCATTTCCTAATACCTCCCGCCTTTTATTTCTTCCCCTTCCCCTAAAACCCTAGTTCTCCCTCTTCCGCCTCACAACTCCTATCTTTATCTCTCTCTCTTCCGCCTCTCATGTCTTCTCTTATTTAACTAGACTAGTTGTTGCACCTCGCCCTATCGGGCGCGGTGCCCCAATTTGTTGAAATGTTAGGCGAAATTGAGTTGAGATTGAGCGTGTATTGATTGTAAACAATTAATGTATGGCTCGACATAGGCGCGGGCTAGAATTACAAGGCGAATAACACTAACAACGCAAAATCATGTCACATGTTTTGCATTACAGTGTCAGGAATGTAACACATAAGTAGCCACGATTCATTGGGAAAAGCAAAAAATGTTTTAAGTATTTAGACAGTGTTCCCAAAACACTAACTTTTGTCTAGATGATACATCGTGCCAGAAGTGGGTATTACGCAAAAGTATTTGTTTGGTTACTACGGCCCAAAAGGAAACTAAGATTTAGTGTAGTTCATAATATACATGTGACCTACATAGAGATAATGGTCGTTGGGGTTGTCGTGGGTATGTTGTTCTAATCACGACGCTGATCTGTGCTCCATCTTTGATATGAATAGGTGTCGTCGTTTGGCAAAGATTGAATTTGTGCAGAGGTGGAGATTGGAGTTTTTTTGGAATTGCCCTTGTTGCAGCTAGTGTTTCACCCAACTCTTTGGTGCTGAAATTAAGTTCGATGACACTTTTGTAGCACTACTTTCTACTGTTCTGGGATAGTTTCGGTAGCAGGTACCCCTACCTGGAGTCTATACAGCGTCGTCGTCCACCTTTTTTAATCCCCATTTGAGGCCATTACTTATGGCATGTGTTGTAGTTGGGCCCACTTTGATTGAGAATGCTGACGTCCGAAGTAGATTTTGCACCTCTTTAAATGCTTTAAGTGTCCTACTACACATTTTCCAAACAATTCTAGTTAATTTTGGTTTATACCTGTTACTTTTGATGCTGTTAATTTGTATAGTTGTATTTTCAAGAAACCATGAAGTAAATTTGAAACTTACTGACTACCGAGTGCTTCATCCTATAAATGTGAGGGGCCAGCATCATAGAATCTTCTCCGCATCACTAGTAAATGTTGTTATTTGTAAATTTCCAGTGCCATCAGAAACTTCGCAGTTGAACGTCACGGTCACCCTGTATTAAAAGAGTTTAGAGTAGTAGAGTTGATTGAAGAGCGTAATAATTTGACGACGTCTAACTATTTATACTGGAGCAGACTTTATAACATGTTTCTCCCTCCGGAACTAAAAATTGACAAGGCAAAAATGCACTCAAGGAAGGTGTCCGCAAAAGTGAAAAGAAAATCCCAGGACATACAACCAACAAACCAACAGGCGTTTCTCTCCCCTTCCCATGCTTATCTTCCTCCTCCCCTCTCTTTTCCTTCCTCTTATTGACAATGGGCAACATCAAAATCAAGAAGTTAATAAAGGTAAAGATACAGGCTGAAATAACATTACATTATTAGCTCATTTGGGTCATCACATAAATTTTAATGGATGGGAGTAAATGTACAGGCATTATCTACACAATAGCTAGATTATCCTTCCACTTTCATCGAACAAACACCCGGTCCGAAACTGCTTCCTTCTTCCCCTCCTTTTCTCTCCTCCTCATTCACCCTCTCCTTTCCTGCCCCTTCAGGCAAGACAGCTAATCAAACCTCAATTTGATGATCGAGACTTTAAAAAATATAAGAAAAATACCATATTCAAATCAATCAGTGATCGTCTAGTGGTCAAGCTAAAAACCTCACCAAATAATATAATCGATTAAAGTTCAGTGCTTTTACATAAGGAGTATTATGGCTTAACACGGAGAAACTAAACTTAGAATGAGTTTAATAGCAACTTATATCATCAAGCTACAACGCAATACAATGATTAAACTAAAACAACCACATAATCTAAAACCCAATAAGCGATAATAACATAATCATGTTTGGGTAATGGTATTAGCAAAACAAGTCATTGATTTTTCACACAACTATGTAAATGAATCATCCCTTAGACAGGTCTCACCTTTTAGAGATTGTTTTGAGAAGATTATGACTTCTTAATCATGGAAAGAACTAAATGTCCATTCAAAATGGTAATAGACTAACAGCTAATACCAGGAGAAATTATGCCAAGTAAAGGCACGTGCTAACAAGACGACCTCAACCACTATAACGAAGTTAAAAGACCAACAATTCTCGAGTTGTGATAAAAGTGCTAACCATCTCAATTGGCGGGCCAGTGCAAATAGCCATGAATCTTGTCGTAAGACTTGAAAAAAGATGGGTCGCAACATTGTCTACGAATCGACGTAACTTTAGATGTGCCTGCACCATAGAGTAAGCATGAAATGCTGAATGTGCTACTTACAATGCGGGATAAAGATAATATGTTGTTCTTCAACCTGAAAAACATGGTCCTATTAAGTACACATGGAATAGGGCACTGACTTACCAAATGCCCGTTCAGCTATAAGTATCAGCTATATCTATCAGTTCAGTAAAACCCATCTCTCTTATATCTCCTACGGAATTGAACTTAGAACCTCGAAGTGCAGAGGTAGGACTCTAGCCACATGGTAATAATGACCATGCCAAAATATCTTGATACTTCATTTTATCTTTTGACAATTCCTCATTTTCTTTTTTTAGCTATTCAATGGAGTCACCCATGCATAAATATCTTGATACTTCATTCTATAATTAGTGACTCTAATACAAACCTAAATCAATAATAACCAGGTAATTTAGTAACTTTAAGATTGATCCAAATCGAAGTTATATACTCCCTCCTTTTCAGAATAACTGTCCCATTTGCCATTTCCGTTGATAAGTACATAATTTACATACTTTTACCCCTCATTTTAGCTCGGTTTCTATTGTTTATCATACTTTAAATAGTATATTTTTGAGCTAATCTTGTGTTCTAGGTGTATTGTTATGTTTGTTACGTTTTTGTAGGGATCTAAGCATTTAGAGGCTTTTCCCTATCATTTTATACACCAAGTTCACTAAGCTAAATAAAACCAAGTGTTGGACTAAGCATGGAGTAATGGAATGGGTTTTGCATGAAGAAATTGATGGATCAATATGTGTAATGCAAATGTTTCCAACAATCAAAGTCAAAGCTCAATGATCAAGTCCAAGTCAAGGTGGAAAGCATAAGATTCCAACATGCATAGGATACTTTTTGGAAGCTCTAAAGATGATAGATGAAGCATTTATCCGGGTGAATTAAGGGTCATTATTCACATTCTTTGGATTCCTCAACAATTAAGTGAGGAATTACGTGGAAAATACCCGGATAACCACGGCCTCGATCGGGGTTGGTGGCCCCGATCGGGGTTGGCGGCCCCGATCGGGGTTGCATGCTCTTTGGATTTTTATGTTTCTTCTTCCTCTCCTATAAATAGGAGAGGTATTCCAAGGCTTTAGGCATCCAATTCTTTACGTCTCATTTTACTTTACAGTAGCCTTAAGCACTATATTTCTCTCATTAGTTTTCTCATTTTAGTTTACAAATTGTTAAGCTTTCCCTTAATTTAATCTTTCAATACTTTGTTCTACAAGTTATTGTTCAAGCATTTGTTATTCAAGCATTTGGTTGTTATTTATTTCTTTCATACAAGTTCATCTCTTTAAGGTATTCCTATTTATAGTTTACATTTCTATCTAGTTTATACTTAGTTTATAATTTAGCACTCCATTTAGATTACTTTAGTTTTATTTCTCTTGCATGTTAAATCATTTAGTTTATATAAAACATATAAACATGTTTATCATTCCTCTTAATATAATTTACAATTTACACCTTAATATGAGTAGCTAAATCTCTTAGTCTAAGGGCTAGGGGAGCCATGCATAAAACAAATATGTAACATGATAAAATAGGTTAATAATAATATTGTTCATTTTGCTTCTATTGCATGTTTGCACCATAATGTTTAATCTTTGTTTAAGGCCTTATTCATAGATTAATTGTGTTCATTCATTCTAAAAGTCGAGAGGCATGGAATCGAATTAGACAAAGCATGTGTAGTAGGACGACCTAGTCATGGACGAGAGTTTCTCTAGGACCCGGTCTATGGCTGATACTAATGCCGTAAGGTGGGTATCTTTAAGCCCAAGCAATTGAGAATGTTATTAGTACTAAGTTTATCATAATCATATATTTACCCTTGCATGTGTGACCCGACCCCCTTAGACTCTTTTTTATTATATAATTTGCATTACAATTTTTATTAGCCATCAAACAAACAAACCAAACCAAAATCGAAATCGACCTTGATAAGAATCTATCCATAGCAATTCACGACGTAATTCCCGTTTCCTTGTGTCCGACCCCTATTGCTACATTAATTTGTGTCTAGGGAAATTATCTTTGCATAGGTACACGATAAGCCTATCATCCGTCTATTCACATAACTGTCTCATTTGCCATATTTGGACATGATTAATGACGTTTCTACCCTTTGCTATTTTCTTTATTTACAACTCATACTACCCCTAACCCAACCTATTAATAAACTAACCCAACCCACTAATCTTCCCCTTCCCTAATTAACCCAGCCCATTTCCTAATACCTCCCGCCTTTTATTTCTTCCCCTTCCCCTAAAACCTTGGTTCTCCCTCTTCCGCCTCACAACTCCTCTCTTTATCTCTCTCTCTCTCTCTCTCTCTCTCTCTCTCTCTCTCTCTCTCTCTCTCTCTCTTAATCTTCATCAGATATATCAACGATATTCCATTCTTCATCAAAATTTCATCTCCTCTTTTAATCTACATCAAAAATTTGTTCCGATTCATAAACTCTGTTCATCGGCTTTGATTAATTTCACAATCAATGGAAAAAATTCAATCTTTTTCTGGTGATATTGATCTTCGTAGTATAGATAAGATATATGAAGATTTAGATCTCGGTGAAGTGAGATTCTTTATTGAATGTTTGTGAATTTTTTGTTTGATAGCACTTTATTTGAAATGTGTTTTTTGGACTAAAGTTTATTAATGAACTCTAATAAATACACCTTTTATTTATTGCACAAAGAACTTTGCACTCTTTTGAAATTTTGGTTTTGGCTCAAATATTCCCTTGTTTGTATTTTGGCTCCATATTTCAATTTTGGTATCAAATTTTAATCTTGGTGAGTTGGATATGTAATATTTTGACTGACAATTTGGGTTTACTTGGCTTATGGAACAACTCAAACACGCCAATCAAGATAAGTTGAAGAAAATCGAAAGTTAATCTGAAGTCCATTTTTTACTTCCGCTCTTTCAATTTGTGTGCTGTAATTTCATTTCCTAGTTAATTTATTTTTATTTTAAATGAAATGTAATTTTATTTTAAGGCAATGTAATTTTATTATCTAATTTAATTAGAAAATAAAATGTGTAATAATTATACTTTGTCATTTTATTTTTAAGCAAAACCGCGTGTGTATCGAAATCGTGTAATGAAAAAACATAGCTTCAGCTATGTGTTTATGATTATGGAGGGAAACAAAAACCTGTGTAAAAAGGGAGGGAGTCATTATCATCTTAACTAGTTTAGGACCCGTGCAAAGTTGCACGGGCGTGTATAGATTGTATATTTAAAAATTTTCGTAAATTCTTAGATTTACAACACTGTTTTGCATTCTTATTTGAGTTAATTGATTTCCCATATGTTACATGGAAATTATATACTTGACAATTACAATTACAAATGCAATACTTCTATAACAGTATTAAGAGAGTATTAATTGTAAAAACATAGTTACACGGTTGTTGTATATTATGCTTACACCTATCGTATCTCATATCTTTGATTAGAGCATGTATATGCCAACATGTTTACACCTATGTTAAAGCATGTTAATAATAATTTCAAATATCGACAAATTTTACCATATAGGATAAGTTTGAAATGTTTGCTCAAAATTTAAAATTGAAATGAGGACAAAATAAAAAGTAGAATTACGAATTAAGTTAAAACAATATCAGTTAATGTATACACTTGAAAACTTGGCATAAAAGAAAAGAAAGCTTATGAGTTACACATTATGATATCTCTATAAATTATTTTCTATTTGATATGCTAATCAGTATATGTAAATGATCATACTAAATTCTCTCTGAGCTTTTGAAATTATTTTACGACCCGTTAATCGTGAAGCATATTTGGTCTCTATGTCCCATAACATTACTCGTGTCTCATATCTTTTGATCATGTACACATTCAAAAGTCATAAACTAAGTTGAATTTATTTTTTAGTTTCAAGATATTCAATATTTGACTGGTAGAAATTGGTACAATATCAACTTAAAAATCAATTTGAGGTTCATTTTTGTTAACATGGAGGGCTAATTTCATAGTCAATATTAGTCGTGTATGCGTTAGTAGATATAAATTTGATGATCATTGTGAGTCATTGTGGACGCGGGCCCACGAGGGCGCTTGGGAGGAGAGAACAAGCGTTTGCATTTGTGGAGTCGCCACCAATTTATTGTGGAAAATTGGAAACCGTTCGAATAACTCGTGTCATTTCAAGACACAAAGTAGTGACATGAACACCAAGAACTCGTTACCCTTAGCATTCTATGTCTAGAATGACTCTCGTGGATGCCAATGAACACGGATGTTCACAGAGATCTGGAGTAAGGGGTGAGGGTACGTATTAGGAAGCTCTTTTGATCGAACACCTAATCCCGCCCGCCTCGATAGCGGCCTCTACTAATGATTAGGGAAGCCATCTATACTCGATATGTTGAAGGTTATATGCATGCAATGCAACATCCATTTGATTGATCCTAGTATGTGAAGAATTAACTAGGTCGGTAAACACGTAATTTAACAAACAATTGGGTCAAAGTAGAGTGTAGATACCTCATTTATGCACCTCCCGCAAACCACCCGGTGATGATTGGGCCGCATGTTTGGTACGCGGAACGATTTGTGACAGTTCGTAAGTTTATCGTCAAGTGATTGCTCAAACACTGATGTCTACCTCTTAGTTGTCATCTACGCTACGATACTGCGGTCGTTTTGTGATAATTAGAGTATATTTGGAGTCCGGGCCTAAAACCGTCTTCATTTTCTGATAACCGTTAAAACCCGAGTCATAATGTTCTGGAATGTTCCGGATATTTCTATTCCATATTTTATAAATATTTCACAATCTTTTAATCTTTTTGGTAAACAATTTTCCGTAATATTCATACAAAATATTACGGAAAATAAGATTATCCCGTTATTCCATAAATTAAACACGGAAATCTTTCTTCCGCAGGAGGAAACCACCTGGGAACAGACGCAACAGGTGCTGCGCCTCTTCCAAGAGACGCAATGACTGTTGCGCCTCTTCCCAGGTCCTTTTCTGCGTGTTTTTCGTATTTCGTATCTTTTTCATATCATTTCGAGATTCACTTCCAAAGTTTGTCCGAAAACCTTATTCTTTCACGTGATTAGTATAAATAGGAGCCTTCGCTCCTCATATTTCTCACGCGAGTATCCGCCCTTCTCTTCTCCCTTTGCATTCTAGACCACGTTCTTACTTTTTGGCGTCTACGTGCTTGAACTTTCGACCACGTAAGCTCGGATCTTTCTGAGTACCAGCCTTGTTTTGCATGACCGACCAATTTGACCAACTTCACAACTAATCAACTTAATTAATCTTAATCGTTTTCCTCTTACGAGGGCACTTTCGTTACATTCGAGTCGAGCATCACTAAATGTTAACTTAGTTCATCTCGTTTCGTCAAACATGTAAGTCTAAGGGTGTAAATCCTTCTTTATTTATTGTTATTTACTTTTTTGTATCACTAATGTAAGATTTATGTCGAAAATACTTATTAAAACCGATTTATAAAATCTCGTTTAAAACCCCTTTTTACGGATTACCAGAAGATAACCGTCGAGAAAGGACGCAGCAACTGCTGCGCCTCTTCGAAGGAGCGCAGTGCCTGCTGCGCCTCTTCGTGAGGCTGCCGCAGTTCCTGCTTCCTTTCTTCTTCCTTTGTCCTCTGTAATTCGTTCGCTTTTTATTTGTTTTCGTTTGTTTTCGTCAATTCTTTGATATAATAGCATAATAATCTCACATGTACACTGTTTATCATCGTTAGCATATAATTAATCATTAAATCCGACCTTAAATCCCTTATAATCCAATATTTGCGAGTTTTCGTCATTAAAGTCAATCCGGGTTGTAGAATTTCGATTCATTCATATCGGGTTTCTGGAATTCGATCTTTGATATATTCCCATATGTTTATTGTCATATTCATCGTTTATTCGTCATTAGTTCTTCATTAATTTGTCGTATTTAACCTATTTAGTTCACCCATGTCATTAATCAATCGTTCATCCATGTAAATAATTCGTTTGCTTTCGTTTCATCCATATTTATTGCTTTTATGACTCATTCATATGTCATTGATGAATTAAATCACTTCCATCCGAGTCAAATATCATGATCAATCCTTAAAATCACCAATTAATATTAACGATTTGCAGTTCCGGGTTCACAGCCAGAACTCACCCTAGGAACAGACGCAGCAACTGCTGCGCCTCTTCCAAAGGGCGCGATCTGCTGCGCTGTTCAGTGTTGTTGACTTCTGTCTCTGAACTTCCGTTCTGCCTTGACCTGATTAATTAGTTTACGTATAATTAACTATTAATTGTATTATCGCCTAATGATTTGTTCGTTAATTCATTCTTTTGTTCTTTTTCTTAAATTATCCGTTTTAAAAGTATTTTCGACATAAATCACTAAACCCGATGTAATTATTGTAATTTTTATCATTATAATTTTGTTTATTGTACTTTGTATCACTTGTATGTTTTCACATGTAATTGAATCCTAAATCCCGACCTTGACATTAATTGTATGCTAAAATTAATTGTTCACCGACTTAGTCTAATCTTCACATGCTAGGATCATAACTTGGATGTTGCATTGCATGCATATAATCGACAATATATCGAGTATGAATAATTTCCCTAATCATTAGTAGATGCCGCTATCGAGGCGGGCGGGATTAGGTGTTCGATCAAAAGAGCTTCCTAATACGTACCCTAACCCCTTACTCCAGATCTCTGTGAACATCCGTGTTCATTGGCATCCACGAGATTCATTCTAGACATAGAATGCTAAGGATAACGAGTTCTTGGTGTTCATGTCTCTACTTTGTGTCTTGACATGACACAAGGTATTCGAACGGTTCCAATTTCCCATAAAAATTGGTGGTGACTCCACAAACGCAAACGCTTGTTCTCTTCCTTTCCCAAGCGCCCCCGTGGGCCCGCGTCCAGAGTTTGGCGACTCCGCTGGGGATAATACACTTACGTGTAGCCAAGGGTGAAACTTGAACAAGGTTAGGGAATAGTTTGTACAAGACAATTGTCGGTTTTCATAACTCGGTCTTCCTAGATCGTTTTATTCGGCCTTCCTAGGCCCAACCCAACCCATTCAACCAATCGTCCCATCTAAACGATCCTAATTCTTATTTGGGCCTAAGGATGGATAGCGATTGACGTCAACCATACCATGATGCTTACTCTTGTTTGTATCAAGGACCTTCACTACTTGAGGAAATGGACTAGGAATTGGCCTTACTCTTGTTTGGTACGAGCCTCTCCACAGACTTCGGGTTTGATTGTTCGGTATGGCAACCCACCCTTTAAACCAAAACCTTTTAAATGCATTCAGCATCCCGTTTGTACCTTACGTGATCACCATTTCTAAACGAAACCATGACGATTTTGGTAAAATCAAAATCCCTTTTAAAAATGTAAAATTTCGAAAAAGGCCCACGATTAGCGCAAAACCGAGTCGAAATTCTGTCCATTTGTCGAGTCAAATTTCGGGCCCAAGCCCATTTCAAAACCTCACTTCGAGTCCACTCCTACAAACATTTTCAAACCTTGTCATTTCTTCAAAGCTCACTGACACAACTGGCACACTCCCACTTCACGAGTCAAAACATTTCTTTTCAAGTAAGTGTGTTAGGATGGTCGATCGTGTTTTGATTCGTCGTCGATCTCTTATCCAGTTGCCAAGATGCCTGAAACAAGCGACGTGAACTTCAATCAACTCCAAGATGGTAATGATCGAATCCTAACCGCGTTAGCTCAAATCCAAGTTACCCAAGACCAAGTGTATGATCGCCTCGACACCATCGAAGGTCGGATCTATGCCGTAGAAGCGAGGTTGCCTCCTCAAGAAAGTGAAGTCGTTGATGACTTCGTGAATGACTTCAGGGACGAAAACCCTCCCATAGGAATGACTGCAGCTGAGAAAAGACTCCAATACTTGGAGGAGCAATTGATGTATCTTAAAGGGGATGACATTTATAGGGAGAATAATCGCAAGTATGAGGCCGTAAGTTCCAAGTTGCCAAACAACTTCAACATGACGGATATCCCTAAATTCAAGGGGCATGAAAACCCTTTGAACCACATCCGTGCTTTCAGGGATTATATGTCTATCAAAGGCATTAAACCCGAGATGTTCTTAAGGATCTTTCCTTCATCTCTAGACACCATCCCAAAGCAATGGTTCTACTCTCTAGAATACAAGAAGATCGCTACTTGGGAAGATGCCGCGATCGAGTTTGCTAAGCATTATGCGGATAATGCCAAGATCCAAGTTAACATGCGCACTTTAGAGGTTCTTACCCAAAATGACAAAGAAGGTTTCACCGACTTCCTAAGTAGGTGGAGAAGACTAGTACTCAACTAGTTAAACGCCCGGATGAGGCTACCCTTGTGGAGAAATTCGGGACAACCTAAAGCCCATCTATGCAAACCATTTGAGATACCAAAACATCAAAACTTTCAAGGACTTAACCGTACTAGGAACGAGAATTGAAGATGACATCCGTATGTCCAAAACGGTAGGTCGAGGATATCAAGGCTCAACAAGTCGTTCTTACGGCTCCACTAGCAAGACCGATGAAGTTAACCTTCTCGAGCCATCCAAGAAGAGTACCCCACCAAGGAAATTTACAAATCTTGGGGACACTTACTCCAATGCTCTAAAAAGGTTAATGAAGCAAGGCAAACTCCAACCCATAGGACCTACTCCCGAACCATAAAAGAAATCCAAGTTCTGGGATGAGAACTCGTACTATGAATATCATAGGGGTAAGGGGCATGACACAGAAAAATGCTACAAATTGAAAAATGTGCTTCAAGACATGATTGAGGATGGTCGACTACCAATACCGCCGGGAGGCAAACCCAACAACACTCAGAATCCTCTTGGAATTCTAGTGATCACAAGTGAAGAATCTACCTTAGATTGTTCACACCTCATTTCTCCAGTTGAAGATGAAATCCACGCAATCGAGAATGAAGGGTTCTACTCTACTATCTCCCCTACCATTTCCGACTTCATCGCATGGGCAAGGAGTGTGGATAGGCAAGTTTGGGAATTGGAAAATGTGGTGACAACTTTACACAACCCCAATGCGACACCTAAAGAACATGCGCCACTAACTTTCTCTCAAAATGCTACTATGCAAGAAATAGTCGCCATAGTTGATAAACTAGTCGACCAAATCACACAATTAGAAGACGAGATCATGAGAATGAGGGAACTAGCTACAATCAATGGAGTATGGGCCGATGATGATGAAGACGAGTATCTCATTGAACACTCCCTAGTCAAGGAAATAGTCCAAAATGGTGAAGACCAAGATGTGGACCACCTAACTCGTTCAGGGCGTCCATATCAAAGCACTACACAAAATGGTCCAACCAATGTTATCACACCAAATGATAACGAAGATGACTCTACTGATCATTTGCTCAAGCAATTACAGAAGACAAAGGCTGATCTTTCAGTCTGGCAACTAATAGCAAGCTCATTCCCATATTGCCAAGCTTTACTGCAAGCTTTGGCCAAACTAAATGTAGCACATAACTCCACACCTGACGATGTAGTCAACTTGGTCTTCCAAGAATCACCAAAGTTAAGTAATCCTATTAATTTCTCAGATGAAGATTTGCCACCCTTTGGTACTAGCCACAACTTGTCTCTTTACTTCACCGTCATTTGCTTAAAGAAGAATGTGCCAATGACCTTGGTGGATGATGGCTCAGCGGTCAACGTCATACCCCTGAAAACGGCATATAAATTAGGCATAAAAGAGTCGGATTGGACCCCTACCAATCAAGGTGTTCGCGCATATGATGGTACACGATGAAAGGTAGTAGGGCTTGTTAACCTAACCATAGCCACAGGACCAATTGAGCGAAAGGTTAGCTTCCAAATAGTGGACATCGAAGCTTCCTTCAACATACTTCTAGGAAGACCCTGGATTCACGCTTCCAAAGCGGTAACATCCACCCTTCACCAAAAGATCAAGATCCCACTAAATGGCAAAGTGGTGACGATCACTTCGTCACCCATCAAGGCAATAATCGAAAAGAAGTCAAATAATCAAGTCCTTGCGGATCCAGTATATAAACTTGGGGGCTTTCAAAGCATAAGTGTCATAGAAAGTGAATTGGCACCCCTATACTACGATCCCTACTCCAACTTGGTGGTCAACGACATACTCAAATCCCAGGGATACTTCCCTGTAATGCCTTTGAACCCTACCCGAAGAAACACCTTCGCACCCTACAAGGAAGGCAACTCAAAGAGAATACCACTTGGACTAGGATACAAACCCACTAAAGAGGAAGTTCTCGAGATGCTCGCTCAAGTTCTAAGCCGTAAGCACATAGGAGTCCAAATGCGACCATATTTCCCTACCCTAAATGGATACTTTGTTAGGGAAGGAAGTCAAGAACTCTTTCACGGATTTCCCGAACCTTGGCACTACCTCGGAAGGAAGCTAGCCGGAATCGAGATCTTTCACGATTGTTACTTCATTCCTCCAGAAACGGTTCCTACCGTCAAAGCCCGTCAAGCACCTTGCTTAGACGAACTAGCTGTTAGTCTACTATTTGGAGAAGATCGATTTGTTAAAACCGCGCAGGATGAGATCATTACCATGATACTTCAAGACGATCACTTCAACCCTACCGCGTTAAACACAGAAACAAACGCGAACCAGTAGAAAGGATGGAGAAAATCAATCAAGTGGAACAACAATCAAGGAAGACTCTTAAAGATCACAACTGGAGAAGGAGAGATGTTCAAAGGAGAACCAGAAGACGATGAATTCGAGTCAGAGTCAGAGTCGGAGTCTAGAAAAGTCGCTAAGGCGTCTCCTCCTGTCGTCACCCCCATTCCCTTTGTTTCTCCTAGCTTAGCCTCAAATAAGTGATAGTTCGGGAAATGTCCCAACAATCGTCCCTTTACCGCCACCGACCACGATCAAATGGCTTCTTTGTTTCAACTTTTCTCAAACTTTAATATGAATAAATCGAGTTCTCGCTTACTCTTTGTGTTATCTTGAGTGCATTGCATTTACGATGATAATCGAGGATGACCCAGACCCAGACTCAATTGAGATACCTCCCTACGTAGCCAAAGAAATACTACAAGAGGGGGAAGGGGGACCAGTAATAGAGAACACCGAACCCATCAATGTAGGAACCGAACTAGAACCCGAAGAACTTAGGATAAGAACTACCCTGAACCCCACCGAAAGGGCCAGTTTCATAGACCTCCTACACGAGTTCAAAGACATTTTAGCTTGGTCCTACAAAGACATGCCAGGGATCGACAGGGATATCGCCGAACATAGAATCCCAATTAAGCCAGGTTTCAAGCCCGTGAAACAGAAGTTTCGTCGAATGAGAACAGAATGGGCTCTCAAGATTAAAGAAGAAGTCGATAAGCAATTCAAAGCCGGGTTCATCAAAGTTTCCGAGTACTCTGACTGGGTAGCCAACATAGTACCTGTACCCAAAAAGGATGGGAGAATCCGTGTTTGTGTTGATTTTAGGGACTTAAACAAAGCAAGCCCTAAAGATGACTTTCCTCTACCACATATCGACATACTGGTGGACAATACCGCAGATCACGCGTTACTATCCTTCATGGATGGGTACGCGGATTATAACCAAATCAAAATGGCCATAGAAGACATGCATAAGACCGCCTTTGTCACTCAATGGGGAACCTATTGCTATACGGTCATGCCATTTGGGTTAATCAACGCCGGCGCTACATATCAACGCACCGCAACTACACTCCTACATGACATGATGCACAAAGAAGTTGAGGTATACGTAGACGACATGATTGTCAAGTCCAAGGATAGAGAGAGGCATATTGCGAACCTTCGCAAATTATTCTTAAGGCTACGAAAGTACAACATGAGGCTCAATCCTCAGAAGTGCGCATTCGGAGTAACATCTGGCAAACTTCTGGGATACGTCGTTAGCCAACAAGGTATAGAAATAGACCCTTCCAAGATCAAAGCTCTGATCGAAATGCCACAACCTCAAACGGAAAAAGAAGTCAGAGGATTCCTGGGAAAAGTGCAATATATAAGTCGATTCATATCGAAACTCACCATGATTTGTGAACCTATCTTCAAGAAGCTCAAGAAAACGGATCACACCATGTGGGATGATGACTGTCAGAAGGCATTTGACCGAATCAAGGAGATATTAGCTAAACCACCAGTGCTCATGCCACCTCAACGAGATCTACCTCTTGGTTTGTATCTCACAGTAACCGAAACGGCCATGGGCGCCTTGCTAGCTCAAACCGTAGGAAAGGAAGAAATGGCTATTTACTACCTTAGTAAGAAGTTTTTGGAGTACGAGTGCAAATACTCACAACTCGAAAAGACATGCCTCGCTCTTGTGTGGGCAACGAAGAAGCTACGCCATTACATGCTTAGCTACTCCGTCAAAATATACTCCAAAATGGACCCAGTCAAATACCTCTTCGAGAAACCTGTCCTCAACGGACGCCTAGCAAGATGGACTTTGATGCTCTCGGAGTTCGATCTCAAATACGTGCCCTTGAAGATTATAAAAGGGCGTGCCGTCGCCGAATTCTTTGCAGAAAATCCCATCAATGATGCACAAACAATAGATACTTTGTCATTTCTAGACGAGGATATACTCCAAACCGATGTAGACTCCTGGGACCTTTACTTTGATGGAGCATCAAACTTAAGAGGATTTGGAATAGGAGTGTTGCTCATTTCTCCTGAAGGCGAGCATACACCAATCTCTGTCAAACTCGACTTCGAGGTGACAAATAATGCTGCAAAATACGAAGCTTGTCTCATTAGACTACAAGCGGCAGTGAGCTTAGGCATTAAAAACCTCCGAGTACATGGGGATTCATCCCTGATCATCAATCAAGTTACGGGATCTTGGAAATCCGAAGCGAAAGCCTATCACCTTACCAAGCTAGAATAGACCAAGTTGCCCAATTCTTTGATCACGTGACCTATCTACACCTACCTCGGGAATAAAATAAATCAATTTGCAGATACTCTTGCAAAACTAGCATCTTTGATTAATATGCCATATGACATGGTGAAAATGCCTTTATGCATCGAACGACGGTCAGAGCCAGCTTATGTCCACCAAATCATCGATGAAGAGGAAATCGCAGAAGAACCATGGTTCCAAGCAATCCTAAATTTCAAGCTCAACGGTACCTATCCACCGGATATGGACAAAAGGGGACAAGGTGCTATATGCCTACTAGCTTCCCAATACGTTCTCATGCAAGGAGAGTTATACAAAAGAACACCTCTTGGTGTAATCCTACATTGCCTTGATCATTCACAGGCACAGAAAGTGATGGAAGAAGTCCTTGATGGAGAATGCGGTCCTCACATGAGTGGGCCCATGATGGCAAAGAAAATCACACGTTTGAGGTATTATTGGACCACAATGGAATCCGATTGCATCAAATATGTAAGACATTGCAACAACTGCCAAATCTTCGGGAATGTACAACATGTCCCTCCTTCATTACTTTATACGATGACATCTCCCTGGCCATTTTCTGCCCGGGGAATTGATATAATCGGGAAGATAACCCCAGTCGGAACAGGAGGTCACTGTTTCATCCTAGTGGCAATCGACTATTTCACCAAATGGGTAGAAGCGGCTTCCTACACTAGTTTCACGGCTAAAAACGTGGCAAAATTCATACAAAACAACATCATCTGTCGATACGGTTGCTCACATGAGATCATTAGTGATAACAGATCACATTTCCAAGCTGAGACTGAGCAATTGCTAGCCAAGTACAAAATTAGGCACCATCACTCTTCGCCATATAGACCACAGACTAATGGCGCGGTAGAGGCGGCAAACAAGAACGTTGTCACAATTCTCAAGAAAATGATTGACAACTATCGAGATTGGCCAAGGAAAATACCCTTTGCTTTGTGGGGATATCTCACATCTGTTAGGACGCCCACTGGGGCCACCCCTTTCTATTTGACCTACGGCATGGAGGCTGTACAGCCAGTCGAGTTAGAAATACCATCATTGCGTATCTTACTCGAAAGTCAAATCCCGGAATCTGATTGGAAGATGGATAGATATGAAGAACTCATCCTCCTGGATGAACGTAGGCTACGCGCCTTGCATAATGTCCAAACCTATCAAGCACGTATCAAACGAGCTTTCAACAAAAGGGTCAAGCCAAGAAACATCAAGGAAGGAGACTTAGTACTCAAGTCGGTCAGAGCTCTTTTACCTGTCGATCCACGGGGAAAATTCAAACCTAATTGGGCTGGGCCATTTCTAGTCAAGTCCATACTTCCAGGGGGTGCGGTTAGAATCACAGACCTAGATGGGAATGAATTTGCCAACCCGACAAACCTTGACCAACTAAAGCGGTATTATGCCTAGAATAGGAACAAAAACGCGCCTCGCGTAACCTCACGTGTCGCTCTTGTGGCACTAAATAAACGGCCCCTGGCCAAGCTGAAATAAGCTAATGTCACTATGCTCTTGCATCTTGACAATTCGTCATCCTCATATCATCAAATAAACTAAATTGCACCTTAAGAGTAAGTAAAAGCTCATGCTTATCTTCTAAGTTCATTACAAGCTCTTGCTTAGAACAATTACTCTTTTACATTTACTCGAACTACGTGCAAGGGTTTGATTTCATTTTTAAATGAATACGTAGGCAATCCTTCCCAGGATACAACCCATTAATTTCAAAATGTAAATAGAAGGACATTTGCAGTTGCATTTGGAATTCGACAAGAATAATAAATAGAAAATCACAACGGTTTCATAACCAATTAACCTTTTTTATTTCATTCATTTAATAATAATAATACGTTACATAATAAAAATAAAAATAGGCTAGGATTCTAAAAACCCCACCTTCTTATTACAATAATAATAATAATAAATAATAATAATAAAGACTTGGGCTATTCCTCCATTTTCCCTTTGCCCTTGTCGTTCTTGTCATATTTCTTGTCACGACCTCGAGCCGAACGCTCTTGCGCCACTTCAGAACTAATCACCAACGGTCTTTCTCGAGGCACAGCCTTCCCATTCTTGTCAATCACTTTGTCCACGACAGTCGAGGTCTTTGGTTTCTTTGAAGGATGAACAACTCGAAACCCGGCTTCTTCCTCTCCCTCAGTCAGATGCTTCTCTTTCTCCTTTTCCACCTCGCGCACCTTGTAGTCAATGGGCTCGCGCTTCCTCAATCTCTCGCGCTCCTCCGGAGTAGTAGCTTTCCTACATCGCAGATAGGAATCCGACACCCATAAGGCACTAACAGAAGAGTTCAAGAACCATACATTTCTTTGAGCCCATCTAATGGCCCACTCCCTTCGACTCTCAGTAGTAAGCGCCATGACAGTCTGCGGGACAGTGTCAAGCTTCGGGATTGTCTGTTTCAGTCCAACCTGTCTTATCAGCCTTTCCGGGAAGATGCATACCATGAATTCCAAGCCAGGAATGCGCACAGATCGGGTAGGATCCAAGGAAGACACTCCAGTGACAGATTTCAGATGCCCCCATGGTACAATCCACCTAATCAAGGGGCCATCATCACTCTTTAATTTGTTTTCCCAATAATTACAGACTCGAGTGAAGTCCACCATGTAAAGCCTGGTCCTCATTGCAATCGAGCGAGCATGATAAGAAGGAACATGAACTGGGGGCTCGATCAATCGAAGACGCTCCATAAGCCAGACCTACCAAAAGCGGGTATTAGAAAAAAAGAAAAAAACAAAAACAAAAGAAAAAACAAAAAAAAAAGAAGAAGAAAACGAAAAAAAAAAGACGAAAAAAAAAGAAAAAAAAGAAGAAAAGTGTTCTTTTACCTGCAAAATGACGGGACTTCCCAAGTACGGTAGGTTGCGATTGGCTTTCCTATTATCCAAGCCCAATAGGATCTCTCCTAAGCATAAACAGGCCGGGCTCCTGCCTCCTGCGCAGCTCTATTTGCTCAACTAGGCCCAGGAGACGGGGATCACCTCTCAACTCTTCATCCACATGCCCTTGAAGGACATATACGTGCAACAAGCAAAATCCGAATGCCCTTCGCCTAGCAACATAAGAAATGGTGGGGTCGACCCTGTTAATGAATCGGTCAATGAAGTCCAACATTCGCACTCCTTTTGAGGTCACTAAACGGTCCACCTCAATTCTTGTCAACCCAAGCAAGTCTCTAAATTTGTTCTTATACCCTTGTGAAGTAGAAGGAATAGCAGGCAAGTGTTCTGGGTCCCACCCACCGATCGTAGCAATTTCTTCAGGAAATGGGCAAATGTCGCCTCCAGGGAACGCAAAGACATGATAATTCGGGTCCCAATAATCAAGACAAGCATCTAAGAATGGTTTGACAACCTTGATAAGCTTCAAACTCAACAAAGATCCAAGATTATAAGCACCCATATCGTGCTTCTCCATGTTGGAAAACTCATTGGTCCACTCTTTTAGACGAATCTCTAAAGTATTCATGATGAGTGATTATTTTGAAGATTTTATGTAATAAGACGAATAAGAGACGGAAGAATTGTGTGAATAAAACTTCTATCGACGTCTCTATTTATACTAAAATCTGTTTCCTAAAATCCGCGGAAACGGATACACTGGGAACAAAGCGCAGACTGCTGCGCCTCTTCAAAGGGACGCAGCTCCTGCTGCGCCTCTTCCTCAACAACGTTTCTGTGATTTTCCGCGTTGGATCTTTCCTAAATTCCTCGGCGAATAATTTCCTATTCCTACGGGTTATTATTTTGGTAAATACGTCAAAATTGCCATAGTTCGTGTTTCCTAATTCCGCGGGCACGCATTTTGAGGCAATATCAACATTTTCGTCATTTTAACACACTTATATATTTTCATTTTAGGAAATCATTTTCATTTTAATTTATTTCAAAACTTATATTTATTCCTTTTATTTAAACATTTTACTCCCGTCCTACATTACATTTCTAACTTATAGATCTCTATTTTTTTCCCTTTTTTAGGGGTAACCCTCCCTACCGTCCGGTCATTTCTGGCAAATTTTTTGCATTTTTGGCACTTTCTTTTGCATGTTTTTGGCACTTTTGAGTCATTCGTTCTGCGCTAATTTAAGCCGTATATACAAATGTATGTTCTATGTAATTTCTATGTAAATTTCGGCAGCATGACGGCATACACCGTCATCCACCAAACCTGTTCAAAGCTAACCTGCAGGTACAAGCAACACAACCCAGCAGTAAAGGCGTTCAGGCCATCATATATACAGCCAAAAGAGGGATATGTACAACAAACTGGGGGCTCGAGCCCCGAGCAAAATCCAAAATGTCCAAAACATAGGTCCTAAAATGTACAAATGTGCAAGATACAACCAACAACAAACAAACAACAAAAACAAAACTACTATCGGTCGCCTTCTAGCTCCACAACTCTCACCTCGAGAGCAGCAACCTCAGCATCGCGAACCTCAAGCTCCCTCAACAAGCGAGTTGTCTCCTCCCGAGACTGGGCCAGCTCTCGCTCCAGCTCACGATCCCCCTGCAAACAACAAAATTGGCTCATGTCAATCATTTCAAGCAATTATAAGTTGGAAAATCAAAGTTCAAAAATGAAATAGACGAAAGGTTCATACCTGACGACCTCGACCGCCGACAAGTGCCTCGACGGCAGTTGCTCGCAGCCGGTTGACCACCCTCCATAACGCCACAAACCGAGACGGCGCAACCTGCATTTTCAAAAGAAGTTCTCAATAATTGGGTAAGTTCAATCAAATGTGTTCTTACACAATAATCATGCAAATTAGAGGCTCACCCTCCGAATCAGATGCTGCCAATCGTCCAGGCCAGCATCCGTCATAGCCACGTCAAAGTCACGCAGCTCGGAGATCGTCGTCCTCCCGGTGGTGTCAGTGTACTCAAGGGTCTCGGGGTACTCTGGGGGCTCGATGCCCTCCGCCTCAACCTCCTGCAAAGTCAAATGTTTCTCATTAATCGATGATCTTTCATCGTATTCTTAAAATCAAAAATAAAGGAGAGTGAGATGCTCACCACAACCGGCCAGTACGCCAACCTCCCGTAGAGGAACGCCGAGTAGTCCTCACCAGGAAGCAAGAGGGCGTCACCACCAACGCCAGCCAAGTCAGCCTCCCTCTCAGCCTCAGAAGGCTCCCTGAACATCATCTTAGGAGGATCGATGGGAACCGTCAAGACATCCCGAGAACACTGACGAGCCAAGCGCTCGCCCAAGTACCACACAGGACCCATCGACGTCCTCAGCAGCAGCCGGCTCGAGCTCCTAGATCGAAGGACCTCAGCCACAAAAGGAGGCGCTCCAGCGTACTCCGCCCAAGGCCGGGGCACCCACTGGAAAAGACAAACAATCGTCTTTGACAGGTGTTTCGACACGCCTTCATTATATTCCCCCAGTGAGAGTAAGCAGATCGACAATCCCTCTCGAGACATGGAGATAAGTTCCTGATAAGGTTTCCCAACACGAGAGTTCGCGACATACAATCGTCCTTCTCATGTCCTTCCGAAGTTTGTTTGAAGAGGACCCAAGCAGATTTCTCCCAGCAGTTCCCGCCTGTGTCCTGCTACTCACAATATTTCTTGTTTCCCCGCGGAGTGCGATAAAGGTGTCGTTCTCCAGAAGTTCCCAAACCCGTAGAGTTCTTACACTCGAGCTTTAGTTACCCCTTAAGTTGAACTTATATTTGACCGCCTTCCCATTGATGCTTTCCTTTAGGGTCCCACACCCTAGCACAATCCTTGCTTATCTTTTAGGTCTTACCCTTAGCTCCTACGCTTACCCTTAGCTCCTACGCTTATCCTTAGCTCCTACGCTTACCCTTAGCTCCTATGCACCTCCGGAAGCATCTCGAGAAGAAGTCTCAGGTATGGTCTCTTCTTATGGCTGGCGAGCCTCCTTACGTAGTCTAATGGACTTTAAATGACCCTCCCCGATAGTCGACAGACTCTAAAATGTTCCCGACGACAGGACCTTGGTTCAGACCCCTTGAGCCGCCTCGCGTCGCCATAGTCGTCAGGTTGTAATCTTCGATTGACCTGATGGCTATACTTTGACTTTCGCCTTGTCCAAGCCTCAGTCAAAGTGGGGGCTCTGTAGATACTTCATTTCTGCACCTCCCGCAAACCACCCGGTGATGATTGGGCCGCATGTTTGGTACGCGGAACGATTTGTGACAGTTCGTAAGTTTATCGTCAAGTGATTGCTCAAACACTGATGTCTACATCTTAGTTGTCATCTACGCGCCGATACGGTCGTTTTGACAGTAATTAGAGTACATTTGGAGTCCGGGCCTAAAACCGTCTTCATTTTCTGATAACCGTTAAAACCCGAGTCAGAATGTTCTGGAATGTTCCGGATATTTCTATTCCATATTTTATAAATATTTCATAATCTTTTAATCTTTGGTAAACAATTTCCCGTAATATTCATACAAAATATTAAGGAAAATAAGATTATCCCGTTATTCCATAAATTAAACACGGAAATCTTTCTTCCGCAGGAGGAAACCACCCAGGAACAGACGCAGCAGGTGCCGCGCCTCTTCCAAGAGACGCAATGACTGCTGCGCCTCTTCCCAGGTCCTTTTCTGCGTGTTTTTCGTATCGTTTTCATATCTTTTCGAGATTTACTTCCAAAGTTTCTCTGAAAACCTTATTCCTTCACGTGATTAGTATAAATAGGAGCCTTCGCTCCTCATATTTCTCACGCGAGTGTCCGCCCTTCTCCTCTCCCTTTGCATTCTAGACCACGTTCTTACTTTTTGGCGTCTACGTGCTTGAACTTTCGACCACGTAATCTCGGATCTTTCTGAGTACCAGCCTCGTTTTGCATGACCGACCAATTTGACCAACTCCACAACTAATCAACTTAATTAATCTTAATCGTTTTCCTCTTACGAGGGCACTTTCGTTACATTCTAGTCGAGCATCACTAAACGTTAACTTAGTTCATCTCGTTTCGTCAAACATGTAAGTCTGAGGGTGTAAATCCTTCTTTATTTATTGTTATTTACTTTTTTGTATCACTAATATAAGATTTATGTCGAAAATACTTATTAAAACCGATTTATAAAACCTCGTTTAAAACCCCTTTTTACGGATTATCAGAAGATAACCGTCGAGAAAGGACGCAGCAACTGCTGCGCCTCTTCGAAGTAGCGCAGTGCCTGTTGCGCCTCTTCGTGAGGCTGCCGCAGTTCCTGCTTTCTTCTTCCTTCGTCCTCTGTAATTCGTTCGCTTTTTATTTGTTTTCGTTTGTTTTCGTCAATTCTTTGATATAATAGCATAATAATCTCACATGTACACTGTTTATCATCGTTAGCATATAATTAATCATCAAATCCGACCTTAAATCCCTTATAATCCAATATTTGCGGGTATTCGTCATTAAAGTCAATCCGGGTTGTAGAAATTCGATTCATTCATATCGGGTTTCTGGAATTCGATCTTTGATATATTCCCATCTGTTTATTGTCATATTCATCGTTTATTCGTCATTAGTTCTTCATTAATTTGTCGTATTTAACCTATTTAGTTCACCCATGTCATTAATCAATCGTTCATCCATGTAAATAATTCGTTTGCTTTCGTTTCATCCATGTTTATTGCTTTTATGACTCATTCATATGTCATTGATGAATTAAATCACTTCCATCCGAGTCAAATATCATGATCAATCCTTAAAATCACCAATTAATATTAACGATTTGCAGTTCCGGCTTCACAGCCAGAACTCGCCCTTGGAATAGACGCAGCAACTGTTGCGCCTCTTCCATAGGGCGCAGTCCTGCTGCGCCTGTTCCAGGTTGACTTCTGTCTCTGAACTTCCGTTCTGCCTTGACCTGATTAATTAGTTTACGTATAATTAACTATTAACCGTATTATCGCCTAATGATTTGTTCGTTAATTCATTCTTTTATTCTTTTTCTTAAATTATCCGTTTTAAAAGTATTTTCGACATAAATCACTAAACCCGATGTAATTATTGTAATTTTTAATTATTGTAATTTTTATCATTATAATTTTGTTTATTGTACTTTGTATCACTTGTATGTTTTCACATGTAATTGAATCCTAAATCCCGACCTTGACATTAATTGTATGCTAAAATTAATTGTTCACCGACTTAGTCTAATCTTCACATGCTAGGATCAAAACTTGGATGTTGCATTGCATGCATATAATCGACAATATATCGAGTATGAATAATTTCCCTGATCATTAGTAGAGGCCGCTATCGAGGCGGGCGGGATTAGGTGTTCGATCAAAAGAGCTTCCTAATACGTACCCTAACCCCTTACTCCAGATCTCTGTGAACATCCGTGTTCATTGGCATCCACGAGAGTCATTCTAGACATAGAACGCTAAGGGTAACGAGTTCTTGGTGTTCATGTCACTACTTTGTGTCTTGACATGACACGAGGTATTCGAACGGTTCCAATTTCCCATAAAAATTGGTGGTGACTCCACAAATGCAAACGCGTGTTCTCTTCCTTTCCCAAGCGCCCCCGTGGGCCCGCGTCCACATAGAGATTTAAGTTCAATTACATGTGAAGGCATACAAGTGAGAATAAAGAAATACAATAAAAATATAATAACGAAAAATTACAATAAAGAAAATTACAATAATTACATCGGGTCAATCGATTTATGTCGAAAACACTTTTAAAACGGATGGTTTTAGAAAAGGAAGAATAAATGAATAAACGAACAGAAATTAGGAAGATAATACTATTAATAGTTAATTAAATACGTAAACTAATTAAACTAGGTCAAGGCAGAACGGAAGTTCAGAGACAGAAATCAACCTGAAACAGGCGCAGCAGGACTGCGCCCTCTGGAAGAGGCGCAGCAGTTGCTGCGTCTGTTCCAAGGGTGAGTTCTGGCTGTGAAGCCGGAACTGCAAATCGTTAATATTCGTGGGTGAATTTAAGGATTGATTATGATATTCGACTCGGATGAAAGTGATTTAATACATTAATTACATATGAATGAGTCATAAAAGCGATAAAACATGGATGAGGAGAATGCAAACGAATTAATTACATGAATGAAAGATTGATTCGTGACATGGGTGAACTAAATAGGTTAAATATGACGAATTAATGAAGAATTAATGACGGATAAACGATGAATATGATAATAAACAGGTGAGAATATATCAAAGATCGAATTCCAGAAACCCAATATGAACGAATCGAATTTCTACAACCCGGATTGATTTTAATGACGAAAACCCGCAAATATTGGCTATAAGGGATTTAAGTCGGGATCTAATGATGAATTAATTACTAATGGTAATGAACAATTTACATGTCAAATTATTATGCTATTATGTCAAGGAATTGAAGAACAAACGAAAACAAATAAAAACAACGAATTGACAGAGGACAAAGGAAGAAGAAAGGAAGCAGGAACTGCGGCAGCCTCACGAAGAGGCGCAGCAGGCACTGCGCTCCTTTGAAGAGGCGCAGCAGTTGCTGCGTCCTTTCTCGACGGTTGCCCTCTGATAATCCGTAGAAAGGGATTTAAAGCATGGTTTTATAAATCGGTTTTAATTGTATTTTCGACATAAATCTTACATGATGATTACAAAAAGTAACAATAAGTAAAAGAAGGATTTACACCCTCAGACTTACATGTTTGACGAAACGAGATGACTAAGTTAACGTTTAGTGATGCTCGACTCGAATGTAGCGAAAGTGCCCTCGTAGGAGGAAAACGATTAAGATTAATTAAGTTGATTATGGTGGAGTTGGTCAAATTGGTCGGTCATGCAAACGAGGCTGGTACTCAGAAGGATCCGAGCTTACGTGGTCGAAAGTTCAAGCACGTAGGCGCCAAAAAGTAAGAACGTGGTCTAGAATGCAAAGGGAGAAGAGAAGGGCGGACACTCGCGTGAGAAATATGAGGAGCAAAGGCTCCTATTTATACTAATCACGTGAAGGAATAGGGTTTTCGGAGAAACTTTGGAAGTGAATCTCGAAAAGATATGAAAAGATACGAAAACTACGCAGAAAAGGACTTGGGAAGAGGCGCAGCAGTCACTGCGTCCCTTGGAAGAGGCGCAGCACCTGCTGCGTCTGTTCCTAGGTGGTTTCCTCCTACGGAGAAAGATTTTCGTGTTTAATTTATGGAATAACGGATTAATCTTATGTTCCTTAATATTTTGTATGAATATTACGGGAAATTCTTTACCAAAGATTAAAAGATTGTGAAATATGGAATAGAAATACCCGGAACATTCCAGAACATTCTGACTCGGGTTTTAGCGGTTATCAGAAAATGAAGACGGTTTTAGGCCCGGACTCCAAATGTACTCTAATTACTGTCAAAACGACCGTATCGGCGCGTAGATGACAATTAAGAGGTGGAGATCAGTGTTTGAGCAATCACTTGACGATAAACTTACGAACTGTCACAAATCGTTCTGCGTACCAAACATTCGGCCCAATCATCACCGGGTGATTTGTGGGAGGTGCAGAAATGAGGTATCTACAGAGCCCCCACTTTGACTGAGGCTTGGACAAGGCGAAAGTCAAAGTATAGCCATCAGGTCAATCGAAGATTACAACCTGACGACTTGTGGACATGGGCCACAGGGGCGCTTGGGAGGAGAGAACAAGCGTTTGCATTTGTGGAGTCGCCACCAATTTATTGTGGAAAATTGGAAACCGTTCGAATACCTCGTGTCATGTCAAGACACAAAGTAGTGACATGAACACCAAGAACTCGCTACCCTTAGCATTCTATGTCGAGAATGACTCTTGTGGATGCCAATGAACACGGATGTTCACAGAGATCTGGAGTAAGGGGTGAGGATACGTATTAGGAAGCTCTTTTGATCGAACACCTAATCCCGCCCGCCTCGATAGCGGCCTCTACTAATGATTAGGGAAATTATCTATACTCGATATGTTGTCGATTATATGCATGCAATGCAACATCCAATAAATTGATCCTAGCATGTGAGAATTAACTAGGTCGATGAACAAGTAATTAGCACATAAATTGGGGTCGAAGTGAATGTTAGATTAATTACATGTAAATGTCAAGTAAATAAATCATACATAATAAATACGAATATGAAATAAAGAAATAAATTACAATTGATAAACTTGAATTTACGTCATAAACATGCCCAAAAGAGTTTTAGAAATAAAATAAAAGAATAAATGAAAATTAGAAAATTGGAAAAAATAAGGAAATTGGAAATTGATTTAAATTAGGAAATTTGGAAAATAAGGAAATTTGAAGAAAAGGAAAATTTGGAAAATAAGGAAAATATGAAAATTTGGAAAATAAGGAAAATATGGAAATTTGGAAAATAAGGAAAATATGGAAAATATGTCGAATTATGGTGATAATAAGAATAATAGTTAATTAAAATCCTAATTAGAAACCCTACGTAAAAACGAGAAGAGTTCAGAGGCAGAAACCACCTTAGAACAGGCGCAGCATCTGCTGCGTCCTCTGGAAGAGGCGCAACACTTCCCGCATCTGTTCTTGAGTTGGGTTCTGACTGTGAAAGTTAGACTCGCGGTTTTTTAATGTTCGTTGGTTAATTTACATTGATTTATTGATTGATAACTCGAGTAGAAGTGATTAATTGATTACATGCATCTGGGATCGTCATGAAGTGAAAGAAAACAATTTAAAACGAATTATTATAAGTTAGATATTTTTTACGATGTTGAAATTGATTTATTTACAAACTTGAAGTTAATGGTGGAAACAAAAGATTACGAATTGATGAAGAAAACAGATTTAAAACATGTATCAAAGACGAAATCAAGGGACTTGATATGAACGAATCGAGTCTCTAAAATCCGAGTTTGAGTTTGTGACGAAAACCCACAAATATTAATTATTAAGGGATTTAAGTCGAAAATTATTGAAATGGATTCATAAAAACTAATTTGAAAATTACTAGGTGAAATAAGGGAAAGAACGAAGAAAGAAAAATAAAAGACGAAAGGAACAAAAACCCGAGGAAGAAGAAGAAGTGCATCAACTGAAAGCAGCCCCTGGAAGAGGCACAACAGATGCTGCACCCTTTCCAGAAGGCGCATCAGTTGATGCGATTCTTCCCCACGTCAGATCTGTGTTACTTCCGTTAAAAAGGATTTTAAAAGACGGTTTCGAGCATGCTTATGACATAAATTCTTACATTAATTATAATACAGAAAATAAATACATTAAATAAAATTGGGATTTTACACCCTCAGACTTACATGTTAGCGTCGCGAGATTTAACTAAATCGGTTTTTAGTGGTAACTCGACTCGATCAATAATGCAAATATGAAAGTGCCCTTGAAAAAGGATTTAAAAGCAAATTGAATTGATTAATTGATTATGGTGTAGTGGAGTTGGTCAAATTGGTCGGTCATGCAAAACGAGGCTGGTACTCGGAAGGATCCGAGCTTACGTGGTCGAAAGTTCAAGTACGTAGGCGCCAATAAGCAAGAGCGTGGTCTTAGAATGCAAAGGGAGAAGAGAAGGGCGGACACTCGCGTGAGAAATATGTGAGACCGAAGGTCTCTATTTATACTAATCACACGACGGAATTATGGTAAGAGTAAGACACGGAAGGAAAGATCCGAAAATAACCGACTTAGGTTAAACACGGAAACTTGGACAAAAAGAAAACCTTGAGGAAAAGGCGCAGCAGGTGCTGCGTCCCTTGGAAGAGGCGCAACACTTGCTGCGTCCTTTACTCAGCGGGTTCCTCCTGCGCAAGAAAACGCGTTTGACAGCCTGTCGTATTTTAAGCATAACTTTCTCTACAAGACTCGGATTAAGGTGATTTTGGCGGCGTTGGAAAGCTAAAAGAAATATCTAGAACTCTCTGTGAAATAGGCCTGACCCAAAAAAAGTCGTTATCACCTCGTAAAACGGGCCTAAAGGTTGGGTTGTCATTTTAACTAAATGAAATGCACATTTTGTAATGTAAACTTTTACTTTAGCCTAATGAAGTGATATGAGACTCGAAATGAGATATAATCTCAACATTTTATGACATCCTAACCTTAGGTAGACAAGTACATTGCTTTTGACTCGGGATTTGACGGTTTTAGGAAATGAAGACGGTTTTTGACCCAGACTCCAAATGTACTCTAATTACTGCCAAAACGACCGTAATGACACCTAGATGACGACCATGAGGTAGACACAAGTGTTTGAGTTACCTTTTATTAACTGATTTACGAAACGTCATAAAATCGAGACATATGCTAAACATGCGGCCCAATCATCACTGGGTGTTTGGCAGGAGGTGCAGAAATGAGGTATCTACAGAGCCCCCACTTTGACTGAGGCTTGGACAAGGCGAAAGTCAAAGTATTGCCATCAGGTCAATCGAAGATTACAACATGACGACTATGGCGACGTGAGGCGGTTCAAGGGGTCTGAACCAAGGACCTATCGTCGGGAACATTTTAGAGTTTGTCGACTCTCGGGGAGGGTCGTTTAAAGTCCATTAGACTACGTAAGGAAGCTCGCCAGCCATAAGAAGAGACCATACCTGAAATTCCTTCCTTGAGATGCTTCCGGAGGTGCATAGGAGCTAAGGTTAAGCGTAGGAGCTAAGGGTAAGCGTAAGAGCTAAGTGTAAGACCTAAAAGCTATATAAGGATTGTGCTAGGGTGTGGGACCCTAAAGTAAAACATCGATGGGAAGGAGACCAAATATAAGTTCAACAGAAAGGGGTAACCAAGGTTTGGGTGTAGGAACTCTAAGAAAAGGTGATCCTAAAGGATTATGATCCTAAAGAGAAAAGGTTATCCTAAGGGAATATGATCCTAAGGGTAGAAGTGTATGAACTCTAGGGAGTTTGGGAACCTAAAGAGCTGGGTGTATGAACCTGGGTATACGAACCTAAAAAAAGACGGCTGGTATGGGAACATAAAGGCTTATGAACTTAAGAGGTGGGCTCATAGGGTTAAGTTTAGGAACTAATGGGTTACTAATTCTTGTTTTAAACGCATGCGTTTAAGATTTCTGAGGTATGAGAACTCCAAAAGGATTTATGGGTTTATGAACCTAAGGTCGTTGGTGTGGGGGATTAAAGGTTTATGAACCTTAAGGAAGCCATTTTCGGATCTAAGAATCTAGGGGGTAAGAATCCTAACTTTGTGTTTACGAACCTAAGGAATGAGGCTTTGGTTTGGGAACTTCTGGAGAACGACACCTTTCCCGAACTCCGTGAGGAAACAAACACGTCGGTAGATACTGCCGGGAGACATATGCTTGGGTCGTCTTCAAACAAACTTCGATAAGTCTTGGGGTTGATGTTGATCTCCATGTCTCGAGAGGGAAGATTGCCTGTCCGTGAACTCTCGCTGGGGGAACATAATCGGGAACTGATCTCCATGTCTCGAGAGGGAATGTCTATCCGTGTACTCTCGCTGGGGGAACATAATCGGGAATTGATCTCCATGTCTCGAGAGGGAATGTCTGTCAGTGTACTCTCGCTGGGGGAACATAATCGGGAACTGATCTCCATGTCTTGAGAGGGAATGTCTATCCGTGTACTCTCGCTGGGGGAACAGAATAGAGTTGTGTCGAAAGACCTGTCAAAGAAGAACCTCTCGTTGTGGCAAGCGAGGTCTTGATAAAGTATTGCTTCTGATACTTACCTGCATGGTTAGTAGCCACACAAGAATGCAATCTAATATATGCACGTAAGCGATTATCACATGGACCTCGAATGAGGAAACACATAGGTTTTGCAAAAGTCGTTTAAAACTTGTTTAAAGAAATTTGTCGTTTGTAATGCGTTATGCATATTCAATGGGCTTTAGACATAGGACTTGACATGACACATACCTTATATGGACGTGAAATATAGACTTAGGTTGGACTGACACGACACTAACTTAGATTTGACGCGACACAGGGATGACTTTGACAGACTTTGTTTAAGTATGCGCAGCCCTAGCCAAGTGTGGGTGACAATGCGTATCAGTTCCAAAGGTATAAGAATTGCAAGAATGATGAAGGCATATAAAGGCAAGGCATGAGCCATGGATCATCTGTCTACTAGGACATCTTTTGACATCGTTTTCTATAAAAGAGACTCCTCTTGAGGCATAATAACTTCGAGAATCGATCTAAGATCTCGTCGCTTGGGCCGAGTACTAGCTAAACTCAAATGAGAGAGGAATAAAGGAAGGGTGGCATCTCGGAAGAGAAGCCCCCCCAGGATGAGAAGATGGCTCTGGAATTTGGTAAAAAGGAGATTGGGCGACAAGAAGGAGCCCCCAGTATAGAGGTATAAATGGAAATTGTGGTTGGGATGTTAATTGAGGTTGGAAGGTTGAAAATTGAGGTTGAAAGTTAGGATGTTTGTGTCCTTGAGGACTGCCTACGTATTCATGTGAAGTGAAATCAAACCAGATCGTAGTTCTGAGGTTTGGTTAATTTTGTTTGGGTGTTATGGTTGTATTATTCTTGTGTAAGAAAAGACTGGCTGCGTATCCACCTGAAGAGGTGAAATCAAACCATGCTCGTAGTTCAAGTGTGTGCCTAAGCTTATGTTGTCAGGACCTTAAAGTGCAAGGGTCAGGAGGGTAAAATTCATTTGGTGACTCGAAGAACTGATTTGAGATAACTCCCTCTGATCATCGACCAAAGAGGTATAACTTATTTTGTAAAAATTCCTTGTCGTGTGAGCACATTTAGTGGACCCTAAGGATGAATATGGGTATGTCCCGTTCTGGGTAGCAAAGTATTTGAAGACTCCGTGTCTAGGTCAAGGTGAAACTGGATTGGATATTTGGAATGTGGAGCTCGGAATTAAGAGGCTTTGATGAGCAAATCTCTGGAGCTTGATTTTGTGGAGTTAAGGCTTTATAGGATTATGGCTTGTAATATGGCTTGGAAATGGAGTCTCTGACTCGATGTAGCCTGAGCACATAAAGGTAGGTTGAAATGACGTGGGATCAAGTTTCCATGTCTTGGCCCTAAAGGATGGGTATATTTGACAAGCTTTAGAGGATTCTCAAAATTCCTAACTATCTCCCTGGTAACGGTCTCGAGAAGGACTTAGGGCGTGTGATGTGTGAAAGGCTAAGTGAGGGTGCTAGCTAATCATCTTCATTGATGTCTTGATTCTATACTGTAACTTGATTCTATATAGACTTCAGGAGTATTCCGTTTAGTATTTGATTTCAGACTTGTTCTTGATTCAGATTCAGATTCTTGGTCTAGAATATATCTCGGCTTCTTGCTCAGATTTTTGATTCGGTTTTTTTGAAGATAACATTGACTTTGGATATTGAATTGACTTGATCGAGCTTTTTCTTTTGACTCTTTAGTCTTGGATTACGGGCATAATTGTGGCCTTGGATATTGACCTCAGTTTCTCTTGATTGAGCCTTTTGTCTTTGATCATGGCTCGTATCATCTTGGATTTGCTTGTTCTCATGAATTTGGTTCAGACTAGCACCTTTTGATGTGAAACGGGTTGGTCTTTTAGTAACATGGGTTGTTTACTGTAGGGAACAGGCTTGCCTTCCGTCATGGATCGTCAACAAGGGAGACGATCTGGATTCGTCCTAGAATCTCTTGAGATATGCTCTTCCTAGACTAGGGTTATATTGTGGTTTCTATTGCCAGACATGGAATAGGTAAGAAAAGAACACGGAGTTTTGGGTCCTCTACTACTTGGAATGGAACATCGACTAAGTGCACTCACATCGACTGTCATGTGTTGTTTTAAAATGTCTCAAATCAATTCTTGTTGTCACAGGAAATGGTAAAGGAAGAGATAGGATAGAATATATGGATGAAATGTGTATTTTTATTGAAATGAGTAATGAATGTACTTAACATAGACTCGAGAAGACACGTGACTCGTGGGACAGCCCCCAGATTGTCACTAGAAATGGAAATGGACACGAAAAAAAAGACACTATGACAAAGTCATGGGATAGAAAGCCTAAGACTCGGACTCGGACTTTGACTCGATTTCAGATCCAGACTCGTAATCATCGGCCCACGCTTGAACATTTATTCTTCCAGCAATTGGCTTCGGTATCTGGCTTTGAGCATTCACCCATTTGAGCACCTCGTCCTCATTATTGGGAACACTGGAAGGATAATAGTCAAGAAACGTTTCCTGATAAGTGGCATATCTATGAGGATTGCCTAAGCTGCCTTGTGGGCTAAAGGTTGAGAGGGACAACTTCCCACTTTCAATCATATCCTAAACGACATGTTTTAATTTGAAACATTTCTCTGTATCATGTCCTTTGCCTCTATGGTACTTGCAGTAGGCATTCTCATCCCAAAACCTAGACTTCTTTTCTGGATCTGGTGTAGGACCGATAGGTTTCAACATTCGTCGCTCCATGAGTCTATGAAGGGCATCGGTGTATGTAATACCAATGTTGGTAAATTTCCTAGGGGGTGTATCCTTCTTCTCGGAAGCCTTTGTAAATGACCTTGAAGAGTTGTTAGGTTTCTTTGACGAAGGCTCCATGAGGTTGTCTTTGTTGATTTTGATTCTTGGATGATAAGAACTAGGAATGGATTGCCCACTAGTTGCTTTCTCCTTAAGACTGCCAGGTTGAGGGTTTGTCTGAACACTTTTCATTTTGAGAGGTTGGGCATCAAGCTTCTTACTCATTTAAGCAAACTGGTTCTCAATGTTGGAAAGTCGAGAGTTTAGATTATCAATGGCTCCCTCTATCTTGGAAAGCATGAGCATTCCACTTTCGACATCGTCCTCCTTCGGCGCTTTGATTTCTTTGTCATCACGAGGATCGAGGAGAAGAGAAAAGTCTAGGAATGATTCTTCATCGTGTTTAGTGTTGTTAGACCCAAGAGGGTCGATTTTCTTGGATTGCCCGACAGAAGGTGGCTTAAGAAGCATGCCCTCTTCGATCATATCTTGGATGGTGTGTTTCAAGAGAAAACACTCTTCAATATCATGGCCTCTACCTTGTTGATATAAGCAGTATTTGTTGCCCTTCCAGAGGTTCACCTGTTTCTCTAATGGTGGATCCGGAGTCGGCCCTATTGGATGTAGCTTGCCTTGGGCAGAGAGTCTCTTCAAAGCATCGACATAAGACATGCCTAAATCGGTAAGCACCCTTTGATGCCTCCCAGGTTTCCTTTCAGCTGTTTTCGGCTTTCTAGGACGATGGTTATTGCAAGAGGTAAGCTTTGGACGACCTAGACTAGAGGTTTCTCTAGGTAGTGTGTTCTTTTCCACCATTCTATTCTCGAGGGTGAGGACGCGAATGCTCAAATTTTCCACTGTAGCTTGAACTCCTAGGACCATGGCATAAACGTCTTGGAGAGACACGGTGATTGTGGCTTGATCTGCCTCGTGACTTTTGCCGACGACGAACTTGCTGGATTCCTACTCGACAGAAATGACGCGCATTACAACTCGATTCGACATGGGATCACGCATACTAAGGCAACAAACAAAGGAAGGGACAAGATGACAAATCTAGACTTGACTTGTGAATTCGTGAAACGTCGTGAGCGACTTCTCGTGTTTGAATTCACGGTGCTTGACTTTAATTTTAGACTCGAGTGTTGACTTTGATGAAGTGATCCTTATATGATTGACCTTACAGACGGGATTGATGACACATGTTGATTCTAAGACGTGTGTTGTTTAAGACAGACTTGACTCGAGATTCGGGTTTGTGTGTCCCGAACGTGTCATTAGGAAAATTCAAGAGACGGATTTTGGAATGACCCGATGGGTTAGCCTCGAGTGCGTGAGTCGAGGTGTGGAAATGTTTAGATCCTAATTGAGTTGGGGTAGGGAGTCCAAAATGACGGCGTGACGCCTTAGGACTTGACTTGAATTTTGAAAAGACCCAAAATGTAAAGGAAGACGAGTTTATGACTCGACAGAGTTCCGACTAGGACATAGTCGGCTTGAAATTTGACTCTAACTTAGCCCAATTGAATTTACACATTTACATTAACATGTTGGAAAATATTTTTTTTTTTTTGGATTTTTTTTTGGTTTCTTTTTGTTTTTACGTTTTTTTTTGTTTTTGTATTTGGTTTTGAAATGGGTTTTAGGCCCGAAGTTTGACTCGACATATGGACAGAGTTTAGGCTTATTTTGCGCTATTTTGAAAATATTTTTATTTTGAAAAAGATTTTATTTTACAAAATGGTTTTGTTTACAAAATGGTGATCACATATGATACAAACATATATACAGGCATTATAACGAGATGCTGAGTGCATTTAAAAGGGTTTTGGTTTAAAGGGTGGGTTGCCATACCGAACAATCAAACTCGGGGTCTATGGAGAGGCTCGTACCAAACAAGAGTAAGGCCGATTCCTAGTCCATTTCCTCAAGTAGTGAAAGTCCTTGATACAAACAAGAGTAAGTACCATGGTAAGGATGACGTCAATCGCTATCCATCCTTAGGCCCAAATAAGAATTAGGACCGTTTAGACGGGACGATTGGTCGAATGGGTTGGGTTGGGCCTAGGAAGGCCGAATGAAACAATCTAGGAAGACCGAGTTATGAAAACCGACAATTGTCTTGTACAAACTATTACTTAACTTTGTTCAAGTTTCACCCTTTTGGCTACACATAAGTGTATTATCCCCAGCGGAGTCGCCAAACTGTGCACATGGGCCACGGGGGCGCTTGGGAACAAGCGTTTGCATTTGTGGAGTCGCCACCAATTTATTGTGGAAAATTGGAAACCATTCGAATACTTCGTGTCATGTCAAGACACAAACTAGTGACATGAACACCAAGAACTCGTTACCCTTAGCATTCTATGTCTAGAATGACTCTCGTGGATGTCAATGAACACGGATGTTCACAGAGATCTGGAGTAAGGGGTGAGGATACGTATTAGGAAGCTCTTTTGATCGAACACCTAATCCCGCCCGCCTCGATAGCGGCCTCTACTAATGATTAGGGAAATTATCTATACTCGATATGTTGTCGATTATATGCATGCAATGCAACATCCAATAAATTGATCCTAGCATGTGAGAATTAACTAGGTCGGTGAACAAGTAATTAGCACATAAATTGGGGTCGAAGTGAATGTTAGATTAATTACATGTAAATGCCAAGTAAATAAATCATACATAATAAATACGAATACGAAAGAAAGAAATAAATTACAATTGATAAACTTGAATTTACGTCATAAACATGCCCAAAAGAGTTTTAAAAATAAAGTAAAAGAATAAATAAAAATCAGAAAATTGGAAAAAATAAGGAAATTGGAAATTGATTTAAATTAGAAAAATTGGAAAATAAGGAAATTTGAAGAAAAGGAAAATTTGGAAAATATGGAAATTTGGAAAATATGGAAATTTGGAAAATATGGAAAATATGTCGAATTATGGTGATAATAAGAATAATGGTTAATTAAAATCCTAATTAGAAACCCTACGTCAAAACGAGAAGAGTTCAGAGGCAGAAACCACCTTAGAACAAAGCAAAGATCTGCTGCGTCCTCCGGAAGAGCGCTGACACTTCCCGCGTCTGTTCTTGATTGGTTCGACCGTGAAAGTCGACTCGCGGTTTTTTAATGTTCGTTGGTTAATTTACATTGATTTATTGATTGGTAACTCGAGTAGAAGTGATTAATTGATTACATGCATCTGGGATCGTCATGAAGTGAAAGAAAACAATTTAAAACGAATTATTATATTACGATGTTGGAATTGATTTATTTACAAACTTGAAGTTAATGGTGGAAACAAAAGATTACGAATTGATGAAGAAAACAGATTTAAAACATGTATCAAAGGCGAAATCAAGGGACTTGATATGAACGAATCGAGTCTCTAAAATCCGAGTTTGAGTTTGTGACGAAAACCCACAAATATTAATTATTAAGGGATTTAAGTCGAAAATTACTGAAATGGATTCATAAAAACTAATTTGAAAATTACTAGGTGAAATAAGGGAAAGAACGAAGAAAGAAAAATAAAAGACGAAAGGAACAAAAACCCGAGGAAGAAGAAGAAGTGCATCAACTGAAAGCAGCCCCTGGAAGAGGCGCAGCAGATGCCGCGCCCTTTCCAGAAGGCGCATCAGTTGATGCGATTCTTCCCCATGTCAGATCTGTGTTACTTCCGTTAAAAAGGGTTTTAAAAGACGGTTTCGAGCATGCTTATGACATAAATTCTTACATTAATTATAATACAGAAAATAAATACATTAAATAAAATTGGGATTTTACACCCTCAGACTTACATGTTAGCGTCGCGAGATTTAACTAAATCGGTTTTTAGTGGTAACTCGACTCGATCTATAATGCAAATATGAAAGTGCCCTTGAAAAAGGATTTAAAAGCAAATTGAATTGATTAATTGATTATGGTGTAGTGGAGTTGGTCAAATTGGTCGGTCATGCAAAACGAGGCTGGTACTCAGAAGGATCCGAGTTTACGTGGTCGCAAGTTCAAGCACGTAGGCGCCAATAAGCAAGAGCGTGGTCTTAGAATGCAAAGAGAGAAGAGAAGGGCGGACACTCGCGTGAGAAATATGTGAGACCGAAGGTCTCTATTTATACTAATAACACGACGGAATTATGGTAAGAGTAAGACACGGAAGGAAAGATCCGGAAATAACCGGCTTAGGTTAAACACGAAAACTTGGACAAAAAGAAAACCTTGAGGAAAAGGCGCAGTAGGTGCTGCGCGTGGGAAATAATCTGTATACTTCCCTTATTATGCAAGAATTATAACGATTTTAACAGTGATGATCAATAGTCATAAAATAAAATACATAAACAAAATAAAGGATTCAGAATTAACCTTCGGTCCTAGCAAAATTGGCCTAAGAACAATATCAAAATAGATATTCGCCTATTGGTTGCACCCAAGACGATATGAGATATGCCCTATTGATTGTGCTAGAATCGATCTAAATTTTTCTGTAAAATTTAGTTGTTTTTGTGTTTTTCTGATGAGAGAGGAGGCTAGGTCAAGAAAAAGAATTAGGGTAGAGTAATCATCTACCTTTCTTTCTTATACTGACCGAGATATGGAGTCAATTAGAAAAGAATAAATCTTTCCCAATTTCGGCCCATCTGACCGAAATAAGGAGTATAATCTCCTTATTTTTGGTCTTTCCAAAAATATATAAAATGTGTTGAATTGTCATCTAGTGAGGATCGAACCCAAGACCTCTTGGTATGTGTATCCTCACTATTACCACTATGACACATTCATCTTGTTGATATTAAATATAACTGATTACATTTAATTACGAATTAACAGATTAATTCGTCCAAGCTAACATTACATACATTTAATTAAATATAACTTATTATATTTATTTTACGAATTGACAGTTAATTCGTCTCAACTAATATTATTTAATCTTCATTAAATAATTGTCTCATCAACACATTGACTAACTATTTAGTCATATTGGGCATCAATGTGATTATATTTCTATAACCACGTTTCTCAAACACATCCTATAGGTGTGACCTTTAGGGACCAATTGATCACCGCCATCTGTATGATAATAACGTCAAACTTTCTAGCAAGCCAACCGTTATTAGGTAAACGTTAATCAACTGATTAAATATACGAAGTATACCCTTGTGAACCTGTAAGAGATTTACAAATGTTATCACACTAATTTGTGGAGGACACAAACTCCAACAAACTCCCAATTGTCCTCACAAGTGTATGTGCGATAACCGATTCTCATATCCTAAAATTTCTCCCACTCAATGTAAAACAATTTGCAAATCCGTATTCACAAAGGTCGTATTTTACAAGCGATCAATATCAAGAGTGGTTTCCCCGACTAGAGAGTAACTTAACTGATAAACGAATCAACATTCGAGCATGGCCATGCATTTCAATTACAACTCCTCGAGTGGCCCCGAGAAATAACTATACCGATAAGGGTTGGATATTTTCCTCAACTCGAATCCTGAGATGTAAGCACAGTATGAAATGACCCAGAAAAAATCTACTTAGCCTCCGTTACGGCAGACCGTGAGAAAGAAACCAAAGTCACCCAAAAACTGCCTTAAGCTCAAGAGACAGTTGATAGTCAAAAGAATCGACTCTAGGAACACAATGGATGTCCTATCCACGACCTGGCACCGAATGTTATTTAAACATTTAGGACTCCATTACGTTGTCACAAAAAGTTGTCCTACGAGGTATCGTCATAATCTCGCATCTGTGATCGATCAGTCAACCGTTTGACTTATGGCTCGTTGAACCCACCATCAATCGACTGCACAATATAATAGCCGGAGTTATCAGCTCACATTGGCGATTACGGACCAAAACAAATATAATGTAAATCAGTTCACTTTGTGGCGTTCAATGTTGTCAGTACAATCCACATGAAAAACAAAATGATATATATAAAACGATGAAGTTATAAATAGTATATGAAAAAGATAATGTATCGAATCCATAATCAAGTACTACAACTCAGGAACACGTTTAATTCCCATGGAAGTAACGTGCCCTACATGCTTATCATAATTCAACGGTTTAGTGAGAGGATCTGCGATGTTATCATCTGTCGCAATCTTGTCAATCATTATCTCTTCTTGCTCCACGTAATCACGGATCAGGTGAGCTTTCCGATGTACATGTCTAGACTTGTTGCTAGACTTTGGCTCCTTAGCCTGGAAGATGGCACCTCTATTATCACAATAGATGGTGATCGGGTCATTCGAACTAGGAACTACCGAAAGCCCTTGTAAGAATTGACGCATCCATATCGCTTCCTTTGCTACCTCCGAAGCTAAAGATAGTACTCGGATTCGAGTAGTAGAATCTGCTACAACACTCTTTTGGAACTCTTCCAACCGATCGCAAACACCATTAAGAGTGACGACGAACCCGGACCGAGATTTTGAATTATCTCGATCCGTTTGGAAGCTAGCATCTGCACAGAACCGGTTCGCATAGCTTAGTATCGCCTCCATAAGTCAATACCCAATCCTTAGTCCTCCGTAGGTACTTGAGGATGTTTTTATGACTATCCAAAGTGTGTTTCACCGGAGTCTTTTGGTACCGATTCGTCATACTCAATGCATATGCCACGCCCGGGACGTGTACATATCATGGCATACATGATCGATCCTATTGCAGATGCATAAGGAACACGACTCATGCGCTCAATCCCTTCAGCGTCGTGGGTGATCGAGACTTGCTCAATCGCATCCCGTCGTCATAGGAAGGTTTCCCTTCTTGGAATTGGTCATCTTTGAACCTCTCAAGAACCTTATCCAAATAAGACTCGACTAAGTGATAACGTCCGTCGTGATCTATCTCGGTAGATACGGATTCCCAAAATACGCTGTGCCTCACCCAGATCTTTCATCTGGAAATGGTTCTTCAACCATTCTTTAACCGAAGATAGGAGAGGAATGTCATTCCCAATCAAGAGTATGTCATCGACATACAATATCAAGAATACAATCTTGCTCCCACTCGACTTGATATATAAGCATGGTTCTTCGACTGATCGAGTGAAACCATACTCTTTTATCACTTGGTCGAAACGATGATTCCAACTCCGAGAAGCTTGCTTAAGTCCATAAATGGAACGCTTAAGCTTGCATACTTTCTTAGGATGCTCAGGATCTATGAAACCTTCGAGTTGCACCATGTACAAATCTTCCTCCAAATAACCGTTTAAGAAGGCGGTTTTCACATCCATTTGCCAAATTTCATAGTCATGAAATGCAGCAATCGCTAAGATTATCCGAATGGAACGTAGCATGACTACAGGTGCAAAAATCTCATCATAATGCAATCCGTGCACTTGAGTGAAATCTTTTGCCACAAGTCGTGCCTTATAGGTATCTGGTTGCGCGTCTACAGAACGCTTTATTTTGTAAAGCCATTTGCACTGTAGAGGTTTTACCTTATTAGGTAAATCAACTAGATCCCATACGTTATTCTCATACATGGAGTCCATCTCGGATTGCATGGCTTCGAGCCATAGCTTTGAGTCGGAACAGGCCATAACACCTTTATAGGTTGCGGGTTCATTACTTTCTAGAAGTAAAACGTCATTCTCCTCGACCATACCAATGTATCTGTCCGGAGGATGAGAGACTCTACCCGACCTCCTAGGTTCCTCAGGAATATTAACCGTATCATCAGTTGGAGGAACCACTTCCTTCATCCGTTCCTCGGTTGTTGGTTCTGGAATCTCCGACAGCTCGAAGGTTCTATTACTTGTCTTGTTCTCGAGAAATTCTTTCTCTAAGAATGTCGCACTAGCCGCAACAAAAACTCGATGTTCGGTAGGCGAATAGAAGTAATGACCAAATGTTCCTTTTGGATAACCTATAAAGTATGTCTTGACCGATCGCGGGCCGAACTTATCCTCGTGTCTTCACTTGACATAAGCCTCACAGCCCCAAACCCGAATAAAGGACAAGTTAGGGACCGTTCCCTTCCACATTTCATATGGAGTCTTGTCGACAGCTTTAGACGGACTTCGGTTAAGTATAAGAGCGGCTGACAAAAGAGCATAACCCCATAATGAGTCAGGCACTACCGTGTGACTCATCATGGATCAAACCATATCAAGTAAGGTTCGATTTCTCCGTTCGGACACACCATTTAATTGAGGTGTTCCAGGTGGAGTTAACTGCAGAACGATTTCACAGTCTTTCAGGTGTTGATCAAACTCATTTGAAAGATATTTGCCACCCCGATCTGAACGGAGTGCTTTAATCTTTCTACCCAGTTGGTTCTGTACCCTGTTCTGGTATTCCTTGAATTTTTCAAAGAACTCACTTTTGTGCTTCATTAAGTAGACATATCCGTATCTACTCAAATCGTCCGTGAAAGTGATGAAATATCTATAGCCATCTCTAGCAGTAATTGACATAGGTCCACAAACATCAGTATGTATGAGTCCTAATAGGTCACTAGCGCGCATTCCAACACCTTTGAAGGAAATTCGAGTCATCTTGCCAATGAGACATGATTCACACGTGCCATATGTAGAAAAATCGAATGCGGGAATGGTCCCATTATTGACGAGTTTCTTCACGCGTTTCTCATTTATGTGTCCCATTCGACAATGCCATAGATAGGTTTGATCTTTGTCACCAACCTTTATTTTCTTATTATTCACGTGTAATACTTCTGTGGTTTGGTCTAAGATATAAATTCCATTCATGGAAACTGCTTTGCCATAAATCATTTCATTGAAAGAGAAAATACAGCTATTATCCTTTATTGAAAATGCAAAACCGTCTTTAGCAAGTACGGAAACAGAAATAATGTTCTTAGACAAACTGGGTACATAGTAACAGTTATTTAGAAATAACTCAAAACCACTAGGGAGTTGGATTACATATGTTCCCTTCGAGACAGCAGCAACTCGTGCTCCATTCCCGACTCGCAGGTCCACATCACCTTTTTCGAGAGGTATGATGTTCTTTAGGCCCTGCAAATGATTACACAGATGAGAACCACAACCAGTATCTAGTACCCAAGTTCCGAAACTTGCATGGTTAATCTCAATCATATGAATATAAGATGACATACCAACAGGAACGACGCGGCCTGCCTTGATGTCCTCACGGTAGACGGGACAGTTCCTCCTCCAATGTCCAGTCTTGTGATAATGGTGACACTCTATGTCACCGCCCTGCTCTTTGCCTTGCCCTGTGAGCCACTAGTCTCACCAGGCCCACTCTTACCGTTTCCTGGCTTCTTAAACTTTGGCTTACCTACAGCTAGGTCGCCATGAGCCTTGCCCTTACCCTTACCTTTGTTGTGAATCGTGAGAACATCTTGCTTCACGCTCCCACTCAATTTCATATCCTTCTCGGTCTGTACGAGAAAGGAGTGTAGCTCATGAGGACTCTTTTTCAAGTCATTCATATAGTAGTTCGCCCTGAAAAGGGCAAAACCATCGTGAAGAGAATGAAGCATTCGGTCAATGACAATGCTCTCACTGATTTTACAATTCCGTGCCTCCAGCTTCTCGACATTCTCAATCATGTGAAGAATGTGTGGGCTAACCGGTTGGCCCTTCTGTAGTTTCGCATCAAAGAAGCGACAGGTATGCTCATATGTGACGATTCTCGGTGCCTTTGAGAACTCGTTAGTGAGCGTGGTGAAAATCTTGTTTGCACCTTGGGCAATGAAGCGTCTGTGCAAATTGGTTTCCATGGCAAAGATGAGTACATTCTTTATCGCACCCGCTTCCATAACGAAGTCACTATAAGCGAGTGACTCGTTGGCTCCTGAATTTGGGCCTGGGTTGACCGGTATTGGCTCAGTTAAATACCTGAGCTTATCGTCAGCAATGACAGCATTCCGTAGTGCCGCCTCCCAGTCCGCAAAGTTGGACCCATCATTCTTCAGTCGCGTGGACTGATTCATTTGGTCCATGAATATTTTCAGCCAGGACGAACGATCTAGTGTGGCACTAGACATTGGGATTGCGTTATTTCCAGCCATTTGTTGTAACAGTATTATCGAAAATAAACGTGTTCTACACTGCGAAAGAAGAATAAAATAATAAGCATGTGCATCGTTTTGATTTTAAGTCTAATGAACTAATGTCATAACGCAAAGACTCAAAACATTTATACAATTGACCTCCCTCAAGAATTATATAAATGATCCCAAGACTCAATTTTCTGTAAATTGATAAGCTAACCTTTTAGCTAATTCTACCGTTAGAATTCTTGGTCGATAAATTTCTGTAAATTCTATCTTTAGTCCATCATAATCACGAGAAACTCTTCGGACTATGATGTTGAGGTAAACTAAGTCAACACAACTACTTACCCAACGTAGAAGGGGTCATATTAGGCCTACCGACGAAGAAGGAATTCATAGATGTTTGCCCTTATAAAGACTAATCTCAATTTCCGTTTTAGAGGAAGATCCCATCAGCTTTATTTTAATTCATTTTAAGTGAACTATAATCTAGCATGCGAGAATGAATAAACTAAGGTGATGGCTTAAAGACCGTGACATCTGCATGTCCATGAAAACTAACATACAACCTATATGAGTCAATTTTCATGCATTTTAGTAGTAGTAGTAGTAGTAGTAGTAGTAGTAGTAGTAGTAGTAGTAGTAGTAGTAGTAGTAGGTGGTTTGGTTTTAGGTGGAATATGATGCATAAAACTAACATGTGAATGAAAGGCAATAAGAAAGAAAAAAACGTAAAAACAGTAAAAGTCCTAGTGTGGCCTATCCTATCAAAATGAACAATAAATACAAGTTTGGAATCCATCCTTGGACCCGAGAAGCTTGTCTTGATGTTCCATCTTGATCCATGTAGCGGGAGATTCGAGATCTCATAATTACATAAAAAATCATGTTTCCTTCATTACGAAAACATAATTTGACTAAGGCCACACTAAGTATTACAATTTACAACCGATTGCAAAATTAAATACGTAAATAAAAATTCATTCAATCGATTCATTCAACAAAATTAAAAGCATCAACTAAAAATAAATTAAACATACATGACACAATTCCTTAATTATGTTGATTAATTTATCCAAACCACCTATTTAAATTAAATTAAGTGACAATTCCGCAATTAATCACATTAATTTCATTCTTAATCCATATTAAACTTGTAATATGAATTCTATCCGTCAAAATTTTAAACTGCTTTAAAAATAACTCGGTATCTTTAAATTGTGAACCGTTTCACAATATCTAATTGGCCAAAAACAAAACAAAACAAAATCCCTTATTTTTATTTGGTCTCGGCTGGAAAAAAAACAGAATTTTTTTTTAATCCAGCTTAGCCGAAAAAAAAACAGAAAACAAAAAAAAACTTTCTTTCATACGGTAAAAAAAACGAATCACCCCATGAAACCATCTCGGTTTTTCTGCAAAAACCGTAATTTTTTTTTTTTTTTTATTATCTGCCGTGAACAGTAGCAGAAGAAAAAAAATTATGGAAAAAAAAACAAAAACCCTAATTGCCCCCTTTTTTTCTTTCTTTTTGCGGCAAAATGCCCTAAAACAAGATTTGATGACAAAATTATTTACATTTGCTACTAGAACATGATTAGCATATGAAATAATAAACATGATTAATTTATATGCCAAAAACTATATAGCAAAAACATTCTTTTTATCATAAACATGACGATTCCATTTAACTTTAACTTAATCTGCATTAAATCAAAACGACCAATTCTTCATATGACAATTTTAACTGATTAAAACAATAATACGAAAACCGAAATTGGAAATAAATCATCAAAAAAAGAAAAAAAAACAGGCCGAAAAAAAAGAAATCTCTCGGCAAAAAAAAAATTCAACCGAAAACCCTAAATTTTTTTTTTCCGCTAAACCCATTGTTTACATACTAATTTAGGAAAATCATCAAAATCAAAATTCGTGGCCTTAGCTCTGATACCACTTGTGGGAAATAATCTGTATACTTCCCTTATTATGCAAGGATTATAACGATTTTAACAGTGATGATCAATAGTCATAAAATAAAATACATAAACAAAATAAAGGATTCATAATTAACCTTCGGTCCTAGCAAAATTGGCCTAAGAACAATATCAAAATAGATATTCGCCTATTGGTTGCACCCAAGACGATATGAGATATGCCCTATTGATTGTGCTAGAATCGATCTAAATTTTTCTGTAAAATTTAGTTGTTTTTGTGTTTTTCTGATGAGAGAGGAGGCTAGGTCAAGAAAAAGAATTAGGGTAGAATAATCATCTACCTTTATTTCTTATACGGACCGAGATATGGAGTCAATTAGGAAAGAATAAATCTTTCCTAATTTCGGCCCATCTGACCGAAATAAAGAGTATAATCTCCTTATTTTTGGTCTTTCCAAAAATATATAAAATGTGTTGAATTATCATCTAGTGAGGATCGAACCCAAGACCTCTTGGTAAGTGTACCCTCACTATTACCACTATGTCACATTCATCTTGTTGATATTAAATATAACTGATTACATTTAATTACGAATTAACAGGTTAATTCGTCCAAGCTAACATTACATACATTTAATTAAATATAACTTATTATATTTATTTTACGAATTGACAGTTAATTCGTCTCAACTAATATTATTTAATCTTCATTAAATAATTGTCTCATCAACACATTGACTAACTATTTAGTCATATTGGGCATCAATGTGATTATATTTCTATAACCACATTTCTCAAACACATCCTATAGGTGTGACCTTTAGGGACCAGTTGATCACCGCCATCTGTATGATAATAACGTCAAACTTTCTAGCAAGCCAACCGTTATTAGGTAAACGTTAATCAACTGATTAAATATACGAAGTATAACCTTGTGAACCTGTAAGAGATTTATAAATGTTATCACACTAATTTGTGGAGGACACAAACTCCAACACTGCGTCCCTTAGAAGAGGCGCAACACTTGCTGCGTCCTTTTCTCAGCGGGTTCCTCCTGCGCAAGAAAGCGCGTTTGACAGCCTGTCGTATTTTAGGCATAACTTTCACTACAAGACTCAGATTAAGGTGATTTCGGTGGCGTTGGAAAGCTAATAGAAATATCTAGAACTTTCTATGAAATAGGCCTGACCCAAAAAAGTCGTTATCACCTCGTAAAACGGGCCTAAAGGTTGGGTTGTCATTTTAACTAAATGAAATGCACATTTTGTAATGTAAACTTTTAGTTTAGCCTAATGAAGTGATATGAGACTCGAAATGAGATATAATCTCAACATTTTATGACATCCTAACCTTAGGTAGACAAGCACATTGCTTTTGACTAGGGATTTGACGGTTTTAGGAAATGAAGACAGTTTTTGACCCAGACTCCAAATGTACTCTAATTACTGCCAAAACGACCGTAATGACACCTAGATGACGACCATGAGGTAGACACAAGTGTTTGAGTTACCTTTTATTAACCGATTTATGAAACGTCATAAAATCGCGACATATGCTAAACATGCGGCCCAATCATCACTGGGTGTTTGGCGGGAGGTGCAGAAATGAGGTATCTACACGACTATGGCGACACGAGGCGGTTCAAGGGGTCTGAACCAAGGACTTGTCATCGGGAACATTTTAGAGTCTGTCGACTATCGGGGAGGGTCGTTTAAAGTCCATTAGACTACGTAAGGAAGCTCGCCAGCCATAAGAAGAGATCATACCTGAGATTCCTTTCTCGAGATGCTTCCGGAGGTGCATAGGAGCTAAGGGTAAGCGTAAGAGCTAAGGTTAAGCGTAGGAGCTAAAGGGTAAGACCTAAAAGATATATATGAATTGTGCTAGGGTGTGGGACCCTAAAGGAAAACATCAATGGGAATGAGGCCCGAATATAATTTCAAACTAAGGGGTAACTAAGGCTCGAGTGTAAGAACTCTGCCGGTCTGGGAACTTCTGGAGAACGACACCTTTATCGCATTCCATGGGGAAACAAGAAATATTGTGAGTAGCAGGACACAGGCGGGAACTGCTAGGAGAAATCTGCTTGGGTCGTCTTCAAACAAACTTCGGAAGAACTTGAGAGGGACGATTGTATGTCGTGAACTCTCATTGGGGAAACCTTATCAGGAACTTATCTCCATGTCTCGAGATGGATTGTCTATCCGCTTACTCTCGCTGGGGGAATATAATGAAGGTGTGTCGAAACACCTGTCAAAGAATACCTGCTCGTTGTGACAAGCAAAGTCTTGGTAGCAGTAAATAATGTATGATAGTCTGCAGTTGGCTTAGAAATGCGGGTCTGAACGAAGAATAATCGTCAAACGGACCAAAAAAGGATAAAATGGCATCGGGGAAGAGGCGCACCAAAGATGGGCCCACAAATAACAAACTCATAACGAATTTTTGAAAATTCGTATGAAGGGAAGCTGAGGAAGAGGCGCAGCAAGAGCTGCGTCTCTTGGAAGAGGCGCAGCACCTGCTGCGTCTATTCCTGAAGGTGTCTTTCTTGCGTAAAAACGCGATGAAACTGGGGGTTTCATGTCATTATTTCGAAACACAAAATCATCAATTTCTCTCTCAAATTTTAACCATTTCCTCCAAAATTTGATCCAAAAGCTTGCATTGGCCATGACTAATTGAGGTATGTATATCATTCTTGCATTAATCTTCTATAATGGACGTATTGGATCGACAAAATTTAGGGTTTTCAACCCTAAAATGTCGAAAATTTGGGGCTTTTCCCCCAAATGATTTTGCCTTGCAAAATTGACCTTGTCAATGGCTAATTGGTATTATAAGGATCATAACCATGTATTTGTTTCGAATTTTCGTTGAGTTTTGGGCATTTGAGTGAAATTGAGACGGTTTCACAGCTAAACCGTAAATTGCTTCGAAAACGGGCTTAGGATTGCCCATTTGCAATGAAACTTGATATTTGGGATCCTTGGATGATGGGTAAACTTACTACCATCTCGGAATTTCGGTTTGTGACGGCTTTTTTAGGACACTTTTCTAGGGCATAACCGTTGTTATAACGAAATGCTGCCGAAATTTCGACTCAAACCCATAACTAGGCTTCAACTTAGACTTGACTTAACCCAAATTACCATATGAGTGATCGGGTTTGTAGGAATAATTGCCAAAGATGGCAAGAAAAGAGCGATTTCGGAGCTTCTAAAACTCGGAAATCCCCTAATCAAGGTTCGTCGTCACTTGACGCGGCCTAAATTTACCTTAATGTTGCAGGTGATGAGGCTTGTACTTCTGGGAGAGCTCCCATGGACATAGACACTGCTGTTGACCCTTCTCAGGTGCTTGAGGTGGCGTTGGAGGAGGCTTTCACCGCTGCGGTGATGGCTGCTGAGGACGAGGTCCGGGAGGAGGAGGAGGAGGAGGCCCCGAGGCGGGCCAACGTTGGGCGAGGCGGTCGTCAGCTGAGGGGAGCACCTACGTGGGCTGAGACCTGGGACAACTGGCACTTGCTTTGGGCTGCGGAGGGTCACATGTCCTATAGGACGGTGAAGAGCTTGGTAATCTTGAATTCATTACTCATCACTCATCTTCTTTCATTTCATTTGCTCATATCTTTTCCAATTTCATACAAACTAAGGATAGCTTTTGTTTCAAATCACAATAGGAGGCCGGGAACATCAGATCATTCTCGGGCTATAGGACGGCGATGGAGTGCTACGAGAGGCTGTCGGCGGAGGAGCGAGCCATGATCGAGCGGGGAGCATTCGGCGCCCTGATGTAGGCTTGGAGGGATATCGCGAAGAGGAAGCTGCGGGCTAACCTTAGCCTGGTCCGCGTTTTCTTGGACCGATTCTGGGACACGACTTCCACTTTTCACATGCCTTTTAGTGAGGTGGAAGTCACGTTGGAGGACTACGCAGATGATCTCCGGGTCCGTGTGGGACCGAGGTGGTGGAGTGGCCGGAGACTGCCATGAGGGTGGACTCGGCCGAGGCTAGGAGGTTGATCGGCAGGAACTTGGCGCCGAAGGCTGCTGCAGTGCCTGGTTTGGTGCCTAGTTCTTACGTCCGAGACTACTTTGCAGGGAAGACCCCGACGCGGGTGGTGATTGACGGGAGAGAGACGGCTCCTCCTCCCTGTACAGTTGAGCAGAGGGCCCGCTTGTGGCTTTGGTGGTTTCTGTCTTCGATCTACCTCGGAGACAAGGGAGAGAGGTTGTCGACGAAGCTCTTTCCCTTCCTTTCTGACCTGAGCTCCCTAGGGCGTTGGGACTGGGTCACTGATGGTTTTGCGGTCCTCATCCGCTTCATGAGGGCCATGGTTCGTCCGGAGTTGATGGAGAAGGGGACTTCTCCTGGTGCTGTCGGACCTGGACTACTGTTGGAGGTATGGACCTTCATTTTAGACTAAAATCACTTACTTTCCTTATCGAATTACGAAAGATCGTTGTTTATTATCTTGTTTTACAGACGTGGGTGTACTCCTACTTTCCAAGCCTCTCGCCCAAGAGGACGGAGCCGCTGGAGAAGGCCTATCCCGTTACGAGGGATTGGGTGATGTGTCGCACGAGGAGCAAGCGTTCCACTCACGGTGTCTACCGGCGGGACGTGAACGCTCTTCAGCTGGACAGCGTGAGCATCTCACTTATATTCGTTTTGCTTCTTTATTACTTTTAACCGATCATAAGAATGATTCCTTGCTTGTCTTTTCCCAGTGGGTGCCAGGGCCTTGGGCGGAGTACGCTGACGCTCCTTCTTTTGTGGCTGAGGTCCTTTGACCTAGAAGCTCGAGCCGGTTGCTGTTGAGGACGTCGATGGGTCCTGTGTGGTGATACTGTCGTTTCTGTACCAAAAATAAACCTAAAAACAACTAACAGAAGCTAGCAGCAAGTAGGGTCGATCTCCACGGGGAGGCTATTTTGCTAATTATCTATTTAACTCAGTCTGTCAGGATGTCACAGAAATGGGGGTTTAAATGTGATTTTCTAAACTAATAAGAGTAAGGAAAAGAGAATAAGAGAAAGGGATTAAACAGATATAGAGAAACAGCTAAGACAAACGGTTCACCATAATCATCCGGTCAAGTAATCTAGGTCTCAGGTCAATGCAAATACGGTCTAAGGGGTAACGAACGTCACCTTTCGGTCCTTAATTCACCCTAAAGTGTAAACAGCTTAACTTTCGCCCTCACTGCAATACTCTATTGTTCGCTACTAGTCTCGCCTCTTCCAACCTTTCGGTCCAGGTCGAGGATCACTAAGAAATAAATGCCTAATTGTGTCAACTCAATCAGACGGATACAATTAACTGCAACATTTAACCAACAAAGACAATACCGGCATTAACCCGATAAATCGATTACTCTCCCTTTATAATTATGGATCCCCTATAGTCTTAGCATATGAAAATTAGCTACTCATTATCATTGAATTAACAACAAAAATAAATAAATAATTGAAACTAAACATAATGATAAAACTGATAAGGATTGAATGAAAGCAATTATGATAATAAATAAGGGAGGAAGGAATTAAAGCAATAAGAAGGATTAAAGGATTAAAGAAAGAGAAAGGAATTACAATCCAAGCGAATCCGGCGTAAAGAACACAAAATCCGAGTGAAAATAATCCCGAAATAAAGTAACAGTGAAGAGGAATAAAGCAACGTTCTAAGGTTTACAGTAGTGTGTTTGATAATATGAAAGATGATCCTAATTAACCTAGTAAAGTGTGCTTAAATAGCAAAAGAACAAGTTTAGCGAAATAAAACGTCACGCGGGCTAATTAAAGCCCAAACCCATCAAAACCACTCGATCGAGTGGATTAAAACCACTCGATCGACCAAACTAGAGCTTAAACCACTCGATCGAGTAGAAAATCTACTCGATCGAGTAAACCATAAATTGAATCTACTCGATCGAGTAGAAAAAGGACTCGATCGACCGAAATTCTACTCGATCGAGTACTTTCCAGCAACAGTTTCCTGCTTTGCGAACTGAACTTCAAACGACTGCCATTTCTTCGTTACTTGGCCAAACAGGGCTATTCCGGTGGCGTTGTAAAGCTAAGAGGACAAGCTTTCATCTCCAATTGGAATCACCTGAATATCTGTTGTAGAACTCGAGATATGACTCTCCAAACTAGGCACTAGCAATTTGAAGTTCTTCCTTTGCTCGCCTAGCTATCTTACTCCTTCGCGCATCTCAAAATAGCTACATTCCCGCTCCAAATTCACTCTTCCTCCAAATGCATGCTAAACGGACGGTAAAAGGCTTGATTTCACTACTTTCTCTTTCATTCCTTCAAATAAGACAAAACAAACCAAAGTAGCATATTCGGGGCATTTCGTAGCATAAACTACGATAAAAGCATGGAAATACGTGCATAAAATAGGCTAAAAAGGCTATATAAAATGCACGTATCAAATCTCCCCAAACCAAACCTTTGCTTGTCCCCAAGCAAATATGAATGCAACTAAGAAACAACAGTGGAACGGGACCAACGCATCAGCTACAAATCACCCACGAAAACCAATTTAATGCAACAAAATGACAAAGTGGCAAATGAGAAGTGCAAACGAGTTAAATCAATGTTTCAAACTTACTCAACCGTCGACCTTGCAAGATTCAAAAGATATCGGACTCTCACGGGTCGCTCATCACTCAAAATTAGGCACAAGGTGAGTATATATATAAAAGATAGAAAGAAGTAAGACACTCACCTAACTCGACCTATAAGAACATGCATGCAGTTAACATGAATAAAGTCTCTACAACCGTACATATGCATTCCAACCATACTAATGACCAAGACACACGCCGAGGACTTACATTTGGGTAAGTGAGGTAATGGGTAAGAAGGGGCTAAAATGAATTTGGATATGTGGGGTTAATAGCCAAGCTAGCAACAACGAATCCAAATTTAAACTGCATCCCAACTTCGTACTCAATATAGTTAGATGAAACGGTGCAAAACCATGCACTGAACTCACGAAACACCAAGAACTCGTCAACTCCCCATAAAATATGAATAGGACATGGGAGTGAAAATCATTAACCAGTTTCTTTTTCACATGATTTTTTTTCTTTTTCTTTTCTTATTTCCATTTTTTTTTCGTTCTCTTTTTTCTTTTCTCTTTTTTTTTTTTTTTCGTTTCATTTCTTTTTTTCTTCAATAATTCTTTCATTTCCTTCAATTCTTCCACCATCTCCTGAAATCAGATATAATAACCATATTGCAATAAAACATTCCATTAATTACTCGTCACTAGCTCGGCTAGGGTAGGAAGTATTATAGAAAGTAGTTAATAGGGCAAAAAGGCAATTTGGCTATGTGGGGTTCATGGGTAGATTGAAATAAAGGGAACTGCCTCTCTTAACATGTGTCACCATCCACAGACCGAATGCATACAAGTATTAAGAAGACTAGACTCATGCTTATGCAAATTAATGTTACATGCCTTAAAGAGAGTACTACTCACATCCTAAATGAAACCGATCATGAATGTCACCAGTTTATAAAGCTCTAACCTCAGAATGTAATGTAGCTTGCCGACATAATGAATAAAGTCTATTCGTTCAGATAAGAGAGAAACAAAAACTCGTAGATTGTGCACATAATCATGCCAACTAAATGTCAAGAATATGCAGGGCTCAAGTAAGGGTTCAAAGTAGCGTCAATGTTCAAGCGTTCCGACTCAATTTAAACATGAATTTTTTGAATTTTTTTTGAATTTTATGATTTTTATATGATTTTTTGAATTAATTAAAACAACAATGCATGCGGAAATAAGTAAACGTGCAAGCAAAAATGCAAGAAAACATGCAGACACAGATATGGATGCATACCTCCCCAAACCAAACCGTACAATGCCCTCATTGTACCAAAAATAGGGAAAGAAATGCAACCTGAAGAGGAGAGGATAAATGGAGTCGGAAAAACTTACAAAATGTCATAAGGAGGGACCTCCCCAAACCGACCATGAACATGGGAGGTCAAAGAAAGTCAAACAGTAGCTCCATAGACGGAAAACATCAGCTGGGAGTCAAAACTACTCGATCGAGCACTTGGAACAGCTCGATCGAGTAAACTGGCAATGGGAAGGATTCGATCGAGCATAAAACCGGTCGATCGAATAAACGTGCAATTGCTTTTGGTCGATCGAGGACAATTATCACTCGATCGAGTGAAAACTGCCCCAAAAAGTGCTCGATCGAGGACAAAACCACTCGATCGAGTACTTGGTCCTGCAAAACACGCATGCCAAAGCTAGAAAAGCATAAGGAGTTCGTAATACAGCGTAAAAATTTCAACAAAAAGCTAAAGAGAAATAATTAGTTAAACAAAAGTTCAATAAAACAGTCCGGGCTGCCTCCCGGAGAGCGCTGGTTTATGAGGTCCCGCACGACCCTTTTCTAGATCATCCAACAGCACAAATCATCGGCCTACTACTAGGCCTCGATGACGCGGTAGCTTCAAAGAATCGTCAGCGGACATCCGCCTCCTGACTTGGCAATGTAAGAACAACGACTTCCCACAAAGATCGGGTCCCAATCTATCACCTCATCACGCAGCTTCTTCCTAGACGGTGTAGCTTTATCAACACCTCCTCCTGGGTCGTCTATCCAGGCAGTTCCGGATTCCAGACTCGGAGCTCCCATCTCGCCTCTCGGGTCTGTGAACTTGTCAAGACCTGTAAAAAGAGAAACAAAGCAATGTTCCTCCACCCGCTCCCGAATGGGGCAGAGGTGTTACAACAAAGAAATGACAATATGTGACTCAGAAGGACTATCAGACGGTATATCAAAGGACTCTTCATGAGGGACATCCTCACATGGCGTGATGTGCATGGGTTCCCTAGGGTCATCAGACTTAGTAAAAACCAAGTCCTCCCCTCCGACCTGAAAGGTAAGTGTCCCAACCCCGACATCGATAATTGCACCAGTAGTGCACAAAAATGGTCTTCCCAAAATAACGGGAATGTTACGGTCCTCGGGTATATTTAAGACAATAAAATCTACGGGAATAAAGAAATTCCCGATCCTAACAGGTACATCATGTAGAGCTCCTTTGACCCGAACATAAGAATGGTCACTAGTGAACAAATCGTTTTAGCGCGTGTGAACTTAGTCAACCCAAATTTCAAGGCAAGAGACAAAGGTAAAACGCTAATACTAGCTCCTAGGTCACATAAAGCACTATCAATTGAATGGGTCCCTATTGAACATGGTATAGAAAAACGACCTGGGTCAGACATTTTAGGCGGGGTCCCATTTCGAAGAAATGCACTACACTCTTCAGTCATAGCAACATTCATTACCGTCTTAACATCACTAATATCCTTCTTAGACCAATTAATTTGACCAATAAATTCAGAATAAGAGGGTACCTGGGCAATCATCGCTTTGTAGTGATCAGCGACATTGAGATCTCGGATACGGTCCAGGAATGCATGGTGTGGTAGCAATTGTTGTGGATAAGGAACTTGAACAGAATAGGAGTTGACTATATGTTCCTTTTTATCGTCATTAGAAATAGGCATTATTGACGTATCGTTGTCTTGTCCATAGCAAGGCAATTCGATCGAGGTATCACAGTACTCAATCGAGAGCTTTCTTCACTCAAATTGCTCGATCGAACAGTCACAGAGACTGTTCGATCCAGATTTTTTTCTTCAACCGTGCTCGATCGAACAGACCTTGTGACTGTTCGATCGAGGTTCTCCTTCCCAGCAGTGATCGATCGAACATTATCTGAGTCTGTTCGATCGTGGTGATCCCTTCCAGCTTCGTTCGATCGACCTATGTTAGTCACTCGATTGAGTGATTTCCTCTGTGCACAGGTTTAAATCTTCGCATAAACTCTTGAAGTACGATAGGAATTCGTCATCCGAGTCATAGAAATCATTATCAACATTGGGTGACACGGGTTCTTCATGAGACGGAATGGTGTCGGTGTTGATAGCATACACCGTCTCATATTGCTCTTGGATTTGCTCGACAACTAGTTGGTTCACCCAAGCCTCGTAGCTTCAGATACGGATGGAAAATTCCTCACCAAGTGCCCTTATCATTGACTTAACTTCTTCAGCCTCATCATTCCGAGCAAGTGGGGGAATTGGTTACGGTGAGAAAGAATAACAAGGCGGTGGATAGCCTTGTTGCGGCAAAGAACGGTTGTGGTCTAGGCCTCGGTGGAGGAGCACCTCATAGTGATTACCACAACCCCAAGATTCTTTCCTCTCCCAATTAGTAGATCTTTCAGTTTGAGCTTCAAACTGAGCAATAAATCGAGAGACGGACGTCATCTTGGCAAAAGGGTCGAAGGTACTCAAGCCTTCCCTTCTCAGCTTTTTTTTTTTCTAAAATCTGTCTAATAGACTGTAAGACCTATCAAAACAAAGACTAAAGAAAAAGATAAGAACGGCCTCAAGGTACTCGGTCTTCCCTTGAGGTGAAAAACAGACAAAAATAAAACATAATAAAAGCGTCGCCTCCCCAAGAAACGGCGCCAAAATTTGATATTGTCGTTTCGTACCAAAAATAAACCTAAAAACAACTAATGAAGCTAGCAGCAAGTAGGGTCGATCTCCACGGGGAGGCTATTTTGCTAATTATCTATTTAACTCAGTCTGTCAGGATGTCACAGAAATGGGGGTTTAAATGTGATTTTCTAAACTAATAAGAGTAAGGAAAAGAGAATAAGAGAAAGGGATTAAACAGATATAGAGAAACAGCTAAGACAAACGGTTCACCATAATCATCCGGTCAAGTAATCTAGGTCTCAGGTCAATGCAAATACGGTCTAAGGGGTAACGAACGTCACCTTTCGGTCCTTAATTCACCCTAAAGTGTAAACAGCTTAACTTTCGCCCTCACTGCAATACTCTATTGTTCGCTACTAGTCTCGCCTCTTCCAACCTTTCGGTCCAGGTCGAGGATCACTAAGAAATAAATGCCTAATTGTGTTAACTCAATCAGACGGATACAATTAACTGCAGCATTTAACCTACAAAGACAATACCGGCATTAACCCGATAAATCGATTACTCTCCCTTCATAATTATGGATCCCCTATAGTCTTAGCATATGAAAATTAGCTACTCATTATCATTGAATTAACAACAAAAATAAATAAATAATTGAAACTAAACATAATGATAAAACTGATAAGGATTGAATGAAAGCAATTATGATAATAAATAAGGGAGGAAGGAATTAAAGCAATAAGAAGGATTAAAGGATTAAAGAAAGAGAAAGGAATTACAATCCAAGCGAATCCGGCGTAAAGAACACAAAATCCGAGTGAAAATAATCCCGAAATAAAGTAACAGTGAAGAGGAATAAAGCAATGTTCTAAGGTTTACAGTAGTGTGTTTGATAATATGAAAGATGATCCTAATTAACCTAGTAAAGTGTGCTTAAATAGCAAAAGAAACAAGTTTAGCGAAATAAAACATCACGCGGGCTAATTAAAGCCCAAACCCATCAAAACCACTCGATCGAGTGGATTAAAACCACTCGATCGACCAAACTAGAGCTTAAACCACTCGATCGAGTAGAAAATCTACTCGATCGAGTAAACCATAAATTGAATCTACTCGATCGAGTAGAAAAAGGACTCGATCGACCGAAATTCTACTCGATCGAGTACTTTCCAGCAACAGTTTCCTGCTTTGCGCACTGAACTTCAAACGGCTGCCATTTCTTTGTTACTTGGCCAAACAGGGCTATTCCGGTGGCGTTGGAAATCTAAGAGGACAAGCTTTCATCTCCAATTGGAATCACCTGAATATCTGTTGTAGAACTCGAGATATTGCTCTCCAAAGTAGGCACTAGCAATTAGAAGTTCTTCCTTTGCTCGCCTAGCTATCTTACTCCTTTGCGCATCTCAAAATAGCTACATTCCCGCTCCAAATTCACTCTTCCTCCAAATGCATGCTAAACGGACGGTAAAAGCCTTGATTTCACTACTTTCTCTTTCATTCCTGCAAATAAGACAAAACAAACCAAAGTAGCATATTCGGGGCATTTCGTAGCATAAACTACGATAAAAGCATGGAAATACGTGCATAAAATAGGCTAAAAAGGCTATATAAAATGCACGTATCATGTGGTACTTGGGCGAGCGTTTGGCTCGTCAGTGCTCTCGGGATGTCTTGACGGTTCCCATCGATCCTCCTAGGACGATGTTTAGGGAGCCTTCTGAGGCTGAGAGGGAGGCTGACTTGGCTGGCGTCGGTGGTGACGCCCTCCTTCTTCCTGGTGAGGACTACTCGGCGTTCCTCTATGGGAGGTTGGCGTACTGGCCGGTTGTGGTGAGCATTTTATCCTTTTTTATTTTTGATCTTTTGAGAATACGATGAAAGATCATCGATTAACGAGAATCATTTGACTTTGCAGGAGGTCGAGGCGGCGGACATCGAGCCCCCAGAGTACCCCGAGACCCTCGTGTACACTGATGCAACCGGGAGGACGACGATCTCCGAGCTGCGTGACTTTGACGTGGCTGTGACGGATGCTGGCCTGGACGATTGGCAGCATCTGATTCGGAGGGTGAGCCTCTAATTTGCATGATTTTTGTGTAAGAACACATTTGATTGAACTTATCTAATTATTGAGAACTTCTTTTGAAAATGCAGGTTGCGCCGTCTTGGTTTGTGGCGTTATGGAGGGTAGCCAACTGGCTGCGAGCTACTGCCGTCGAGGCACTTGTCGGTGGTCGAGGTCGTCAGGTATGAACCTTTCGTCTACTTGAATTTTCTAATTTTCATATGATCGCTTGAAATGATTGTCATGAGCCAATTTTGTTGTTTGCAGAAGGAGCGTGAGCTGGAGCGAGAGCTGGCCCAGTCTCGGGAGGAGACAGCTCGTTTGCTGAGGGAGCTCGAGGTTCACGACGCCGAGGTTGAGTTAGGCGGCGACCGACAGTAGTTTTGTTGTGTTGTTTGTTTGTTGTTGGCTGTATCTTGCACATTTGTACATTTTAGGACCTACATTTTGGACATTTGGATTTTGCTTGGGGCTCGAGCCCCCAGTTTATTGTACATGTCCCTCTTTTGGTTGTATATGATGGCCTGAGTGCCTTTGCTGTTGGGTTGCGTTGTTTGTACCTGCAGGTTAGCTTTGAACATGTTTGGTAGATGACGGTTTACGCCGTCATGCTGCCGAAATTTACATAGAAATTCACGTAAAACATACATTAGATGTATGGCCTAAATTAGCGCAAAACGAATGACTCAAAAGTGCAAAAAAAAATGCCAAAAATGCAAAAAATTGCCGGAAATGACCGGACGGTAGGGAGGGTTACCCCCAAAAAAATGAAAAAAATAGAAATCTATAAGTTAGAAATGTAAAGAAATCTATAAGTTAGAAATGTAATGTAGGACGGGTGTGGAATGATTCCTCAAAAAGGAAAGAAATAAAAGAAATATATAAGTTTGAAATAAATTATATTAAATTGGAGAAATGATTTCCTAAAAAGAAGAAAATAGAAAGAAATATATAAGTGTTCTAAAATGACGAAAATGCTAATATTGCCTCGAAATGCGTGCCCGCGGAATTTAGGAAACACGAACTATGGTAATTTTGACGTATTTACCAAAATAATAACCCGTATGAATAGGAAATTACTCGCCAAGGGATTTAGGAAAGATCCAACGCGGAAAATCACATAAACGTTGCTGAGGAAGAGGCGCAGCAGGAGCTGCGTCCCTTTGAAGAGGCGCAGCAGGTGCTGCGCCTGTTCCCCGGTGTATCCGTCCTGGCAGATTTTAGGAAACAGATTTTAGTATAAATAGAAATGTCGATAGAGGTTTTATTCACACAATTCTTCCGTCTCTTCTTTCGTCTTATTACATAAAATCCTCAAAATAATCATTCATCATGAATACTTTAGAGATTCGTCTAAAAGAGTGGACCAACGAGTTTTCCATCGTGGAGAAACACGATATGAGTGCTTATAATCTTGGATCATTATTGAGTTTGAAGCTTATCAAGGTGGTCAAACCATTCCTAGATGCTTGTCTTGATTATTGGGACCCGAATTATCATGTTTTTGCTTTCCCCGGAGGTGACATTTGCCCATTTCCTGAAGAAATTGCTGCGATCGGTGGGTGGGACCCAGAACACTTGCCTGCTATTCCTTGTACTTCACAAGGGTATAAGAACAAATTTAGAGACTTGCTTGGATTAACAAGAATTGAGGTGGACCGTTTAGTGACCTCGAAAGGAGTGTGAATGTTGGACTTCATTGACCGATTCATTAACAATGCCGACCCCACCATTTCTTATTTTGCTAGGCGAAGGGCGTTCGGATTTTGCTTCTTACATGTATATGTCCTTCAAGGGCATGTTGATGAGGACTTGAGAGGTGATCCTCGTCTCCTGGGCCTAGTTGAGTAAATGGAACTGCGCAGGAGCCCAGCCTGTTTATGTTTAGGAGAGATCCTATTGGGTTTGGATAACATGAAAGCCAATCGCGACCTACCTTATTTAGGAAGTCCCATTATCTTGCAGGTAAAAGAACGCTTTTCTTCTTTCTCTTTTTTTTTTTTTGTTTCATTTTTTTTGTTTTGTTCTAATACCCGCTTTTGGTAGGTTTGGCTTATGGAACGTCTTCGATTGATCGGGCCCCCAGTTCATGTTCCTTCTTATCATGTTCGTTCGATTGCAATGAGGACCAGGCTTTACATGGTGGACTTCACTCGAGTCTGCAATTACTGGGAAAACAAATTGAAGAGTGATGATGGCCCCTTGATTAGGTGGGTTGTACCATGGTGGCATCTCAAATCTGTCACTGGAGTATCTTCTTTGGATCCTACCCGATCTGTGCGCATTCCTGGCTTGGAATTCATGGTATGCAACTTCCCGGAGAGGCTGATGAGATAGGTTGGACTGAAGCAGACAATCCCAAAGCTTGACACTGTCCCGCAAACTGCCGTGACACTTACTACTGAGAGTCGAAGGGAGTGGGCCATTAAATGGGCTCAAAGAAACGTATGGTTCTTGAACTCTTCTGTTAGTGTTTTATGGGTGTCGGACTCCTATCTGCGATGGAGGAAGGCTACTACTCCGGAGGAGCGTGAGAGATTGAGGAAGCGCGAGCCCGTTGACGATAAGGTGCGCGAGGTGGAAAAGGAGAAAGAGAAGCATTTGACTGAGGGAGAGGAAGAAGCCGGGTTTCGAGTTGTTCATCCTTCGAAGAAACCGAAGACCTCTCCTGCCATGGACAAAGTGAGTGACAAGAATGGGAAGTCTAGACCGCGAGAAAGACCTTTGGTGATTAGGTCCGAAGTGGCGCAGGAGCGTCCGGCTCGAGGTCGTGACAAGAAATATGACAAGAATGACAAGGGAAAAGGGAAGATGGAGGAATAGCCCAAGTCTTTATTATTATTATTATTATTATTATTATTATTATTATTATTATTATTATTATTATTATTATTATTATTATTATTATTATTATTATTATTATTATTATTATTATTGTAATAAGGAGGTGGGGTTTTTAGAATCCTAGCCTATTTTTAGCATTATTATTATTATGTAACGTATTATTATTATTATTATTGGAAATGAATGAAATAAAAGAGGTTAATTGGTTAAGAAACCGTGATTTTCTATTTATTATTTTTGTCGAATTCCAAATGCAACTGCAAATGTCCTTCTATTTACATTTTGAAATTAATGGGTTGTATCCTGTGAAGGATTGCCTACGTATTCATTAAGAAAATGAAATCAAACTCTTGCGCGTAGTTCGAGTAAATGTAAAAGAATAATTGTTCTAAGCAAGAGCTTGTAATGAACTTAGAAGATAAGCATGAGCTTTTTACTTACTCTTTAGGTGCAATTTTAGTTTATTTGACGATATGAGGATGACAAATTGTCAAAATGCAAGAGCAGAGTGACATTAGCTTATTTCAGCTTGGCCAGGGGCCGTTTATTTAGTGCCACAAGAGCGACACGTGAGGTTACGCGAGGCGCGTTTTTTGTCCCTATTCTAGGCATAATACCGTTTTAGTTGGTCAAGGTTTGTCGGGTTGGCAAATTCATTCCCATCTAGGTCTGTGATTCTAACCGCACCCCCTGGAAGTATGGATTTGACTAGAAATGGCCCAGCCCAATTAGGTTTGAATTTTCCCCGTGGATCGACAGGTAAAAGAGCTTTAACCGACTTGAGTACTAAGTCTCCTTCCTTGATGTTCCTTGGCTTGACCCTTTTGTTGAAGGCTCGTTTGATGCGTGCTTGATATGTTTGGACATTATGTAATGCGCGTAGCCTACATTCATCCAGGAGGATGAGTTCTTCATATCTATCCCTCTTCCAATCGGCTTCCGGGATTTGACTTTCGAGTAAGATACGCAATGATGGTATTTCTAACTCTCCGGGTATCGTACAGCTTCCATGTCGTAGGTCAAATAGAAAGGGGTGGCCCCAGTGGGCGTCCTGACAGATGTGCGATATCCCCACAAAGCAAAGGGTATTTTGCTTGGCCAATCTCGATAGTTGTCAATCATTTTCTTGAGAATTGTGACAACGTTCTTGTTTGCCGCCTCTACCGCGCCATTAGTCTGTGTCTTGATACCTCATTTCTGCACCTCCCGCAAACCACCCGGTGATGATTGGGCCGCATGTTTGGTACGCGGAACGATTTGTGACAGTTCGTAAGTTTATCGTCAAGTGATTGCTCAAACACTGATATCTGCCTCTTAGTTGTCATCTACGCGCGATGCACGGTCGTTTTTGTGATAATTAGAGTACATTTGGAGTCCGGGCCTAAAACCGTCTTCATTTTCTGATAACCGCTAAATCCCGAGTCAGAATGTTCTGGAATGTTCCGGATATTTCTATTCCATATTTTATAAATCTTTTATAAATCTTTTAATCTTTGGTAAAGAATTCCCCGTAATATTCATACAAAATATTAAGGAAAATAAGATTATCCCGTTATTCCAAAAATTAAACACGGAAATCTTTCTTCCACAAGAGGAAACCACCTGGGAACAGACGCAGCAGGTGCTGCGCCTCTTCCAAGGGACGCAGTGCCTGCTGTGCCTCTTCCCAAGTCCTTTTCTGCGTATTTTTCGTATCTTTTCATATCTTTTCGAGATTCACTTCCAAAGTTTCTCCGAAAACCCTATTCCTTCACGTGATTAGTATAAATAGGAGCCTTCGCTCCTCATATTTCTCACGCGAGTGTCCGCCCTTCTCTTCTCCCTTTGCATTCTAGACCACATTCTTACTTTTTGGCGTCTACGTGCTTGAACTTTCGACCACGTAAGCTCGGATCTTTCTGAGTACCAGCCTCGTTTGCATGACCGGCCAATTTGACCAACTCCACCATTAATCAAATTAATTAATCTTAATCGTTTTCCTCTTATGAGGGCACTTTCGTTACATTCGAGTCGAGCATCGCTAAAACATAAACTTAGTTCATCTCGTTTCGTCAAACATGTAAGTCTGAGGGTGTAAATCCTTCTTTATTTATTGTTATTTACTTTTTTGTATCATTAATGTAAGATTTATGTCGAAAATACGATTAAAACCGATTTCTAAAACCATGTTTAAAACCCTTTTTTACGGATTATCAGAGGACAGACATCGAGAAAGGACGCAGCAACTGCTGCGCCTCTCCGAAGGGACGCAGCACCTGCTGCGCCTCTTCGTGAGGCTGCTGCAGTTCCTGCTTCCTTTCTTCTTCCTCCATCTCCTGTCAATTCGTTTGTTTTGTTGTTCTCTTTCGTTTATTGTTCATTATTTATATGACGACTTAAGCATGATAATTCTAATGATTCAACATAATAATTTATCATTCATTAGCATTTAATTCGTCATTAAATCCTTACTTAAATCCCTTATAATTCATATTTGCGGGTTTTCGTCATTAAATCAATCCGGGTTGTAGAGATTCGATTCGTTCATATTGAGTTTCTGGAATTCGATCTTTGATATATTTCCATCTGTCTATTGTCATATTCATCGTTTTTTCATCGTTAGTTCTTCATTAATTCGTCATATTTAACCTATTTAGTTCACCCATGTCATTAATCAATTTTTCGTTCATGTAATTAATTCGTTTGCATTCGTTTCATCCATGTTTTATCGCTTTTATGACCTATTCACATGTAATTAATGTATTAAATCACTTTCATCCGAGTAAAATATCATAATCAATCCTTAAATCACCAACGAATATTAACGATTTGCAGTTCCGGCTTTACAGCCAGAACTCACCCTTGGAACAGACGCAGCAACTGCTGCGCCTCTTCCAAAGGGCGCAGTCCTGCTGCGCCTGTTCCAGGTTGATTTCTGTCTCTGAACTTCCGTTCTGCCTTGACCTAGTTTAATTAATTACGTATTTAATTAACTATTAATCGTATTATCGCATAATTCCTGTTCGTTAATTCATTTCGTTCTTTTCTCAAATTATCCGTTTTAAAGGTATTTTCGACATCAATCAATAAATCCAATGTAATTATTGTAATTTTCATTATTGTATTTATTATTGTATTTCTTTTATTGTATCACTTGTATGCCTTCACATGTAATCAATTTAAATCCCAATTCGACCTAATTGTATGCTAAATTACATGTTTCACCGACTTAGTCTAATCTTCACATGTTAGGATTAAAACGTTGGATGTTGCATTGCATGCATATAATCGACAATATATCGAGTATGAGTAACTTCCCTAATCATTAGTAGAGGCCGTTATCGAGGCGGGCGGAATTAGGTGTTCGATCAAAAGAGCTTCCTAATACGTACCCTCACCCCTTACTCTAGATCTCTGTGAACATCCGTGTTCATTGTCATCCACGAGAGTAATTCTAGACATAGAATGCTAAGGGTAACGAGTTCTTGGTGTTCATGTCACTACTTTGTGTCTTGACATGGCACGAGGTATTCGAACGGTTTCCAATTTTCCACTATAAATTGGTGGCGACTCCACAAATGCAAACGCTTGTTCTCTTCCTCCCAAGCGCCCCCGTGGGCCCGCGTCCACAGTTTGGCGACTCCGCTGGGGATAATACACTTACGTGTAGCCAAGGGTGAAACTTGAACAAGGTTAGGGAATATTTTGTACAAGACAATTGTCGGTTTTCGTAACTCGGTCTTCCTAGATCGTTTTATTCGGCCTTCCTAGGCCCAACCCAACCCATTCGACCAATCGTCCCGTCTAAACGGTCCTAATTCTTATTTGGGCCTAAGGATGGATAGCGATTGACGTCATCCATACCATGATGCTTACTCTTATTTGTATCAAGGACCTTCATTACTTGAGGAAATGGACTAGGAATCGGCCTTACTCTTGTTTGGTACGAGCCTCTCCACAGACTTCAGGTTTGATTGTTCGGTATGGCAACCCACCCTTTAAACCAAAACCTTTTAAATGCACTTAGCATCCCGTTATAATGCTTGTATAAATGTTTGTACCTTACGTGATCACCATTTCTAAACGAAACCATGACGATTTTTGTAAAATCAAAATCCCTTTAAAATGTAAATTCCGAAAAAGGCCAACGATTAGCGCAAAACCGAGTCAAAACTTTGTCCATTTGTCGAGTCAAATTTCGGGCCCAAGCCCATTTCAAAACCTCACTTCGAGTCCACTCCTACAACTACACTATAGTTGACTAGGACACACATTTTCAAATCTTTGTCATTTCTTCAAAACTCACTCAACACAAGTGGCACACACCCACTTCACGAGTCAAAACATTTCTTTCTTAGTAAGTGTGTTAGAATGGTCGATCGTGTTTTGATTCATCGTCGATCTCTTATCCAGTTTCCAAGATGCCTGAAACAAGCGACGTGAACTTCAATCAAATCCAAGATGGCAATGATCGAATCCTAACCGCGCTAGCTCAACTCCAAGTTACTCAAGACCAAGTGTATGATCGCCTTGACACCATCGAGGGCCGGAACTATGCCGTAGAAGCGAGGTTGCCTCCACGAGAAAGTGAAATCGTTGATGACTTCGTGAATGACTTCAGGGACGAAAACCCTCCCATGGGTATGACTGCAGCTGAAAAAAGACTCCAATACTTAGAGGAGCAATTGATGTATCTAAAAGGGGATGACATTTATAGGGAGAATAATCGCAAGTATGAGGCCGTGAGTTCCAAGTTGCTAACCAACTTCAACATGACGGATATCCCTAAATTCAAGGGGCATGAAAACCCTTTGAACCACATCCGTGCTTTCAAGGATTACATGTCTATCAAAGGCATTAAACCCGAGATGTTCTTAAGGATCTTTCCTTCATCTCTTGACACCATCCCAAAGCAATGGTTCTACTCTCTAGAACACAAGAAGATCGCTACTTGGGAAGACGCCGCGATCGAGTTTGCTAAGCAATATGCGGATAATGCTGAGATCCAAGTTAACACGCGCACTCTAGAGGTTCTTACCCAAAATGACAAAAAAGGTTTCACCGAATTCCTAAGTAGGTGGAGGAAGACTAGTACCCAACTAGTTGAACACCCGGATGAGGCTACCCTTGTGGAGAAATTCGTGGACAACTTAAAGCCCATCTATGCCAATCATTTGAGGTACCAAAACATTAAAACTTTCAAGGACTTAACCGTACTAGGAACGAGGATCGAAGATGACATCCGTAAAGGGCTCTTGTCCAAAATGGTAGGTCGAGGATATCAAGGCTCAACAAGTCGTTCTTACGGCTCCACTAGCAAGACCGATGAAGTTAACCTCCTTGAGCCATCCAAGAAGAGTGCCCCACCAAGGAAATTTACAAATCTTGGGGACACTTACTCCAATGCTCTAAAAAGGTTAATGAAGCAAGGCAAACTCCAACCCATAGGACCTACGCCCGAACCAGAAAAGACATCCAAGTTCTGGGACGAGAACTCGTACTGTGAATATCATAGGGGTAAGGGGCATGACACAGAAAAATGCTACAAACTGAAAAATGTGCTTCAAGACATGATTGAGGATGGTCGACTACCAATACCGTCGGGAGGTAAGCCTAACAACACTCAGAATCCTCTTGGAATTCTAGTGATCACAAGTGAAGAATCTACCCTAGATTGTTCACACCTCATTTCTCCAGTTGAATATGAGATCCACGCGATCGAGAATGAAGGGTTCTACTCTACCATTTCCCCTACCATTGCCGACTTCATCGCGTGGGCAAAGAGCGTGGATGGGCAAGTTTTGGAATTGGAAAATATGGTAACAACTTTACATGACCCCAATGCGACACCTAAAGAACATGCGCCACTAATTTTCTCCCAAAATGCTACTATGCAAGAGATAGTCGTCGTGGTTGATAAACTAGTTGACCAAATCACACAATTAGAGGACGAGATCATGAGAATGAGGGAACTAGCTACAGTCAATGGAGTATGGGCCGATGATGATGAAGACGAGTATCTCATTGAACATTCCCTAGTCAAAGAAATAATCCAAAATGGTGAAGACCAAGACGTGGACCACCTAACTCGTTCGGGGCGTCCGTATCAAAGCACTACTCAAAATGGTCCAACCAACGTTATCATACCAAATGATAACGAAGATGACTCTACTGATAATTTGCTCAAGCAATTACAGAAGACAAAGGCTGATCTTTTAGTCTGGCAACTGTTAGAAATCTATATCTCATTACTAGACATATTCATATATTTTTTAATTTTAATTTAGTCATAAAATTAAAAGATGATCTTATGCATGCAAACAATAAAAGAATAAGAAAGAAATCATCATCTTACATTGAAGATTTCGGATTATTTGGGCACAAGTGAGTTCTCCTACTCACTTGTTCTTGAGCTTCCTTAAATGGATGAACAAGGATTCAAGTAGAGAATCCCTCCCAAAGAATAATACCCAAAGTAACAACTTAATAAAATTAATATTATTATTACTAGAACAATATTAATTTTGTATAAAATTGACCAAGATATTATTTTGTTCTCTCAATATTTCGGTTGAGAGAAAGGGAGAATAATGAAGAATTTATCTCTCTAAAAACTCTTATTTTAGATGTATATAATGAATGATAATACACTAGTTTTTCATGTAGTGTATAAGGTAAATTATAGAGCAAAAGACCCTTGGCCTTGCTCTTGAAAAACCGGGTAAGGGGGGGGGGTGGAAATAGCCAATGCATGATCAAGGTTCTCTTCACAAAGACAAGTAGGTTTGCATGGCTATTCCTTAGGTTAATGATTGTGTTTTCCATATAAAATAATCAACACAATATTTTGCCTAATACACCCTAAATTTCGGTACATATGGTATAAAATGGAAAATCCATTTTACACATTATTTTGTCAATTTGTCACATGTAACATGTTTCATGACATTAGGTATATAAAATGTATTTTTAACAATTAAAAATCAACATATTAATAAAATATGTCATTTATTAAATTAACCCAGTAATTCATACCGTAATGGATTCCCGAGTCATAAAATACAACATTTTGTATTTATAATAATCAATTCATTCCGTTTCAATTGTTTCCGTAAACAATAATTTCATCTAAGTAATAAAACAATTCGATTAATTAGACCGTATCTAATTTAATCAAATTACAATGAGACACGTAAATATCACTTCAAAAATCGTCCGTCAATTTTAAGTATTTTAATTAACTCGTATCGGCATACGATTAATTAAATAATCAATTAAGAGTATTTCCCTATAGGTATGACCTAAGGGGATCAACTGATCACCACCGTCGCACGACAGTAATGTCAAACTCTAGTCAGCCAATCATTACCGATATGTGTGGACCAGTTGACAGTAAAATATTACTTCCCAATTTGTATTCTTTAAAATGAGACTTAAACATGTGATCATCATGATCGATAGTTGTGATCGCATTATTGTCGGAGGACACATATTCCAACAATCTCCCACTTGTCCTCGACAAGTGTGCGTCACCAATTCTCTTGTCCTATTACTAGCTCCCACTCAATGCAAGGTGTCTTTCAGGTCGTACTTGCAAGTGATCATATCGAGAGTGGTTTCCTCGATCTGGAGAATAACTGATTGACCGGATTTAACCACCATGGATACATTCCGAGCGTGGCCACGCATTTCCAGTTCATTACTCCTCGAGTGGCCCTGAGATATTATTATAACCCTGACTAGGGGTGGACAATTCCTATCGCACTTATTCCCTTCGACTAGCCACAACCATCAAAACCCAAAATATGCCCATTTGACCCCATTTACGAAGGTCGTAGTAACACAAATCAAAGTTAATCTGAAACTGTGCCATCTTAGGCGAACAGTCTTTAGTCAAAAGAATCGACTCATTAGAATACTATAGTAGCTCTCGCCACGACCAGGCTATATAAATTTGCCAGAACTCTATAAGCGGTCATAAGGCCCGATAAAGTGTTCCTAACAGTCTGCCTATGTGATCGACTAGTCATTCTCATATGACACCATGGCACTTGAACTTGCCATCAATCGCATCACACTCTAGTTACTTCGAGACGTCACCTCATACAAGTGACTATGGGCGAATACTATGTTAATCCGTGTTCACTTTAACGGGGTTCAATTGTCTCTACAACCCGTTTGGATGTAACAAGGTATAAAGTGAGTTAATAATAACTCAAACGACAAATGTCGACATCACATTCGGGTAGTTAATGCCGTATCACAACCTTGTGATGTATATTGTAAGTGTATAAACACTAGTCGATTGTAATAGAAGTTTAACATACCATGTGTCCATGTGTTCAAACTTCTTTTATCGCATTTTCCTTTGCATTCATGTTATCTCTCATAGCATGAACCTCACCAAGTACATATACAGGTTCCCAACCTCGGTTTGGGTTCTTTATCTTGAAAGAACTTTCTGGTGGTTTATCACATAACCAACGAATTTGTGGTGAATGATATAACTTGCACTGATCAAGTACTCCACCCACTCACAATGTACTAGGTATATGTTTTGTAGAGTCTTGCAATAATTGTCAAGATGATTAGCTTAGCACTTCTCACAAGTCCTATCATATTAGAAAATATTAGTTTTGAGTAACTTCTTACTACAACTAAGTATCTTTCAAACTTCTTATTTCTACTTTTAGCTTGAAAAGCTTAGGATTTTCATAAATCCTTACGCGTGTTCGAACTTTAATATGTGCAACCTTTTGACACATAACAGAGTGTTATGTCCAACACTGAAATCGCTCATCGGTTTCTCCTCGAGAATTCATGACGATTCTCCTATGGCTGGCCTATGAATCATCGTGCTCTCATGCATATGATTCATTATTATTGGACATGAGCATGATTATTCTAATGGCGGAAACATTAGTAACTAACAATCATGTGATCAACCATTCTTAGGTTCAATGAACGACCATAACTGCTAATGGCAATTCTATTTTCATTGACATGAATAACCTACGTTTCTCGTTGATACGATGTGTATATCTCAATACCTATCCAACATCTCATGATGTGATCGGATTCATCATAGTCCATTTTCATCTAGAATTGAAAACTCAAATACTTATTTGTGAAAGAAGGTATTAGCTCGTCATTCTCAATGAGTAATGAGTTATAAACTTTTACAAGATGATTTCTCCCACTAAATCCCATGTCTTTACATGATAATTTCCAAACTCCCACTTAATTCCACATGTTTCGAAATTGACTACTCAATCGAAACATTTCAAGAATTGAAATATATTTTGCTATGCTAAGTTATTAAGATAAAACCATATATGTTCCCATCATATCCTTTCAAAATACTTATCTTGAAAAGGTTTCAATCTTAACCTTATGGAAAGAGATTTTAATCTCTAACTCATTCATTTTATAATGATGCGTAGCAATGTCATTGTTTAAATATGAATTATATCTAATACACGTCCTTCTCAAAATACCCTTTTCGAAAGGAGGTTTAACCATTTCATTTTCATAATGAGGTTAAGTAATGACATTAGCGTGGTTTAATACTTAACTCAGCTCTTGTGGATATCGGCATATCAACATTTGCAACTTTTAGTCATAAATCTCATTTATTTCTAGAATGCAACTTTGATTCATTTAGGCTCTTAAGTAAATATCAATATTGAAACTATTGGTCAATTAATGTACATAAACTTAGTCAAAACTCTTTCGTTAAGACTTTACATTAGTCATTCTCCCTCCAAAACATTCTTTTGGTCTCCTCACGTAGTGATCTTGAGAACATATTCTTTTGATTACTTCACTTGGTCTCTTTTGTCATGTAGATCTCATCTATTCGAGACACAATAGATCTCATCTTCTTTAAGTATACTCCTTAGATAAGTATATCAATCATTCTTACTTTCGTATATCTCATTTACTCAAGTACACAAATTTGCATTGTGTTCTTCATTGTGTTTTCATTTTTCTCCCACTCTATCTTTAGAATAAATACACTAGAGATTCAAAGATAGTTTATAAGACACAAATGATGATTTTGAAGTATAAGGAGGAATATCTCATAGGTTGACTAATTGTTTTAGATTTGATAAGTGTACTTGGTGATTGACATTCCTTTTAGGAGAGTTCATCAACTCATTTTCACTTTATAATTGATCATACACAAGCCTTAAGCTTGTGGACATATAATGAATCCCATCATTATAGTTGTCTAATAGATCACTTTAAGTGAATGATCATATGTTTCTATGAGCAAGCGTATAAAGACGAATTTTAGAACAAGGATAAAAAACGATAAAACGGGTGACTTGGGTTGCAAACCAAGCCACCATTATCAAAAATACATTTCCATGTTGAACACGGAAATCAAAAGGTTCTAAAATCCGAAACATAAATTAAAATAAGACAATAAAAAGCCAAGCTTCATGGAAGCTACTCCTAGCTTCTCGATGGTTTCTCAAGCTTGTTTTTCTTTTCCCTTGTCCTTGCTTGGTGGAGGCCTTATTTTCAATAAAAAGGGGATACATTATCACAACTTTGTATCACAATACCATAGTTGAAATAGAAACATAAAAGAAAGGATAGTCATTTACCTACTGGAGTAATCTTTCCAGCTTTGATGTCACCAAGATATTTGGAACAATTTCTTTTCCAATGTCCAACACCATTACAATAATGGCATTTATCAAGAGGACCCTTCTTGATCTTGGAAGTGCTAGCTTCATAAGTCTTAGCTTTGGTGAAAGTGGGAGCTTGCTTCTTACCCTTCTTCCCATTCTTTTTGAACTTCCCCTTACTCTTGGTGCTTATGTTAAGCACATCCTTGGGTGGGTTAACATTTAACCCCATGTCTCTTTCGGCTTGCACAAGTAACTTGTGCAACTCTTCAAGAAACACGTCCTTGTCTTGCATGTTAAAATTCACCCGGAATTGAACATATGCCTTGACTTTGGATAAGGAGTGTAGAATCCTATCTACAATGAGTTCTTTGGGGATTTCAACTTTTTGAATCTTCAAAGTCTCGACTAGCTCCATTAATTTGAGCACATGAGGGCAAACCTTTTGGCCCTCTTTAAAGTCGAGATCAAAGAATGCCGCGGCCGCCTCATATTGGACGATCCGCGGAGTTTGTGAAAACATTGTCACAAGCTTGGAATAGATTTCATTAGCGGTGCCCATTTTAAAGGCTCTCCTTTGGAGATCCACCTCCATCGCAAAGATCAACACATTTTTCATTGCGGCGGACTCCTTGTGGTAAGCCTCATATACTTCCTTAGTGGCGGCGGTCGACCTAGCATTAGGTTCGGGTGGAGAGGCCTTGGTAAGGTAACGAAGCTTGTCGTCACCTTGGGCGGCTAGTTTGAGTTGGGCATCCCAATTGGAGAAATTTGACCCATTCTTTTCAAGTTTACAACGATCCATGAAGGATCGAAGCCATGAAGTATTAGCGAGAGGTGTGGCGTTGTTGTTGTTTGAAGTGACCATTTGTTATGAGAAATAAAAGCGGTCTACAAAACAAAATAGAAGGAATAAAACATATGTCGTTTTCAAAATAATAATATTACTCGTAAAAATTTAATTTAAACAAGTTTTATTGCATTTATCTAGTGACCTCTACCCAACTTGATAAATGATTCCAAGACCCAAATTCATATTAACTTGGGCACGGTGTGGCCGATACATCCCTTATCAATATAACTCGGTGGATTAACTCTTTAATCGATTCTACTTTTAGAACTCTTGGTCGATAAAATTACATTAACATTTATCTTTAGCCCAAAACACATCCGACAAGGGCACGGTGTGGCCGATACATCCCTTATCAAAAACTTTTGTTGAGTTCAACCCAAATTTCGAATACATGTGTCCATGATCCAAATCCACATCAACTTGGGCACGGTGTGGCCGATACATCCCTTATCAACATGAATTCGGTGGATAGACATTTATCACCCACTTCCCCTACGTAACAAGGTTTGTACCCCGGTGTGGCCGAGCGCACTCCCTCACGAAATAGGTTTTCATGATTTCTACACTTTGGTAAGGCTAAGTCTCAATTGTTTATTTTAGCGAGAGGTCTTGTCAATTTATTATCTATCACGTTTTAAGTGAACTAAAGCGGTGAACTACGATAATTGTAATTGACACGGTCGATAAACTCGATAAAAGATGATGCATGTTTTAGTTATGGCGATTTAGCGATGCATGCGACATATAAATAAAATGCAAAGCATAAATATAAATCCTAGTATGGCCTTCCTAAAATATAAAATCTAATTAACTATTACATGTTCGGAAACCAACTCCATTGGTCCCTTGAACTTCGGTTTTGGCACGCATCTCGAGGTAACACCGTCTTTATGTATCGCCTTCTTGAGTGACGCCGTCTTCAAGGAACTCCGGAATAAATAAATTACATAACAAATTACATAATTTCCTATTATACATTTGTAATTAAAATAAAATAAATCTATTAAATTACAAAACGGTGATACGAGATCACAATAAATTACAACCGAATCGATATTCCCATACATTTCGGGTAATACCAATTAAAAAACTAAGGTCATACTAAGTAAAAATTACATAATTCAAAAATTAAATAAAATAAAATTATGACAATCATAAATAAAATGCAGCATTATAATATGTATGAACATGCCCAATTTTATGCTAAATCGCCTTTAAGGAGCCAATATCGTATATTAAACGGTTTTTACGGATTTGCTTGATTCAACCTTTTAAAATCACAATTAAATTACATAAAATCATATTTATGCACAAGTTAATTACTCTAACCTTTTTAGAACTCAAAATTAGTCTCCACTAACTAATTGACTATAATTAACTTATATTTCTTAAAATTGTTCATTAGAGGACTTAAAATTACAATAAAATGCTATAAACTCAAATAAATCACAAAAATTTCAAATAAATTCAAAATTCGAAATTTAAACTCATGAACATTCTGGAAAAATATCATGACACTCATAATGTTCAAAAACTTAGGTTAAAAATTTCGAAATTTATCGGGAAAAACAATGTTGCGGTTTATCGGATTTATCAATTATAATCATAAAAACATGAGAAAAATATATTCATCAAATTTTCAATTTTAGATCTGAAAAAGATAATAAAATGCAACATGTGACTTTTTTCCTTAGTCATGAAGTATGTTTTAGCAATTATTCACTAATTAAGTCACTATTTATGCTATTTGTCATCAAAAATTCATAAATCATGCATAAAGACTTCATTATAGCCAATTATTTTACACACATATTGTAAAATTGCATGTGACAACATACTAAATTTAAATGGCCAGATTCGAAATTTATCTCATTTTAACCTATTTTTCATTTAAATCCGATTTTTATCATGAAAAATCCATATTTCGAGCATAAAAACTCCAACAATTCTGAAAATTTACAGGTCATCTAAAAATAATATATGTGAAAACATATCCAAAAACCACTGTAAAATTCGAAGTTTAGCTAATTTTAGTCCGAAAATGACATTTTAATCATAAAATCGCATTTTTAATGCCATTATAATATAAAATGAACAATAAAAATCCATAAATTAACCAAAATATCCTAAATACATTTTAGTATCAGAAATTTTAACATGCATAATTTATTTCGTGATATATCATAATAACACAAATTTACAAGTTTTATATGTTAATCGTATAACTCGGAAAAACTATAACCGATTTGCATGCAAACAACCAAGGCTCTTGATACCGCTTGTTAGAAATCTATATCTCATTACTAGACATATTCATATATTTTTTTAATTTTAATTTAGTCATAAAATTAAAAGATGATCTTATGCATGCAAACAATAAAAGAATAAGAAATAAATCATCATCTTACATTGAAGATTTCGGATTATTTGGGCACAAGTGAGTTCTCCTACTCACTTGTTCTTGAGCTTCCTTAAATGGATGAACAAGGATTCAAGTAGAGAATCCCTCCCAAAGAATAATACCCAAAGTAACAACTTAATAAAATTAATATTATTATTACTAGAACAATATTAATTTTGTATAAAATTGACCAAGATATTATTTTGTTCTCTCAATATTTCGGTTGAGAGAAAGGGAGAATAATGAAGAATTTATCTCTCTAAAAACTCTTATTTTAGATGTATATAATGAATGATAATACACTAGTTTTTCATGTAGTGTATAAGGTAAATTATAGAGCAAAAGACCCTTGGCCTTGCTCTTGAAAAACCGGGTAAGGGGGGTGGAAATAGCCAATGCATGATCAAGGTTCTCTTCACAAAGACAAGTAGGTTTGCATGGCTATTCCTTAGGTTAATGATTGTGTTTTCCATATAAAATAATCAACACGATATTTTGCCTAATACACCCTAAATTTCGGTACATATGGTGTAAAATGGAAAATCCATTTTACACATTATTTTGTCAATTTGTCACATGTAACATGTTTCATGACATTAGGTATATAAAATGTATTTTTAACAATTAAAAATCAACATATTAATAAAATATGTCATTTATTAAATTAACCCAGTAATTCATAATTACTTGTACCGTAATGGATTCCCGAGTCATAAAATACAAAATTTTGTATTTATAATAATCAATTCATTCCGTTTCAATTGTTTCCGTAAACAATAATTTCATCTAAGTAATAAAATAATTCGATTACTTAGACCGTATCTAATTTAATCAAATTACAATGAGACACGTAAATATCACTTCAAAAATCGTCCGTCAATTTTAAGTATTTTAATTAACTCGTATCGTCATACGATTAATTAAATAATCAATTAAGAGTGTTACCCTTTAGGTATGACCTAAGGGGATCAACTGATCACCACCGTCGCACGACAGTAATGTCAAACTCTAGTCAGCCAATCATTACCGATATGTGTGGACCAGTTGACAGTAAAATATTACTTCCCAATTTGTATTCTTTAAAATGAAACTTAAACATGTGATCATCATGATCGACAGTTGTGATCGCATTATTGTCGGAGGACACATATTCCAACAGCAACTAGTAGCAAGCTCATTCCCACATCGCCAAGCCTTACAGCAAGCTTTGGCCAAACTGAATGTAGCACATAACTCCACACCCGACGATGTAGTCAACTTGGTCTTCCAAGAATCACCGAAGTTAAGTAATCCTATTACTTTCTCAGACGAAGATTTGCCACCCTTTGGTGCCAGTCATAACTTGGCTCTTTACATCACTGTCATCTGCTTAAAGAAGAATGTGCCAATGACCTTGATAGATGATGGCTCCGCGGTCAACGTCATACCCCTGAAAACGGCATACAAACTAGGCATGAAAGAGTCGGATTGGACCCCTACCAATCAAGGTGTTCGCGCATATGATGGTACACGACGAAAGGTAGTAGGACTCATTAACCTAACCATAGCCACAAGGCCAATTGAGCGAAAGGTTAACTTCCAAATAGTGGACATTGAAGCTTCCTTCAACATACTTCTGGGAAGACCTTGGATTCACGCTTCCAAAGCGGTAACATCCACCCTTCACCAAAAGATCAAAATCCCACTAAATGAAAGAGTCGGATTGGACCCCTACCAATCCCACTTGGGGGCTTTCAAAGCATAAGTGTCATAGAAAGTGAGTTGGCACCCCTATACTACGATCCCTACTCCAACTTGGTGGTTAACCACATACTCAAAACCCAGGGATACTTCCCTGGAATGCCTTTGAACCTTGCCCGAAGAAACACCTTCGCACCCTACAAGGAAGGCAACTCAAAAAGAATACCACTTGGACTAGGGTAAAAACCCACTAAAGAGGAAGTTCTCGAGATGCTCACTCAAGTTCAAAGCCGTAAGCACATAGGAGTCCAAATGCGACCATATTTCCCTACCCTGAATGGATACTTTGTTAGGGAAGGAAGTCAAGAACTCTTTCACGGATTTCCCGAACCTTGGCACTACCTCGGAAGGAAGCTAGCCGGAATCGAGATCTTTCACGATTGCTACTTCATTCCTCCAGAAACGGTTCCTACCGTCAAAGTCCGTCAAGCACCTTGCTTAGACGAACAAGCTGTTAGTTTACTATTTGGAGAGGATCGATTTGTTAGAGCCGCGCAGGATGAGATCATTACCATGATACTTCAAGACGATCACTTCAACCCTACCGCGTTAATCACAGAAACAAACGCGAACCAACAGAAAGGATGGAGAAAATCAATCAAGTGGACCAACAATCAAGGAAGACTCTTCAAGCTCACCACTGGAGAAGGAAAGATGTTCAAAGGAGAACCACAAGACGATGAATTCGAGTCAGAGTCAGAGTCAAAGTCAGAGTCAAAGTCGGAGTCTAGAGAAGTCACTAAGGAGTCTCCTCCTGTCGTCACCCCCATTCCCTTTGTTTCTTCTAGCTTAGCCTCAAATAGTAACAGTAGCTTGGGAAATGTCCCAACAACTGCCCCTTTACCGCCGCTGACCACAGATCAGAAGGCTTCCTTGTTTCAACTTTTATCAAACTTTAATATGAATAAATCAGGTTCTGCTTACTCTGTGTGTTATCTTGAATGCAATTCTATTTACGATGATACCGAGGATGACCAGACCTGACTCAATTGAGATACCTCCCTACATAGCCAAAGAAATAGTACAAGAGGGGGAAGGGGGACCAGTAATAGAGAACATCGAACCCATCAATGTAGGAACCGAACTAGAACCCCAAGAACTTAGGATAGGGACTACCCTGAGCCCCACCGAAAGGGCCAGTTTCATAGACCTCCTACACGAGTTCAAAGGCGTTTTCGCTTGGTCCTACAAAGACATGCCAGGGATCGACAAGGATATCGCCGAACATAGAATCCCAATAAAGCCAGGTTTCAAGCCCGTGAAACAGAAACTTCGTCGAATGAGAACAGAATGGGCTCTCAAGATTAAAGAAGAAGTCGATAAGCAATTCAAAGCCGGCTTCATCAAAGTTTCCGAGTACTCTGACTGGGTAGCCAACATAGTACCCGTACCCAAAAAGGATGGGAGAATCCGTGTTTGTGTTGATTTTAGAGACTTAAACAAAGCAAGTCCTAAAGATGACTTTCCTCTACCACATATCGACATATTGGTGGACAATACCGCAGATCACGCGTTACTATCCTTCATGGATGGGTACGCGGGTTATAACCAAAACAAGATGGCCATAGAAGACATGCATAAGACCGCCTTTGTCACTCAATGAGGAACCTATTGCTATACGGTCATGCCGTTTGGGTTAATCAATGCCGGAGCTACATATCAACGCACCGCAACCACACTCCTACATGATATGATGCACAAAGAGGTTGAGGTATACGTAGACGACATGATTGTCAAGTCCATGGATAGAGAGGGGCATATTGCGAACCTTCGCAAATTCTTCTCAAGGCTACGAAAGTACAACATGAGGCTCAATCCTCAGAAGTGCGCATTCGGAGTAACATCTGGCAAACTCCTGGGATACGTCGCTAGCCAACGAGGTATAGAAATAGACCCTTCCAAGATCAAAGCTCTGATCGAAATACCACAACCTCAAACAGAAAAAGAAGTAAGAGGATTCCTGGGAAAAGTGCAATATATAAGTCGATTCATATCGAAACTCACCATGATCTTTGAACCTATCTTCAAGAAGCTCAAAAAAACAGACCACACCATGTGGGATGATGACTTTCAAAAAGCATTCAACCGAATCAAGGAGATATTAGCTAAACCGCCAGTGCTCATGCCACCTCAACGAGATCAACCTCTTGGTTTATATCTCACAGTAACCGAAACAGCCATGGGCGCCATGCTAGCTCAAACCGTAGGAAAGGAGGAAAGGGCTATCTACTACCTTAGTAAGAAGTTCTTGGAGTACGAGTGCAAATACTCACAACTCGAAAAGACATGCCTCGCTCTTGTGTGGGCAATGAAGAAGCTACGTCATTACATGCTTAGCTATTCCGTCAAAATATACTCCAAAATGAATCCAGTCAAATACCTCTTCGAGAAACCCGTCCTCAACGGACGCCTAGCAAGATGGACTTTGATGATCTCAGAGTTCGACCTCAAATACGTGCCCCTAAAGGTTATAAAAGGGCGCGCCGTTGCCGAATTCTTTGCAGAAAATCCCATCAGTGATGCACAAACAATAGACACTTGGTCATTTCCAGACGAGGATATACTCCAAACCGATGTAGACTCCTGGGACCTTTACTTTGATGGAGCATCAAACTTAAGAGGATTTGGAATAGGAGTGTTGCTCATTTCTCCTGAAGGCGAGCATACACCAATCTCTGTCAAACTCGACTTCGAGGTGACAAATAATGCTGCAGAATACGAAGCTTGTCTAATTGGACTACAAGCGGCAGTGCGCTTAGGCAATAAAAACCTCCGAGTGCATGGGGATTCGTCCCTGATCATCAACCAAGTTTCGGGATCTTGGAAAATTCGAAGCGAAAGCCTAGCACCTTATCAAGCAAGAATAGACCAAGTTGCCCAATTCTTTGATCATGTGACCTACCTACACCTACCTCGGGAAGAAAATCAATTTGCAGATACTTTTTCAAAACTTGCATCTTTGATTAATATGCCAGATGACATGGTGGAAATGCCTTTATGTATCGAACGACGATCAGAGCCAGCTTATGTCCACCAAATCACCGATGAAGAGGAAATCACAGAGGAACCATGGTTCCAAGCAATCCTAAACTTCAAGCTCAACGGTACATATCCACCGGATATGGACAAAAGGGGACAACGTGCTATACGCCTACTAGCTTCTCAATACGTTATCATGTAAGGAGATTTATACAAAAGAACAGCTCTTGGTGTAATCCTACGTTGCCTTGATCATTCACAGGCGCGAAAAGTGATGGAAGAAGTTCATGATAGAGAATGCGGTCCTCGCATTAGCGGGCCCATGACGGCAAAGAAGATCACAAGTTTGGGGTATTATTGGACCACAATGGAATCCGATTGCATCAAATACGTAAGACATTGCCACAACTGCCAAATCTTCGGGAATGTACAGCATGTCCCTCCTTCATTGCTCTATACAATGACATCTCCTTGGCCATTTTCTGCCTGGGGAATCGACATGAGTTTGCAGGCACAGATGAGAAATGGGTCCGAGGGACAGAATTATCCGTCCTAAAACAGAGGTAAATTACCAATTTTCGCAACATAAAACCAGTTCCTAGCAGGCTGTTACAGATCCAACTCAAGACTGACCTTGAAGGTGATATTAGGACGCAAATTCGCACGACTAAAATGGGAATGACACGATTAGTTTTTGCCATAACCAGACCAGAAATAAGCAACAAGGCAAAGCATATATACAGACCAGCTACAGAACACGCCTTTTTAATCGACCAAACACGAAACCAGGCCATAAAAGCAAACAACGACCGTGTAAAACTAACCACAACCCTGCAAATTTAATAACATACAAGGGGAAGGCAAAAGGCTCAAACTTTACCATAAACCAAAGTGAAAATCGAGTAAGAAGGGTGAGATATCGACATTTGTCGAGTAACCTATCACCGTTACCTGTTTTTTTTATCTCTTAAACGTCCAAGAACCGTCCAAGGATGACCCCAAACCCCGAATGGAAGAAGTCAGCTCAGAAATCGCATCCCGGAAAGACGACTCGCAAGAAACAGGACGAAAATTTGGTTCTTTATTGCATAGAAAGAAGGAGGACGAGATGGGGAAGCTATTGGTGCAAAATTCATGGAATTTGGTTGAGGAATGAAGGAGGGATCTATGGTTGAAGGTGGTAAAAATGGCGGTACGGAGTTGAGTTTGTTGCTGTTGTTGTGGTTGTTTTACGCAGGGGGAAAAAGAAGAAGGAAGGAAGGAAAAAGGGGAGTTATGCAGGGTGTGGGGTTGTAGCATCAGGACAACAACAGTAATATAGGAGTATAATAATAATAATAATAATAATAATAATAATAATAATAATAATAATAAGGGAGATATTTTACAAGTAGAGTGTAGGTTGTTAGGTGGGTGTGATGTGTTGTCGAATTCTGGTTGGTCCGGATTCAAGCATGTACAAAGTGAAATGTGACGGTCTATAGCTAGACGGAAAAGTGTCTCGAGTTTATTTTAACTTGAGACGGAAACTAATATTATTACAGACACTATTATTATCCGACCAAAAATACGTATATATATTATTATATAAATTATGTCCCAAAAATATAATTTATATAATACGTAATTTAAAATATTCTTTTCATTAAAAATCGTGCTTGAAATGAATTAATTAAATTAAATAATTTAAAAATACAAGATAAGGTAATTGAACGGCTATATAAATTTTAAATGTCAAAATGGAAAATTCGCGGGTGTTACACTAAGTATCGTAACACTTTATAATAAAGCCTATATAGACATATATTATTTTAAACAAATCACTGGATGTGAACTATAAGAGGAAAGGGAGAGAAAGGGATGTGGAGGAGAAAGATAAGCATGAATAGTTTGAGGACAAAGTGAAAGAGTGCTATGAGAAGAAGTGAGGAAGAGGGGGGAGAAGGAGGTTGTTAAGCTCGCGAGGACGTTATAGAGAAAATGGAGAGAGAAAGAGGGGGGCGAGAAAGAGGGAGAATGAGCAGTAGAGGAATAAGGGTAGAAGAGGGGTTAAGAGGCAAATGGCGAGTAGTAAGAGGAGAAAAGAGAGGTGGAGTAGTAGTAATAGAAAGAGAAGTGATTATAATGAAAAATTTAAAAAATTATAACATAACTCTACTTTAAAAAAAATTCCAAACGTTTCGAATTTCGTTTTCATTAGTCAGGGAGGATAAGAAGAGGGAAGAGGATAGGATTAGGAGGCGACAACGTTAAAGAGAAAGTAGAGGGGTAAAGAAGAGAATGAGGGGAATGGGGTGGGGAATGGGGGGAAAGAGAAACGGGAAGGGCTAAGGGGGGTAGGACAAATAGTATAAGAAGAAGAGAAAGAAGGAGAATACGGATGGGGAAAAGGGATACAAATGGAGAAAGAGAAAAAAGGGAAAATAGGAGGTAGAGAGAGGTCATTTTCTTGGACAGAGCATAGGAAAAATGACAGAGGAGACACAAGAGAATGCAGGGAGCCACAGTAATAAAAGGGGGAGGACGAACAGGAAAAGGGATAAGGAGGCTGATAAAAAGGCGAGGAAGGATGAGGCGACAATGTTAAAGAGAAAGGAGAGAGGGTAAAAGGCGGAAGAGAGGGAGGGGAGAGGAATAAGGGCGAAAAGGAGGAAGGGGGTAAGGGTAGGAGGACAAATAGTAGGAGGAGAAGAGGAAGAAGGATAGTGTGGATGAGGGGAAAAGGAAAGAGATGGATGTCCATAAAAAGAGTAAGAGGGAAAGAATATGGGGTAGAGAGAAGGAAATTGAAGGATGTGAATGATAAGAGGAAAGGGAAAGAGGCGGGAAGATGTGGGTGGAGGAGTAAAAAGAAGAGGAGTAATACGAGATAAGCAGGAGGGGGAAGGGAAATGGAGGATATATAAGAGAAGGATAAAGGAACATAGTATGTATAAGGGAGGAGAAAGGGGAAAGGGAAGAATGAGGACATAGGGAAGGAGAAAAGGGAAAAGGAAGGAGGACTACGAGGTTGAAGAAGAGAGGGTGGTTTAGAATGCGAAAGGTGCTGAAGATAAAAGAGGGAGAAAAAGAGGATGACGAAGTTGTGGGCGAGGAAGGTTGGGGAAAAGAAGAAGGAAGAGGAGGATTACAGAGGGTTAAGGGGAAAAGAGCGATTAGTATGCGGAGGAAGGAGAGGAGGAGATGTGATATTTACGTTACTTCGCAAAGTACAATATAATACTAATATCTTATGTATTCCATGTAATTGTTTTCTTTAACGTTGTTATATTCGGATATTCAGGCTCCGAGCAAAGTTAAATACAAATTGTTTACGAATAGTTATAATTTTGTTTGCAATTGATTCAATCATCAAAATAATATAACAAGAGTTTCATTGTGATCGACACTCAACGTGTACAGACAACCGAACCATATCGTATCAGGTTCCCAACAAAGTTATATACGAAAAATTTACGAATGTGATCTTATTTGCAATCGATTCGAACAACCAAAAAATTATAACGACAAGAATTTCATTGTGAATGTCACTCAAAACGCATAAAAAACCAAACCAAAACAAGATTTGCTACTACGCATTTAAAACGTAAACGATTAAAATAATTTGGGGGACGGCGCGCATCGCTTCCCATGCAACCAACTAGAAATAGTATCCGGTTGGTGAAAATATAGAAGAGTAGGAGAAAGGGGTAAAGAGGGAAGGGCGTGTAGTATGAGAAGAAAGAGGAGGAGGACTAGGAGTAGTAATAGGAAGAGAAATGATTAAAATGAAGAATTAAAATAAATAGAAAAAAACTCGACTAAAATAAAATAAAATGTATTAAACCTATCAAATTTCCTTTTCACTAATGTATCAGTTAGTAGAAACATTCTTAATCAAAATGTCATTTTTTTGGAAGAAGCATAGGAAAACTGACAGAGGAGACACAAGAGAAGGCATGGAGCCACAATAATAGAAGGGGGAGGACGAGTAGGAAAGAGGATAAGGAGGCTCATAAAAAGGCGGAGGAGAATGAGGCGGCAATGTTAAAGAGAAAGGAGAAAGAGTAAGAGGCGGATGAGGGGGAGAAGGAGAGGAATAAAGTAGATAAGGAGGAAGGGGGTAAGGGTAATGAGTAGGAGGACAAATAGTAGGAGAAGAAGAGGAAGGAGGAGGAAGGGGAAAGGGATGAAGGTCGAAAAAGAGGTAGAGAGGGGAAAATGAAAGTATGCGGACGATAAGAGAAAAGGGAAAGAGGAAGGAATGGGGAGGAGAAAGTGAAAGATATGGAGGAGGAGGACTTGGAAAAATGGGAGAAATAATATGAGAGTAAGTGGAGGAGAAGGCGAAATAAAGAATACATGAGAGGAGGATAGTGAAACATAGAAAATATAGGGAAGGAGAAAGAGGAAAGGGAAGGAGGACTACAAGGTTGAAGAATAGAAAGTGGTTTAGGATGCGACGACGTGTACAAATAATCGAACCAGATCGTATATTCAACCATCAAAATAATATAATAACAAGAGTTCCATTGTGATCGACACTCAACGTGTACAAACAATCGAACCAGATCGTATATTCATGTAACCAACAAAGTTAGATATGAAATATTTACAAATGTGATCTTGTTTGGAATTGATTCGAACAACCAATTTTTTTTTCTTTTTTGTGTTGACCAGGAGTATCCCCTACCGACAGCTGGGGCAATCTCTTTCGGGGTAATGAAGGCAATTTAATGGGTTGACCTCTCCCAAGTTTGACTTTTTTTCATTCGCAAGAGTCAGGAATCGAACCCCTGACCACTTGTTTAAGAGATGAGAGCCTTTACCACTCACACCAGCCAACTTTGGTAACAACCAAAAAATTATAACGACAAGAATTTAATTGTGATCGCCACTCAAAATGTATAGAAAACCAAACCAAATCAAGATTCGCTACTACGCATTTGAAAAATAAACGATTAAAATAACTTGGGGGACGGCGCGCATCGCGCGCCGTGCAACCAACTAGTCTATATTAAATGTGGAGTGAGGTTTTGGAGGGAAAAAAATATGTTATGGTTGTTGTTTTATTATTTTATATAGATAGATAGATTAACAAATTACCCATCTAAATCATAACACCATCTCTCCTATAATCGTACCCCTATCTTTTACTTTTCATTATTTAACTATATTTCTTAATTTTCGTGCCATTGTCCAAATGTGTCAGTTATTTCAAATAGGAGAGAGTATTATTTAACTAGATATCTAAGAGGCGGGATCTCATGAATTTGGATCTTAAGGTGAGTTTGTGCTCACAAATCTCAGCCATTAAATAAGATGAAACTAGTATTTGTGCCCGGCTTCGTCCGGGCTGCCTTTACTTACCATTAATTTGATTTTTGTTAAATAAAATTACTTAACGTTTCATAACCCATAAATTTATCATTAATAGATTTTTATATGACATATCGTAAAATTACGATGAAATAAATTTTGAGACAAATTCACTACACCCGCTATTAATATTTTACTCTTATTAATGAAACAATAGTAATAGCATTTCACTACTTGTCCGTAATCATTGTTACTTTCACTACTCCCGCCGTAATTATTGTTATTGTCACTACTGCCGCATTAATATTGATAATTTCACTACTCCCGCCGTAATTATTGTTACTTTCACTATTGTCGCATTAATATTGATTATTTCACTACTCCCGTTGTTGTTTCTACCACTTTCACTAATCTCGCTGATAATATTGTTACTTTTACCATTCAAATGAGTTATTACTATCATATAACTATATCCAATGTTACTACAATTCTTTTCTTTACTGAATAAATTACGTTTACTACTTAGGCATGCAATTTTAAGAGGATTATATATTTATATTAATATATTAATATATGCATTAAATCAGATCGAAAGAATTATGCAATATTATATATTATGAAATCTAACTTGAAATATTTATAACCTACTTATATTATGTTTTTGTATGTTAAATAATTAGCATCTCTATACATCTAATAAACTGTAAAGTTTAATAAAATTGCATAGATTTTAAATTTAATATATAATTTTATGATGATAATAATTAATACCATAAGTGTGCATGTTTCTACTAATTAATTATTTTATTTTAAGAAAATTGACCATCTTCTAGTCTTCTATAAATATTTAGGAAAATTACCAAACATCTTCTTTCTTTTAGTCTCTTTGATTGACCATCTTAATTAATTATTTTATTTTAAGGAAATTGTTTCTTTTAGTCTCCTTGAAATTGACCATCTTAATTAATTAGTTTATTTTAAGGAAATTGAGCATCTTAATTAATTATTTTATTTTATGGAAATTGATCATGTTTTAGTCTCCTACAATGTTTAGGAAAATTATCAAACTTCTATATATAATTTAATTTTAACCAAACTATATAATATTTGCATTGAGATCCCTTAATCGGGTCCCTCACACGGTGCTAGTGATTTAAAACTATATAATATAATTAATTACATTGAAGTCCCTTGTTTTCTGGATTTAATATATAGTATTGATGATTGATTGATAGATGGCTGAGATTTAATTTTTACAAATATCTGTTTGACTGTTTCCCTCATGATGGTTAGCTTGATGTCGATCCAAATTTGTCGACTTTTCAAAAGTTTATTGTCTCTAAAAAAAGCGTAAATTGATAACTTATACTTTGTATAATGTCCTTTTTCAAAACATATACCTAAGATAATTTTTTTTCAAAAATTATACCAAAAATCATATTTTCTTCCAAACTTAATACAAATTTCAAAAAAGGACACAAAATGACCATTTTACCCTTACTAATTAACCAATGCACCCTTTATCATCACTAACTCATTTAACCCAAATCTATGAGTCAACAGTCACTACTCAACACCACCTCTCCTCCCCAACACCAACACCAACACCATCACCAGTCACCACCGTAGGTGTCGACCTTGAGATCATTGTTGGTTTATAAATTTGATTATTAATCTTGCTTTTAACTTCTTGATTCCATCAATATACTCCAGCAATAATTATCCATACAATGAAAGACCCTGCAAGTCACCTATCTTAATTATTGCAAAGCAACAAAACATGGACAAATGGATCTGATAACTAAATATTGTTGCAACTTGCATTCCAGTCATTATTATGAGGATAAAACACAAGTATCGAATCCAATTCATTTGATCAAAAACAAATTCGTGGAGAGTTAATGGTAGCAACAATGGTGGATTGATTTATATTGTGAGGATGTGTTGAATAGGGGTTAGGGTTTGAGGCTGTAATGTTCGACATATTCGGGGTGGGGTTAGGACGGGGGCGTTGGCGGCAGGACGGTATGGGGCAGCGACATCGGTGGTGGTACTGATGGGGGGAGGCAGTTTTTGGTGATGGTTTTGGTGGATGTGTGGATTGAGGGGTTTAATGGGGTGGAGTAAGGGTGATTGTGTTTGATTAGTAAGGGTAAAACAGTTAATTTATGTCCTTTTTTTAGTTTTGGTATTAAGTTTGGAATAAAATATGATTTTTGGTATAACTTTTGAAAAAAAATTATCTTAGGTATAAGTTTTGAAAAAATATATATATTATTTCATGGGAATAATTCAAATTATGCATCTCCTTCTCATATCAATCCATGCTAGTGTTTGACTGAGAAAAATCTCGACTTTGCTATGATTTAACTTTCATTGAACTTCTGGGAGGAAGACTTGTAAAACCGGTTAACTTGACTATGAATCTCAATAAATAAACAAAAAAAAAAAGCCACCCACCCTTCTAAGTTCTAAGTCAGTAGCCTTCATCATCATATAGACCACCAACATCAGCAGCAAAACAACAACCATTAATAAAATTAAAACATCCCATTAAATTAACATCAATCATTAACATCCAACTATTGAAATTCAAGCTCGATAAAAAACCCAACCCCCTGATTACATATCAACATCTAGACTAAGGTCACGAATTCCAAATGCTTTCTTAAGGGCCTCAAAAGTAGACCTGGCAAACAGATCAGGTCGTGTCGTGTTCGTGTTCGTGTCAACTTTAAACGGGTCACCACTACCTCAACCCTAACCTGACCCAATTACATAAACGGGTCATTTGTCTCAACCCTAACCCAACCCATTTAAATTTTCTATAACTCAACCCGACTTGTTTAACCCATTTATCTTTTAGCAGATCATGTTTAACCCATTTATCTTTTAGCGGGTCATTTTTAACCCAGTTAACCCGTTTAACCCAATAAACTAATAAAATAAACCAAGCTTAATAAGCCTATAATCCCACAATTGAGGAATGAAAATACATATTTTTAAGTTTTTTGGGTGGATTATTGACACTTTTAAATAAGCGAGTTATTCGTGTCGGGTTCGTGTCAAAAGAGTTCAACCCTAACCCGACCCATTTAAGTTTCGTGTCGTGTCCGTGTCAACCCAATTACATAAATGGGTCACAACGTCTTGACCCTAACCCGCTAATTTCGTGTCGGGTTCGTGTCGTGTTTTCGAGTCGTGTCAATAATTGCCACCTCTACTCAAAAGTATTCGACGTTGACGAATAGGGTAGTGATGTCGACATCGGTGGAGAGTCAAATTGCTTGTTTCGCATCCTCGAGCTTAGTGTGGCTGCGCACAAATCTGGTGACATGTGCCTCGGCGGTGGGCTAGAGCCAATGCTAATGCCACTGGATCAGCACTGCTTAGCGCGTGGCGATTTCTATAGAGACACGAATAAGGCGGCGCATGATGATGTAGAAGGCGGTGGATTTTAATGAAGGATTTCCGTCAATGCTTAGGGCGGTGGTATTTGGGAAAAGAGAAATAAAAGAGAAGGATGAAAGGATAATGAAGGAATAATAAATTAAAAAAGAAAAAAGAAAAAGAAAAAAAATTGACATGGGAAACCGGTATTAACAGGTCAATTATGCCCGAGTTCAATACAAGTAAAATGATGGCAAAGTTAAGATTTTTCTAAGTTAAACACTAGCATAAATTAATATAAGAAGGGGACGCATAGTTGAGATTTTATACTTATTTTAATTAGTACACTGCACAACAATACCCACCACCTCACCCACCACAATACTAATTTGAGTTTCCTTAATTCTCGTACCACCCTTAAATAGAAAATGTTATTGAGAATGAGAGGGAGTACTAGATATCTTTATGCAAAGTGACCTCAATATTCGATATCGATATCCAAAAAAACCAAGAGTTTTAAACTCCACAAATTATTCTATAAGACCATTTTTAGCAAAAGGCTAGTCTAATGGCCCAAAGCTCAACTAAGTAAGTTAATAAATCTCTAACAAAAATTTATTTATTTGGTAAAATAATATTTTATCTTGATAACTTGCATATTTAAATATGTCGGTATCGTTATAAGATATCGGGTAATCAAAATAAAAATGAAATATGAGTGTAATTATATGTTAACTTTGGACTTTTTTATTTTGGACCAGTCTTATATTATAGGATGGTCTATATGAGAGTTGTTATTTAAACTCTATTCTTAATCAGTAACTCTCCTATAGAACCGTCTTATAGCATTGGACGGGTCTAATAAAAAATAGGAGCCCAATAAGAAAAAGTTTTATAAAAACGAAAAATAAAAAAACCCATAAACATTTACTTCAATGGAACTGCAAGTCTACAATCCACCCCATCAACCACACCTCCAATTCACCTCCTTATCGACGTCGACTTCGCGCCGCCTTTGCCGCCCCCTTCTCACAATCGCCACCTAATCTGCCGCTCCCGTCCTCACCAACGTCACCTAATCTGCCGCCTTTACAATTTTCATCTTCATCACCTTCGTTTGCGATTGTTATTTTCGTCCCCAATTCACCATTGTTGCTGTCGTCGCCACCTATGATCCCCTTTATCTACTTCAACCCAACGATTAAAACCAAAAATAAAGAATATTAACTAGTTGCTGCTGTAGCCGCCGCCAACTACCTGGTTTATATTGATCTTAAGAGTTCAGATTTTAAAATTAAATTTCAATCATCCTTTTAGTTATTGTTTTAATTTGAATACTTTATATTGCGAACTTTATCTTTTGTTTTCAAGGAAGATTCATCGTTTATGTAGAAAACCCTGACTTTTAAATTGAAAATTGGGTTTTATATTTGTTCCGGGTGTAATTCCAGAGCAGATATTTGTTACCACCCGTGCTTGTAGAATGACGTCTTTGGTTGGCTTCTTCTTTCGGTCTCCTGAAACAGTGAACAAACTGAGGGCTCGGCTTTGGACCGAGCGAACTCACTCCGACGCTCAAGTCAGTAACTTAGAGAGGTAAGTTGTTGTTACTTGGCGAAGTATGTATTGTAGAGAGATAAGGAAGATATTACCAGATGAATAGTGATTCTTAGGTTAAATTATGGATCCCCTCCTCAATGAGAGTTGAGGAGTATTTATAGACTTTCACCTTTTGTCACGTAGTGGCCAAGTGGCCAAGTGGCTAGCAGGTGGAAAGACTGATCTGCCCTCGGCCGAGGGACCCATGGCAGGCCGGCGGGCCCTGTTGACTCGCCGCCGAGGGGTCTTGGATATGAGTTCGCGGATATGTGCCCCTACCTGGCTAGTTGTCCCGGCCCGAGGCACAAGAGACAGCCGACAGTCATTTGCGTCGGTTAAAGTTTGTCTAAGTCGTTGACTTTCTTTGTAGATATCCTTGACCTTGCTCAAGTATGTTGACTTGGTCGCGGGTGCGTGCGAATATGCCCCATCAATTTGCCCCGGCGTAGTCTATGCCGTGGTATGGGCTCCGATGTATGTTGAGCGTATATTCGCGTAAGACAAAAATTTTTTCGCCTCGCTTCTTCTACCTCGGCGTGGCTCGCTTAGGCCGTACCATATCCCCCCTCCACATGGATGTGTAATGGACATCAGATGTGGAAAAGAAAGTGGTGCTGGCCGAGACCGAGGTTGTGAGCGCCGTGTGCTTTTGATTGCCCCCAGCTGGTGCTGACAAGCTTGGTTGATCATGTGGCCGGCGGAGAACAGATACTTAGGAATTTGTTGAGGAAGATGAATAGGCAGAGAGATTTTGAAGGGGCGTGTTGAAGACGCTTGGTCACTGTTGCATTGATTGACGTTCAACTGTTGCAACGATTGACATTCCGTGGTTGCATGTCTGACACGTGTCTGTTCGCTGATTGGCTGACGTTTCATGGGTTGTGCCCTGATTGGTCCTTCTTCATGGGCTTTCCCCTATAAATAGGGCAGTTAGTCCCTGAAAGTGGCCACCAATTTCACTTTCTCTAAAATTTCCTTCTTTCTAGCCCTCTTTGACGAAACTTCTTTCTAGCTTTTAGAATTTCTACTCCGGCGTAACACTTTTCTTCAAGGTAAACAAACAAATTTTTTAATTTTTTCATTAAGTTTTCGTTGTGAAACATGTCTTCTGCTGATGCCGGTCCTAGTAAGCGTGCGCCGGGGGGTTCCCCGTCGTGTCTTGATGAAGAGGAGGCCCTGGCCACCGTCCCGCTAAGGTCCGGGGGTCCTAGGTCTCCTTCTCCCGAAGTTGACCCAAAAGCTTTGGAGGATTGGGAGGATGACGCCGAAACTGATGAGGACTTTGATGATGTCGGCGAGGATGCTGAAAGGGCTCGTCCTAATGAGGGGAGGCAGTATGTCATGGATCACGGCGAACCTTGTAAGGTCGGCCCTGATCGTTCTTGGACCCATAAGTTCGCCAGTTGTTCCGGCGAGACATTTTTCGAGGGCCATTTCTACTTTGGCAGTGGATACAAAATTGTTGTCCCTGAGGAGGGTCAGGCCGTTTGTTGCCCTCCCCCGGGTTGCACCGGCGTGTACATCCGGCACCTGGAGTACGGACTCCGGTTTCCACTAAACGACTACATTATGGCCATCATTAGAGCCATGAACGTCGTCGTGGCCCAACTGCACCCCTTGGCTATTAGGACCATAGTCGGCTTTGTCTGGCTCTGTCTCTTCAAGGGGGAGGTTCCAACGGTTAATTTATTCCGTCGGCTTCACCACCTTCGGCCGTCATTTCCTGGTCGCGTCGGATGGTACAGCGTGCAAATGGAGCCGGGTTACGTCTCCGTTGATAAGCTTACTTCCTGCAAAGACTGGAAAGATCGGTGGGTGTACGTTGAGGTCGGATGACTATCCGCCCGGTCCTTTCAAAGCACCAAGTTAATTTGCGGTGCGAGACTAAGGCGGAGCATGACAAATGGGTCACCTGGAATAAGCTTAAGATGGACGCCAGCAAGGTCCCTCTTAATGAGGATGAGAGGCTGGCGATGAGGCTCTTTGAGGCGGACAAGAGTGGGGTGCCGAAAAGATGGATTCCCCCGACGCAGATCATTCTTCAGGATGAGCTGCTTTGCCATGTCGGCCTCATACCGGCCCTAGCACAGGGTGAGTGGGGTCGGTGTGAGGCCCATCTCTGCTCTCAATGTTTCTGTTTCTTTGAATTTTGATTTAGTTCTTATACTTAACTCTTCTTTGTGTTTCCTTTGCTGAGACCACTTTGGACCAGGACACTCGAGGATATCCTCCGGAGAATGGGGCCGCACAAGGATAAGATCGTTTCGACTTGCACCCTAAGGATCGACCCGTGATCGGGACGTCGCCGAATGATCTCATGGATCAGCCGGTTGAAAAGCCTGAATGTGGAGGCGGCCCAGGCAAAGGTTGCTAGTAACATGCCGCGCCGAACGCGGAAAACAAAGTCTTCGGCGGCGACGGCGTCGACATCAGTTCCACCTCCCATCCCTTCAGTCCAGAAGGAGACGGTGGTGATCGTTGATATCACCAATGGGGGGGACTCCGATGCGGAGGGATCTCCCCTTGTCCTTAAGAGGAAAAAGTCTACCCCTGCTGCTGCTGCTACCGAGGGCGGCAAGGAAATGGGCCCTCCGACCAAGAAGCCCAAGCCTGGTACTGATCTATCCTATGGCTCAGACTTAGCCGGTTCATTGGGCGTTCCTAATGACAGGCTCTCTGGTTTGTCCATGAATGTTGATATGGATGATTTGATTGAATTTTTTGTAGATCAACCGCTGCCGTCTACCGGTCACACTATTGAACGGCGTGCCGAGGGGAAAACTGCGCAAGCAAGTGGTCAAGATGCCACCGTTGTCACCTCCTTCCCGAAGCCTACCCCCCTCCAGATTAAGTTGGAGGGCCTAAGTTTGATCAGCATCGGCGGCTGGCGAAGTGGGCGATACGGCGGTGCTCTTATTATGGAGCAAGAGAAGACCATGGCTGAAGCTGCCCCACAGCTCGAGCGGCTAAGGCTTGAACTCGACGCGGCCAACAAGGAGGCTAAGAGGGCCAAGGCTGAGGCCGAGTAGGCGTCCGTCCGAGAGAAAACTCGGGAGGACGCCGAAAAGGAGGTCCTTGCTGAGAGAGCCAAGACCGAGGCTGCGGCGGCTGAAATTGCTAAGCTGCTGGAGGGGCGTGACCTCGTTCAGAAGCACGCCGACCTTTACCGTACGTAGAGGGTCGAATTTAAGGGCCTGTTTCAGGCTCAGGGGAAGGTGGTCCGGAACAAAGATGCTATCATCGCCCAAAGGGAGGAGGACATTGAGACGCTCCAAACCGTTCTCCTCCCTAACATGTGCGCCTAATACCGGGACCTGGCCGAAGAAGCTGCTAGGGAAGTGATTGGGGAGCTCTTCCCCCTTGATGGTTCCTTTCCGTGGGATAAATTTGACGAGCTATTTGAGGACAAGCTCGAAGCTAAAGAGAAAGCCGCGGAGGAGAAAGCCAAGGAGGAGGTAAGGGTGAAGAAGGAGGAGGAGGTGGCCGCGGAGAAGGCAGCTCTTGCTGAGAAGACTAGGGCGGCCAAGGAGGAAGCCGAGAGGGCAAGGGCAGTTGAGGCTGCTGAGGCTGAGGCTGCCAAGAAAGCTGAGGCTGAGGCTGCTGAGAAAGCTGAGACTGCCAAGACAGTTTCTGGGTCGCCCATTAAGGACGATGCTGCTAACGCTGCCGATGGCAAGCAGCAACAGGCATAGGGAGACGGGCGGTCGTCACCAGGCTCACCCGGCGTCTCGGACAGCTTCAACTGTTCGGGGGCCAATTATTAAGCCTTTTCTCCCTGCCATCTTTTGGCGCTTAAGTGATATGTCTGTAACCTTTTGCTTTTCTTTTCCTTGTATTTTGTACAACTTTGGTAGGTTGTGTCTTGGCTTATCCTTATAGGGACGGCCGTCGTCTGTATTTTCCTTACTTGTAACCTGTTATCATTTTTAATAAGAATTTGCTTATTTTGCCTCTGGCTTGGCCGAGGTCTTTTCTTGTCTTCGTCTGAGTTGTTTCCTTACGTTATTAATTGAGCGCTTCTTTTTGTTTCCGCCTCGGCTTGGCCGAGGCAGTCTAGAGTGCGTATCTCAACTGTGTTTAACGTTTCTAAGGCATGTTGATCGCTTACGTGAGTATCAACAGCTCGGTAGTGATCGCCGCGACGCCGCTTCCTTATAGTGATCGCCGTGGCGTCTACCTCTTGGAGTGACTGCTGCGGCGTCTACCTCTTGGGGTGATTGCCGTAGCGTCTACTTCTTGGGGTGATCGCCGTGGCGCCTATTTCTTGATGTTGACTGCCGTGGCGTCTACCTCTTGGAGTGACTGCTGCGGCGTCTACCTCTTGGGGTGACTGCCGTAGCGTCTACTTCTTGGGGTGACTGCCGTGGCGCCTATTTCTTGATGGTGACTGTCGTGGCGTCTACCTCTTGGAGTGACTGCTGCGGCGTCTATCTCTTGGGGTGACTGCCGTAACGTCTACTTCTTGGGGTGACTGCCGTGGCGTCTGCTTCTTGATAGTGACTATGGGGGGAAATGAACACTTTGATGGAAACTTGGATGATTCTTCATTAGATATAAACATGCGTCGGGGTGCCCACAGTTGTCTCGGGCACCTCCGCCGCTATACGAAATTTTTTTCGAGATTGTCCGTCCCAATGGCTTATCAAAGGCGCACCCTCCATGTCTGTCAGCCGGTGTGTCTTGAGAGAGCGTCGGACCTGGGGATGTACTGTATCTGGAAGGACTTCAATTTGGCGGTGTCGGCTTTTATCCTTTCCAGGTATCTTACCATCCCGTCGTCTCGAGCCTCATACTCTCCCCTGATTCGGTTGACCATCAATAGTGAGCATGTTTTTACCACGACGTGCTCCGCCCCGGCAGCCCTAGCTAACTCGACTCCATTTATCACCGCCTCGTATTCGGATTCGTTGTTTGAGGCCGGGAAGGTAAATTTCAAGGCGTGCTCAAACACGTCCCCGTTTGGGCTGGTGATAAGGATGCCGGCTCCGAGCCGTTCGCCGTAGGGGACCCGTCGCGAGTTATTTCCCATATGCCGGATGCGGTTCTTCTTGGTCGGTCGGGGTTCCTTCAACCATGCCGACGTTGGTATTCATCGGATCGCCCTCCTGCTGCAAGGATGGGCTCTTCCCCTTCTCTGACTTCTTTGCCACTTTGAGGGATTGCATGTTGCATCCTCTGGCGGATATCTGGGTGTTGACCACCTCGTCCTTCCCGTCCTTGGAGACGAGCTTATGCGCTTCCCCCCGGTCCGAGACATACATCAGTGTCAGGGCCCGGATGGACATCACTGCGCCGGCCTCGCTCAGAGTGACTCGGCCTATGAGAACGTTGTAGGCGGACGAGCCGTCGATGACCACGAACTCAGCTAGGATATTCTTAGCCGCATCTCCTCGCCGAAAATCACCGGCAATCGATCAACCCTGGGGTACCAAGCCGGCCCCTTAAAAAGCGTACAACGGATTGATGCGGGGGCTCAAGTCTTCAACCTTCGAGACCGAGGTTGAGAAAGCACTCCCCGAACATGATGTTCGTGTAGGCGCTGTGTCAATCAGGCACCTCTTGACCAGGTGGTTGGATATGTCCAAGTGGACTACAAGTGGGTCATTGTGAGGGGCGATGACTCCCTCGTAGTCCTTCTTCCCAATGGTCATATCGGGGATGTTGGAAGCGGGGACCCATTGTTTTGGGCACAAAGTTGATGGCCCGATACTGGCTCATTCAGTGCCGTTTGTGCCCATGAGCGGACCCACCTTTCTCGTTGCCTCCGATGACAACATGGATCACTCCTATCCGTTCGAAGACGGATTTCTTATTTGAGCCGCCGGCATCAGTCTTTTGGCCTTTGGCAACATATTTGCCGAGGCTCCCCTTCCGGATCAGCTCTTCAATGGCATTCTTCGATGCCGGCGGTTGTCGGTAAGGTGACCGGTGTGGCCGTGGTACTCACAAGATCGGCTCGTGTCACCGTCTCTCCCTTCGGCTTGGGGGCCTTTCCCACCTCGGCCCTCGCCCTTGCTCGGGCGAAGACCTCGGCGGCAGATACAACCGGGGGTGTGATCATTGTACCGCCTTTGGTGGTACGTTCCCGAACTCCCCCGGCGCCCGCCGAGCTCGCTCCCGGGCAGATTCGCGACCGTGACTTATTATCGTCACGGCGTCTTTCGTCCGGTTGTCCTCCCGCGGCTCTTTCTTTCGAGTGTCCGGCCTCGCTGGGCCTACCCTGGTTTTGTGGTAGTCCTCCACCTTTATGGCCTGGTCGGCCATCTTCCCTGGCGGAGTCAGGTTCGACCTCCGCACTTGATGAGCTCGTTTTGTAAGTCTCCTCTTGGGAGGCCTTTCATCGCCGCAAGGTCGCCGTTCATTGCTCACTCACGAAACTGCTGAACCTTGGCGTCGAACCTCTTCACATAACTTCGGAGAGACTCGCCTCCCCTCGTCGATAGTCGGGAGGTCCGAGGTCTCCACGGCCCTCCTCTTGTTGCAAGAATCGGGCTAGGAATGTGTCCTTTAGGTCGGCGTAATAAAGATACCGACCCGTCGGGTAGCCCCTTGTACCAACTTTGTGCCATCCCATGCAGTGTTGTTGGGAAGACTCGGCACCAAACCTCATCGGGTTGCTCCCATACCGACATGTGAGACTCGTAAGCCTCAACGTGGTCGGTTGGGTCGCCTTCTCCTTTGTATGCTATGGGTGGCAACTTTAGCTTAGTCGGCACCAGGGGTCTCTAAGAAGTAGGTCGAGGGGCTGTCTGACCACGTGTCGAACGACACGCGGCGATCGACTCCTCGCACCCCTAGTCCGGCTCCTCTCCCCGTGGCGGGAAGGGCTTCTTCTCCGACTCTGGTGAGTCGGGCTTCTTCCCCGACTCTGGTGAGTCGGACTTCTTCTCCGACTCTGGTAAGTCGGACTTCTTCCACTCCTCCGGGGAATGCCTCTCGGTCGGTCTTTGCGGCGACGCCGTCCTCCCGCAAGTGCGTGAAGGACTCAGTCCCGCCACTAGCGCTCTGGGCTCCCGGCGTCTCGACAGGCGGCTTCTTCCGGTGCTCGTTCAAGTCTCTTGGAGTCACATTCAGGCCCCGGTCTCCGGACGGGTTCCGCCGCTCTTGTCGGTGTGACAGTGTGAGCCGGCGTACTACTAATTAGGTCCAGGAGTTGCTTTAGTTTTGCTGCATCAACCACGTGTCCCATGATGGTGACCTGGTTGGCGGGCAGCGGCATATCTGGCATTATTGGCATCCCGTACTCCGGTTGAATTACCCGGCCGGTGGAGGGCTGCCCAACTCCAGAATTGTGGACGGTATCATCATGGTAGAATTCGGTTTCGTCGGTCACGAATACCTCTTGTTGTTTTGACATCTTCTTAGCTTTTTTGGGTGGGTTTTTTTTTTTTTTTTTTTTTTTTGTTTGTTTGGGAATGAATGTGACTAGCTTCTAGTATCTTTTCCCACAGACGGCGCCAATTGTTCCGGGTGTAATTCCAGAGCAGATATTTGTTACCACCCGTGCTTGTAGAATGACGTCTTTGGTTGACTTCTCCTTTCGGTCTCCTGAAACAGTGAACAAACTGAGGGCTCGGCTTTGGACCGAGCGAACTCACTCCGACGCTCAAGTCAGTAACTTAGAGAGGTAAGTTGTTGTTACTTGGCGAAGTATGTATTGTAGAGAGATAAGGAAGATATTACCAGATGAATAGTGATTCTTAGGTTAAATTGTGGATCCCCTCCTCAATGAGAGTTGAGGAGTATTTATAGACTTTCACCTTTTGTCACGTAGTGGCCAAGTGGCTAGCAGGTGGAAAGACTGATCTGCCCTCGGCCGAGGGACCCATGGCAGGCCGGCGGGCCCTGTTGACTCGCCGCCGAGGGGTCTTGGATATGAGTTCGCGGATATGTGCCCCGGCTGGCTAGTTGTCCCAGCCCGAGGCACAAGAGACAAAGCCGATGTGTCAGTTCGCGCTTGTTAGTTAAAGTCGTCTAAGTCGTTGACTTGCTGTAGATATCCTTGACCTTGCTCAGTATGTTGACTTGGTCAGCGGGTGCAGAATATGCCCCATCAATATTATTTCAAAACCTGCACATAAACTTTATAATTTAACAAGTTTAATCTTTGAAACATATGATTTTATCTTGAAAATTTGAAATATTATAATGAAAACTTCGGATTTTAAGTTCTTTACCTTCAAAATTTTGCTTTGTTCTTATAAGATGTGGTTTTTACCTTGATAACTATCATTTTTAGTTTGACAACTTAGTGTTTAAATTAAAGTTATGGCTTTGAGATGATTATTTTTTTTGGTCCGGAAACGCTGCGAAGTAAAGTCGTCATTCGAGGCCAATTTGGGCCCTGTTCTTTTGGACTTAATTTTTGATTCCATTCGATTGATTGACTCCATTCGGTTGACTCCTCCATTGATTCGAGATCAGTTGATTAAAGCTCATATTAGTTTATTTCAACATTAATATTATTATTCTTGTTTTATATTATTATTATTACTATTATTATTATTATTACTATTATTATTACTGTATTTACTATTATTATAATATTATTTTTATATTTATTATATTAATATTATATTTATTAATAATTATTCGTATTGTTTATATCATTATATTTATATTTAATATATCTAATATATTTATTATTATTATTATTATTATCATTATTTTATTCTATTTATTATTTTATTATTTTATTAATATATTCATTATTATTAATATTATTCATAACATATTTATTATTATTATTATTATTATTATATTTTTAATTTTTAATTTTTGAGTTATTATTATAATTATATTATATTATTATTCATGATGGTATCATTTATATTACTAATATATTATTATTAATAATATTTATTGTAATAGTACTATTTTATTTTTTATATATTTTATTAGATTATTATTATTATATTATATTAATATATTATTATTATTAATGAACAATATTATTATAATAATATTATTATTGGTATTATTGTTATTATAATCTTTATTATTATTATTATTATTATTATTATTATTATTATTATTATTATTATTATTATTATTGGTATTATTATTATTAGTATAATCTTTTTATTATTATTTCAGTTCAGATCAGTTCAGTTCCATTAAGTTCAGTTCAGCTTCATTAAGTTCAGTTCAGACAATTTCAGTCCAAAAGAACATGGCCTTGGAGGTCTGATCAATGGTGGCTTAAGGGTGGAAGTTGGTAAGGAGAGGATCTGAGAGAATAGAGGTGAATTGTATTTGGTCAAGAGAAGTTGCACAATTACGACATATTTGTTGTTTTGGGCTTTGTCTAATGGGTTGGTTTTATAGTATGAGACCGTCTCATCAAACAATTTGTGATTCGGAAGTGATTCCTAATTCCGAATAATAATCAATACATATATATAAACATAAACTTTTCGAGCGATATTAGAGAGTCCAACTTTTTTTTAGAAATCCTAACAAGAGTAGATTTCGAAAAAAGTTAAATAAATAATTATCCTAATCAAAGTAGATTTCTTTGTATTTAAAGCAAATTTTAATAAAATTATCCTAATATAATTCGTACTTCAAATATATTTTAATAAAAATTTTCTAATATAAGTAGATTAAAATGATCAAATAGATAATAGAAATTCATAATAATTCAAGTTATCGCATTTATTTTCCCCCCACTTATGGTCTCATACATTTTTAGTTTGTATTCTCGCATCAAAATTTAAGAAGCTGGCGGATAAAAGATGAATTTATTTATTAAATTATTATGTTAAGATGATGTAGTGTAATCTTACGTAATTACATGAAGTATAAATTACGATTTCATCAAAATGTGATCACTAAATAATCATTTGAGTGTGTATAGAAATCATAAACATAAATGCCTCCATATACATTCAAGTTATCAATACATAAAACATTTCACTAATCTATATATGTTAATATTTTTGTTTAACTAATTTACTTTCTATAAGAATGTGGAGATCATGGTGAAATGAAACCGAGAAAAACTGAAGTAGAATTTGGTGGTTTAAACAACTCAAAGGTTTTGTGTAACAATGGAACAACTCATAGTGTTATTCATATGTTGAATTGATGATCGGTTTTAGACTCACACATTAGTAGTATCACTTAATTTCATCTACTAAAAAAAATTCATATATACTACCAGCATATATCCAAGTAATCTAACCATTACGAAATAGTAGGTTCTATACACTCAAAATATACTATGTAACTAATTATATGATATATTAATGTCAATACACATTATTCATATACTATATCTCAGATTTCATTATAAAAATTAACATAAACCTAAAAAACGAGCTTAAAAGATAACTGGAAATTCAAAACCGATCAATTAACCGATTAAATAAAAATTGTTTTTAAAACTAACCGAAAGATAGCTTTTTTTTGATAATATGGTATAAAAGGACATAGTTAAGTACTCTATATTTAATATTATAAAGTGAAGTATTAAAAAAACAGGTAGCTTATTTCTCACATGCTTCGCTTATTTTGGTAAATAATTTATCCACCAAATACCTACAACAAAAAAGATAAATAAAATTTTGGTCAGATAAATTTAAGCTAATTTTTTTCGAAACATAAGCCAAAATATGAGATTTTAATTTCATGATCTCTTGACCTTCTTAATATCAAAATAATTTCTTTTTGATAATTTTTTTGGCCAATGTTTACTTACTTTTGAACCTATTGTTAGGAGTTAAACTCATGTTCCATTAGCAAGGAGACATTATAACACAAAGTACGTATATATCATAATCATGAGAAATAGAATAAATTGGTTCAAAATAAATAGCGTTCCATATAAGAAAATTGTAAACTGTACAATAAGAAAAAACAAATTTGATCAAAAGAAAAATCTATCACAATTGTCCAATTATATCTCTTTTGTCTTGGATGCAACGAATATAAATAAAGTTCCAGACTCAAATTGAATTTTAAATAATGTCAACCATGGGTGTTAGGTAGACATGGGTAAATAAAATATCAGAAATAATATTTGAAAACTATAGAATAATCGAGAATATAACATTTATATGACACGAACTATTTTAAACAAGTTGATCTATGGTTTTGAAATTTTTCACTTATGACAACTAAGGGCATGTAACTTTTCTAATTAATATGGGTATGAGAAAGCCTACATTCGTCATGTCCCCTCGCCCGTATGACATATTTGCTTTTAGGAGTCGCTTTTTTTTCCTATTATTCGAGACTTGGTAGAGTATTTTAGTCCCGTTAGACATTGGGAGCAAAATTCATTGTTTTTTTTTTTTTTTTTGAATTTCACACTAAATGTACATCATCCTCTTCGCAATGATCCTACGTATTGCTTTTGCAGAGTCGTCAATACATTAGTTTGACCATGATTTTTGACATATTAATGGTCAAAGTTATAAACGACGTTTGACTCTTGAGAAGCAATGGGAAAATGTTTATTAAGAAGGGAAGAGAGTATACATGATGAATTTTTTAACATAACTCATAATGGTATATTCTACCAAGTGTGGTATATCGGTTATGTTGTTGAGGAACATCAACTCCGTAAGAGGATTATGTAAAGAGACATCGTCTTATTATCAAACGCCTTGGGAAATTTGAAATAGAAAGGAAGATAATTACGGGTTCCCAAAAAACAAAAGGTATTGAACCGAGCATAGGAATGACTTCCTCGGATATAAAGATTCCTTTCGTTCGGAGACAATATACATTGTGGCTATGCCACGCTAGACAGTAAACAAGAGTCAGAGACAATCATTTAATCATGTTGGAATTTATGTGCTGAAACCAGTTTTTAGTAATGACCGCCTTTACGTAGAAGCGTCAAGAACAACGTCATCCAAGGCATTAAGGTCCTCATCGTGATCGAGACCAAATGTATCAAGGTCAAACGAAGGACATTATTTACAAAGAAGTTTTCACAAATTTATCAAATTATGTGTCGTATTATATATTTTGCATGAAACTTTTAAGGACAAGTAGTCTTAATTGTAAATAGTCAAATACTATTTCTGTTAAAAATCGATGACGCGCGAGATTATAAGAATAATAACTCTACAATCCAATTATATATGTGAATGTTACAACTGATATAGTCAATACCAAATGCCAACATTTTTGTTGCGTTTTTGTAAGGGGAACGGATGATTAGTCACTCCTCATCTAAATCAACTCTCAAAATTTTGTTTGCTCTCATTTTCAGCACAGTTTGACTTTTTGTTAAATTTAATAGTTTTCTATTACCGGATCATGGTAACGTAAACCAACGTTTCAGCGTTGCCAAAAAAATACTAACTTGGTAACTCAACGATTTTAAATGATGTCATAAAACTAATAAATGATGTTGCCCCGGTGCATTGTATGCAATAGAATTACAAATATTTTTTATTGTTGTTTAGAAACTAATAATTCTATTGGAATTCAGTTTGGATTTGATGTTGCGAGAAGTTTATAAGGAGCAAATACACATAATTGTAAATATATATAATAAAGGTAAAATTATGTTTAAGAGATCTAACATTTTCTTTGAACACACTATATATAATTATGATAATTATTGTTTTACGTAACAACATTCAGTTTAACGTAGTTGTTGTAGGTTAAAATAATTACAAGACTCATAAAGGTCCGTCTCCGTTATTAAGAATATATTTTTACAGATAATCGTAATAGAAACCCCGTGCATCGCACGGCTTTCCAACTAGTCTATAAATATTTTACACCCGTAAAGGCCGGCCTGCGTTTCTTGCTTGTTTCCGTAGTTGCTTATCATTATTTGAAGATCTTTTATACCCTTTGTGATTATCATTATCATATCCGGCGTTGAGACGAGGTAAGTTTTAAACCCTTTCCGTTTTAGCTTTATCTTAGATTTAGATCTACAGTTTTCTTGTTTCATCGAACAACTATGGATCATAAATCAATTTCAGAACAAATCTTTCATTCATTACTAAAAATTATTGATTAAATTAGTATTTTAGGATTTGGGGTCTTTGTAAGGTTTGCAATGGGCCGATTTCCAGACTTTGCTGCAAATCTCTTTTTAGATATGAGTTTTTTAAGCACGAATCATGTACGGATAGGTTATTTCACTGAATTTGCTTGATTTCTTCACCCCATAATGACAGTATGAAATTTAACATCTTGTTCAATTATTATTTAGACCTATACTTCTTTGGTATGATTATTTTTCTGTTGATTGAACAGTTCATCTGTCGAATTTGGGCATAGACGGTGTATGATGTTGTGGTAGTGCTATTAGATTAATTGTTTGCAAAGAAAGGGATTTTTGGGAGAGGAGGAAAATTCACGGGGACGGAATAGTAAAATGCGTACCACAAGGAGTAAAATGCATACTTGCTTAAGCCCGTTTACTGTAAACGAGTCCTTTTCATAACTATTTTTACCCACTTATATATGGTTACGTTTGGTTCTCGCCGGGTTTGCTTGCAATACTGCTCCAATGAATTGTCTCATGAAATTGGGACTCTACCTATTATAGTAATATATTTGAATTAGGATGACTAGAATGATATTCGAGTTTATTCTTATGAGATGCAAAATCATCTACTCCCTCGTAGTTCACATGTTCCTCCCTTTTTTTTTGGGCACAAGAATTAAGAAAGTGAATTTGGACCATACAAAATACACTACTCCACATGAAGTTAACCTTCAAATAAGGAAATAGGGAGGAACATCTAACTAAGCTTAAAGAAGAAAGAGGGAGGAACATGGAAACTAGGAGGAAGTATTTATTTTTTTGAATACTCGCCCAAATATAACGGTTTGGACCAAAATTTAAGCATCATCGTGTTAATTTAACCAATTTATTTATTTTTCTTGAATTCTTCCTAAACGTTCCTTTTAAGTACTTTTAACATGTTCCCTTAGACACATGTAAAAAAACTGTGTAAAAAAAAAGATGTTTTCTTTGCAAACGCCCCAATTTAATGTCTCTAATTCGTGAAGAAAGATTTATTTTAAAAGGTTAGCAATAAGATTTTTAACAGTTGTATGTTGTTTAAAAAATGAGTAAAGGTATCAGATGGAGCATTTGTTGTTCGTGTATCATCTGTGCTTGTTGGGATAATGTCACATTTATCAATTGGTATTGATTTATTCTCTGAATTTGCGGTTACTCTTGTTTAAACTAAAATTGACAACCGAATCAGGTAAAAAAAAAAAACTACAAAGATTACTAAAAGTAAACAAATTCCTTATTGGAGTACGACATAGTAAACAGAATGATTAGTGGCATGACTCGGTTCTTTCCTCATGTGTTGTATCCATGCGCTGAACGCATGTTCCTAGCTTAGGTAGGGTTTTTCTCTTGTGTTGTATACTTGTATTCATGTGCTCAAAATTAATTAACCTCTGCCCTCCATCAAGAAGTCAAGAATCCCCTTTATGAGCTACAACCCCAAGAGCACAAAATTATCACCACCCTAAAACCAGACACGAAACCTTCGTTTAGAATGAGGGAAGAGCCTCGAGGCCAAGGAAAATCAAAGATGCCGCCTAGAGTCTAAACATACCTCTCCACGGGAAACCCTCACCTTTTCTCTTATTTTCAAGCTTTTAATTGCATATTGCTTTTAGGAGCTTCTATTGGTGTTGATGCTTTTCTCTCTAGTCTAAAACTATGATTATAACAACAACAACAACAACAACAACAACATCAGAGCCTTAATCCCAAAATGGTTTGGGGTAGGCTGGCATGAATGATCATTTAGAACCGTCGAACCGTCCATGGGTGAATGCACATCTCAAAATGCGAAAATATAGAAAAAGAAAAGTGAGAAACAAAAGAGGAGTGAAACATAATACAAAAGTCAAGGTAAACTTCTAGGTTTTAAAAATCGAAGTCCTGATTTCTTTTATAATAAACTTAAAAAGATTAAAACGATTTAAAATTTAATTCGAGAAAAAAGATTAAAACGATTTTGATAACCGGAGTAAAACTTAAAGGTCCGGAAAACCTTTAAATATGAACAAAGTATTAATATATATAAGAAAGATGTTGGTAAAAAGGTGTAATATATTCGAAAGGAACAAATAATTTTTTAAAAATTGAATAGAAACACTAAGGGGGTGTTTGGTTTGAGCTTTTGGAATGGATTGGAATGGATTCAATTCATTCTAGTATTTGGTTGGAGGTTTTTGGAATGGAGTTAGATACTCAAAGGATTCTAACTCCATTCCAACCCCTTGGAATCTCATACCCATGTTTTCACTCAAGTTTCTAACTCCATTCCATATTATTACTAACTCTATATCGATTCCAGGGTCGAACCAAACGCTCATGAGCAAGTATGAGGTTCTAATTCCATACCACTATGGTATCACAATCCATTCCATACCATTCCAATATTTCGAACCAAACGACCCCTAAATATTTCAAATAAACATCGAATACTAAAAATTCACATGTATTATTTCCCTCCATTGTCCCCTCCCCGTCACCATTTCCTAATCAAGCCCGAGAAATCTCATATCGTGCTTTATCACTCTTAGCCATGTCTGTTTTGGTCTCCCTTTACCCCTAGCAACCTTTTTTTTGTTCCCAGGTCTCGAGTCTAAAACTATGATTATGGACAATAATTTACAAACGTGCCTGGTTGTGAACTTTGCATGCCATTTTAGAGTTCGATTGAATAAGATACCATATAGAACTTTTTTGCTCCTTATTTATTTGATTTCTATTATGTGAACTTTTTAATATGTAACATTTTGAAAGCTGTTGGTGAAATGTTCCGTTGACTTTGATTTAGGACTACATATCTTTGCTTTAGGACTACATATCTTGAGGCCGTCTCCGGTTTTGCGTGCGTGGGTGCGAGCTAATGTTTCGGTACGTGCCATACATATCATGATTTGTAAAAGTAACGATTGTTTATGATACTTATTACCTTTGAAGAACATGCTACTATGATAGTTTTTAACATATGGTTTAAGTTAAGTAGCAAATGAGGCAGGCGGGGTTTGGTGATTTTATCACTCACATGTATCGCCCACTTGTTTATTTTAGTATTGTATTCTTAAGGGTGGAATTTGTCGTAGCCACTTGTACAAAGTGATGTGCGCTTGACTTGTCTTCTCGTGCCTCGTGCCTCGTGCCTCATGCCTGTGCCTACACATCATATTTAGGTAGTCCTAGGCAAGGCGTGTTATGCCGTCCCTCAGTGGAGCGCACCATGACCTATGTGCTTTGTTTGAGTCGCTATACCCCGGCAAATACTTTTATTATTTCTTTGTATTTTTGGATGCAAAAAAATTATTTTACCCAACCGTGTGGGAGGTTGTGTGTGCCGTTGTTAGACCCAAATTTGTTAGTATTTGTTGTAAAGCAGTGATTAGAATGAGCCGGGGGTGTATGGTTCAGGCCATTCACCCAATTAAGGTATGAGATATGTTTTTGGAACGAGCCGTACTGGGTATGCAAAATTTGATCCTTGATTTTATGATTTAGTACTTTGTTAACTTTCCCTATGACCTAGTTGAGGGAGTGTCATTTGGGTTCCTGATATTGTAGCTAGATTATAACTGTGGAATGAAAACAGGAGTTTGCTTGATAGTTGGAAGAGTATTTAGGGGGTGTTTGGTTCGCCTTATCAAGGTACTAGTTTAAGACCCGTGCAATTGCACCAGCATGTAAATTAAACATATAAATAAACTTTTATAATTATATTGTTACAACTCATTATTTTAATTTAATTGTACAATATTATAATTATTTGAATGTACAACATCTTTCACAAATGATTTCAGATTTAGAAAAGAAAGTTGAATATCAGTATTAAGGAATTATACTTCTATATAGTAGCCAAACAGAAAAGAACAATACCAGATTGTTATGACATTTAATCGTCTAGAATAAAATTGTTGAAGCATTTATACCTATACCTCGCAAAATTGGCACCTTAATGATCTGACTCGTATCCGATCAGACACCCAAAATGAAGGACCTGAGCCTGACCCCTAACCACAATTGAGCCGACCTGAATGTCTATATATTGTTGCACAAAGACCAGTATCTCTTAAATAACTTCATAATAATAAACCCGAAATTGACCCTAACTCGCATTACTCCAAACCCATCCAATCTGACTCGGATTCTTACAAACCTGAAATCACCCCGCTCAAACTAACCCGGCCTAATTGTCCCCTTTGACAACTCTAATTATACCCTACTCTTAACCATGGAGGCATGCTTAAGTAAGTTTTTCATATTATATTTACTCCTTTAATTTGCCTCGCACCGCCTAACACATTCATAAGTCACTATATATACTTACACTCATTGTCATGTAGTCATGTCATTTTGATTATTTCGAACGTGAGCTTAAACTGTACCCTTTCGTCAAGTTTTTTTTTGTCTTTACGAAAATGTGACTTAAAATGGGGAAAAATGCATGATTCACTTAGGTTAACCAATGTCATCCCTTATTTAGAATATATTTGGCCTAATTTATCAAAAATGAGTTTTTATTTTCCTTTAGTTTTTTTATAATGTTTTTCAAAACTTAGGAGCACTAAATTAGTACTTTATATTTTAAGGGCTAAAAGATAAATTATTTTTAACTTTTGAGTAATCGTGTGTTTGGCCAATTTGTGTTTTTTTGCCGAAAAAACACTTTGAAACATTAGGCCAAAAATACTACTACCTCCGATTATATGTATTTGGGCCATTCTTTAAGATTTGTGAGATGTATTTTATTCATATGGGACAATTCCTAAGAATCAAAAGGAGTATTACATGTATAACAATTGATCAAAAATGAAAGAAATCAATGTGGTAGCTTGGGGATTTTTCTCATAAAAATAAAAGGTAGCAATTATGAATTACGGTGACAAAATATGTTTGGTATTATGTGTCAAAAAATAATAATGTAAGACCGTCACAAATTAAATATTCTTATATATAAAAGTAATTTTTTCAAAAAAAAGCTAAGAAAGTAAAAAATGTAGTGGTGACTTTGGAGTAAGATGGAAAACCATTGATCAATAAATTAACTGATATATTTAAATGATAATTTAAATAATAGAACATAGAAGCCTTCAATAAATTCATTTTTAAAATGAGGGAACAAATGTAGGTTTATTTTTCTTAATAACAAATTGCTTTAGTTTAGGAATTATTTTAGAAATAATATTTTTTTAATGGAAATGAAGTAGGGATAGGTGGGCGGGAAAAAAATGTGAAATGGTTGTTTTATTATTTAGTATAGATGAGGAGTATTTGTGTGTGTGTCACCAATTAAGGTATGAGGTATGTTTTTGGAACGTGTCACTCATACCAATGTGGGGGTTTTATACCTATACCTCAAACGTGAACGGTATGGGTTTCTCACGCCCAAAGACGTGGGTGGATATGAGATTGTTACCCATGGATTTCAAATTAGAATAACCAAAAAAAGTGAAAAAAAAAAACTGTCATATCATAAACTAAATCAATATAATGAGACCCGTGAGTGGGAACTTCACCTTAAAAAAGATTTAGTTTTAAAAATGACGTATTTGGACTCCGCGTAGAATTTTATGGCTAGATTAGTTGAAAAACTATAAGCTATTGAAGGAACAAGACGAAATACATTTTATTAATTTTCAAGCAACTAGTAATCATTTTCATGCATCTAACAATTTTCATGCACCTAGTGCTTATTTTCATGCATCTAGAGCCTGTTTTAGTGTACCATTAGGTTTTTGTACATAAAGTAGTATATATATATTTTAAATATAAACAATAAATTTTGTTTAATTAAATCAAATCTTGTGCTTGAATGAACTAAATTAATGGTAAATGATTCATCTAACATTAGGTTGGTGGACATTAGGTTGGTGGTTCTGAACGAATCCTGACCTTATATATATAAAATTATATATTTGCTTAATTCTTTAGTTACATGATTTTGTAATATTAAAATTTATTATTATTTTAAATATTACTCTGTATATTTTAATTTTTTTTTTTTAATTTTGAATTAGTTCAAACCCACACCACCCCAAGTCCCCAACAAACTCAAGGTATGGAAAATCAAGTTCCAATCCCATACCCAGGGGCGGAACCAGCCCAGCCCAATTCTTCTAGGGCTATAGCTCTAGATACAATTCTAAATAAAATTTAGTGAACCAATACACATAATTGAGGAGTAGCTTGGATGGTTGGAAATGCTGTCTACCACACAAGCAAGTGGGGTTCGAATCCCTCTAATGGCATTTCGTTCGGCTTCTTTTTTTTATACCCTTTATTCAGTTATTTGTTTATTATCAATATGTAACTTGGTTTCATCCAATTCCCAATACATGCCCATTCACAAACTCCTATATTCTTTATTTATCATTCAAAATTCAATTTTATTGAACAATTTATTATAAATATGTACCTTATTTATATCGATTAATTAGCAAGTGCGTTTTATTGTATCATTATAAAATATTTGATTGATAAAAATATCGTATACTGTAGAAATAAGAGTATTTTTTCAAAAACTTTATTTTACTAATTTTTGTTATTAGTTTGTTTTATCAATCATCAATTTATCATGCTACATTTTTTTTTTCTCAGTGATCATACAAGATTAATTTTGAGATAGTAAATATCCGTCTTTATAGATAGGTATGTTACAAACTTACAATCAGTGGAGGAGTGAGGGGGTAGGGGTTCTAAATCCCGCTAGCGTATGAAATTTTTGAAGTTAGTCTTTCAGTTTAGCCCTAGATGTATTTCATTCCTGGTTCCGCCCCTGCCCATACCATACTCACCTAGGACCCTGTTTCCAAACCCATACCCACGCACGAAACAAACGCCCCCTTAAGAGCTTAAGTGGCCGATTTCACTTTCGTATATATTTATTGTATCTTTATTTGCTGAACCTTGATTATAAATTTGTTACTCTGGTGGTTACCTCTAACTGTTGTATGTTGTATTATGATATTGTACCTATGACTATATAATAGTTACAATCTCAATAGGAGCCAATGGGCGTCAGTTGCTGGCAGGATACTGAGAAAAGGTATGGAGATTTTATGATTGTGATTTCAGTTGTGCAATAAGGTTTGATTAATACTCCCAGTGGGATGATTCTATTTAGCTTTTGCAGCATTTTACCCTTATTGACTTTGTGTCATTTTATTTTTGTGAAATTAGGTATGTTCTAATGTTATATACTACATGAATTGAACTAAGCCATTGTTTGCTTCATAATAGGTTGTCAAGAAGTCATAAATTTACCTGTAGATAGTGTAGGACTGTAGGTTAGTAATTTTGAATATGTTAGACGTAGAACAAGATAGTCTATTGAATCACCCAAATCACATTAGCGTAATAAGTAATGACTAATAAGTAATAAGACCTTGTAATTTGTTAAAATGAAACGTTAATGATACCTAGTTCCTTATTTGCCTGTGGTGCGTTCCTTTGTTTTTCACTTCCTTATGTAGGATTGGTGTACAAAAAGCTAATATCATCATAATATAACAGTACGCTCCTGGGATCCTCCGTCTGTTTATGTATTCTGTTTTACTTTTTCGTTCTAGATATGTTTGTGTGGCGGAGAATGAGTTTTGGATTTTAGATTTGTTTTGCGTGGTGGAAAATGTTTAACCTAAAATTGTTTCAAAAGCAATCGCAAACATTACGGCGGTACATAGGGAATATATTCATGCCCTTCATGTAGTCTCCACAGGGTTTATAATCTATTCACTCTTTTCACTTTGGTGCTATCTTGTCTTACAATTTTTTATCAATCTAATGAAATGTCTCCTATCACAAACGACTTAGGACTCATTGGTCATGACATTAGAAATTCTTTATGCAGCATAAAGCGTGGGATTAGTGACAAATACAGGGTATAATTCACTCCTTAACAGAAATTCTGAGAAAGGGACTTGACACAGAATAATGTTCTGTTAAAAAGGAACTTAATTTGATGAATAATATTGTAAATTCCAGCACATAAATTGATGAAAACAGCAAGGTAATAACAGGATAAATAAAGATGAATACACCACAAACATTGTATCACCATAATGGCAATTCCACACAGGTAACTGCACCAAATTCCACACAGGAAATAAGAAAAAGCAAACTTCTGTTTTTGTGATAGATAAAAGTCTGCCTTGTTCATGTTACATAGGAGCCTTATATAGATAGGATTGGGGTAAAACATTAGACTAGTTGGCCACCTCACAGGTTGAGGGCTCATTAAGGTAAAAAGCTAAAGAAAGAAAACAACAAAGGCTAAAGGGAAATGAGATAGGTCACCATGCTACCCAGGTAAGGGAAAACCTTCCCTGGACTGAAATTGGAGTGGGTTAGGGGCTTAGGGCTGTTGGTAGAGCTTAGAAGCTGGACTGTTGGACCATCCATTAGTAGATCAGTACTATTAGCTTTGAAATCTCTATTCTATAAAAGCAATTTCCTTTCTAGCCTTCCTATTGGTTCCTTGAATTTAGGAGAGAAAATCAACCTTTTAAAGGGTAGGTGGGGTTCCACTTTTCCAAGAGAATTAGTTTCTACTTGTACAACATACTACTTTTTTTTTTTTTTTTTTTTTTTTTAGTTTTAGAGTTACATACCAACTACAATATTAAATAAAGAAATTTTTGAATATAAAGATTGAGAAACCATTCGAGAATTTCATAAATTTGAAAATCAACATTTTTTATGGAGTGGTGAATAATGATCACGATAATACTCCTCAATTGAATGGACAATTAAAATTTTCGCCACTTACAAAAATTCAATAGTGGTAGGGAATATTAAATTTAAATTGCGTTGATTTCAAAAATACAAAACAATAAAAAATATCACAAATTTGGAAAAAAAAATTTGTTGATTGAAAAATAAACTTAAAATCTTTATAAACAGATTCCTAATACATACAAAAAATCCGGTTGGATAAAAAATGAAGCTTGAACAATGTAAATAAATATTTATAATTCCATGCAACAAACAATTGTATGACGATTATATCAAGAGTTTCAATAAAATACTATACCTTCAATTAATTTAAAATCATGAACCAAGTAAAAACAAGAGAGATCTACACCAAAAATAGATGGAAATAAATAGATAACATAAATGTTTTATGTATGTGTGTTTTATGTGTTTTTTAGGATGAGATTGAAGCAAGAGGACTATGTATACTAAAAGTCTTCTATGAACTTTAGCTTGGTAGGTTTTCTAAAACATGGTAAAAGGGACGGTAGTATGAGGTTAAACGGGTATATAAGTAGGGATATGAATGATGAGAGTGTATTGTGATTTCTGAGGTTAAATATGTTTATGTTCAGAACTAAAGAGTTTGGTAATTGACGGGCTGGGCTTCATATGTTAGGCATGTGTTAATATTACCATTTACCAATAATCTACAATAAAAAAGGTGAAAGCTTATTTATAGTATGGGTTTGGTACATTATTATCATAAATAAATTGTTGTATAAGACCGTTGTATACATAAGACTAGCCCAATAACAAATAACCCCAACTAAGTTCGAAACTTATATAAAAAAGTATTTTATTTTGATAACCCAGATTATTGATAACTTACCTATTTAAATATGTCAGTATTAGTTATAACATATCGAGTTATTAAAATAAAATCGAAATATAAATAAAATTAAACGACATCTATCTTTAGGTGTCACACAAAAAGAATAAAGAACATAAACGTCTCTAATTTTAAAAAAACAACCCGACATTTTTTCTGCGAAACTAGTTTCATAGGAATGAAAGGTATGGAGCACACTCATTTGCAAATAGCGTTTCCAAGAGCCTTTTGGGTCATAAGCTCGTGTTACAAACTAGTTATATTTGTTAGGAAATGAGATTCAAACATAAGTTTGAAAAGTCATAACATTTTGAATTACTCTCAACGCTAATTATGCCATATTACATAATTGAAATCACTAATAACTAATTTAGATCTTGAGCAGCTTTAATTGGTTTATTAAGTAATGCTAATACCCTATAGAATCATATTGCCAAACAAGCACCTACACACGGGGAGGTAGAAGTATCGCCTTGCATCGACCCCTCAATCTCAAGCAGGCTTTACAGATTGAATGGACAATGATCTGGCTTTGAGAATATTTATCTGTATGCCTGTAACCACTTTTTGAGTTTTCACAAGATGAATTAATAGTGTTGATGTCTGCAGGGAAGGACGGCTTTGTTTGCGCACTCAACAAGCCTTGGTTTGAACATCCCTTTACTTGTTCCCAAAGTCGTTCTTTTTGCTCCTCCATGGCAACCTCTTTTCGTACTGTTGTTGTTGGAGACATTGTAAGCTTTCTTTTATCTTCATTGCCATCTGCCCAACTCTCATTTCATATCTTGTGAATTTCTTAGCTATGTACTATTTTTGTTCAAATTTTGTTATTTGATATGTACATTGTTCTCTCACTTGTTATTTCGTTGATTCTTATGGTGAAGCATGAGGATTGGGAATTAGAGCAAGATTACAAGGCGCTCAAATGTTTAAAGGTAAATACGCCTTTGCTAATTGCTCATCAATCTTTTACAATCTGAGATATGCAATGTTTAGTGCAATGTACGACTTGTTTAGTGCGTGATCCAAAAAACTCAAATAGAGTATTACGATTCAGGCTAATAAAGAACATAAATCATACAAGTAATAGCATCGAATAATAATTGATAGAAAATTGCTTTAATAATGTCTTGAGGAGTTCATAAATGAAATTTATGAATTCCAATTTATTGAACCACGAGACTATTGCATAGAAAAAGCAAAAGCTGAAACAAACTTTTTTGAACTCACTTGAACAATTTCTTCCAGAATGTGGTTATGTTAAACTTAGAGCTGACTTGACTCGAGGAACCTGACACTTTATTTAAACAAACTTTGCCATCTGCCTAACGTACAATTTTATTTTTGTAAAAGTATTTGATATTAAGTTTAAATAAGTGATGGTAAAAATTGATCTTGACTATAACTTCTTCTCACATGAAACTTAGGACACACGGGACACTTTATTTAAATTTGCTAAAATATACTCCCTCCGATCTAGAGAGATGGTAACATAGGGAAAATTGGGTTATTTAGGAAAATGTGGAAAAGTGAGGGGTAAAATAGGAAAGTTTGATTGGGGCCACATGAAATGAATTGTGTAATTAAACAATGAGTTGTAAATAGGTAGTGGATGTAAGGGTAATTTAGCCATTTTTAGGCTAAATAAGGTATGTTACCATTGGTGTGGATCGTCCATTTTAGGTAAGTATTACCATCTGTTGGATCGGAGGGAGTATATTTTATAGTTGTAAATGTACGATTTTATTTTTGTAAAAGTATTTGATATTAAATTTTTTTATAAGTGATGGTAAAACTTGATCTTGACTATAACTTATTCTTATTTCCCACCCAAACACATCTTCTAATCAATCTCTTTTGACATGTCATTCCTCTTTTAAAGAGCATCATTCAGCCCCAATTCAACTCATATCCCCGCTATAAAACAACTCACACTATTCCCCTCAAATTCAACTTGATTCTGTTTAAAAGTGTGTCTAAGAGCAAGTCCAATGGTAAGCTAGTTCCCCTTTGTCAAATCAAATTTTAAGCTACAAATTTTTTGAGCTAGTAATGCATTCCAATGGTTTAGTTTAATTTTTCACTAGCTAGATTGGACCCACATTTTAAGATACTATTCCCTCCACACAAAAGTGTTCTTCCCATTTTTCTAATATTTGTGAGTAGTATTTTATTGAAATGAGAAGAACATAGGGGTGTAGAGGGAGTAACTTTTTATTGGTTGTTTCCTTGTGGTAGTTCTATTTAAGCAAATGCTAATGAAGCTAGTTGCTTAAACAAAGCTAATTTAAACAAAGCAAAGTCCCTAAGCCAAACCATCAGACTTCCTCTAAAATGTGTCAAAATACCATGGATACACGTCCAAGATATGTCCAAATACCATGGACACGTGCCCAAATAAATGAAAAAAAGGTAGACACGAGGCGTGTCCGTGCTACCTAGCTTCCCCCCGACCCGTTACCTGATACACAATATTGACTCAAGACGGATGACTTGATAACGAATTTACTTAAGAATGGTGCAAATAAGACCAATTTGACATTTATCTTATTTGTTTTCACAAAATTAAAATTAACACACTTACACACTGTTTTAACATGAAATTTAAAATATACTCCTCGATCCATATTTGTTCTTTCATTTTACTTTACGCGGTCTCCTTGACGCTACTTTGATCACATTTTTCAGTTTGAATTTGTAATTTTTTCTCTTGTTTATAAATATAATTTATGAAAGTTTGTTTGATGAGAAATCTAAATATATAAGTTTTATATGCCTTAATATTTTTAGCTTTTCAACTTATTCGAGGTCAAAGCTTGATAACGTTGACCCTATAAAGTCAAATGGGAAGAACAAATATGTATGGAGGGAGTATTTTCATAGCGGTATAGACGAACCGAAACCAACTCGACGAGCTGAACCCCACTCGTGACGAATTATACCAGTCCCAAACCCAATATAACTTGACCCGACCAACTTTACCAACTTTGACCCGACCAATAACAAATCCGAGTCCGAGTGAGTCTTGTTCGCCTAAAGAAAGACTCTTGTCGCAAGTCCGTCCAGTGACAAGCTTGACAAGCTTAGAAGCTGGACTTATCCGCCATTCCGCCCGAAACACAACCCGCCAGAACCCAAAAAGTTTGACAGCTCGAAATCCACCCAACCAGACTCAACCCGGTGCATCAATCAATTGGCCAGACTCGATAGAGACCCGGACCCAACTCAACCCGAAAGGTTAACCTGACCCAATATTACTCGAACCCAATATGACCGTACTCGGCTTGACTCAACCTGATTGATTTGAGCAATGCCTAAATCCTATGTTACTCCGACACTTCACTTAATTGACGTGTCGCGTGTCAGATACGTGTCGGTGTCAGACACGACACAACACTTCGACACTTCAATTTAGACCACAAAGCAGGAAAAGTCACCCCAAATAGCCGTGTCCGACACGCCAACACGTGTCCGACACGTGTCGTGTCGGCGTGTCTGAGTAACACAGCCTAAATCTTACGAACAAGTGTAAGGCTAATTCTAGAGAACAAGAAAGCTAAGAGATCTGAAGAGCTTACATGATTCTGGAAAGATTAGAACAGAAGAAAATGCTAGGGCAGGTTTGTGCATGTTTCGTATGGATGCGAATGGAATGGCAAGGTACCCTATTTATTGGGGACGTCCAAGCCTTCATTCATGAGGAGACTCTAGAACATGGAAAGATCTAGGATTGCCTAGACATCTCCACTACATTCCATAATGGCTGGACATCTTCTTGAAGCTCCTAGAACCTTCCGGACAATCTTGGTCCCTGGATTTCATAGTTGGTTTATTGCGAAGTCGGTGTCAGTGAGAAGTCCACCCCCTAACACTAGGCTCTACACTTGTGAATCTTTATTGCTGAAATGAACTTAACCTTCTAATTCTATGATCGTTGCATGTCTAACAAGTAATTATGTTTTCCTCAGCCGGAACTGGTGCTTTTTACAGGCAAGTCTCCTTCACTTCCTGTTTTGTATCTTTAAGAACCATTCTTTGATGTTCTTGAGGACATTGAGGTATTATTCCGTTTATTCATCTTGAGTCATGACTGGTAAGATACTTTCAGCAATTGTTCTGCGAGCTTTTGTTTTGCAGTAGATCTGGTCTCTCTTTGTGTATCCATCTAAAAGAATCTCGCCTTTCTGATTACTAGGTGACTTTGGGAATGAGAATTACGAACTTGTTAGGAGTGTCGCAAAGATAGACATGCCTAAAGCAGCAATACTTGGAAATCATGATTCCTGGGATACCCAAAAGTTCTCCTCAAAGTAAGTTCAACTTCCCAATTGAGTATGATAACTGATACTTTTTATTGATGAATTATATTAGCGATCAAAGACCTTCATCATGTATTGACGAATTGAATGCAGTCATTTGTGAATTCTCAATAGGAATCTGTATTAGTCTTCACTTGCTTTCTCCATTTGAACTCTCCCTGGTGAAAATTATTGTTTATTTACTCAATGATTCTCAAATCTAGTGCATCATTTTATTTAATCTTTTGGCTATTTTGTTTGTGATAGGAAAAAAGATGGAGTTCAGCTACAGCTGGAAGCGTAAGTTCCTTTACTGTTAAATCTTTCTACCTTAAAATGTTGTGTTATTCCCACCTCCCGTGACCTATGTTACTCCAACTCGGATTGAAGGGTCGAAGGGTCGGACACGGGTGTGTAATTGTGTATCCAAGTGTCGGACACGGCTATTTTAAAATTGTCAAGTTTTTAGTCTAAAATGAAATGTTCGAGTGTCATACCAGTGGCTAAGAATCGAGTGTCGGACACGGGTACGTGAGCTCATATGAAGTGTCGAAGTAACATAGCCCGTGACATTTGAAAGACGTAAATGCTTGATCTCTATTTCTGCAGCAATAATGTGATCATAATGGGCCGTTGTTCGTAAAATAAAATTGCTTTTATTTGAGAGCTTTTCTTATATCTTAAATTGTAATCAAACATTCGATGGGTTTGCATGTCAGTTATTCTGCTTTTATGTTTTGAAGTGGATGAAACATTGCCCCTATTTACTGTAAACTTTCCTTCAGAAGTTTTTATTTCTTTTGTCTTTAGGAGACTTCTTCTCCATAATTCTTAGCTGACTAAAACAAAAATCTGCAATACTCAGGAGGCAAACGACAAACCTTAGATATAGTTTAGGTCACGGTCTGGATTCCGGAATATATTGAAGTAGAAGAGGTTATGGTCATTTTTTGCCTACACTAAATGTATAAGAATTGACAAAAGTTGATACATTTCCAGTTCGTTTCCAATCTTGGACGTTGGAAGATGAATAGTAGTACTGAAGAAAAATGATGAGTGAAATAAAATTTTGACGCGATAATCTAGAAAATTCGGACATTTGGTGGACTGGTGGTACGCAGCCCCAGTTTTGAGCTTTTTGTGGCCCTAGGTAAAATAGTACATTGGGGTCCTCTAAATTTTGAAATATAGTAATTAACAATTCTCCTATATTACCATCCTATATGTAGTATAGAGTTATAGACATGCTGAAAATGTGAATGGTACAATTTGATATATTTTGACAATTTTATGGGGCACCGCCGGATGGTACCCAATCTCGATAACACCCTCTCATATTCCCTTATATAGGATTTTAATGATCCCTCACATATTGTATGTGAAAGGGTGTACTGAAATTGCATACTTTACACCTTAAAAATGTAGAGGTAGTGTAATATATAGTTTCATACACCCTTCCATTGAGTTAGGATGATAATATTGCACAAAAGCAATCTAGCACCCAATAATCGTGCATTATTTTATATTTATGCCCCTTAAAAATAATTGATTTATAAAAGCAGAAAAAACAAACTTTTTCACCAATCTAATAGCTTAAATCACATATTTTCCCTAGTTATTAGTGCTTTGAAAAATGTAGAGTTGATATAATACATGAAAAGTTTAATTTTTCCGAAAATCAGGGGGAGCTACATAGTAGCAAGAGGTAGCACTCGCTACCTTGAATTATGCTACTCGAAAATCTCCGAAAATGAGGTCTTAACAAAGATATTAAACTACAAAAAAGAAAGTTTGCTACCCAAAAGTTTCGTTTTTGGTTACGCCCTGGCTAAAACGATTTATTATAATAATATGAAACAGTGAGTATTAGGTTATCAAATTATAATAATATGAAACAGTGAGTATTAGGTCATCAAATTAAGAAATTTAATTGGGTCTTTACATATTGGGCTAGTCTTATATTTGAACGGTCTCGTGCATATTGTGAAAATGTACAAATGTATAATAGGAAAAAGAAATCTAAAACATTGGGCATCTTTCAAGCTTGGGTCCTACGCCACCGCCACTCTAAACGACTCTCGGGAGCAGGCCCTGGTGGTACGCTCTATGATGTATCCTAAAAGAGAATTGTGAAACGAAAAATAGAAGACAAGGAGTGATTTTGAGGGAAAGGAAGATGCTACCAACAAAGCTTCTCAGCAGAGTTCACTTAGAATCGATCCTATTTACGTTTACCCCGCCTCATTGGTTGATAATTATATTTCGTTGATTATATAAAAAGTGATCTTAAGATTGTTAGGGGCTTTATAGGTTTTCATTTCTGAATTTATCCTTCTGCAACTGCTGCGAGCAAAGCTTCTCAGCAAAGTCGAGTAGGCATGCCTATATGCTCTCCCCTCTCCAAACACACACCAAAAAATAACTTTGTTAATTAGCCATTATCTGTCAAATAGATGTCCGGTACAACTTGATTGGTAAAATTAAATGATTACTTTGTACCCTTCTTATCATTTAGCTTAGGGGAAGAGCATGTTGGATATGGGCGCTTGGACTTCCCTGCATTGAAAGTTAGTGTTGTAGGTGGGAGACCCTTTTCTTGTGGAGGTGATAACTTATTCAGGAAAAAGCTTCTAAAAAGGTATGAACTGAAAGCAAGTTTTATACTGTCACTCCTATTTTATGATATGTAAGATTTTTTTTTTGTTGTAGTTGCTGCTATTACGGCCTTTTTTTCCTCTAATTGTTCTGAATGTTTTGTTTTTTATAGTCTTGCACTTGATTGGTGGTTGTGTAAAGCTACATAAAAAAGAGTTCTCTTAATAGTTATAATCTTTCTCAAGCATTTCTTATTATACCAACTTGTATCCGTTGATTAGTGGAGTCATATTCTATTAACCGACTTTGACAATATTATGTTAGACCATCTTTCCAGTGTCCCCTTGACTATTTGGGCCAGGATTTGAGCAAGGGGTAGGCACTTTACGGAAAAAAATTCGGACAACATTTATACATAAAAATTATTTTGAGTTTCCGATGACGATGGAAAGACAATGAAGTTATTCTTTGCGACATCTATTCTTGACTTAAAAAACAAGCTAGGCTTAAAAAGTATTAGCAACTAATTTGACTAGTACTTACAGAAAATATAGGAGAGGAATACCATGCAGTAGTATTATTGACTACTGTCGTATTGAGCAAAGAGCAATGACAAACTATTTTACTCAAATTCCAATCATTTTTTGTTACATTATCAAAGTAAGTAGCAAGAGATTAAATCATCAAATTAAATAAATAACCAAGAGAAAAAGATAAAAAAATCAAATAAAACAGAAATTAATAGCTAAGTAGGGAATTTAGGGTTTGAGAAAATAAACAACTTTTCAATCCAATTAACCAAAGAGTTACACAAATAGACTAACAAAATACTCCCTCTGTCCTGGTCATTTGTTGTCCCATTTCATTTTGGAGCGTCTCAGTCAATTGTTGTCCTTTCGATTTTAAGAATTAAAAAGGTGAGCAATTTAATTATTCACACTCAATTTGGTCTACTTGTCATTTAGTAATTGGCCCCTACTCTTTCCTTAGTCTTTGTACCAAAATCAAAGGAAAACAATTGACCGAGACGGAAGGAGTAACAATCTAACAAGAATAAGCAATTACCTGTATACTCAACCAAACAATTACACAAGAGAATACCAAATGACATGGAAGTGAAATTATGCAAGATACTTGATGATAATGTGTTTTATGGAGTTGTTTGTACCGAGAAGTAATAATTTAGGCATACCAAACAATCACACAGCAAGAATACCAAATCAATTGAAGAACATGAGAATTACGAAAAATTGAAAACCACTACTTGAGATTGGAAGAGAAGAATTGAAGCCGTCGCCGGTCAGCCGTGCTGTCCGACGAGAAGTCTCCGGCAGGAGGTTAGGCGACTGGAGGAGTTCGGACGTTAGGCATTGGGATTTGTGAGGAAGCTTTTGGTTTGTGATTTGTGGAAGAGAAGGAGACGCGCTGTTCTGTTTTTTTAAGTTCTTTTTTTTTTTTTTTGGTTAATGCATGTATAGACACGTGCCTAACCCAACCTACACGCAAATCCGCCCCTGATTTGGGTGCTATATTTTTTCTTCTTATGTGTAATGTTTACACATGGGTGAGTTTGTGAAAGATGCTGAGGATAGACAAAATATACCTTGTTTCATTACTTCCCAAAGGGGACCATCATCATTTCTAACTTAGCAGCTTTTGAATCTCTTTTTCTTGTTCTCCTACCTCTTTTTGTCTATTGCTACCTTGGGATTGCTTCCGTCATGCGAGATTGGTGTTTTATAGCTTATCATCTGATTATATATAAAATTTTAATACTCAGTAATAGCTATGTTATATATCCTCCTTATGTCGTTATAGACTTTCGGAGTTCGGACCCTTTAAGTGTTGGAAGATTTTGAGAACTTGGACATTGCTCAACTCCAAACTGTTGGCTCTTAAGCATAGCATGTAATGGTGTTGAAGGTTTTAAATCCATGTGAATAGCACAGATTTGAGTGCATTCATCTATAGGAGTTGGGACTTTGTTTTCCTTTGGAATTGAAAGACTCGTTTGGCTTTTATAGATTAGCTTTTGGTTTATGTTGTGATTTTAGATTTGGAGTCAAAACAATGGAAGAAAGTGCGGACAGAATTCATAAGGCTGCTATGGAAACTCCAGACAACCACTCAATTATATTTCTCGCACATAATGGGCCAACAGGTAGGTGAACAGTGAATTTTTATACCTTTGCCTAAGAATCCAAGATTGTGGTATTTTGGATGAACTTATGTATCCGTGCGAGTGCAGGTCTTGGTTCTGGTCCAGATGACATATGCGGCAAAGACTGGGTAGGTGGTGGAGACTTTGGGGATCCAGGTGTGTGCCTCTCTCTCTCTCTCTCTCTCTCTCTCTCATTTAAAAGTTTCTTCATTTGCACCCGATCTATAGGACAAACATTATATAAAGTTAAAATTGAATATTTCTTTTATGAAGAGATACATCATACATGTTATCCTCTTGGCAACTTATCTTGGTCTTATCATTCTAGCATATTTTATAAATTATAATTAGGGTTGATAACTTATACCTAGTATAATTCAATTTTTCAAAACTTATACTAGTATAATTCAATTTTTCAAAACTTATACCTAAAATAACTTTCTTTCAAAACTTATGCCTAAAATCTTATTTTCTTCCAAACTTGATACAGAATCTCAAAAATAGACATAAGTTGACCGTTTTACCCTTATTAATTAAGGGATTCTACCATTTCCACCACATTAACTCATTAATTCCAAATCAAGCACATTAACTCATTAATTCCAAATCCACCACCCATTATTACAACAAATCACCTCCTCTTCCATGGATTAAATTTGGCGATGATTTTGGGGGACTTATCTTAGAGCTGTTATACCTTACATGTGTATCTCGATTTTGGGGACTTGGGCCTATTTTCAATCAACCCAAATTCGGCTCATTCTCCTCATTTATGGGGGTTATTCAGTACTTGTCCTTTATTCCCAGGGACTATTTTGGCCTCTTCTTGAGAAACAATCACTATTTTTCTGGGTCTCTTCAATTATTAGTTCAACTGTAATTGTGAATTAAAGACCAACTTTGGGATTTGTTTGTGTGTAAAAGTTGGGGAGATGTGACAGCGGTAATGGAGAGTGATGATGACGACATTAATGGATTGCTTTTTCTACGGAGAAGAAGATTAGTGGTAGTATAGTGTTTGTGTTGGGTAATGGGTGTGACGACAAAAATGCACAAATTTTTGAGAAATAAAAGAGCAAAGAAATTTAGGATGCAATATGCAGAAAGAGCTGTAGAAATGATGAATGATAGCATTATCTAAAATAAAAATGAGATACCAATTGAGCCTTGTTGGTGCATTTGGGATTGATGACGGCATCTTGAGCATACACGAACTGTAATTGTAATCCTAAAGTAATAAAGATAAAAAGCAGGAAGATTGTGGGGCTTAATAGATGAAAGAAAGTGATTATGTTTTATTAGCAAGGCTGTAAGGGTAAAATGGTCAATTTATGTGTTTTTTGGAAAATTGGTATTAAGTTTAATAGAAAATAAAATTATAGGCATAAGTTTTAAGAAAAAAATTATCTTAGATTTGAAAAAATGGGATTATACTAGGTATAAGTTATCAATTTAATCCTTATAATTATAGATGTAAAAACGGTGCTTTCATTTTGATCAAGGGGTTTGGAAGGAAATTGAGTGTTTGGTACTTTGGTATCAAAATGGAGGTGGAGGACTTGGAGGGAAGGGAATCCTCCTTCCCCCCTCTTCCATTTCCCACTCATTTTGGTTTCCAAACAAATTCCCAAGTATGGACTCATGGAGTTTAGGGGTATACCATAGAATAAAAGAAGGGTACAACTTAGAATTCCCCCCTTTTTACGATCATCTAGCCTTTGGGAGAGATTTTCCAAACCTTTTTTTGTTATTACGGGTCCATTGGAAATTACCACTTTGATAGAGAGCAATTAAGCTTTGTACATGTGACTCCCATATCCTACCAATTGGTAGAGTACATTTAACTTTTGTGGCACCCTAATCTCTGATGTTAACATGGCTTTGATTATCCGAAACCTATTTTATTATGCAGATCTAGCCCAAGCTCTATCCCTCTTAAAAGAGAGTAGTAATTATCACGTTCCTTTGGTTGTGTTCGGGCACATGCATAAAGAAATGGTCAATGGAGGTTTCCGGAAGATGATATCCATTGGAAGTGATGGTACTATTTACTTGAATGCGGCCATTGTACCGAGGGTAAAACCTCTAGACTTGGGTAAGTCACGTGCATTCACGGTGGTAGATTTCAAGGACGGTAGAGTAACAAAAGTAGTAGAAACTTGGGTGTTAGTTGTTGGCGATGAGACATTTAAAGAGGAACATATATTGTTCCATGCTGATAATAGTCACCCAAGCTACTCCTTTTGCGACCCCGTTAATTGAACCGTGTTTGGCCGGGTTGAGTCTGGCAACTTGAAGTTGTGGCTTTTTTTAATAATATAAAAATTAGTATAAAAGTTATACGTAGAAGAGCATCTACTATTTAGTTGTGGCTATAATAACTATGTCCTATGTAAGTTATTGTGTCTTTTTCCTTTTGGAATGATTAAAGAAAGTGAAATACCAAATGCAGCCCTTGGATTTGAGAGAATGGTTAATATGTTATTGTGGTGGAGATATTATTTACCAATTTTAAGAGTTTTTTTTTTTTTTTTTTTTTTTTTTTTTTTTTTTTTTTTTGAGAAAAACCCGAAGGTTAACTTATATTAATAGCGAAGCAAAACGGACAGCATCGGATGCAATCAGAGGTAGTTGATCCGACCACCCACACCTACCAAAGACTCGAGGCTCCACGTGCGCAAGAGCGTGTGCCACAGAATTATTAATCCTATGCGTAATCGACCATATGACAGTATTAAAATTACAACTAAGAGCTAAAATATCATCTAAGACTTGGTGGAAGATGCTCCGTCCTTTTTTCTTCATCTTCAGTGCCTCGATGACATGGATGTAATCACTCTCGATGAGAACATTTGCGTGCCCTCTATTCTTCGCTTCCTCTAGCCCATCATGAACAGCCACCACCTCTGCAATATGAGGTTCCCACGTTTGTTGTCTCATCCACGACAGACCTCATAACACCCGTCCATCCTCATCGCGACAAACAGCACCCGTCCCAACACCCTTATCTTGTTTCACACCCGCATCTACATTTACCTTCACAAAACCGCTTTGGGGTACCTGCCATCCTTCATTACTTCTTTTCTCTCGCGAACTGCCCCTCTCCCCTTCTCTTGCGTACTCACACCCCAACCCGCCCCTAGATTTCCTCCACTACATCTCGGATTCTCTGCAAAACTCTTAACGGTTCAGTACCCACCGACTCAAAAACTACTTTGTTTTGATGTTCCCACAAGGCCCAACATCCCACCATAAGTCGAATATGCTCTATTGCTCCTAACTCCTTTCAGCTCGGTTCAATCCAGTTACGCACCCCTCCTCCACCCCTCACCTCATCATCACAAACCAAACCCAACCCATCCCAGACTCGACAAGACACGTGAAAAAGTTTAAATAAGTGCAGAGACTCGACATGGGAATTAGAAAAAGGGCATAAAGAAGTCTCACCTCCAACTCGAGCGGGGCTATGTTTGCTCTCGTCGCTAGTGCTTCATTGCACAGCTGCCAGAAGAAGAGTTTCACACGGGGCCAGACCGGAACCTTCCACATCCTATTCCATAACCATTTCTCCCTGTCCCAATTTGAGATATCTCTCATATCAATCGTCTCCCCCGCAAGGCACCTGTATGCTGACCTAACCGTATATTCCCCATCTCGCTCAGCCTCCCAAAACCACGAGTCTGCTGATGCGTTTGAGCTTAAGCGGATGTTCATAATGCGCTCACATTCAAATGGCAAAAACCGAGAAGAAATGGCTTCAGCCCGCCATGCTCTATTCCCGTCTAAGAGCTCAGTGACAAGTAAGTTTTCATCACCATTCGGACATGGCGAAATTATACGACCCGTTTGTGTCCCCAGTACCCAAGCATCCACCCAGACTTTCGTAGTCGGCCCATCACCCACCCGTCTTCGTAGGCCCCATTGCAGAACTGATCGAGCCTCAAAGAGCCCCCTCCAAGTATAGCTCGGGTTATAACCGAGAGAAGCAGCCATAAAGTCACAAGAAGGGAAGTACCTCGCCTTCATAACCTTGGCCCATAGCGAGTTCGGATTGACCATTAATCTCCACGCTTGTTTGCCTAGCAGCACAAGATTGAAGAGACGAAAATCCCTAAATCCCAGGCCTCCTTTACACTTCGGGTAACACATCTTTCGCCCAGACACCCACGCCATTCCTTTCTTCCCCTCCTCATGGCTCCACAAGAAACGCGTGACCATAGAACGAATCACCTCGCAAAAGTTCGCAGGAATTTTAAACACACTCATCGCATAGGTAGGGAGTGAATTGGCAACCGCCTTTACGAGTACCTCCTTACCAGCCCTAGACAAGAATTTCCCGCGCCATCCATAAGTATTTTGCTAAGTTTGTCACGTAAAATATCAGTAATAGCCTTCTTCGAGCGCCCAACAACCGTAGGAAGGCCTAGATATTGCTCTTGCTCCTCTACCTCGACAATGCCCAGAATGTCCACAATATCATCTCGCCTTGCTCTCGTCACACCTTTGCTAAACGAGACAGTGGTCTTGTCCAAACTCATAAGCTGCCCAGATGCTTCCTCATACCGTCTCAACAAAGCTCTAACCGTACCTGCTTCCTGAGTCGTGGCTTTCACAAAAAAGATGGAGTCGTCGGCAAACAAAAGGTGCGAGATAACCGGAGCAGTGCTAGAAATGCGGATCCCATGTATCGCCCCTCACTCAACAGCCCGTCTCATAACATTAGATAACGACTCATCTAGCATAATAAATAACCTTTGTGATGATTAAATAATTCTGTGAGATAAATAAGCTGGACAAGGTCGAGCTAAGATGAAATTTCATTAAACACGTCAATAGACAACACACAATTAACTTCTTTTTTTGTTTTCATTGATATGAATGTCTGTGTTGCTAGGTGTGGCAAAACTTCCGTAATTTTTTTCCTATTACGAATCACAAATTTTAGAAGACTTTTTTTTTCTTTTTTTTTTAAAAAAAAGAAATCTTCTGTAGTAGTAATAAGTTTGTAGTTATCGTGGGTTAGGTTTGTGTCTTATTATTACACAGGATAGCTAATAAAACCGAGTTGCGAAACGTGGTCGACGTTTTTCATAATAAAAGACGAACATTACCTTGCATCCTCTTTTTCCTTCCTCTTATTTTGGAAACAAAAAATGTATTATTTGTTTTAATTTTTGTACATAAAAATCATAAAGTATTTGACAATACTACAATAGATTATTGTTAAATAATTAAAATTTCATTGCACTACTCCGATCCATATAACATAACCTCTTTACCAACGAAAATTACCAGTTTCGTGATTCACAAAGCACATTATAGTAATCAAATAGATCACTAAACATAAATTCAATAGCTACAATTATAAATTAAATCTAAGCAAATTTTATCGAATGAAACTATGAAAGTACATAGTACAAGTAGACTTAGCATAAAGGGCCGCAGGCTTGCGGGCGGCACGGCCTACGGCTCGGTCCGACCTGATGAAAAAATCGAGGAAGCACAGACACGGCACGATTGGGCTTGAGACGGGCTCCGGCGCGATTTTCTTCAGAAATCCATGCCCAGGCACGACACGGCCCAAGCACGGTGGATCCTGGTACGCATCAGGCAAGGCTCAGCCCAAAAAACAGCCCGTTGATCATCATTTATTAAACAAAAATTACACTAATATTTAATAAAATATATATTTAAGTCATTAATCATCACAAAAATTACATTAATATTTAATAAAATATATATTTAAACTATTAATCATCATTTATTAATCATCATTTATTAAACAAAAAGTACTAAAAATATACTTCGTCCTATTCTAGATAAGTTATTGTGGTGGGGTGAGGTAATTGGAGAGAGGGAATGTATTGTGGGGTATTATTGTGAGTGAAGTGATTAAAATAAGTATTGTGAAAGTTTAATTGATGAAGGAAACAATCTTATTATTCATCACAATGCCAGGGATATTACATATATACAACTCTCCTAAACTTTCATAAGATTTACCCTATTATCTTATTGCCTAAGCTAACATATACATTACCTAAACTACATAGGATAATATATACCAAATAATATGCAAGATCAGAATAATATCAATGAGATATTATTCTTACACTCCCCCTCAAGTTGGAGCACTTGGTAAACCAAGTCCCAACTTGAACTGCAAATGGTCGAAGGACTCGCCTCCAAGAGCCTTAGTAAAAAGGTCTGCAATCTGTTCTTTGCTGCGAAGATGAAAGGTATTGATGCTATTCGAAACCAAATGTTGACGGACGAAGTGACAATCAATCTCAATATGCTTCGTTCGATCATGAAAAACTGGATTCTTGGCTATGTGTAGAGCCGCCTGATTGTCACAATACAAGTGCATAGGTTTCTCATTAAAAACTCCCAATGACGCAAGGAAGGATTTTATCCATAACAATTCACTAGTAACTGCGGCCATGGCTCGATATTCGGCCTCGGCTGTGGACTTTGCAACAGTCATTTGCTTTTTCGCCCACCATGATATTGGTGACCCACCTAACGAAACAAAGTAGCCACTTAACGACCTCCTAGTTAGTGGACAACTAGCATAGTCGGAATCACAATAACCTTGAACTTGTAGGCTTGCTTTCTTGCTCAATGTAATCCCTTTACTGGGATTTCGTTGAATATAGCGAACCACACGCAAGGCCGCGTTCCAATGTTCTTTACGCGGTTCATTCACGAATTGAGATAGGATATGGACTGCATAAACAAGGTCGAGTCTAGTTATAGTCAAGTACACCAAGCGTCCCACTAATCGACGTATTTCATAACATCTTTTAACACTCCCTTCGCCAGAGCTAAATTGTGTCGTTGGGGAATGGGTGTGTAGACGGTCTTTGCCCCTGCCATGCCAGTTTCCTCGACAATACTCATGGCATATTTCCTCTGATTGAGGAAAAGTCCATTCACTCCGTGTTCCACCTCGATTCCGAGGAAATACTTGAGTCGTCCCAAGTCTTTAATGCCAAAATTGCTGTCGAGAAATGCCTTGAAATGCGCACAAGCTTGCTTATCATTACCAACCACTATCATATCGTCTACATATACCAATACTCCAATGAATACCCCATTCTGATTAAATGTGAACAATGAATAATCGGCCAATGATTGAACAAACCCATAATTTTTCATCGACACAGTTAACTTAGCGAACCAATTTCGTGATGCTTGTTTGAGTCCATAAATTGATTTCAACAATCTGCACACTTTGGCTTCCCCTTTATTTTCGAATCCCTGTGGAATTTTCATGTACACTTCCTCATTGAGGTCTCCATGAAGGAATGCATTATTTACGTCCAATTGCTCAATAAACCAACCTTTGATAACTGCAACCGCTAGCATACATCGCACACTAGTCATTTTCGCTACCGGCGCATAAGTTTCATGAAAATCTACCCCTTCTACTTGAGTAAAACCTTGCGCTACAAGTCTCGCCTTATATCGCTCCACTGTTCCATTTAATTGGTATTTAATTTTGTATACCCATTTACATCCAATAGGTTTCTTGCCTTCCGGTAATGTAACAATTTTCCATGTTCCATTTTTCTCCAGTGCGTCTATTTCTTTTCGCATCGCCTCTCGCCACAAGGGGTCTCGTGCAGCTTCATGATAAAAAAGTAGGCTCTCGGTTCTCATCGAGTTTTGCTATAAATGCCTTGTGAGACTGTGAGAAACAATTGGTAACAACATAATTAACTAATGGATAACGCGTACCTGATTCCGAGGATTTCGTTTGAGCGTGATGAGCATCGACAGTAGGGTAAATTATCCTTGTTGATTTGCAATAATAATCCTTTTTCCATATCGGCTCAAATTTCTCTCGAGCTCCTCTGCCAAATCGTACTTCATGAGCTGTATCATTTGTTTGCTCCTCCCTGACTTCTTCATTAATTTCCAATTCATTATAATGCACCTCACTTTCATTTGGTGTATTTTCAATGGCATTTTCATTATTATCATTTTCATTGATGCTGCCTGTCTCTGTACTTGGCTCGTGGTGCTGCTCAATCTGATCGCTGCTGCCCCTTGCTACGTGGGGTACCTCATCATCAATATCAAAAATATTTGGGACACCCGGATTACCTCTGATGTCCCGCTGTTGTGAGGTCATTTCATTTTCCGTCACCAAATAAGGATAAGTGTGCTCGTAAAAAATGATATCTCGTGACACAAAAACTCGTTTTTCCTTTAAATCATACACCTTCCACCCCTTTTTGCTATGAGGATAACCGATAAAAATGCATCGTTTTCCCCGTTCCCCGAATTTGTCTCGTGGTTTGTCCTTATTGTGAACATAACAAAGGCAACCTAAGACCCTTAAATTTTCGAGGTTTGGTAACTTATGATAAAGAACTTCATACGGTGTTTTCCCATTTAGCAAAGGCGTGGGTGTTCTATTAATCAAATACGCTGCGGTCAATATACATTTACCCCAAAATTGGATAGGTAACCCGCCTTGAAACCGCAATGCCCTCGCTTTTTCAAGTATATGACGGTGTTTCCTCTCGACCCGTCCATTTTGTTGTGGTGTATCGGTATTGATAGTTTGAAACAAAATTCCATTTTCTTGACAATAATGTTGCATTGGTCCAGATAACAATTCCGTCCCATTATCACTCTGAATTATTTTGACACAAGTTTCGAATTGGGTCTTGACCATTTGGCAAAAGGATTTCATCAAGTCAGTGGCCTCACTTTTTTCTTTCATTAAGTATACCCATACTCCCCGACTGTGGTCATCGACTATGGTAAAAAAATAATGCGCACGAGTCAAACTAGCTACCCGATATTTTCCCCAAATATCACAATGTATTAAACCAAATAAAGTGTCACACCTTTTATTATTGATTTTAAAACAATTACGAGCTTGTTTTGCCCTACAACACGAGTCACAAACCTCATCTGAAGTCCAATTTAAATTGCACCTGACTAAATCCGAAAAACGATTAAAAATTCCCTTAGAAGGATGTCCTAGCCTCCTGTGCCATAACCTTCCTTCCTTCCTTGGTTACTCCGGTATGAGCCGTCACCTCGAGTTTGCTTGGCCGATAATAGTATACCCCTTGTCGATGCTCACCCCGTCCAATCTCCATCCTCGTATTCCGGTCCTGCATTTCACAATAGTCGGGATAAAAAAATTATTACGCAATTATTTTCACACAACAATTGTTGGACGGATATGAGATCACAAGTAAGAGTAGGCACAAATAGGACATCTTTCAAAACAAAATTCTTGCTTAATCGAACTGTCCCATGAACGTTGGCCTGGACTTGTCTCCCGTCGGGTAGGCTTACAGTCGATGGGTCCTCATTCCAAACATTTTCTAGAAGATCGCGTCTCCCTGTCATATGGTGGGATGCTCCGCTATCTATCAACCATTCAACATTAATAGTTAATTTCATACCTTGCAATTTCTCATTACCATTAGGACTTGCCATCAACAAGCTTCTCAACCTTTCAATTTCTTCACTGGTGAAAGGTATATTTTGCTTTGCTGACTCTCCTTCTTTCGTTCCCGAGGAGCTGCCTACGGCATTGGCGTAATAGTTTCCTTGTCCACGACCTCTGCCTCTACCTCGATTTCCTGTCCCACGGCCTCCTCTTCTTCCGCGTCCTCTCTCACGTGCTTTCACCACTTCGTATCCATGCTTGTCATAGCAGTTTTCCTCGGTGTGATAGTATTTTTTACAGTGAGTGCATTGGGGTGGCGCATCTCCTTCCTCTAACTCTGTTTTCGCCGTGAAACCTCTACCTGTTCCTCCGTAATTCTTGACTGTCATCGCCGCTTCTTCACGCTTCTGTTTCACTTTGGTGACTGAGGCGTGGCGTTCTTCCCTCAAGACCAAGGTATAGGCACGAGGTAATGTGGTTATCGGGTCCTCCATCAACAAATTAGACCTTATATTTCCATATAATTTTGTATCTAATCCCATTAAAAATTGATGTACCTTTTCTTCCTCGCGTTCCTTTGCAATTGAGGCCGCTGCTCCGCAAGTAAAGTTTTTGATCTTACTGTAATTCGCTAGTTCGTCCCAAATCATCTTCAGACGCGTGTAGCACTCAACCACGGAATCCCGTCCTTGCTTGCAATCATTCAATTCTCCCTTTAACTGATGAACCCTAGGAGCGTTTCCCGCTGAGTATCTTTCACGCAGCTCATTCCAAATATCTTCGATTGATTGATAAAAGGTAATACTCGGATGTAACTTCGGGTCTATTACATTCCGAAGCCATGCTCTTAGCATCGCGTTGCACTGGCGCCACGCCACCAACTCGATATTGTCCTCCTCTTCATCACTCTCCGGCTTCTTGATGACCTTCCCTTCGATGAATGCCAGTTTGTTTTTCTCATCAAGTCCGTTTTTCACGGCCTCTGCCCATATATCATAATTATTACCATCAAAGATAATTTGTGTGACATTCAAACTCGGGTTATCCGAAGGATGAAGATAAAAAGGCGATGTCATAGGGATCGTCTTTGGACTTCCCTTCATTCCACCTTTTAATTTGTCGTCACTACCAGGCATGTCGACTTTGCTTTGAATCTTCGTTTTGAAAATTTATGTGTTTTAGTTTTTTTTTTTTTTTTTTTCGGATCTTTCAACTGCTCACGATACCATGTGAAAGTTTAATTGATGAAGGAAACAATCTTATTATTCATCACAATGCCAGGGATATTACATATATACAACTCTCCTAAGCTTTCATAAGATTTACCCTATTATCTTATTGCCTAAGCTAACATATATATTACCTAAACTACTGATAGGCTATCGCACACCTATGCAAAGATAATATTTATACCCTACCAAAACAAATGAATGTAGTACGTAGGGGTCGAACCACAGAGAGACGGGAGTTGTTAATTAGTTGATATGGAGTGAATTTTACCTTGGTAGATTATCGATTGATTGGTTGGGTTGAAGTGATAAAACAATAATAAATAAAATGTCTAGGGAGGTCGGGTCACACATGCCAATTACGTAAATATATGATTATGTTAAACTTGGTAATAATAATATTGTCAATTGTTTAGGCTTAAAGACACCCACCTTACGATATTAGTGTCAACCATAGACCGGGTCCTAGAGAAACTCTCGTCCATGACTAAGTCGTCCTACTACACATGCTTAGTCTAATTCAATTCCATGCCTCTCGACTTTTAGAACGAATGAACAAACTTAATCAATGAATAAGGCCTTTAAACAAAGATTAAACGTGATGTTGCAAACATGTGATAGAAACAATTTATCAATATTAACTTAACCTCATTTTGACATTTATATATTACTTAATCATGCATGGTTTCCCTTACTCCTTAGACAAATGCAACTACTCTAACATGGTGGAAATGTAAACTACACTAATGATAATTAAAATGATAAACATAATGAAAATGTAAATAGAATTACCTTGAAATGGGAATGGAAATAGAAATAGAAGAACAATGAAACTAGAACAAACTTGAAATATAACTTGGAATCAAACTTGAAATGGAATTGTAATGTAATTGCTAAAATGAAATGTAAACAAACTAAACTAAACTAAGCTAACCTAAACTAACTACTAAAATTTAGAAAGAATTTAGATGGAAAAATATGTAGAAAGATGGTGTAAGAGATATCCAAGAAGTGTCGACCAAAGCTTCTATTTATAGGAGTGAAGGGAGTAACGGAAATAAGCTACAGGGGGCTAACCCCGATCAGGGCCACCCAACCCCGATCGGGGTCATGGTATTTCTCAAATTTCTCTTAATTCCGTCTTAACTTTGCACTTAATGTTGATGCGGAATCCGATGCTTATGTCTTAATGCGTCCGTCTAAGGTATCTTAAGCATCCTTTGGCATCCAATGCAAACTCTTATCATGGGCTTTCATTTGGATTTCATTTCTTTACATATCCACCAACTAAGATTGGTTTCCTCTTGCTCGGGTTTTCCAATTTCTTCCCAAAATGCCCCTATGCTTCCCGAAACTCCTTTGCATGATCAAGACTTGCTCTCATTAGCCTCGTGAACTCTTGTACATGCTATTTTGATGGGAAAAAGCTACTAAAAGCTTAATTTCCTACAAAACACAATGGAAAACAAGCAAGCACAACTAGAACACGGAATTAGCTCACAAACACTAACATTAGTGCAAATGACATGTAAAATAGAGCTAAAATAAGGGGTTAAAATGTATATAAAATGGACCTATCAAACTCCCCCAAGCTAAACCCTTGCTTGTCCTCAAGCAAGATCATCTCAACATTGCAAATCCCAAGTAGCTAACAAGCAATTGATTCAAATCCCGAAACAACATGGGCATAAGGATATGCAAAATCATGGATGAGATTTACATGGCGGCGTAGCGTAGAAGACTTCAAGTAAACTTTTCGGCTCTTGCATGATCTTTTGACTTTCGGACTCTCACGAACCACTCATAACTCAATTTTGTGTAAGGGACATTTTGTGAATAATCACTCAACTATCCTCGACTCATGAGAATGTGCCCGCAATCTAATATGGTAAACAATCAAATCATAAACAAAACAATCAAATACAAGCAAATAATGAAGCCAAAGGGTTAGAAGAAGGCTTTATTGTGATATGGGACATAAGAGGGACAAATGATTATGGATATGTGGAGCTAATGTTAAGCTAGCAACAAAACCATGTGAAAATGCTCATTCCAACCCAAAATAGCCCAATTAGAAGACAAATGACTTCTTACATTACAAACCTTAAGAATTTCTCCAAAATATATAATTAACCATATGAGAAATCTTAACTTCTTCTTCTTCTACCACTTATTATTAACATCAACTTCATCAAATAAATTTTTAACTCTTCTTTTTTTTCTCATTTTTTTTTTCATTTTTTTTCATTTTTTTTCATTTTTTTCTTTTTTCATCATTTTTTCTTGCTCCAATTCTACCTTCACAATTCCGGAAAAACAACAATCCGACAACCAATTCACAAAGACATAATCTTTAGAGAACATCCCAATTTGAGCATCCCAACACCAAAACATAGCTACTAGCTTAACAAGGGTCGGCAATTTATATTGTAGCTAGGGAAACAAGAACATGTGAAGAGGGCTAGAAAATGGGCAAACTTATCAATGTGAATTTGGCTTCAAAAATGCATAGCAAAATGAAAGTAATGCTTAAAAGAGATGAAAAGAAGACCATATTTGTGCGTTTTGATGTAACACACACCATAAGGAGACCTACCACTCACTTAAGTGAGACCAAATAAAGATGAAATGGCTTTTAAGGAGGTTCTACCTTACCATTTTGTAGCTTGCCAAAAGTCAAGATCAAGCCTATTCGGTTCATTCTCCATCTCCCACCTACTATGTCAAGACATCCCCATGCATGCTATATCCCGTCAAACATAGTGAATCAAAAGCTATCAAGCCAAAAATGGGACAAACAAGAGGAATTAGAGCAAAAACAACACAAATTTTTCAAAAATTCTCATTAAATCTACACTGACTAGATGTAAAAACTAACTATAAATTTCGAAAATTGTTGATTTTTTCAATTTATTTGAAAGTAATAAAACAACTAGACACACTAATTCCCTCCCCCAAGCTAGAACATCACATTGTCCTCAATGTATAAAACCGGGTTGACCACAAAAGATAGACAAGTAAAGCCAACAAGGGGAGATGGAAATGACACATGCGGAAAATAAAGAAAATAAAAGCATACTAAATTTTAGAAGCCTCCCCCAAGCTAGCTTGAGAAGGGGCTTGGGAAGAAAGGACTTTTGTTTCTTAAAAAGCTCGTCAAAGCCCTTAGAAGTCTATCATATATCTGCGCATGAGCTATATGAAAACATATGTAAGCAATTGACAATATATATGCATAATAGATCAAAGTTAGAGATTTGTAAATCTCATAAATGCTCATATGTAAGACTTCAAACAATACCACCCAATCACTCCTCTCATCAGCAAGAGATGGAGCATCATGTTTAAGACCATAAAATAAATCGTTAGTGTAAAAAATATCATTTTTAATGGTCTCAAATGGATGATAAGAAGAATCTAGCAGGTAGGGCTCATCAATAATGGGAGGCGTATCCCATTCATTTTCTAAATTAATATAGCTAAGTCCTTTATCTACCTCGGTTGGATCAACATTATCTTCTACAAAGGGTTCAATGTCATCAATATGAGTCTTTGCATCTTCTTTTGGAATGACACTAGATGGGACTTTTAAAGATAAAATTGGACCATCATCATTGTCATCACCCAAAAGTTCAAAATCATTAGTAACGGAAGACTCAAATTGGGGAGGTGGAGAGACAAGAGGAGAGATAATAGACTCACTTAATTGAATAGGCTCACATGGACTTACTTCTTTTTGAGAAAGTTGTTCTATTTGAGCTTGAAGCACTTCAATCTTCTCTTTGATTCTCTCTCTTTCTCGACATTCAGAGGCCATGTAATTCAAGAAATTCCATAGATCCTCCTTCCCAAGCAAGTTGTAGTAGTTCCCATTATTCAAACGAAGAGCCATGTGACGTGTCTCGAAGTTCATGCCTTGAAGTACAACAACACCCATGTAGAGATTGTCATAAGTGTATCCAAGAGAATAGAGAACACGAACGTAGGCATCAAATCAAACAAGATAGTCATGGAAAAGCTCATTCGCTTGTTGCGGGAGAAATCGATCCATCATACATTGATCCATCATTATGAAATAGGCCAAGCTTTAATACCTACAAAATAAGTACTAAAACTACAAGAAAACGGTGAGATAAATCCTAAGGAACAAGTGTTCCCTAGGACAAGATAAGATAAAACTCAACAACTAAATAACAAACAAAACCGTGCTCCCCGGCAATGGCGCCAAAATTTGATAGGCTATCGCACACCTATGCAAAGATAATATTTATACCCTACCAAAACAAATGAATGTAGTACGTAGGGGTCGAACCACAGAGAGACGGGAGTTGTTAATTAGTTGATATGGAGTGAATTTTACCTTGGTAGATTATCGATTGATTGGTTGGGTTGAAGTGATAAAACAATAATAAATAAAATGTCTAGGGAGGTCGGGTCACACATGCCAATTACGTAAATATATGATTATGTTAAACTTGGTAATAATAATATTGTCAATTGTTTAGGCTTAAAGACACCCACCTTACGATATTAGTGTCAACCATAGACCGGGTCCTAGAGAAACTCTCGTCCATGACTAGGTCGTCCTACTACACATGCTTAGTCTAATTCAATTCCATGCCTCTCGACTTTTAGAACGAATGAACAAACTTAATCAATGAATAAGGCCTTTAAACAAAGATTAAACGTGATGTTGCAAACATGTGATAGAAACAATTTATCAATATTAACTTAACCTCATTTTGACATTTATATATTACTTAATCATGCATGGTTTCCCTTACTCCTTAGACAAATGCAACTACTCTAACATGGTGGAAATGTAAACTACACTAATGATAATTAAAATGATAAACATAATGAAAATGTAAATAGAATTACCTTGAAATGGGAATGGAAATAGAAATAGAAGAACAATGAAACTAGAACAAACTTGAAATATAACTTGGAATCAAACTTGAAATGGAATTGTAATGTAATTGCTAAAATGAAATGTAAACAAACTAAACTAAACTAAGCTAACCTAAACTAACTACTAAAATTTAGAAAGAATTTAGATGGAAAAATATGTAGAAAGATGGTGTAAGAGATGTCCAAGAAGTGTCGACCAAAGCTTCTATTTATAGGAGTGAAGGGAGTAACGGAAATAAGCTACAGGGGCTAACCCGATCGGGCCACCCAACCCGATCGGGGTCATGGTATTTCTCAAATTTCTCTTAATTCCGTCTTAACTTTGCACTTAATGTTGATGCGGAATCCGATGCTTATGTCTTAATGCGTCCGTCTAAGGTATCTTAAGCATCCTTTGGCATCCAATGCAAACTCTTATCATGGGCTTTCATTTGGATTTCATTTCTTTACATATCCACCAACTAAGATTGGTTTCCTCTTGCTCGGGTTTTCCAATTTCTTCCCAAAATGCCCCTATGCTTCCCGAAACTCCTTTGCATGATCAAGACTTGCTCTCATTAGCCTCGTGAACTCTTGTACATGCTATTTTGATGGGAAAAAGCTACTAAAAGCTTAATTTCCTACAAAACACAATGGAAAACAAGCAAGCACAACTAGAACACGAAATTAGCTCACAAACACTAACATTAGTGCAAATGACATGTAAAATAGAGCTAAAATAAGGGGTTAAAATGTATATAAAATGGACCTATCAACTACATAGGATAATATATACCAAATAATATGCAAGATCAGAATAATATCAATGAGATATTATTCTTACAAGTATTGTTTTGGGTTGAGGTGAGGTATTGTAGTAGGGTTAAAGTGATTAAAATAAGTATAAAAGTTTACCAAAAATAGACAATGGACATTATTGTGAATAGACGAAAATGAATAATGGGACACTTATGTAGAATAGGAGGGAGTATCAATTATATAACATTTATTTAAAAAAAAAATATTAAAGCACATGGGCCGGCCCACGAATAAGGCTTGAAAAGCACATGGGCAAGGAACAGCCCGAGCACGAAAATGACCGCGCTTTGAGCGGGCCGCGGCATAGGTTTGGATCAGTGGGTCTGACACAACACGGTCCGAAGAGCCCAATATCCGTATCTACGCCGGGCCAATTTTGAAGGAAGACACGACAAACTGGCACGCGGGCCGACCGAGCACGGCCCATTTCCTACTCTACATAATTGTAGATTTGTAGATCAAAATGATGCACACGTGAATTGGAATTAATTAACACATACAATCAGAGGTACGGAAGTTTCGTATAGACAAATTCACAAGCTGTTCCCAACCTAGCTTATTCGTACATCTTCCGTACATTATCGTTTGTTGAAACTTCATCCACATCTTCATTAATCTATATCTAAACCCGTGAACTTCACGGGCTGTTTTATAGTAAGTTAAGAAAAGTACGGCTAATATTTGTTAACACTCAAAAATGGATTATAATTGATAAAATCGTTATTATAAATATAAAATGAAACAAAATAGAATGGTTAAGTATACAATTTGTATGCCATATAAGTTGCATTAAATGATAAAGAGTCTAACAACGTAAATAAATGATTGGGACAAATGTAATATAAATTAAGAACGTAATTCGTCAATCCTTGTATTAGTCATATAGAGTAAAAATTCTTGAAAACAAATAATACGTGAAGCCGGGAAAACAACTATTCAAAAAGCGTATAGTTAGACGGTTTGAACCGCAAGAAGGTTTATAATTAAAATTAAAAAATATATATTCACATTTTCATAATTAATGATTCTCTTTTTATTTAAGATCGTTTGACATAACATATTATCAGTTAGTCATATTAATATCATTTTATTTTAAAAAACCGTCTCATATTTTAACATCGTTTCACCGTAAAATTAGTTCAATTTTAAACTTTACTAATTAATTATGATCTATTTCGAATAACAAACAGAACAACAAAAATAAACCGCATCCAGATATACATTAATCCACCGCTCCTCACCTACCCTCTTCATTCTACCTAACAAAACACCACTTCCACTCTATCATCTTCCCCACCGTGTCCTTTCGTCTGCTCCTCACCTACCCTCTTCCTTCTACTAACAAAACTCCACCTCAAATCTGTCATCTCATCTCCCCAACGATTCATCTCCCTCAAACCGATTCAGAGTTTAAATCGGCGATTGCTCTTCCTCCGCCGGCCATTAATAGTCATCTCCGTCTCACCGTTTTTCCCTTCTCTCTCGCCAAACATGCATAATGCATGTTGATTTATAAACCATCGAAATAGGTTCAATCGGCATGCGCGACGACAAATCTCATCCTTACCTCCATTATTGAGATGCTTTCTCTCGGCTCTTTCAAAACTGGTACCATTCTTTGGGCTTTTTCAGGTACCTCTCTAATCAAATGATTATGTAACTATAAGCTTTATAATTGGTTCATTAATGTTTTTAAAATGGACTGGTGAACCTCTAAGAAGACAGGTCTAATGACTTTTAAAAGAGGGCATTCGGCCTAAATAGTAGACACAGGTAAACAAACCCGCGATTTTTTAACATAACCTGATTAGGAATTCCGGGAAGAAAAGAATGTCGTTGTTTCGGAATTGAAGTCCTGTTCGTGCAGTTGCTCGAGATATGTCTTCTTTTTCCCAGGACCTGGACCCAGACGAGTTGAATGGATGAAAGAGTTCTTTCTTCATAATCCATGGCGGAATCACATGAATGTAGGTTGGGTTTCATAATAGATTTCCTATCGAAGGCGACACTTATTGGTTTCACAGCCGGTTAGCAATCATCGTTTCTCTCCAACAGCTTAAAGATTTGTTTGGTATTATTCATTTCACCAACAAAATGCAGATTGTTTCCGTCCTAAAATCTGTTTTTAGCCACAAGAATGAGGTAATAAAATATGGAGTACTTAGCAACTTAAGGATGTATACTACTTAGCAACTTAAGGTTGTATACAGATGAACAAACTTCATCTTTTTTTTTTTTTTTTTTTGTAGTGGTCATGGCAAACAATTATCATAGGGATCAGTTTTCTGGTGTTTATGCTATCAGCAAGACAAATTGTAAGCCTCTTGAATTAAATTGAATTTTTCCATGTCTGTATTACATTATTGATCTAATGTTTCCTCTTATGTTGTGTTAATTTGTGTAATTTGGTAGAGCTTGAAGAAACCTAAGCTCTTCTGGATATCAGCAGCTGCCCCTTTAACATCAGTCATCATATCGATGATCCTATAAAGATGAGTTTCTTAGGTCCTTCAAAAATAGCTTTGTTTCTTAATATGGAGTTAAAAAGGTGGAAAGTGTTAAAAGTTATGCCTCAAATGTCACCTAAGTATCAAATGTCCATTATTGTTTCTACTTTCACACTTCATAATTTTACACGGATGCACACTTTTGGAATACTTGTTATTCAACATGAGAACGTTCTAGGGACAACAGATTCAGGCATGTTTGATAAGAAGCGGAAAAAAGCTATGTACAAGGTGTGAAATAACATAGCCAAAAACATTTGGCGAGGCAATGGATTTGACGGAGTGAGCTCAAATGAAGATGAAGAAAGTGACGAGGAAGATGATAATATGGAACTAGATGATTAGAAGAAGAAAAAAAGTAAAATGTGATTTACTTTTTATTTTTATGTATTAGGTAATGTGTACGAATATATTAATTTATATAAAGAAAGTATTTTATTATCTTTACTTGTGTTTTAAGTTATATTTCTTTATTTAATTAATTAATTAATTATTATTATTATTATTATTATTATTATTATTATTATTATTATTATTATTATTATTATTATTATTATTATTCTTGTTATTACAATTAGTCTCCTGTATAACGGATGTATCCGTTATACCAATAAAACGGATCAAGTAATTCCCATATAGGAATTAGGATGAAATGGTAGGATGTAATTTCAAAAAATATGATTATTTAAAAAAGGAAAACTAATCAACTTAACCGTCTAATGGATGAAATTATATTGTTGCCTATATTCATGCCTTTTTAATCTTTCCAAAAATTTTGTAGAATAATTTCCTTCCATTCCCATATTTTGTCTTTCACACTTCTCCATAATCGTCTTCTACCTCCATTTTCGTTCAGATTCAACCTACCGTTTTCTTCCCCATTTTTTTCATTTTCAACCTAATTGTAGGTACTTTTTACTTATCATAATTTCGGATCTAAACTTACCATAGTACCATTTTTTGTAATCAATTTGTTGTTTGTGTTTTCAGTTTTTAGGAAATGACGAGGAAGCAAGCAGCAAGAAGGGGTTTGGTTTAAGCCACTTCAAATGGGTATCAAAGGTATGATTTAGTAATTTAATAGTACTGATTTCACTATTTTTTTTTACTTAAATAATTTCATTGTAGTAATTTTTTTTGGGTTGATTCTTTGTTTTAAGGAGATGAAAATCCAAGACAGCAATTACAAATAAGAATAAGAGGAAAGATCGACCTAATGGAGAGGATGAAGTAAAACAACGACCTAATGGTGTTGATGTTGGTTTGTCAGTTTTATGAGTTTTTACATTTTGATTAATATTTTTACCATGGTTAATGATTTAGTAGCTGGTTTTGTTAATTTTTGTGTACGTTGAAGTAGATCTGTTTTTTTTTTTTTTAATAACTTATTAAGATCATAACTAGTTTTTGTACCCCGTGCAAAAAGCACGGGTCGCTTTAAATATTAAGGCGAAATTCGGTATTTTAATTAATGGTTGGTAAATTATTAAACTTCATGCTTCATATTTTACTACACGTCATTTTAGCCACTCCTTTTTACCAAAAACATATTTAGAAGCTCATCGTAGTGCAACGTAAAATAGCTTCATTTTTCGTTAATCAATAAATATACACTTTTCTCAAATTGATACATTTTTTTGAGAAAATCAAATACAACTTGATTACTGAAAACTAAACCGTGCTTATTTGTTTGGGTAGGATGAGAAAAATTGAGTAGCCTTATTACTATCATAATTTGAGTGAAGTATATTTAAAGTTCAATCTGACAACACTATCAATTCACGGGGCACTGAAAACTAAGATATTTATACATTTTAATAATTTGATCATTTACTACAACATTAATACTAATAGGAAATTGAAATTGCGGTATCAAAATCTTTTTTAGATCTAACCATCATGAAAATATGTTTTACAATAATGACAGTTATCTACTTGTCTAGAAATTTTGATAATCAACCATCTCAACTTCTTGTTAATATAATCAGTTCACTTACACATTAATCATGTAAATACTTCACCTACTCCATAATCAAACATTTGAAGGACCAATAAAATACTTTAAATGTTCTAATTTTTCGCTAATTTATGGCATTCTTGATCTATCTAGGGAATGACTTTTTCATTCAATGTAAACGCTTGTTGAATATTAGAATAAAACTCCAATGCCTTCTCCCTATCTCTTTACTTTTGTAATCGATCAATTACTAAATGCATACATAGAAAAGAATTAGTGGTAAAAGTAAAAAAAAAAAGAGGAAGAATTCTTACCTTCTGTATAGAATATAACTAGTTTGAATGCCCGTGCGTTGCAACGAGGTAATTAACTTATTTATAATGAAAAAAAAAATGTTATAAGAGTTTAATGTTTACATTCTATGTCTAATGATTTGTTTACATATTATTAAAATATCTCTTTCAAAAAAAATAAAAGATTAATATATACGTAGGTTAACTCTTATTTATAATCATATAATCACCCCACCTTATACTAATCTTTCGATGTGGGACAATTCTACTATTTATAAGTAATATATTCACCAAACTTGGATTATGTTTCTGATGTGGGACAATTCTACTATTTATACGTAGTATATATTCATCAAATCTCCATTGTTTTTCAATATGAGACAAATAACATACTCAGAATTAGACCATCTTTTTTGCACTTAGTTCGACATCCAACCAGATCCCGAATACCGAATACGGACAATTGCTACTCATTATATATAATAGTTATATTTAAATTTAGTAATATGATCAAGTGCTCTCCATTAATATTTGTACGTTGTTTTTCTTCATTTTTTTTATCATTATTGAGATACGGAAATGTCTCGTGGTACCCCTTAATTTTGTCAGATTTTCCATGTTACCCTACTTTTAAGAATCTGCCTATGGTACTCTTAAGGTTCTACTTTTTTGCCTATGGTACCCCCTAATGTAAAGGCTGTTAAATAGACGTTAAGTTTGATGGCATGTTAATAAAATAACAATTAAAGAATAATATCCCCTTTCTTGTTTTATTGGTACGGATATCTATCTCTTTTAAATGAAAATTTAATTAACTATATCATTATAATATTGGAAATTTTTCATGGTAACCTTGAACTTTGATAGATTACACATGGTACCCCTAATTTTAAGTTTCTGCAAATAATACCCATGTGTTCACCTTTTTCTTTCCCAGAATACCATTTGACAACTTTCGTCATTACTCCTATGACTTGTGACTCCTTTTTCTTTTGTTATCTATTACACAAACAGTTCATCATCTAATTCCTAATTCCATATTTTATTTAATAAACTAACATTTAATACCTAAATAATAAAACACAAATAGTATGACATGCTCAGTTACTCATAGGAGTAACGACATTATGAAAAAATTAAACACAAGGGTATTATATGTAGAAACTTAAAATTAGGGGTATTATGTGTAATCTACCAAAATTCGAGGGTACAATGAAAATTTTTCGTTATAATATTTACCATTTTATCGCTCTTCCTCCCACCTAAAAAAATGTTACAACTTTAAAAATTTAACATTTAATTCAAGATTATGTTTAAAGTCTCTTATATAATAAGTATACTTTGAGAGATTCAATATATTTGGGGTGATACCTAAGTTCCAAGGATAAATCTTATTTATAAACATGGGATCACCTCACCTTATGATAATCTTCTGATGTGGGACAATTCAACTATTTATACGTAGTATATATTTATCACACGTACATTATTTTTCAATGTGAGATGAATAACATATTTAAAAGTACACCATATTTTTTGAACCTAATTCGACTCCAACCCGATTTAATAATAAGCAAATACTATATTATCTATTAATATTCATACGTTTGTTTTCTATTTTTTTTATCATAATTAAAATATATGCAAATGATATGAACCTACACTCTAATAATAGAATTTTTTTTAATACAATTCTAATTATATTATTTAAACGTAGTATATTTACCACACTTACATTATTTTTTAATGTGGGACATATAAAATCTATAGGTAAAAAATAATAATATAAACTTTAAGAGATCTCCAAGACAATACTTAACAGACTCAAAAGATTTTGGGTTATGACTTCTATTTATAATCATAAGATCACTCTGCCTTATGGTAATCTTCCGATGTGGGACAATTCTAATATATATACATAGTATATTCACCACACTTACATTAGTTTTCAATGTAGGACACATAACATACTAAGTAGACCATTTTTTTTCGCACCTACTTTGACATCAACTCGATTTAATAATGAGAAAATATAATAGAATCTACACTCTAATGATAGCATTTTTTTGTCACCATCTAATTGTATAATTGTCATACGATACTTTTTTGTCAAATGAAATATGAAGTTTTTATATCAAAATTATAAACATCACTTTAATATAATATAGAAAATATATATATATGAGACAATTCTATTATTTATACATAATATATTCACCACACCTACATTATTTTTCAATGTGGGACATATAATATACTAAAAAGTACATATCTTTTAGGATGCCTCTTATTTAAATTTCACCCTACTAAAAAGTACATATCTTTTATATACTATTCTTTCGATGTGAGATACATAATTTAATTATTTAGACGTACTATGTTCATCATGCATACATTATTTTTCAATGTGAAACATATAACATACCAAGAAGTAAATGTCTCTTCTTAAAAAAACCATTATTGTATACGTATTATTTTTCTTTGAAGGTAAAACCACTTAGTTTCGATCGACGTCATTAGATAGGGATCTCTATATCGTACATATAACGACACATTAACGCTCTATTAGTGCATTCAGAAGACAACCATTAGTAAAATCTTTAGTTTTGTACTGTCTTAGGAGACAACCATTAGTAAAACTCTTGGTTTTGTATTGTGCTTTAACTTTGTGTATGTTGTAATATTGTTCATTATAGGTTGCCTATGTGACACCAACATTAAGTGATTTTTGCTTCTCTTGTTCATGTTCTTAACTCTTTCCCGAGTATAGTTATCATGAATCTCCACTTTATTTTTTATATCATATCGTATAGATAATAATAGAAAATCTTAAGAGAGCTCTTTAAAACAATATTTATGAGACTCAAAAATTTTTGGGTTGATACATAAGTTCCAAATATGTCTCCTATTTATAATCATAGGATCACACTACCTTATACTAATCTTTCGATGTGGGACAATTCTACTATTTATATGTAGTATATTCACCACACCTACTTATTTTCCAATGTGGGACAAAACATACTAAAAAGTACACAATTTTACATATTAAGAAGTACATCTTTAATATGTGCAAATAATATGAAATTTATACTCTAATGATAGCATTTTTTACCACAAAGCTAATTATATTATTTTCATAATTTTTTTAACGATATTTTTTTGGCAAATGAAATGTAAAAGTTTGATATAAAAATTAGAAATATCACTTGAATATAATTTAGGAAATATACATATTATAATAATTAAAAGATTCTCTACTTTATTTTTTACATCAAAAATTATACTTTCCTAAATTGATTTTTGATGATGTGGACGCTCTCAGATGCTCGAAAAAACTCTCTTTTATATATATATATAGATTATTATGCAAATGCTTAATCTTTCATTTGTTAGTTAAAGTTAAAATATATTTATAAAACAGTATTACCCAAGACATATTAAGAGTCGCTAATTTAACATAATTCATTAATTACTAACTAAATACTATGAATTATGTGACCACAATCCACGTTAACTTCTAACTAGTTTTAGAGCCCGTGAAAATCACGGGATCGTTAATAATTGATTGTGTTTAAGTGTTTAATTTGTGAATAACTTATATGGAGTAGTCCCCCTCTCAATCATTTGTTTAATTTTAATTAAAAAACCACACACAAATAATTAAAAAAAAAAAGTAAATAAATAAACACGACTGGGGGAACAGTATTTTAAAACAAAAGTTTAATACACCAAATTTTTGATTCTGGATGGTACGCAAACCAAAATGTGAATAGCTTGGTTGTTTTGAAGTGAGGACACAATCCGTCAAATTGAATTTTCGGGTACTTCTGGTCTTATGGACAATCTTCACGCCATAGAAGTATTGGAACATGAAATTGCGCTCCATTGTCGTCCCTTGTTTTCAAAGGACGGGTAATGTTGGTTTCGACAACCTGGTATCAAATAAGACAATATGAATTGGTATTTTGATGAGATTTTATAGAAAGAAAATCAATGACTCTCAATTTTCTCGTTTTAGTTGCTAATGATTCTTCAATTGCCTGTTCAATTAAAGGTTCTTCAATTGTCTCTTTAATTAGCGATTCGTCAATTGTCTCTTTATTATTTAACCATTGATTTGACCGGCTTAAAGATTATAGAATATGAATGATTTTTTTCACCAACAAACATTGCATTTTGCCTCTTTATTGCTTGAATGAAGATACTGTTTTTATTGTCGTTTTGGTGCATTTTAAAGTACTTGACCCTATGTTTATCTTGCAAAGAAACGGTCGTGAACTTTTTATGTGAGCAACTTTAACAACTATTCCAAATAATTCCAAGGAAAGATTACATATATTTAAAATATCACATTTTGTGTTATAATAATATACTCCGTAGTATATATAAGATTAGATATGGGACAAAAAGTAAGAGAGTAAAGTAAGGATCAAAACTTTATAGGTGAACTCTAATAACTATTATTATTAGTATAAGATGAGCAAAACTAATTACACATTGGAATTGAAACAATGAATTGGAGAATAAGAATCGTTTTCTAACTAATTACTATTTATGCATATTATAACACTATGATAAGATCAAATTGACATGTGTATCGTAATTTGGCTAAACAATTTGATTTGTAACCTGTTTGACAAAGTAAAAATAAAACATAAGTGTTACAAAGGAGACTAAAGTGTATGAAAGAGTGAAGGACAATAATGCAACAACATGTCAATAACTTATTAAAGATTTTTGCTACCATTCGATATTTCTAATACACCATTGTAGAAAAATGAAAAACTGACAAAAATGAAAGAGTCATCCAAACCAAGAAAAAAATCTGTAAAGAAGATCCATAGCCATTATTTCGAATCTCGTGCATTGTTATTGATATGTGAGTATGTCATCCTCTTATAATATTAATACAAACACACATAAAAAAATAACTAATAAAATTCTAATTAATTCAAAACATAATATAAAAATAAAAAGTGCAACGATTAATTTAGTTCTCATTGTATAGTTTACCTACCAATTTTTTGAATAAAGTTGAAAATTCATTCTCCTGCAATATTAATATAAACACAAAAAAGTAACTAATAAGATTCTAATTAATTCAAAACATAATAAAAATAAAAAGCGAAATAATTAATTTAGTTCTTTAGCTATACCTTACCTACCAATTTTTTGAATAAAGTTGGAAATTCATTTCTCCGCAATATTAATACAAACACAAAAACTAATAACAAATTAATACAAAACATAAGAAAAATGAAAAATGAAACAATTAGTTTACTTTTCTATGTATACTTTAGGTGCTATTTTTTGAATAAAATTGAAAATTAGGGTGAATATAATAGTTATATATATGAAAAATTTTATTACAAATTCTCTCAAAATTTTATGAATGAAAGAAAAATAAAAAAATATGGTACATAAATAGGAGTATATATAGTAATGATGAAAGGAAAGTTAAAAGGTCATTTCATTAAATAAAGGAAATAATGGTTATTAAATAAATAAGGTAAATAAATAAAAAAAAATTATGAGAGGAGATCAATGGTTTACAATTTTTTTTTTGTGTGTTTATCCCTTATATTTTTTTAACTTTTTTTACCTTATATTTTTTAATTTTCTTAAATTGGTAATCCATATCACTTTTTTTTTACCATGTCACATTAAAAGTTGTCACATCACAATTAAACTTGCAATGTCACATTTTTTTGTTAGCCTTTTAATAAGATTTTATAGATAGAAACTATTATAGGTTTTATAGCCATTATACAACCATAAAATCCAATATATTAATTTTATTTTTAATTTATTTTGTGGTATTATTTAATTAGATAATTGATTGCCGAGAAACTCAAGAGGTGAATTAAATAGGAAAAAATATTAATGAAAATTATTGGTGTTAACTGTTAAGTAATATAAAGAGTTTTAGTCAATTTATTAACATATTATATTATAAAAATTGATTAAATAGAAAAAAAATTTAATTAATTTGGTGGGTGTTAAGTATTATGAAGAGTTTTAATCAATTTATTTCCGTGTTTAATTAAAAAAAATGAATTAAATAGGAAAAAATGTTAATAAAAATGGTGGGTGGTAAGTAATATGAAGAGTTTTAATTAATAAGTTTTAATTAATTTATTAACATATTTTATTATAAAAATTTCAATTTTAATTATAAATTATAAATTTTATTAACATGTTTTATCACAAAAATTTCAATTAAAATGTCAATATTAACTATAAATTATGAAAATTTGATGTAATTTCTAAGGTTACATAAATTGGGAAAACAATATATTTAATATACAAAAATCATTTAAGAATATAGATAATATCTTTTAATATTATAGATAAGTGAACTAAATTAATTTATAGATAAATGAATTAAATTAATGCCATGTAAATAAATTAATGCCGGTTAACAAAATGAGCGGAAAAAGGGGGATTGTCGTTGTCGGTAGGAACAGTGATGATAAGAGACGGGGTAATTGGGTATGAATGTGTATGTGGCATTTGGGTTATGGGGCTGAGGTGGGCTTCAAATGTCTGCGTGGCTTTTTTTATCCTACGTGGCATTGTCTACGTGGACTTAATTGAACATTTTAGGTTAGCCTTTTAATAATATTTATAGATAAGAATCTCCTAGATACATTGCATACATTTTTTGAGGTAAATGATGAAGAAAAATTGACGTCCAAATACATTGGTGTAACCTTTTTACAACTTTATAATTTTTTTTTGTTAAAAAAAATTAAGCAATAATTACCAAAAAAATATTTTACCTTATATGAGATTCACAACCCCTTGACTTATTATATCATACAGTGACATGTTATTTGGTAAATAAATCTACAATGTGAAAGCCAATTTGGATTCTCTTTATTTTTTTCCTTCGTGTTTTCTCTCTAATACACTAATACTTTAATATATTTTCTGTTTCCATAAACATTACTTTTATAAAGATTACAACCATTAGATAGCGACAAACGAATTCGAACTGTCTATCAGAAAAAATGGAGAGAATTCAAACCGCGTGAAGACATGCCACTCCGTTTTTATCAAGCAAAACACATTCACTATCTATAAGTAATGAGAAATATAAATGAAGCTCACTTCCGTTTTTGTACTTATTAATAAAAGATAAAGTCTCTACTATATCTATTGTTGTCAATTTATGTGTTTCGAGTTAACAAAGCAATATGTAAACTATACATTGTAGGATTGCATACGTTTTTGTCTTCTTTTTAGAACGGAAAAATATACATAAAACAATATCTTTGATTGGTTAGACAAAATGAAGGAAAGGGAAGGGATATTTATACATAAATTGTACATTCTTACATTTGTTTGCAAATGGAGTGTGCAACAATTGAAAAGTGTCGAAACTAATATTTAAAAGTATTAAAAAGTATATACGAAGTACTAAACTAATAAGAAATTCAAAAAACTAAAATATACTCTATATAAACTAAGACGTAAGCCACTGATGGTCTATGATATACTTGTATACTCTTATAAAGCAAAACGCTCAATTACTTACATATATATGATATAACAAAAGCGTAAATGATCTGTTAAATTTATAAAATTGATTAAATAGCTTAATCTTGAGATAAAGTACCCCTAACATTAATCTGCAAAAAAAAGAAAAACAATCACTCATTATATATACAATGTAGAGTCTATTAAATTAACTACAAAGTATAATATGTAAATGCAATGATCAATAAAATAAACTTATTTGTTGCGAAGGATATGATATTTTACCAAAAATAAAAGTGTCTAAAGTGGTTTCATGAAATGACAACTCCAAAGATTGTAATATGCATATGTGAAGTACAAATCATGGAGGAAAAATCAGAAATTTATAGGAATTGAGAAATAATAGTGGTTACTCTTGCATTGAAGAAGCCATGTCAAAAGACATGTAATCAATTCAAAATTTTATAGCAATTTATTTCCATCTTTCCCTTTTGGAATTCTTTGGCATTTATGCTATTAAAAAAGGGTAATTATTAATTCACAAATTGTTAGAAAGGACGGTCTTATGACATAAGACCAGTCCAAACTTTCAACTTATAAAGCCCAAATCATATTTTCTATTTTATTTAAAAATTTATAAAATTTTATACGGTTTATTATTAGTGTAACCTTACTCTCCTATTTTTAACTTCCTCCATCTGTGTAATTTCCCACCTTCCCTCAAACAAGCATTTTTTTATGAGCAAAGATACTCCATCAAGCATCAATTCATCAAGTTTAACTTATACAATTTGCTTCTTCTTCCATCATTAATGTAGAACATGGTTCAATATATACTTCAATAACCAAGGTTTGTTTTCTATACTTGTTTTCTAACTTTGATAAAGGATTTCATGTTTACTGTTTAATCTATCACTGTATATTCAAATAGTTTTTTTTGTTAGTGTCATCTATCGTATCTTGAACTGTCGTTTCATTACCGAGTTTCATGCAAGATATCATTCGAATCTGAATTTTCAGTGCTTGTATTTTTAGTTTGATGACACTTGATTTTAGTTTGACGACTTTTGATTTAGTTCTCATTCCAATGAGAGTTATAAGTTTGTGGATGGAAGTAAAAAAAGCTCGTGAAAGCTGATTAGCTCAAATGGAAGAGCGTGTGCATTGCACAAGATGTGGGTTCAAGTCCTACCTCAGCTTTGAAAACGAATAAATTAATTGAAAATAAACTAAGTTAGATTTTGGAAATCGAGTTCTTAAAAATAATAACAATTTGAGATTCTAACTTGAAAACATCATATTTAAGATGAGAACTTAAATAATGAAAACACTAGGCTTATGTTTGAAATTCAAAGGTTTCGACTTTAAAATTAGCGGTTTTAAAGTTTAAAAACCTAGGTTTCAATTTGAATCTTTTTAAAATAAAAACTTTAAAATTTAACTCTCAAGTTACAGAAAAGCACTGTTTATTTTAGATTGAGCATTGAGTTTTTGGAGTTTATCTTTATAGTTGATAGTTTGTGGATGTATTAACTTGAAGAAAGGGAAGTACTTGTATAAGTCAAAATTTATGATTATAATGTAAATGTTAGAATATGCGTACCTTAATAGCGGAATGGTACGAAGATCGACGTGCCGAATTCTGTCCACGAAAACTCGATACCGATGGCTACTAGAGTCACCGGAGGTTGTTCACACCCCAAATCCCAAAAGCTCAAATGATGGTGGCTTTGTTGTGATTGTACTACTGTTTTGTGTTATTGTTGTTGGATAGATTATACTTAAATCAATTCACTATTTATACTCACACAATATGTGAGTTACAACTAGGAGATTTATGGAGATTTATGAGTATTGAAACATATTCAATTTTCTCAAATGTTTCAGTCATAATCTCAGTCATAACAGAGGTTATATGACTATTAGAATTTGTAACATTTACCATATTGATGGCCGTTCAAAATTCAATACTCCCACTCGGCCACACAACCGAGTCAAAGCTCCCACTTGGTCACACAGCCAAGCTTATCACAATACATCTTAACAAAATTAACAATCACATCTCATACAGGAAAATGGGGCGTGCGACCAATATGTAACAAGTAGTGTTATATTAAGTCACCATCAAACTAACATAACACTCTCACATTAACGATTCCCCAGATCATTCAAACAACACCGCAGCATACACTGTCCCTTTATGCTATAACATGTTACGTAGTTATATACACAATATAACCGCCGGCCGGGCTTAACATGGTGTAGTTGAATTGACCATTCCTTAGACACTAATGAAAATCCATCTCAACTCGACTGCTTTCCTAACGTGACCCGTTGAACCAACGACTTTATGATTCTCCGAAATCACGCTAAAGTAGCAACATCAAATCTCAATTTCATCTCACAGCTCTAAGTCAAAGGGCTTCGTACCAAAATAGGACACACAGTCCAAAAGGGCTCACACAGCAACAGATTAGGGAATCATCTGTCACTCCTAATGGTCGACAAAACACACATAGTATGATATATGTGTCACAACATAGCTCCCACTACGGTGGGCATGCCACTCTTCTATGTCGTGCGAATCAAAGTCTAGATACTACACAAGTATCTAACTCGAGTCGCCTGATTGGCATACCCAATGCTCAATCCTCCACTCAAGATTCGGTTTCATAAGCTTTAGTATGAAAGACATGTATTTCATACTCGACTCTTTTAGAGTCTCATCTTAGACATACTAAGGCGACTATGTAACGAGTCAATAGCCCATTTATACTACACAAGTATAAATTTCGTCATCCATACACATAAAGTGCTAACATGACTCAGTCTCATCTTGATGCTCCACTAGCATCAAGGCGATTACCTGTGTGACTAGGCATCATATAGCTTGGTGACATCTCTAACGTGCCTTAACCTGCAACATATGCTCATGAACATTTCATAGAAGAAAAACAAAATTTTATTCCATAATGCTCAATAGAAGTCCATTATCCAATACATGCCAAAAACATTAAACAAGATTATAAGCATAAAACTAAAACCTCTGCAAACCTAAGCTCCTAACATGAGCTCGGAACACATCTCTAGGAATAGGCTTAGTTAACGGATCAGCTATCATCTTCTTAGTCGATATATACTTAATGGCTATCTCTTTATTCTTTATGGCGTCTCGAACAAAATGATAACGCCTCTGAATATGTTTGGTCTTTCTATGGAATTTTGGATCTTGGGCAAACTGGATAGCAGCAGTATTGTCACAAAACATTTCAACAGGTTCATCAACTTTAGGAGTAAGTTTCAGATCCTGGAGAAAACACCTTAGCCACATTGCCTCCTGAACGGCAAGGCTAGTAGCGACATACTCTGCTTCCATAGTCGACAAAGCAATACAATCTTGCTTCTTCTTCGCACCAGGATATTGCGCCTCCACTAAGGATAAAAGCATATCCCGAGGTCGATTTAGATTCATCTAAATCACCACCCCAATCGGCATCCGAATAACCCTTTAGCCTCAAGTCTCCACCTTGAAAACATAGGACTAGATCACTTGTACCACGAAGATAACGCATGATTCTCTTGACTCCTTGCCAGTGCGCAGGTTCTGGGTTGCTTTGGAAACGACTCACCAAGCCAACCGCATAGCAGATGTCTGGCCGTGTACACAACATGGCATACATCAAACTACCAATCGCACTAGCATATGGAACATTGCTCATTTGCTTCTTTTCGAACTGTTTTAGGACATTGATCAAGGCTTAGAGTTTTACCCTTTTCAACTGGAGTGTCAGTGGGTTTGGAATTATGCATTCTAAATCGTTCTAACACTTTTTTAATATATGACTCTTGAGACAAACCAAGAAGTTTCTTAGAACGATCTCTCATAATTTCCACGCCTAGGACATACCTAGCTTCACCCATATCCTTCATCTCGAAGGAGAGGATAGCCACCGCTTAGCGGCATTAATCATCTCCAAGTTGTCCCACTAAGAGTATATCATCAACATACAACGAGAGAAACATAATCCCCTTTGCAGTTTTATTGACATACACACAATGGTCTTCATCTACCATATAGAAACCAAACTCAGTTATGGCCTCATGGAATCTGAAGTACCATCGCCTAGAAGATTGCTTTAGACCATATATGGATCTTTTAAGACGACACACTTTGCCATCTTCACCTTTTGAGACAAACCCAATAGGTTGATCCATATAGATCTCTTCCTCAAGCGTCCCATTGAGGAAAGCAGTCTTTACGTCCATTTGGATTAACTCCAAGTCCAAATGGGCAACTAGGGCTAGCAAAAGGCGAATAGAGGCAAGTCTCACCACAGGAGAAAATGTCTCATCATAGTCTATACCCTCAATTTGGGTAAAGCCTTTCGCCACTAATCGGGCCTTGAACTTATCAATTGACCCATCCGCTTTACGTTTAACTTTGAAAACCCATTTGTTTCCAATTGACTTACGTTTAGGCGGAAGGTCAACAAGTTCCCAAACTCCATTCCTTGTCATAGAGTCCAACTCATCCTTCATAGCATTCATCCACTCTTGACTATTTGGTGACTCCATAGCTTCCCTAAAAGAAGTAGGCTCATCGATCTCTGTAATAGCGCAAAGGAATACTCGCTCCTCGATATCAAAATATCGTCGAGGAACTCTCCCTCTTTCACTCTTACGTTCAATACCATTAAGTGAAGTATCTCTCCCACTATCTTCTAAAGAAATAGGATCTTGAACTTGAGAACTAATCTCATGTTCTTCACTTGAGGGTTGAGGACTTACCTCAATTTCAAGTGGATTTTCACTAGGAAAATTTCCATCTTCTTGAATTACGGGACTATTCCCATCATTCACACCATTAGATGAAACTTCACCATCTCTGGTGACTTCGAGAGTTCTAAATTCCCCCTCTTCACCAAGAGATGGTTGTTGTAACTCATACAACTCGAGATCTTTATTAATTTCACCAATACTTGGGAACTCATTCTCAAGAAAAGCGACATTACGAGAATCAATCTCAGTCATGCCACCATTTGGGTGCTCACCATACATCACATATCCCTTGGAATGCTCAGGATATCTAATGAACACCATTTTAGTGGCTCTTGGACCAAGTTTGCCATGTTTATGGGTCGGGTTATGCACATAGCCAGCCGAACCCCACGGACGTAAATGATCCAAAGAGGGCTTTCTCTCATACCACAACTCATATGGCGTGAGGGGTACACTCTTACTTGGTACACGGTTGAGAATGTAGGCTGCTGTAAGCAACGCATCTCCCCAATAACTAATTGGTAGGTTGGCTTGAGCCATCATCGACCTAACCATGTCAAGTAAGGTACGATTCCTTCTCTCCGCAACACCATTTTGTTGGGGAGTATGGGGAATCGTAAGTTGTCTACGTATACCCTTTTCCTCACAAAACCCTTTGAACATATCAGAAAGGTATTCACGACCACGATCGGTTCGAAGAGTCTTTACTTTTCGATCCAATTGATTTTCAACTTCCGCTACAAAACGCTTGAACGTATCAAGTGCTTCATAACGACGAGACAACAAATACACATAACCAAAACGTGTATAGTCATCAATAAAAGTGAGGAAATATATAGCACTATGACGAGCCCTTATATTTAAAGGCCCACAAATGTCAGAATGGATTAGCTCTAAAGGACATAGAGCTCTTGAAGCCTTACTAAAAGGATTCTTGCTTGCTTTACCAGCTAGACAAGGCTCACATATGGGCAACTTAACCCTAGTAAGCCGATCCAAAAGACCATCTTTAGCTAGTATGTTCATTCTTTCCTGGCCAATATGACCAAGTCTAGCATGCCACTTAACAGATTCTGAATCAACATCAAAATGAGAAACAAAAGCATAAGATGAATTATCGTAAATATCATCCAAGTCTAGTACAAAGAAACCATTTTTCAAAATACCATGGCCAAACACATCGCCATGATACAGAATTTCCAAACTACTGTCTTTAAAATTGAAAACAAATCCTAATTTCAATAAACTTATTACTGAAACTAAGCAACATCGCACCCCAGGTGCGTAGAGGGCATCGTGTAGAAGCATCGTATTGCCTCCACGAAGCTTTATTTGATAGGTACCAGTTCCAAGGACATCTTCCTCACTACCGTTCCCAAGCATGACGGTTTGTGAACCCACCGAAAAACGATGATAGTCCATAAAACCATCACGGTCACGAACTATGTGCTTGCTCGCCCCCGTATCTACAATCCAATTAGGAAGAGAATTAGCAACTAATGCATGGGAACATACAAGTAAATCATGATCATTAGAGGAGATAGGTACCTTCTTTGGCTCGGGACACTCTCGAGCAAAGTGACCTCTCTTCTCACAATTGAAGCACTTCACACGCGCTAAATTGACCTCTTTAGGCTCTTTTGCCTTTTGTTGCTTTTGGATTCCATCCTGTGGTCCAAGAGGCTTTATAGGGCGTCTCCCTTTCTTGCCCCTCTTACCCTTGTTGTTCTTAAACTTATTATGAACAACAAGTGCAGCAACAGGAGTAGGTGGTTTGAGCGCTTTTGACGTTCTACCTCCATTTCCACATGTTTGGCAAGTTCAGTGAAAGTCTTGATATTCTCACTATGGGACATGAGGAGCTTAAAATTCTTCCACTCCTCAGTATCGGAGGGAAGAGAGCGAAGCACATTCACTACTTGCTCCTCATCGGGCACATCTCGCCCAGCAGCTTTCAGATCACGTATCATGGCACTCATGACACGTAAGTGTTCAGTCACATTATGTTTAGGATCAATCGAATAATCCATCCACTTCAGGTTCAAGGCACGAAGCCTCGTCGCCGAAGTTTGACCAAACGAGATCTTAAGCTTGTCCCACATGTCCTTAGCAGTAGGACACATTTCAAACTCACCAATTAAATCATTGTGCATGCAGAACAACATAGTAAAGCGTGCAGAACGATCCTTTTTGAACCACTCATCATGGACTTTCAAGTTTTCATTATACTTAGCCATATCCTCGGGTTTCTCAGGTTCCTGAGGCTTAGCCACAGTAGTTGTCAAAGTTTCAAGTACTTCGCGTTCATTAAGAAGATACTGAATCTTCCTACGCCAGATGTCATAGTTAGTACCATCTAGCTTTTCAGTCGTGGACAAATCACCGATCATATTTTTAGCCATCTACAAGTATATATTAACATAATGGACATTAGGCACGCTCGGAAAAATTAAATTACCCCAAGATTTTTATTATTCATATCACATGTTCGAAAACTTCGCTATGCTCATAATCATCACAAAATGACATAAACAATAAAATTTTATAAACTTAATTTTTCCTCATAAAATTATTACGAAACAAATTCGTGTTATAACATTTAAGCTAAACACATTAGCATTATAATATAATGTCACTTAGACATTAACAATGAAATGTAAAACAAATTACATAATTATACGACAAGTACACAACTTGTATTTATAACATGTGATAAGTCACCTTAGTTCATAACATTAACATCCAATTAATTAATCTTGTGAAATATGATCATACAAAGCAACCATAAAAATAAAAAATAAAAAATGTGTACTATAGTCTATACTCATATCCACCAGACCACCACACTTTTAATTATTAAAAAACACTGGAAGATTCTAGTACCATGACTATCACCACATGTTTATATATATTAAAAGAAATTAAATCTCAAAATACAACCCCCTGACCCCTCGTCTTCTTTTTGAAAGAAACACAAACATCATCTTGATAATGACAGAACCCATCTCCATTTTTAATCAGAAACAACGATTCGAAGAAAAAAAAAACACACAGAAGCAAATCCGAAGCAACCGTGTTCCACTTCGACCAGAACAACCACCATCGTACTCAGATCGGCGCCGGGCAAATCAATTGAGCTGACTCACGTGCTCAACGCTCCATGACCGGTATCGGTGCGTGACACACACGCGCCTCTGTTTGGCATCAGATGGTGGTTCGTGACACACACGAAGCCTGACCGCAACTTATGGGTTATTTGCGACAGTCACACAGACTGAAGACGAAGAACGGGTAAGAGTCCACTTTACAAAAAAAAAAGACAACCAAGAAAAAAAGGCTGTAATTTATTATGTAAATTCAACATATGAATAATTGATATGTAACATTATCAATGAAATCATCAGTTTACAAAAAATTTATCAGGGGCTGCGGATAACATGATGAATAAAAAACGAATTTTGATTTTTTTAATCATGTTATTTAGAGTCGGGACAGAAGCCGTAACACGATTGGCTCTGATACCACTGTTAGAATATGCGTACCTTAATAGCGGAATGGTACGAAGATCGACGTGCCGAATTCTGTCCACGAAAACTTGATACCGATGGCTACTAGAGTCACCGGAGGTTGTTCACACCCCAAATCCCAAAAGCTCAAATGATGGTGGCTTTGTTGTGATTGTACTACTGTTTTGTGTTATTGTTGTTGGATAGATTATACTTAAATCAATTCACTATTTATACTCACACAATATGTGAGTTACAACTAGGAGATTTATGGAGATTTATGAGTATTGAAACATATTCAATTTTCTCAAATGTTTCAGTCATAATCTCAGTCATAACAGAGGTTATATGACTATTAGAATTTGTAACATTTACCATATTGATGGCCGTTCAAAATTCAATAGTAAAATTTTCAAAGTTATAGTATGAAATCTTATAATTTTTACTTTGTATAATTTATAATTTGAAGATATAATTTATGCTTTAAAAACTCCACATTTTAGGAAGAAATCAAGCTGATTAAATTCGTTGACTTAGATGATTAGATCACATCAATATGATCACCACCTTCGTACCTTTCATGTGGAAAATTGAGTTATACAAGTAGTACAGTTATCCATTTATTAGTGTAGTGAAAAAAAAATGCGATTTTTGATTTAAAGAAGAGGGTTGATCATGGGTAGTTGAAGTTGGCTGTAAGCCTGTAATGCTTTTACATAACTGCTCTTAATTTCGCTTTTACTTTCATTATGTTGAACAGATCTTATTTAACAATTGGACTCTCTCCTATTTGGGCCCGTCTTATGCTATGGGACGGTCATATATGAGAGTTGTTATTAATTTGCTTAAACTTTGAATTATTATTTTTTTCACAATAATTTGTTTAATAAGTTAGGAGATGGATTTAGAGTATGTGATGTGGTTAATTAATGTGTTATAGGTAGGCTTTAATAATATTTGTGTAGATTAATTAATATTAACCAATAGAAAAATGACATGTGAATTAAAATTAAATGTGTTAAGTAGCCTTTTAATATTAAATTGTATAGTTTTATGAGAGGAAACCAAAAAGTTTGTATTAATTTAGTATTAGAGATTTAGTTTTTTTTTTTTAATTTGTATTTGCAACTAATATTTTTGAATTTTTTTTGTACTTATTTGTATCACTTTTAAATAAATGAATGAAAATGTAGAATCCTTGTCAATTAGGTCATCAACATGCCTTTAAATATTATTTATTGATAGATTAAAGAAATATTATAAGATCTCTGTTTTGAGATCAACAATCACCTAATAATGGTTAAAAACCATTCAACACCTGAAAAAAATAGAATATAAATGATAAAAAAAATAAGGATGATTGTCATGATGGTTGAAAAAGTAAATTGTGAAATTTTAATGGTTTTTCATAATTATCTACATTTATTTTTTTATCATTAATTATGAGAGTAACTTTTAATTGTGGAATTGATAATTTTTTTTTTTCATGTATACTACTATGCTAGTATTTCCACGTGGACTATATTTCGCCACGTCACAATTAATTATTGCCATGCCACAATTATTTTGCCAATGTGGCATTTAGCCCATGTTTACGTGGCTTTTAATGTCTAGCCTTTTAATAATATTTATAGATGTGACCAAGTTTATGTTATATGTTGCTTAAGACCATTTGTTAAGGTGTACTTCTGTTTCCAGTTCTTTTTTACCATTTTATCGAACTTAGTGGCCATTTGTTGATGTTTAATTACATCTTTTTAGTAACTTATTAAGATTAGAATGTGACCAAGTTTATACTATTTGTAGCTTAAGACCGCTTGTTAAAGAGTAGTTCTGTTTTCATTTTGTGTGACCATTTTTGCTGAACTTAGTGGTCATTTGTTGATGTTTAATTAGATCTTTTTTTTTGTAACTTATTAAGATCATGATGTGACCAAGTTTGTGCTATTTGTAACTTAAGACCATTTGTTAAGGACTACTTATATTTCAGTTCTTTGTGACCATTTTGCTGAACTTGGTGGCCATTTGTTGATATTGATTTAGATTTGTTTTTGTAACTTATTAAGATCAAAATGTGACCAAGTTTGACCATTTCTGAAGGACTACTTCCGTGTTCAGTTCTTTGTAACCATTTTGCTGAACGTAGTGACCAAATAAACGTTGTAAGTAGCTTAGGATCATTTGTGACCAATATGTTGATCTTTGTGGCCATTTATTAGTTTAGTACCATTATGATAAACTTAATAGGTACATATACTATTTTGTTAATTACCATTGTTGTGATATTTGTCGCTAAAAATATTGTTCGTAATTTTGTTATATTTTATAAGTACTTATTTAATTTTTGTAATTGAATATGCAGTTCAAATGTTTTGACCATGTATAACTAGTTGGTAGCCAGTTTCATCTCTATTTTTTTTTTTTACGTTTGGCAGGACTTCTAAAAGGATTGCTAATGCATTCGGGTCCCCGGGTGGCTTATTTAAGCTGATTAAGAAGATGACGGAAGAGCAGAAGAAAAGTGTTGAAGAGATTGGTTTCAGGGGGATGTTGGAGGTTAGTGCTAGCGAGAATGTATCATGTAATGATAGATTGGTTGATGGCACGTTATGACCCAGACTCCAGGATGTTCTTGATAGATAAGGAGCGGTACCTTGTTTGACGAGAGTTGATGTATACGACACATTTATGTTACCTTGTAATCGTGGGAATGAGGTTTTGCGCACCTCAAGTATAATGCTATTTTTATTTGGATTTGGTAGTTGAGTTAAAACCGTTATTGCTTTCTAGTTGTAGTTGATATGTCGTTCACATTTTGCTCTTAATATGTGAACGACTAAGTATTGAACGCGTTCTGTTTTGGTCATTTTCTAATTCGGATTGTTAATTGAACAAGTACTGCTTTCAAGACAATATTATTATGCCTTTTTTTTATTTTCTTAGTCAATTAATTTTATAGCCAAATATATACAATTTGGAGCTAGTAACAAGTTTACTAGATAGGGTCACAACATCATCAAAGTTGGTCACAAAATAAAGGATATCATGTTTATTTGGTCACAAAGTTACCAGACTTCTACCTTAGATAGTGATAGTGACCAACTATTGCTTTAAAGCTAGACAATATTATGCTTTTTTTGTTTTCTTAGTCAAATAATTTTGTGGATAAATATATACAATTTGGAGCTAGTAACAAGTTTACTAGATTCGGTCATAACATAATCAGATCTGGTCACAAAATAAAAAATATCATGTTTATTTAATTTAGCCACAAAATTATCAGAACATCGTTCAAAACAATGGAACCAACATCATCTTCGACATCGCCTTCGACGTGATTATCATTTTCATATAAAGATGGACTTACGATATCGTCATTATGGGGTGTAAATATGGTATCATCATCGTCTTCCACGCAAATGGGATGGTTGATCATCTTACTAACAGAAAAAAATTGATGAAAATGATTGATTTGCAGAGGTAGGAGATGAACACGAATTGATGAGTAACAATGGTGAAACCGCTGTGTTTGTATATTTGTTTAACGTGGGAAACTAATTGAAAATATTTTATTTAACGTAAGTGTATTATTTAGTGGCTGATTTTGTGGAAACTGTTTTAAGTAAATCACATGACTAATTCTACCCAACCCATATTAGTTGATAATCAGATTCAAATAACCAATATCCGAGTCCGTTTCACTATTGTCGTATATACAACCGTTATAAACAAGAATTTGCGTTATTATTATTATTATTATTGTTATTGTTATTGTTATTGTTATTGTTATTGTTATTGTTATTGTTATTATTATTATTATTGTTATTGTTCCGGGTGTAATTCCAGAGCAGTTATTTGTCACCACCCGTGCTTGTAGAATGACGTCTTTTGTCAACTCCTCCTTGCGGTCTCCTGAAACAATGAGCAAACTGAGGGCTCGGCTTTGGGCCGAGCGAACTCACTCCGACGCTCAAGTCAGTAAACTTAGAAAGATAAGTTGTTGTTACTTGGTGAAGTAAATATTTTAGAGAGATAAGGAAGATATTACCAGATGAATAGTGATTCTTAGGTTAAATTGTGGATCATTTACTCAATGAGAGTAGAGGAGTATTTATAGACTTTCACCTTTTGTCACGTAGTGGCCAAGTGGCCAGCAGGTGGAAAGACTGATCTACCCTTCGGCCGAGGGACCCATGGCAGGCCGGCGGGCCCTGTTGACTCACCGCCGAGGGGTCTTGAATATGAGTTCGCGGATGTGTGCCCATTTGTTGGTTGCCCCGGCCGGGACCCATCCGACAGCCGACAGCCTCGTTGGTTAATTTGTCTAAGCCGTTGACTTCTTGTGGATATCTTTGACCTTGCTCAATGTGTTGACTTGGTCGTCGGGTGCGAGAATATGCCCCATCAATTTGCCCCAGCGTAGTCATGCCGTGGTATGGGCTCGATGTATCTTTGAGCGTATATTCTGCGCAAGTGAAAATTTTCGCCCGCTTCTTCTTCCTCGGCGTGACTCTGCTTAGGCCGTACCATATCCCCCTCCACATGGTTGTGTAATGGACATCCGATGTGGAAAAGGCAATGATTTGGCCGAGACCGGGGTGGAGAGTCGGTTGTTTCGATTGCCCCCTGGCCGGTGCTTTCTGGCTTGGTTGATCATGTGGCCGGCGGAGAAACGGATACCTAGGAATTTGTTGAGGAAGATGAACAGGCAGAGAGATATGAAGGGGCGTGTTGAAGACGCTTGGTCACTGTTGCATTGATTGACATTCAACTGTTGCAACGATTGACATTCCGTGGTTGCATGCTCGACACGTGTCTGTTTGTTGATTGGCTGACGTTTCATGGGCTGAGCCCTGATTGGTCCTTCTTCATGGGCTTTCCCCTATAAATAGGGCAGTTAATCCCTGAAATTGGGCACCAATTTCATTTTCTCAAAAATTTTCTTTAGACTTTCAAGGGCTTTTCTCTTCTATTTTTCAGTGTCACTACTCCGGCTAGTACTTTTCTTCAAGGTAAACCAACAAATTTCTCTTTTTAACTTGTGAGTTTCTTTGTAAACATGTCTTCTGCGATGCGGAACTAGTAAACCGACGCCGGGGTTCCGCATCGCGTCTTGATGAGGAGGAGATGCTAGACGCCATCCCGCTAAGGTCTGGGGGCCCTAGGTCTCCTTCTCCTGAAGTTGATCCTCAAATTTTGGAGGAATGGGAGGATGATGATGATGTTGATGACGACGGAGACGACTTCGGTGATGATGCTGAAAGGGCTCATCCTGATGGGGGGAGGCAGTACGTTATGGATCACGGCGAACCCTGTAAGGTCGGCCCTGACCGTACTTGGACCCATAAGTTCGCCCGTTGTTTCGGCGAGACATTTTTCAAGGGCCATTTCTATTTTGGCAGGGGATACAAAATTGTTATCCCTGAGAGGGGTCAGGCCATCTGTTGCCCTCCACCGGGTTGCACCGGCGTATATATGCGGCACCTGGAGTACGGGCTCCGGTTTCATTGAATGATTACGTTATGGCCATCATTAGGGCCATGAACGTCATTGTGGCCTACCGCACCCGTTGGTATTAGGACCATAGTCGGCTTTGTCCGCTCTGTCTCTTTAAGGGGGAGGTCCCAACGGTTAATTTATTCCGTCGGCTTCACCACCTTCGGCCGTCATTTTCTGGTCGCGTCGGATGGTACAGCGTGCAAATGGAGCCGGGTTACGTCTCCGTTGATAAGCTGTCTTCTTGCAAAGACTGGAAAGATCGGTGGGTGTATATTGAGGTGCCGGATGACTATCCGCTGCCCCGATCCTTCCAGCACCAAGTTAATTTGCGGTGCGAGACTAAGGCGGAGCATGACAGATGGGTTAAACGGAAAAAACTCAAGATGGACGCCGACAAGGTCCCTCTTAATGAGGATGAGAGGCTGGCGATGAGGCTCTTTGAGACGGACAAGAGTGGGGTGTCGAAAAGATGGATCCCCCCGACGCAGATCATCCTTCAGGATGAGCTGCTCTGCCATGTCGGCCTCATACCGGCCCTAGCACAGGGTGAGTGGGGTCGGTGTGAGGCCCATGACTGCTCTCAATGTTTCTGTCCGTATTGAATTTTGGTTCATTCTTTGCTTAACTCTTGCCTTGCTTCTTTCGCAGATCATTTTGGCGCGGACCTGTCCGAGGATATTCTTAAGAGGATGGGGCTGCACAAGGACAAGACCGTCGCTGATTTGCATCCTAAGGCTTCAGCCCGTGACCGCAGAATGTCGCCGAATGACCTCATGGATCGCGGTGAACAAAGGCTTGAATGTGGAGGCGGCCCGGGCGAGGGTTGCTAGTAACATGCTGCGCCGAACGCGGAAAACGAAGTCTTCGGCGGCGACGGCGTCGACATCCGTTCCACCTTCCATCCCTTCAGTCCAGAAGGAGACGGTGGAGATCGTTGACATTACCGATGGGGGGGACTCCGATGCGGAGGGATCTCCCCTTGTCCATAAAAGGAAAGAGCCCACCCCTGCTGCGTCGCCTGCTGCTCTATCGCGCTAATCGTCTTTCGGCGAGAGATGCGTCCTCCAAGCAAAAAGGCCAAGCATGGTACAGATACATCCTGTGGCTCAGGCTTAGCCGGTTAATGAGGCGTTCCTGATGACAGACTTTCCGATACGTCCATGTATACTGACACAGATTTTTAATTGACTTTTTGTAGATCAACCGTCGGCAGCCACCGTCCTCACTGTGCGGCAATTGGAGAAGCAGCCTGAGAAGGCGGGTGATAGAAGTGTCGCCGTCAATCCCCTACCTCAGAAGGTTTCCCCCACCGAGCTTGTGGCAGAGGGGATGAGAATAGGCAAGAGGTTGGCGAAATGGACTCAGCTAGCCGGCTCCCACATTATGGAGCAAGAGAGGACCATGGCTGAGGCTGCCTCACAGCTCGAGCGGCTAAGGCTGGAACTCGACGCGGCGAACAAGGAGGCTAAGAGGGCCAAGGCCGAGGTGAAGAGGCGTCCGTCGAGAGAAAACTCGGGGAGGACGCTGAAAAGGAGGTCCTTCGAGAGAGAGCCAAAGCCTGCGGCAAAGCCAAGGCCGCTAAGCCGGGGAGATGCGTGACCTCGTTCAGAAGCACGCCGACCTTTACCTTACGCAGAGGAACGAATTTAGGGACTTGTTTCAGTGCCAGGGGAAGGTGGTCCGGAACAAAGATACTATCATCGCCCAAAGGGAGGAGGACATTGAGAGACTCCAAACCGTTCTTCTCCCTAACATGTGTGCCCAATATCGGGACCTATCCGAAGAAGCTGCCAGGGAAGTGATTGAGGAGCTCTTCCCTCTTGATGGCTCCTTTCCATGGGACAAATTTGACGAGCTATTTGACGACAAGCTCGAAGCTAAGGAGGAAGCCGCGAAGGAAAAGGCCAAGGAGGAGGTAAGGGTGAAGAAGGAGGAAGAGGCGGCCGCGGAGAAGGCGGCCCTTGCTGAGGAGGCTAAGGCGGCCAGGGAAAAGGCCGAGAGGATGAAGGCAGCTGAGGCTGCTGAGACGGCTTCTGGGTCGCCCATTAAGGACGATGCTGCTAACGTCGCTGATGGCAAGCAGCAACAGGCATAGGGAGACGGGCGGTCGTCACCAGGCTCACCCGGCGTCTCGGATAGCCTTAGCTGTTCGGGGGCAAATTATTAAGCCTTTCCTCCCTGCCATCTTTTGGCGCTTGAATGATATGTCTGTAACCTTTTGCCTTTCTTTTCCTTGTATTTTTGATATACGGGTAGAGGTCGTCGTACCCGATCAAACAATTTACTCAACTAGTAGAGGGTAGTCGAGGTCGAACCACAAGGAGATCAAGTTTGAGTACTAGTTTTGTCTTAAATTATGGGTTAGCTACGCGAATCAATAAGTTGAGAGATATAGTAAACTAAATGACTAAACTAAATTAACTAACTAAGACTAGTTAACTAAGTAAAAAAGGTAATGAAAAGTGATTTAAATAATAAAGAAAAGCCTAGGATCCGATCTCACCTCCGACATGTTCATTTATTATCATAATCCCGTTATTTAGTTATTGAGGTAATGTGTAAGGAGGAGACGGCTCTAATTCGCCAAGCACCCCCCTCTCGGGTTCGCACTTGGACACTAGATATCCCTACCAACCCCCCTCTCGGGTTCGAAGGTCGGTATCCTTAATTTAACACCCGACTACCCCAAAAACATGCATATTCCCAAGGTAGCCTAACATTAACTAAGGTCATTAGGCCCACATCAAATTCCGGGTCATCCCACTCCCTCTCTCGAGGGTCGATTTCAAACCCAAGACTAGAGGTGCCCTCCTTTGGCTCTCCCTCTCGGTCTCAACCAAAGTTGACAATTAGGCTTAAACAAGGTAACCAAATCCCCAACCTAATTGGTTCTCACCAATGGACAAGGGTTAAGAATTAACATTACCCACAAATAAACCATCAAAAATAGTCAATCCTCTAGTCAACCCTTACTTATTTCCCCAACAACTAATTAAAATAGGATTTAATAAAGTAACTTACACATGTCGGGGTTAAATCGAATCCTAGTGAAAATACTACTCACTAATCATTACTAATCTAACACTAAACACATTTATAAGTACACTAAACATAATATTAAGCAAAATAGAACAATAAATATGACAACTTTAACTACTAATCTCAAGACTAAACATGAATAAATTAACACTAATCATAATAAGAGTAATAAAGACTAAAACTTGACTAAATTAATTAACACACAATAATAATAGAAATGACAATTAAAAAGAGAAAGGGAAGAAATAATTCATACCAACTTATAATTAAATGGAATTGAAATGAAAGATCTTCATACAAATATTGTAAATTGAGATAATAAACTAAATCTAAACTAAAAATAAAGAAGAAAAATGGGATTTTTATGTGATTTTATTGTAGAATAAACCCTAACTATACTACTCTACTCCTCCTGTTCTCGTCTTCTCTGACCAACCACGAAAACCCCAGAAAATCCCCAAATGACGGCTGCTCCCCCCACACCCAATGAAGCCTCCCTCTTTTTGGTCTTCCAAAAAGACATAAAAGCCCCTGACATTTGTCCAATTTGCTGGCTTCAATGTAACGGATCATGTGCATCGAGTTGACTACGAAGGAATGTGGCCCAATTAATTAAGGCAGCCCAAAGTCATGTGAGCACAAGATACATACGACTTGGCAAAAGAGAGGCACCATTTCACTATTTATAAAATGATTGGTCATGGAAGGGTTGATCATTTGTTAATTTCATTTGCTCCTCCTTGATCCGTTTTGACTCCCTTCTTTATTCCTACAAAATACAACCAACGAAAGTAGTACCAAAATCATGTAAATAAAGTAACCGTCTCAATTTATTTTAATAAAACTACTAATTAGTAATTAAACTAATAAATGAGCTATTTAATCAATTAAGCATGTAAAATTGAGTCGAAATAAGGTATAAATGAGGGGTAAAAAGCGACCAAAATGTCACATATCAAACATCCCCACACTTAAACCTTACTCGTCCTCGAGTAAGCTCATTAATTAAACTAAGACCCTCAATTTAAAATGGCTAACTAAACTACTAATAACCGATGAGAGGCAATTAACGGGCCTTCTCCGTCCCTTCAACTCACAACGAAACACAATGAGGTATGTGCCCCGTTGCAAGGCAAGTGGGGGCTTGCGGAAAATTTCGACACATCCAAACATTTAAGAACGAAATAGCACATATATAAGATGCATCACAAAAAGTCAAACCGCTTTCCTCATCTAAGCGGCCGTTTTACTTTTAAAAACCGAATAAAGAGAGTCATAAGTGGAGGATGTCGTCTCTGAGTCTTACCAAGGTATCGACTCCCTAATTCTAGCTCAAGCAACCTATATTGACAACACGAGGTGGCTAAGAAACAAATTCTAGGCGGGAAAGGGGAAGTACTTAGCTATACTCCCAAGAATGACACGACACACGCAAGATTCGACTCCATATCAAACCTTTGACCAAAAGGAGACCAAAGCCCGACTCTCACGGGTTTCACTAGTCACTCAAATGAAAGAACGTGGTGATTTTTGTGACAAAAAGTAGCCAAAATCACTCTCCTATCTCGACTTGCGAAGCATGCCCGCAATCTAATATGGTACTATATCCGATTTCCGCAAGAGAAATGTCAAATGATGCACATACAAGAGAGACAACCGGGTTATAATGGGGCTTGGGTTAGGTGAAAAGGGATCGGTGCAAGCACCGTTTTATGACATGTGAGGCTATCGGATCGAGTAGTCGCCACATCCAACCAATCCACTAAACTCTACCCCTGCAAAAGAATTCTTCCACAAAATATGGCAAGATTGTCATTTCCAAAAATCATTCAATTATTTACAAAGCAAGACTCAATTGCAAATCCATCAACCCTTTATTAGATACAAACACGACATTCTTTTCTTTTTGTTTTTCACTTTATTTTTTTCTCTTTTCTATTTGATTTTCTTGGTGGCATTTTTTTTTCTTTTCTTCTTTTTCTTGTAAACCTCTTAAATATGCAAAAATTGGTAAGCCAACAAGCTTCATTTCACTTTTGTGATATTTCGGACCGTTCACCTCAATAAAAATCAAACTTCCTACCCAATTATACTCCTCAAAACAACTACAAAGACGAACTACTCAACAAAGGTGAGATGTTTATGGAATGTAGTTATTTTATTGGCAAATGAAATGACAAGGCTTAGGCACAAATTGGGTAAACAAAAGGGAAAGATGATCAAATGGGTGAAAAATAAGCTTATTTGGCTACGAGAGGCTACTTTATTTGAACAAAATTGTCTCAACATGCACATCGACACTTCTACGGAATCAAGGAATGAGCACCATACTTGTGCGTTTTGACATGACATACCACGTAAGGAGAACTACTCTCATGACCTAAACGGGACCGGTTTGATGGACCGGCCATATGGAGGCTCTATCCTCACATTTTAGTAGCTATGTCGGTACCTAGGTCAAGTCTCGGGCCTAATACGGTCTCACAAGGTGGTCGCAAGTTGGTTGTTAAGCTAGACTTCCGGGTTTTTGCAAGCAAAAACCCTAACATGTGTCATCAAGAGGTACGAGCTATCAAAAGGGAAATGACACGGGCAAGACAAATTATCATCATTGGCAACATATGCCCTCCACATTTAGACCCTCTATGCAACTATTTACAAACACTATGCAAAGTGTATGAAATGCAACTAAACATATGAACAAGCTACGTGAATGCAAAGTGAACACATATATACATGACTAGTCTAAATACACACAATATCTTGTCCTAACAGCACACCAACACACGCATATCCAAAACGGTTCCCAAAGAGAACACCCACATCAAATATCCCGTCCTCCTCCATGCTAATATATACAAAAAGAAAAGGAAGGATAAAGGAGAAAGGATTGGAAGAATTTTACCAAACGTCTTCTCCGATGCTTGCATGTGTTGTCTATAAAAAAAGGTTAGGACAAGGCTATATATATAATATAAACAATGCAAAAATTTTGAAAATTTTGAAAATTTTCGATTTTTAGGTATTTTTATAATTCTCTCAAATTAACAAGTAAATATATACAAATATACACAAAGTGGATATTTTCCTCCCCACACTTAAAATTTACATCGTCCTAGATGGAACGAAATGTAGGCAAGAAATAGGAAAAATAAAACACATGTTTTTTGTATTTTTAAATAATAGAATTTCCTCCCCACACTTATTTATTTACATAATTTCCAATGGAAATAAATGTGTAGAGGAAATTCGAAAATGAAATACATGTTTTTGGTTTTTTGAAATATAAAATTTTCTCCCCACACTTATTTATTTACTATGTTTCAAAAAGAAACAAATGTGTGGAGAAAATTGAAATTAAATGCATGTTTTTGGTTTTTTCAATTTTTTTCAAAGAAAAGAACATGTTTTTGGGTTTTTAGAAAAATTTATCAAAAAGAAAAAGAATGTATAAAAAGCTTGGGTTGCCTCCCAAGAAGCGCGGTTTTAAGGAAACCGCTAAACCTACAAGTGATCCCAACAACTAACCGGGATCCCACAACCTATGGGCAAGACCACTTAACTCCTTGCCCAAGTCAATAAAGCTCACATCTTTGAGCTTCCTCCAATAATCATCAAGGTTGTGATCATTCTCCTCGACATTTTCAAACTCAATTTTATATAATATTTCCTCCTTCATTGGAGGAGAATGATCAAAACCAACGAGTAAGGGCCAATCAACAACATTGGAGACTTCACTAGTCTTCTTGCCCCTCACTTCCTCTTTCCTCTTATCCTCAAAATTGTCACTCAAATAATCATCAAAAGTCAAACGAGGAGCCAAAACAACCTCCTTGAAAGGATGGTCACACTCATCCTTCTCAATCATGTACTCATAAGATGGGGTAAAAAGGTCAAGAGGAAGAAAATCAACGGAAATAAGAGAATCATCCTCGATAAAAGAGATAGGCATCGAGGCTTCTTGGAAGAATCTCGCAAAGGTGGGTTCTCCGAAAGAATCAATATCCACAACATCATCATCCCACTTCACCTCAAGACTATCATCAAACATGTTTAGACTCTCTTTTTTCCAAGACTCGTTGAAAATACCACTCTCCTCAAAACACTCTTTACTCAACTCCTCCATCTCATGGTCTACCTCAAATGACATGCTCTCATACTCACATATGCCAAATTGATCAAGCTCATCAATAACAAGTGTATCACTCGGCTCACCCAACTCATAATCATCATGAAACAACATAGTTTCAAGCTCACACTCGCCAAATTGCTCAACCACATCTTGGACAAAAGAAGGAGATTCGTTAAGCACAATAATATCATCAAGAGGTGACATGTTATCAACATGATAAAGCACATAAGACTCCACAAAATCGTTGCCATTAAACATGTTATCATTTTCCAACGAGGACATAGAAGATTCATTCAATTCATGCTCAAATGTAGGAAAATCAAGAGACACAATCACATTATCATTAGGAACAAATTCACAAGACTCCACAAAACCATTATCATTATCACTCAAGACATCACTCTTAAAATTCTCAACATTTTCCAAATCACTTGAACTATGAGCAAGAGTGTCGATGTATTGGTTTGTTGTTTCAATGAATTGTTCCATCATGATCTCAAGGTTTGATTTAGGAAGCGGGGTATTCAAATCCCATTGGTATGTGTCATTAGCCAACCTTCTAAAAAGTTCCCAATTCTCCAAATAATTTGTGTCAATGAATTGCCCACCACACATATAGTTGACTATGGTCCAAGTCTCTTGATTCATGCCATAATACACAACAAGGCAAAGTTCCCATGTTTCAAAACAATTATCAAATTGACCAACATATTCACCAAGCCTATCAAAATAACAATAAAATGGCTCATGCTCAAATTGTGGGAAGTGAAAACTAGCCATCTTATCACAAGTAACAAGTAACAAATACGTAGTCTAACAAATCTAAGACACAACTAATATCAATCTGTTGATCTCCCCGGCAACGGCGCCATTTTGATATAAGGGTAGAGGTCGTCGTACCCGATCAAACAATTTACTCAACTAGTAGAGGGTAGTCGAGGTCGAACCACAAGGAGATCAAGTTTGAGTACTAGTTTTGTCTTAAATTATGGGTTAGCTACGCGAATCAATAAGTTGAGAGATATAGTAAACTAAATGACTAAACTAAATTAACTAACTAAGACTAGTTAACTAAGTAAAAAAGGTAATGAAAAGTGATTTAAACAATAAAGAAAAGCCTAGGATCCGATCTCACCTCCGACATGTTCATTTATTATCATAATCCCGTTATTTAGTTATTGAGGTAATGTGTAAGGAGGAGACGGCTCTAATTCGCCAAGCACCCCCCTCTCGGGTTCGCACTTGGACACTAGCTATCCCTACCAACCCCCCTCTCGGGTTCGAAGGTCGGTATCCTTAATTTAACACCCGACTACCCCAAAAACATGCATATTCCCAAGGTAGCCTAACATTAACTAAGGTCATTAGGCCCACATCAAATTAAGGTCATCCCACTCCCTCTCTCGAGGGTCGATTTCAAACCCAAGACTAGAGGTGCCCTCCTTTGGCTCTCCCTCTCGGTCTCAACCAAAGTTGACAATTAGGCTTAAACAAGGTAACCAAATCCCCAACCTAATTGGTTCTCACTAATGGACAAGGGTTAAGAATTAACATTACCCACAAATAAACCATCAAAAATAGTCAATCCTCTAGTCAACCCTTACTTATTTCCCCAACAACTAATTAAAATAGGATTTAATAAAGTAACTTACACACATGTATAGGGGTTAAATCGAATCCTAGTGAAAATACTACTCACTAATCATTACTAATCTAACACTAAACACATTTATAAGTACACTAAACATAATATTAAGCAAAATAGAACAATAAATATGACAACTTTAACTACTAATCTCAAGACTAAACATGAATAAATTAACACTAATCATAATAAGAGTAATAAAGACTAAAACTTGACTAAATTAATTAACACATGATAATAATAGAAATGACAATTAAAAAGAAAGGGAAGAAATAATTCATACCAACTTATAATTAAATGGAATTGAAATGAAAGATCTTCATACAAATATTGTAAATTGAGATAATAAACTAAATCTAAACTAAAAATAAAGAAGAAAAATGGGATTTTTATGTGATTTTATTGTAGAATAAACCCTAACTATACTACTCTACTCCTCCTGTTCTCGTCTTCTCTGACCAACCACGAAAACCCCAGAAAATCCCCAAATGACGGCTGCTCCCCCCACACCCAATGAAGCCTCCCTCTTTTTGGTCTTCCAAAAAGACATAAAAGCCCCTGACATTTGTCCAATTTGCTGGCTTCAATGTAACGGATCATGTGCATCGAGTTGACTACGAAGGAATGTGGCCCAATTAATTAAGGCAGCCCAAAGTCATGTGAGCACAAGATACATACGACTTGGCAAAAGAGAGGCACCATTTCACTATTTATAAAATGATTGGTCATGGAAGGGTTGATCATTTGTTAATTTCATTTGCTCCTCCTTGATCCGTTTTGACTCCCTTCTTTATTCCTACAAAATACAACCAACGAAAGTAGTACCAAAATCATGTAAATAAAGTAACCGTCTCAATTTATTTTAATAAAACTACTAATTAGTAATTAAACTAATAAATGAGCTATTTAATCAATTAAGCATGTAAAATCGAGTCGAAATAAGGTATAAATGAGGGGTAAAAAGCGACCAAAATGTCACATATCAATTTTGTACAACTTTGGTAGGTTGTGTTTTGGCTTATCCTTATGGGGACGGCCGTCGTCTTTATTTTCCTCACTTTGTAACTTGATCATTTTTTAATAAGAGTTCGTTTCTTTTGCCTCCGGCTTGGCCGAGGTCTTTACCCCATTTTTCTGAGTTTTCTTGCGCTAGTGGTTGAGCATCTTAACTGTAAACGTTTTCACTTTGCCTCTGGCTTGGCCGAGGTCTTTTCTCGTCTTCGTCTGAGTTGTCTTCTTACGTTATTAGTTGAGCGCCTCTTTTGCTTCGCCTCGGCCGGGTAAGCGATCTAAAATGCGTATCTCAACCGTGTTTAACGTTCCCAAGTACGTTGACCGCTTTTGCGAGTATCATTTTATCGTAATGATCGCTAGTGGCGTCTACCACTTGGAGTGGCTCGCTGCGGCGTCTACCTCTTGGGGTGATCGCTGTAGTAGCGTCTACTACTTGGGGTGGCTGCGACGGCGGCTTCTTGATGATGATCGCTAGTGGCGTCTACCACTTGGAGTGACTTTGCGGCGTCTACCTCTTGGGGTGATAGTAGCGTCTACTACTTGGGTGACCGTGACGGCGCTTTGCTTTTTGATGATGACGTCGTGGCGTCTACCACTTGGAGTGGCCGCTGCGGCGTCTACCTCTTGGGGTGACTGCCAGTAGCGTCTACTACTTGGGGTGACAAGCGACAGTACTCGCTTCTTGATGATGATGCGCCGTGGCGTCTACCACTTGGAGTGATAGCTGCGGCGTCTACCTCTTGGGGTGACAGTAGTAGCGTCTACTACTTGGGGTGACGCGCGACGGTACACGCTTCTTGATGATGATCGCTAGTGGCGTCTACCACTGGAGTGATCTGCGGCGTCTACCTCTTGGGGTGATCGCTAGTAGCGTCTACTACTTGGGCGGCTATCGCGACGGCGCCGCTTTTTGATGATGATTGCCGCTCTTGTCGGTATGACGAAAGTGTGCCAAGACTTTTTGTTTCGATAGTGACTATTTGGGAAATGAACACTTTGATGGAGAACTTGGACGATTCCTCATTAGATAGAAACATGTGTCGGGGTACCCACAATTGTCTTGGGCACCTCCGGCACTTTACAAGGTACTCTACGAGATCGTCGGTGTTCTAACGGCTTATTAAAGGCACACCTTCCTAGTTAGCCGTCGGTTGCATCCATGAGGTCGCCCTCCTGTTGTAAGGATGGGCTTTTCCCCTTCTCGACTTCTTTGCCGCTTTGAGGGATTGCATGTTGCATCCTCGCGGATATTTGGACGTTGACCACCTCGTCCTTCTCGTCCTTGGAGACGAGCTTATGCGCTTCCCCCCCGGTCCGAGACATACATCGGTGTCGGGCCCGTATGGACATCACTGCGTCGGCCTCGCTCGAGTGACTCGGCCGATAAGAACGTTGTAGGCGGACGAGCCGTCAATGACCACGAACTCGGCTAGGACATTCTTAGCCGCACTCCCTTCGCCGAACATCACCGTGATCGATTGACCCTGGGGTACTAGGCGGCCCCGGAGAAGGCATGCGATGGGTGGAGCGGGGGCTTAGGTCCTTGACTTTGAGGCCATCGAGGTTGAGGAAGCATTCCCGAACATGATGTTCGTGTAGGCGCTGTGTCAATCGGGCACCTCTTGACAGGTGGTTGGATATGTCCAAGTGGACTATGAGTGGGTATTTGTGAGGGGCGATGACCCCCTCGTAGTCCTTCTTTCCGATAGTTATATCGGGGATCTTTGAAGCGGGGACCATTGTTTTGGGCACAAAGTTGATGGCCCGATACGGCTCGTTCGGGTGTCGTTTGTGCCCATGAGCGGACCCACCATTCTCGTTGCCCCCGATGACAACATGGATCACTCCTATTCGTTCAAAGACGGATTTCTTATTTGATCCGCCGGCCTCAGTCTTTTGGCCTTTGGCAACATACTTGTCGAGGCTCCTCTTCCGGATTAGCTCTTCAATGGCATTCTTGAGATGCGCGGTTGTCGATAAGGTGACCGGTGTGGCCGTGGTACTCACAGTACTGGCTCGTGTCACCGTCTCCCTTCGGCTTGGGGGGCCTTTCCCATTTCTGGCCCTCGCCCTTGCTCAGGGCGAAGACCTTAGAGGTGATCATGGGCCGGGCCAATGCGGGCTTGGGCCGGGCCTTTCTAACAAAAGCAGCCCATTTGTATGGGCCGGGTCGGGTCGGGCCAAATGTGTGGACTTATTTAGCAAGCCCAAACCCGACCATTATGGGCTAATGCGGGCTTTTGGGCCTAAATGGGCTTTTCCGGGCCCTAAAATTTACGACTTACCCTCGGAAATAGTTAGAGTAATACCTTCAATTACAACTTTTAAAACATACATAGTGTATAAAATTGTACAAAATATGATGAAATGCATAAGAATTACTCTCTATAATAAAATAAAGACAAGCATCGCTACTTTAGAATGCTTAATCATGCATTCATAGATATGATTTATTTTATGTATACTTTGTTTTATAAATCTAAAAAAATATACTTGAGTTTGTAAAGAGTTGGGTATAACTTTAACGTTACTTTAATATGTTTTATTAGAAAAAAAATTCATTATCAATAAATATGGGCCGAGTCGGGCCAAAATTTGGGCCAAACGCTTGGCCCAAACCCGGCCCCAAAATATTTTGGGCCTTTTTAGGCCGATCCATGGGCTTTTTTGGGCCAAAACTAAAGGGCCAAGCCCTTCCAAAAAGCGGGCCGAACCGGGTAGGATTAATGGGCTTGGGCCATTTGATCAGCTCTAGAAGACCTCGGCGGCAGATACAACCAGGGGGGTGTGATCACTGTACCGCCTTTGGTGGTACGTTCTCGAACTCCCCCCGGCGCCCGCTGAGCTCTGCTTTCTGGCAGATCTATCAGACCGTGACCTATTATTGTCACGGCGTCTTTCATCCGGGTTGTCCTCCCGGTGGCTCTTCTTCTCGGTTTGACCTGCCTCGCGTGGCCGACCCAGTCTTGTGATAGTCCTCTACCTTGATGGCTTGGTCGGCCATCTTCCTGGCGGCGTCTAAGCCCAGGCCTCCGGACTTGATGAGCTCGTTTTTAAGTCTCCCCTTGGGAGGCCTTTCATCATGCAAGGTGCCCATTTCGGGATTAATCTCTCGAATCTGCTTTGAAACTTGGCATCGAACCTCTTCACATAGCCGTAGAGACTCGCCCCCCTCCCCGCCTAATAGTTAGGAGGTCCGAGTGTCTCCACGGCCCTCCTCTTATTGCAAGAGTATTGGGCTAGGAAGGCGTCCCTTAGGTCGGCGTGTAAAGATATCCGAGCCGTCGGGCGCCCCTTTGTACCAACTCGAGCCATCCCATGCAAGGTCGTTGGGAAGACTCGGCACGGACTTCATCGGGTTGTTCCCACACCGACATGTACGACTCAAAGGCCTCGGCATGGTCGGTGGGGTCGCTATCCCCTTTGTATGTGAACGCCGACAATTTTAGTTTGGTGGGCACGGCGGTGTCAAGGACATAGGCCGAGGGGTGTCGACCACGTGTCGAATGACACGCGGCGATCGGCTCCTCGCATTCCTAGTCCGGCTCCTCTCCTCGTCTTGGGTGGGGCTTCTCCTCCGACTATGGTAAGTCGGGCTTCTTCTCCGACTCCGACGAGTCGGACTTCTTTCACTCCTCCGAGGCGAGGCCTCGTCGATCGCATGGCGAGCTGTCCTCCGCGGGTGCGGGAAGGACTTAGGTCGACCACGGCACGCCTGGGCTCCTCCGGCGTCTTGACGGGGCCGGCTTCTTCCAGTGCTCCATTCAAGTCTCTTGGAGTCACGTTCGGGCCCTGGTCTCTGGGACGGGTTCCGCCGCTCTTGTCGGTGTGACGGTGTGAGCCGACGTACTACTAATGAGGTCAGGAGTAGCTTCGGTTTCGATACATCAACCACATGTCCCATGATGGTGACCTGGTTGGCGGGGCGACGTATCGGTATTATTGGCATCCCGTACTCGGCTGAATTACCCGGCGGTGGAGGGCTCGCAACTCGAGTTGTGGACGGTATCATGCAGGCGAACTCGGTTTCGTCGATTCACGAATACCTCTTGTTGTTTTGACATCTTCTTAGCTTTTTGGGTGGGTTTTTTTTTTTTTTTTTTTTGTTTGGGAATGAATGTGACTAGCTTCTAGTATCTTTCCCCACAGACGGCGCCAATTGTTCGGGTGTAATTCCGGAGCGATTATTTATCACCACCCGTGCTTGTAGAATGACGTCTTTTGTCAACTCCTCCTTGCGGTCTCCTGAAACAATGAGCAAGCGAGGGCTCGGCTTTGGGCGAGCGAACTCACTCCGACGCTCAAGTCGGTAAACTTAGAAAGATAAGTTGTTGTTACTTGGTGAAGTAAATATTGTAGAGAGATAAGGAAGATATTACGGATGAATAGTGAATCTTAGGTTAAATTGTGGATCCTTTACTCAATGAGAGTAGAGGAGTATTTATAGACTTTCACCTTTTGTCACGTAGTGGCCAAGTGGCCAAGTGGCTAGCGGTGGAAAGGCGATCTACCCTTCGGCCGAGGGACCCATGGCAGGCCGGCGGGCCCTGTTGACTCACCGCCAAGGGGTCTTGGATATGAGTTCGTGGATGTGTGCCCGGCCATTTGTGGTTGCCCGGGGACCCGTCGACAGAAGACGCGCGTCGTTAGTTAATTTGTCTAAGCCGTTGACTTCTTTGTGGATATCTTTGACCTTGCTCAATGTGTTGACTTAGTCGTGGTCTGAGAATATGCCCCATCATTATTATTATTATTATTATTATTATTATTATTATTATTATTATTATTATTATTATTATTATTATTATTATTATTATTATTATTATTATTATTATTATTATTATTATTATTATTATTATTATTATTATTATTATTATTATTATTATTATTATTATTATTATTATTATTATTATTATTATTATTATTATTATTATTATTATTATTATTATTATTATTATTATTATTATTATTATTATTATTATTATTATTATTATTATAGAAGGATGCGCGCATCTTTCATTAAAAGAAAAATAAAAGTTTACATGAAATTGGTGGGGAGCCGAGAGACAACTGGGCTCCACACCCTTAGCAATAAGCAAAGCTAAGTCTAGTAAAAATGTAAGCGGCCACCCGAGCCCCCGCATCCTGAGATACCGAGAATTTCTGGATCCGCTTGAGTAAGGCAACAACATCCGAACCTAACTCCCCAAGTGAAGAGAAAGAGAAAGGAAGAAAACCATAACCCGCTACCGCGCACAAATCCCCATACTTAGCACACTTTCGCTGAGCAGCATCAGCGACAACCCGGCCAGGCACAAAATCCGACATCCCAGTCTGAGTCAAAGGAGAAGAACACGTCAAGTCAACGCACATATCACGCCCCCTGTCCCAAAAATAAAGCAATAAATCCGCAGGACGAAGAGAGCCACCATGTCCATCAACCAAACCGATATCAACCTCCTTTCCCGCAGTAATACCAGATGTATAGCAGATGTCGAAAAGAGTGTCCCGGACAAGGTTATGCCGATGTTTAACGCACACAAGATGCAAAGACAAGAAACAGCGTGGTCCCCAAAAACATCCTCAGCAAAAACCCGAGAGCAAGCCGGACAGGGCCTAGATACCGTGAATAACGGAACACCCAGACGATACTCCAGCACACTACGGTAAGTCCTCCCGTTCATAGTCTGACCTAACCCCGAGATAGGAACCGCACGTAACCAATCAGATGAGTGAGAACCCTGCTGAGTAGTAGTAGTAGTAGTAAGTGAAATTAAATTAAGTTAATTTAAGTAAGATTCTTTTAATTCAGAAAGTTAAGCAATTATAAGTTAAATTCAACAAAATTAAGTTCAGCAAAATTAAGTTCAGTAAAATTAAGTTCAACAAAATTAAGTTCAGCAAAATTAAGTTCAGAAAAGTTTAGCAAAATTAAGTTAAGTTCAGAAAAATTAAGTTAAGTTCAGCAACTTTAAGTCCAAAAGAATAGGGCCTAAGTATATAGGCCTCTTAGAAGCATTCTTGTGGAGGTAATTACGGTTGAAGGCTATATTTTTATTATTATTATTATTATTATTTTTTGATAAGGTAAGAAAATTAGGTTGATCCTCTAGGGTAGAACCAACCTATCTCATCCTTTCGAATGAGGGGGTAAGTTGAAGCCACCGGCTTTCAAACCACCTCGAAAGAGTTGGACATGAATGTCCAATAGAAGCCATGAAGTCATCAACCTTGTTGGCTTCACGAAAGCAATGTTTAATTATCACTTCATCGAAGAAATGAAGATCTAATTTCACATCCTTGATAATACTAAACATTTCCCAAAGAATTTGCCAAGTACTACGAATTGAGTTAATAACACATAAATTATCACCCTCCACAATTAACTTTGAGATTCCTAAGTGTTTAACGGCTAAAATACCTTCTTTTAAAACGAGAGCTTCCGCAACAAGAATACTACTAGATCCGCACTTTTTTGCTCCTAACAAAACGAAGGCTATGTCTTCCGGACTTTGAGTCTATCATCAAATAAGTAATTCACACTCTCATCATAAGAACATATTACATTTATTCACTATGAACAAATTAATTCCTTACCAGATAAGGCTAATTGCATATTTAGACAAAATTACCAAGGCTATTATTTTTTATATTAACCGTCTTATTTACCTTTTACACTATTTTTCTCTTAGTTATTGTCCTAAAAGACTTAATAGAATTGATCATAAGTCATAACCTAGCAATAAAATGCTAGGTCATAAGCTCTCTTTTTCTATATGTCAAAAAAAAAACTCCATCCACAAGTTGAGTTAGGTTCTTATAATCTCGTTTTATACTAACATTAATTTAGAATCGTTTTACTCTACACTTAGAATCGTTTTATACTACCATTCATTCACTTTAAACCATGGCTCATGTACTTTAAAAACATGTACTTTAAAAAGTAAGTAGTTATTGAAAAGGTCTTGGCCTAATGATTAAAATTACGGAATTATGACAACATATCACAGTTCGAATTTCTCTCCACTTATATTGTACGGGTCTGGCGTTTCATTTGGAAAAAAAAGAAAGGCTGGAATAGTTACTTCCCCAATTAATTTGATCCAGTTTCGGTTGAGGGAGGGGTTGACGGGATTAGCGAGGGGATGGGGTGGACTAGTCCGCCACCGGGATTTGTCAACGTGAATGTCGATGGAGGGGTGAAAGAGGAGGTGGGTGTTAGCTTGGGGGTGGTGTGTCGAGATGATCGGGGGAAAGTGTTGTGGGCTGTGTCGAGTGTGACGGAGCGGGTTTGGGAGCCTCACATCGCTGAAACTGAAGCAGTCCTCAAAGGAGTTAAAGAAGGAGTGCGAAATGGGGCACACGAGTGTTGTCTTTGAAAGTGATTGTCTACAGGTTATCGAAGCTTTGAAGAAGAAGACTAAAGGAAGGAGTATCTTTTGGTTAATTTTGGACGATATTTTAGCTTTATGTAATTCTTTTATTTCTGTTGTTTGGTCACATATTAGTCGCGTTAACAATTGTGTAGCGCATGCTTTAGCTCATATCGAACCTAGAATAGTTGGTAGATTTCTGTGGTCGTCGGATGTTTTACCTCCGATTGCAAACAGTGTTGTACTTTTTTATTTATCATTAATGCGTAATGCGCCTTCGGGCTGTTACCCTCAGAAAAAAAAAATTTGATCCGGTCTCACGAATCCTTCTCCCCTTATATGGGTCATGCTCATTCATGGACATGATTTACTCAATCATGGACATGAATGACCATTATACCCTTGTCATTTCCATACACTCATTTTCCATTTTACCACATTATCAGTAATCCTCTAAAATTAAGCACTCTACAACCACCCACCATTGGCCACCAACCACCACATACAGCCGCCATACACCACTGTCCCCTACCATCACGCCCTATGCACTGAATTGATTCAAACAGTGGGTTTGTTTTTCAGACTCAATTGATTCAATTAGGTCACTTCTCAATTATCATCCGATTGTTGGTAGGCTTTGAGAACAATGTAAGTATATTGGAAGAAGGCCTTAATTAGCATGAACTAATACACAACATTCAAGTCAATGCTTTCGATTGCACAACATCCATGTTGATGCTTCATGTGAATGTGCTACTACAGTTCGCTTCCTCATTGGCAATAATATTCATTAATAATATTTTTTTCAAACCCTAATTTCATTAGTATAAATTAATCTAATCTCCCTAATTTGATATAAAGTTAATAAATTAAAATTTTTACCTGATTAATCTGAGAATTAGCGTATATAATTGATTAATTTGATAAATTTGATTACATTTGTGTTTTTTGGTGCGAGATTTGATTAAATTTGTGAGAAAGTGAATTAGTGTTTGTCTATATTGTTTTGGAGGGAAGGGTACGTAATGGAAAATTAATGGCAAAAAGTCTATAAAAGAGTAAATTGCGTCAATGAAAAAGCAACTACGCCTTATATTTGTGGCTTAGTTGTTAAAATTACAGGTTCGAATCCTTCTTCAGTTAATATTGTACTCGTTTACATGTAGACCTGTCAAACGGGTCGGGCGGGTCGGGTCATACGGGTCGGGTCAGAATACGGGTCGGGTCAAATACGAGTCGGGTCAGATACGGGTCGGGTCATACGGGTCACGGGTCGGGTTAGGGTCAGAATACGGGTCAAGAAATAATTTTTAACGCCTTTTTTAAACGATTTTTTAAATTTAAAAAATATTTTTTTAAAAATTAAATATATTTTAAATTATTATTTTAGTCATATTCATCATATACAATAACTATATTGATATAATTATTAAAATAAAGTTTTTTTAATAATTATTTTATTATTAAATATTGTTCCGGGTATGAATTCCGAAGTAGGTTTGTTTACCACGCTAGCTTTGTCGAATAATGCCTCTTCTAGCCTTGACTGCTCTCCTCGGCCTCTCCTGCAACAATGAGCAAACTGAGGGCTTGGCTTTGTGCCAAGCGTACTCACTCCGACGCTCAAGTCAGTGAACTTATTGTGATTAAGTGGTATGTTGCTTGATGACGTGTATTGTAGAGAGATGAGAGAGATAATACCAATTTAAGGGGTTCTTAGGTTAGATTCCGGATGGCTCCTTTCTGTGGACAAAATTTGACGAGCTGTTCGACGATAGGCTCGAGGCTAAAGAGAAGGCTGCGGCGGATAAGGCTGCCGAGGACGCGAGGGCCAAGAAGGAGGAGGCGGCCGCAAAGGCGGCCCTTGTAGAGGAGACGAGGGCGGCAGGAGGAGGCCGCGGGATCAAGCGGCATTTGAGGATGCTAAGGCCGCTAAGAAAGCTGCGGCGGATAAGGCGGTGAGGATGCTAAGGTCGCTAAGAAAGTCTGCGGCGGATAAGGCATTTGAGGATGCTAAGGCCGCCAAGAAAGCCGAGGATGCTAAGGGCCGCCAGATTGCACCTAAGCCGCTCACCGAGGGTAACGCGCGCGATGGCGGTAAGGGCAAGCGAAAGAACAGGCATAGGAGAGACGGGCGGTCGTCACGAGGCTCACCGGCGTCTCGGATAGCCGGCTATTCGGGGGCCAACTATTAAGCCTTTTCTCCCGCCATCCTTTTGGCGCTTCAAAGAACCAAATCCGAAACCTTTTGCTTTACTTTTCCTTGTATTTTTGTAAGACCCTGGTAGGTAGAGTCTTGGCTTATCCCAAAGGGGACGGCCGTCGTCTGTGTTTCTCCTTCTTGTAACTCGTTATCTTTTTCTTAATGAGAATTTTGCTTGCTTTGCCTGGGTCGGGCCGTGGCATTTGGTTTATCCCTTCACTTGTCTTGGGCGTTAATTAATTGAGCGCTTTTCGTTTTTACCTTTGGCTTCAGCCGAGGCAGTTAGAATGCGTATCTCATTTGTGTTTATCGTCTTTAAGCTCGGTCTTAATTTGCCGAGGGTAGTTGCGTTAATTAATTGAGCGCTTTTTCGTTTTTACCTTCGGCTTGGCGAGCGGTTAGAATGCGTATCTCAACCGTGTTTAACGTCTTTAAGCTCGGTCTTAATTTGCCGAGGGTAGTTGCGTTAATTAATTGAGCGCTTTTTCGTTTTTACCTTTGGCTTGGCCGAGCGGTTAGAATGCGTATCTCATTTGTGTTTAACGTCTTTAAGCTCGGTCTTAATTTGCCGAGGGTAGTTGCGTTAATTAATTGAGCGCTTTTTCGTTTTTACCTTCGGCTTGGCCGAGGCAGTTAGAATGCGTATCTGTTGTGTTTAACGTCTTTAAGCTCGGTCTTAATTTGCCGAGGGTAGTCGCGTTTCACTCGTCTCTTCCCGGCTAGTTACCGGGGCAACGGAGTTTACGTTTTGACCGCCGTTGAACATATGTTAGCATATCGGCTCGTCCCCGTCACTCCGTTAAAGGCCGGGATGATCGAGGTTTTAGCTCTGTCTCTTTGTGTACATATGTTAGTATGCCTTCGATTGGGGTGGATTAACACTTTGATGAAAAACTTGGATGACTCCTCATTAGATATGAATATGCATTGGGGTGCCAACAATTGTTTTGGGCAACTCCGCTGTTATACAAAGTATTTTATGAGATTGTCGGTGTTCCAATGGCTCATCAAGGGTACATCTCCCATGTCCGTCAGCCGGTATGTACCCGGCCTCATTTCTTCAACTACCTTGTAGGGACCCTCCCAGTTGGCCGTCAACTTGCCATGGATGTTTCCTTTGTTGGTGGCGGCTGACTTCCTTAGGACCAGATCTCCTACTTTTAAGTCCCTTTTGTGGACTCTTCGGTTGTAGGCCCTTTTCATTCGGCTCGATATCTTTGCTAAGTTGAGGCGTGCCGTATCTCGGCTTTCTTCGACCAGGTCCAGGGAGGTTCTTAGGCCTTCCTCGTTTTAAATGCAGGTTAAAAGTGGCCGTTACGAATGTGGCACCGTTGCTTCAATCGGCGGGGATCGCCGGACCCATAGACTAGGTGAAAAGGACTGCACCCGTTGCTTCTTTCTCCGTGGTCCGGAGGGACCATAGAACGCCGGGTAGCTCATCGGCCCATCTTCCCTTGAGGTCTTCAATTTGTCTTCTTCAAGCCGTTGAGGATCGTTTTATTGGTCGCCTCACTTTGTCCGTTGCTCGGGGGTGGCGGACGGAGGAGTATGCAAATTTGATGCCGAGTTCTTCCAACCAGCTCATTATTGTGTCACTCCAAAATTCTCGGCCATGGTCGAACACCATGACTTGGGGTAACCCAAAACGAGTTATGACATTTTCCCAGATCACCTTTCTTACGGCCGCGCAGTTTTTGCAGCACTCCGCCACGGCCTCAACCCATTTGGTGAAGTAGTCGACGGCGACGATTAGGAACTTTCTTCCTCCGGATGCCGTTGGAAATGGCCCTAGTAGATCCATTCCCCACTGTGCAAAGGGAAGGGGATTAAGCATGGTTGCGGGTCTCGGGAAGGTGCGTGTATCACCGGAGCGTGCATCGGCGATTGTTGCATTTTTCGGTTTTGTTTGGAATCCTCAAGCATGGTGGGCGAGAAGTAGCCGGCTCGGAGAGCTTTGTGGGCTAGTGTTCTTGCCCCCATGTGATGACCACAGATGCCTTCGTGTATTTCGTCAAGATTAGCTCGCATCTACCGGACCGACACATCTTAGGAGTGGCCTTGTCGCGGACCTCCTATATAACTCTCCTTCAAACACTAAGTACCTTGCTGCGATCCTCTTTATCTTTTGTGAGAGGTTGCGGTCCTCTGGTAATTCATTTGACAGTTTATACCCCTTTATCGGAGTCATCCATGTTGTCTCGGTTTCCACGTCGCACACCATGCCGATGGTTTCGTCAATGCTTTTAGCGTTCCTGATGTCCACCAGCACGGTTCGGCTAATATTCTTTATGGTTGAACGCCAGCTTTGAGAGAGCGTCGGCCGGTTGTTCTCGGACACAGGTATGTGTCGCATTTTGAATGACTTCAATTTTGAGGTCTCGGCTTTTACCTTTTCCAGGTATCTTACCATCCCATCGTCCCGAGCTTCGTACTCTCCTTCGTATTGGTTAGTCACCAAGAGAGAGTCTGTTTTCAAAATGATGTGTTACCCCGCGGCTACGGCTAACTCAACTCCGGTTATCACCGCCTCATATTCGGATTCGTTGTTTGAGGTCGAGAAGGTAAACTTCAAAGCGTACTCGAACTCGTCCCCGTTTGGGCTGATGATAAGGATGCGGCTCTGAGCCGTTCGTTGTGGAGGATCCATCGGTATATACCTCCCACATGCCGGGACACGATTCTTCCTGATACGTGCACTCGGCCAAGAAGTCTGCCAGCGCTTGCCCTTTTATCGAAGGCCTCGGTTTGTACTGAATGCCGAAGCCGGATAGCTCCTTTGCCCATTTGATAAGTCTCCGCTGATTGTTCGAATTTTTCAGTGTTTTCTCCAACGGCTGGTCGGTTAAGACCGTCATGGGATGTGCGTCGAAGTAGGGTTTCAACTTCCTTGCGGCAACAACCACGGCAAAAGGTCGCTTTTTCAATCGCGGGTAGTTTCTCTCGGCGGGCAACAGTGTATGGGCGATAAAGTATATTGGGTCTTTTTGCTTGTTTTCTTCTCGACGATTACAAGATCGACCGTGGCCGAGGTTCTTGCTAAATATAGATATAGCGTTTCCCTTGGCGTCGGTGCGGGACAGGGTCGGGAGAGTTTGCGAGATGGGCCTTGATTGTTTGAAAGCCGTGCTCTGTTCCTCCCCCAGCCAGAAGTCTTTATTCCCTTTTAGCACTTTGAAGAATGGGGTGCTCTTGTCGGCTGACCGAGAGATAAAACGGGCAAGGGCCGCCATCCTCCCGGTCAGTATCATAACCTCTTTGCGATTCCTTGGCTCCGGCAGGTCTAGAATTGCTTGGACTTTCTCTGGATTGGCATCAATTCCCCTGGCGCTAACAAGCACGCCGAGGAATTTGCCGGCCCGGACACCGAAGTTGCACTTTGTAGGGTTAAGCTTCATCTTGTATTTCCTTAGTGAACAAAATGTCTCGTGTAAATCGGCTAGGTGCTCGCCGTCGGACTTGCTTTTGACAATAGCATCGTCGACGTAAGCCTCAATGTTTCGCCCTTTTTTATTTTGGAACACTTTGTCCACCAGTCTTGTGTAAGTCGCGCCGGCGTTTTTCAAACCAAACGGCATCATCTTGTACATGTAGGTGCCGTGTATGGTGATGAATGCGCATTTAGGCATGTCTTCCTCGCCATGAATACCGATGGTATCCCTGAAAAGGCGTCGAGCAGGCTCAGCATTGTGTAGCCTGCCGTTGCGTCTATTAAACTATCTATCCGAGGCAAGGGGTAGCAATCTTTCGGGCATGCTTTATTAAGTTGCGTAAAATCAACACACATCCTCCACCCTCCTGATGACTTTTTAACCATTACAACATTAGCTAGCCATTCAGGGTATGTACAAGGGATGATAAAGCCTGCATCTAACAACTTATCAACCTCGGCCTTGATGGCATCTTCCTTCTCGGCCGAGGAGTTTCTCATCCTCGCTTCACGGGGGCGGCGGCTGGGGAGTACGTTCACTTGTGAACGATGACTTCTCGGCTTACACTGGCATCTCGGCGGTGAGTACGCAAAGACGTCTTTGTTCCTTCTCGGCAGTCTAGGAGATCGGCCCTGAATTTTGGTTCCGGCCGACACCGCAAGCGATCACGGTGCGTCCTGGATCAATCTCTATCTGTTCGGTCTCAACCCCTTCGACCATGGCGACGTGGTTGGTGCTCATCGGTTCGTCCTCTTGTCTTAAGGATGGGTTCTTCCCTTTTTCCTCTTTCTTTGCCACTTTGAAGGATTGCATGTTGCATCCTCTGGCCGATATTTGGACGTTGACCACCTCGTCTTTTTCGTTCTTTGAGACGAGTTTATGAACCTCCCCGCGGTCCGAGATATACATCGGTGTCGGGCCGGATGGACATTACAAAGATCGACCTCACTCGGGGTGACACGGCCGATGAGAACGTTGTATGCGGATGAGCCGTCGATGACCACGAACTCGGACATCACATTCTTGGCCGCGTCGGATTGGCCGAACATCACTGGTAACTTGATAGACCCCGGGGGGACCAAACTGCCGGAGAAGTGTACAATGGGTTGGTGCATGGGCTAAGGTCCGCAATTTTCGTGCCGAGCCCCGTAAAGCACTCCCCGAACATGATGTTCGTGTAAGCACCCGTGTCAATCGGGCATCTCATGACCAGGTGGTTAGCTATGTCTAAGTGGACTACGAGTGGGTCGCTATGTGGGGCGATGATTCCTTCGTAGTCCTCCTTCCCAATAGTTATGTTCGGGATGTTGGAAGCGCGGGCGCATTTGTAGTGGGCACGAAGTTGACGGCCCGATACGATCCGTTCAGGTGCCGTTTGTGTCCGCGAGCGGATCCGCCGTTCTCGTTTCCCCCGATGACAACATGAATTGTCCCTATCCGTTCAAAGACGGACTTTTTATCTGAGCCGCCGGTGTTAGTCTTTTGACCTCCGGCAACATATTTGCCGAGGCTCCCCTTCCGGATCAGCTCTTCAATGGCATTCTTCAAATGCCGCGATCGTTGGTTAAGTGACCGGTGTGGCCGTGGTACTCGCAGATGCAAGGCTCGTGTCACCGTCCCCCCTAGGTTTGGGGGCCTTTCCCACCTCGCCCCTCGTTTCGCTCGGGAGAAGACCTCTGCGGCCGATACGACCGGGGGTGTGATCTTTGTACTTCTTATGGTAGTACGGACTGAATTCCCCGCCCGCATTTGGATTCTCGCCTCTGGCGGGCCTGTCGGTTCGTGACCTATTATTGTCACGGCGCCCTTCGTCCGGCTTGTCCTCCCGGTGGCTCTTTCTTTCTGAGTGCCCGGCCTCGCCGTGGCCTATCCATATTTTGTGATAGTCTTCGACCTTAATGGCCTGGTCGGCCAATTTCCTGGCGGACTCCAGGCTCAGGCCACCGCACTTGATGAGCTCGTTTTCAAGTCCCCTGGGGAGGCCTTTCATCGCCGCGAAGGCCGCTAGTTCGCATTTGTTCGACTCCCTAATCTGCCGAACCCGGCATCGAACCTCTTCACATAGCTTCGGAGTGACTCGCCTCCCTCCTGCCTGATGGTCAGGAGATCCGATGTCTCAACGGCTCTCCTTTTATTGGTAGAGTACTGGGCCAAGAACGCGTCTCTTAGGTCGGAATAGGAGTATACCGACCCATCGGGTAGCCCCTTGTACCAGCTTTGCGCCATTCCAACCAAGGTCGTTGGGAAAATTCGGCACCAGACCTCGTCAGGTTGCTCCCACACCGACATGTGAGACTCGAAAGCCTCGGCATGATCGGTTGGGTCGCCCTCTCCTTTGTATGATATAGACGGTAGCTTTAGCTTTGGCGGCACTGGGGTCTCTAGGACGTAGGCACCGAGGGGCGTGTCGACCACGTGTCTAATGACACGCGGCGATCGCTCCTCGCATCCCTAGTCCGGTCCCTCTCCCCGTGGTGGGAAGGGCTTCTTCTCCGCTCTCGGTGAGTCGGACTCCTTCTTCGACTCGGTGAGTCGGACTCCTTCTCCGACTACGGTGAGTCGGACTCCTTCGCTCGTCCGGGGGCATGCCTCGTGGGCGTCGCGGCGGCGTCGTCCTTCCGCGAGTGCGGGAAGGGCTTAGTTCTACCACCGACACTGGGCTCCCCGGCGTCTTGGTAGGTTCGGCCTCTCTTAGTGCTTCGTTCAGGTTTCTCGGAGTCACCTTTTGGGCCCTAGCTTCCTGGACGGGTCCCGCCGCTCTTGTCGGTGTGACAGTGTGAGCGGCGCGACCGACAATCGAGTCCAGGAGTTGCTTGATTTCTTTGCATCAACCACGCGTCCCATAGCGGTGACCTGGTCGCGAGCGGCGGCGGCGTATCGGCACTATTGGCATCCCGACTTCCGGTTGAATTATCCGGCGGTGGAGGGTGCGCACAACTCGAAATTGTGGACGGTGTCATCGGGTGGAGGGGCTCTTGATTTACGAACACCTCTTGTTCTTTTGACATCTTCTCGGCTTTTTGGGTGGGTTTTTTTTTTTTGTTTTGGTTTGGGAATGACTAGCTTCTAGTATCAATCCCCACAGACGGCGCCAATTGTTCGGGTATGAATTCGAAGTAGGTTTGTTTACCACGCTAGCTTTGTCGAATAATGCCTCTTCTAGCCTTAATTGCTCTCCTCGGCCTCTCTGTGACAATGAGCAAGCGGGGGCTTGGCTTTGTGCAGCGTACTCACTCAAGCGCTCGAGTCGGTGAACTTATTGTGATTAAGTGGTATGTTGCTTGATGACGTGTATTGTAGAGAGATGAGAGAGATAATACCAATTTAAGGGGTTCTTAGGTTAGATTAGGATCCCTTCCTCAATGAGGATTGAGGGTATTTATAGACTTTCACCTTTTGTCACGCGTAGTGGCCAAGTGGGCCAAGTGGCACGGCGGTGAAAAGGCGATCTACCCTCGGCCGAGGGACCTATAGCGGGCCGGCGAGCACAGTTGACTCCATCAGGGTTCTTGGATATGAGTACGCGGGTAGGTGCCCGGTGGTAGGTTGCCATGCGAGACCCAGTGGCAAGCCGATGACTTAGACATCCCGGCCGTCGACCTTTCGGCTGCCCGACTGGGTCGGCATGGCAACCTACCGGTAGGGGCACCTACCCGCGTACTCATATCCAAGAACCCTCGGCGTGGAGTCAACGGCTCGCCGCCGCTACAGGTCCCTCGGCCGAGGGTAGATCGATCTTTTCACCGTGCCACTTGGCCCACTTGGCACTACGTGACAAAAGGTGAAAGTCTATAAATACCTCAATCCCTCATGAGGAAGGGATCCGAATCTAACCTAAGAACCCCTTAAATTGGTATTATCTCTCTCATCTCTCTACAATACACGTCATCAAGCAACATACCACTTAATCACAATAAGTTCACCGACTGAGCGTCGGAGTGAGAGACTGGCACAAAGCCAAGCCCTCGATTTGCTCATTGTTGCAGGAGAGGCCGAGGAGAGCAGTCAAGGCTAGAAGAGGCATTATTCGACAAAGCTAGCGTGGTAAACAAACCTACTTCGGAATTCATACCCGGAACAAATATTATAAAAGTTATATAAAATTGACTTTTTAGTTGAATTTTTAATTTTAAGTAATAAAAAACTAATTTTTTAACTATATTTTCAAATATAATATATAAATAATAATATTTTTAATAAAATTCATGATTTTCCTTGACTAACGGGTCGACCGATTAAAAGCGAGTCGGGTCTCGACCCTAAAATAACGGGTCATTTCGGGTTCGGGTCAAACGGGTCGCGGGTCGAGAAAACCGGGTTTGTAACCCTAAGAAAACGGGTCAGGTCGGGTCGGGTCGGGTTTACGGGTCGGGTCGAGTTTTGACAGGACCCACATTTTCAAGGTGTAATAAATCTAAGCAATATTTAACGAGTGTTTGATCCAGTCATCCAGTTACTTCCCCAATTGATTTGATCAAGTCTCACGAACCTTGAACTACAACGGTAATGTAATCGCTTTCAATCTCTTCGCATTTTCCCCCAATTTCAACTGTAATAAACCCTAACAATTGAGAATTTCCTCAGATGGCAAGTGCGGTGGAATCGACGGTGCCGACATCGGCGGTGTTAATGGCGTCGTCGAAGCATATAGGAACACGATGTCATGATCAAAACGTTGCGTTCTTAAAGTGCAAGAAAAACGACGCTAATCCTGAGAAATGCCTTGACAAGGGTAATCAAGTTACTCGCTGTGTCTTTGGCCTGTACGTATTTCTCTCTTCGATTCATTTTTTATGCAATTTTCAATTTTGACTCGATTGTCGTTGTTGTGCTGGTGATGATAGAGTAACGGTTTGATTGGTATTAAGCTATGAGGTCGTAAATTTAGGATTAGTCTCTCCGTCTCAATCATTTGTTTACCTCTTTTATTCTAGGTAAGGAGTATTTTAATGAAAGATAAACAAATAATTGCGAGATAGGGAGTAATTGCGGATTTGATAGTGTGTTGACGAGCAATAAGGCCGTTTTGTCCGAAAGTCAAATGAATTAGGATGTCTTTGGCTCCATTAGGAATGGATGGAGTTCTATGATCTCTCATCTTAGTAAATTCTGGAGTGTGTTACTCTGAGATAGTGAGATGGCATGATTGAGTATCGGACTCTATATAAGGCGATGCTTTCAATGTTGGCATCAATGAGTTGACAAGATTGAATATCGGACTCTGTATAAGGTGATGCTAAATGTTGGCATCTATGTTACTCTGACTCAGCTGCAGGTGTCTGACACGACACGGTGTTAGAGTGTTGGATGCATTTGTTATCCGCAAAATTTTCAATATTTTGGTCTGAAGTATGAAGTGTCGAAGTGTAGTGTCGTGTCGTGTCAGACACGTGATACGCGACCAGAGTGAAGTGTCGGAGTAACGTAGATTGGCATTATTTTTTAAAGTACGATACTAGTCATTGTATTGTGAAGATTTTAGCTTCATAGTCTTAGCTCTGTTCCCAATCTTATTTCAATTGGAGCTCAGGCATTTCCCTCTCTTAATCTGGCTAGTTTGCTTTGTCTCGGGCTGCAACAAATGTAGCTAGAGGACATAAAGTTTGCATAGGCTTGCGTTAAAACCCTGCAAGGGTTTGCCTAATGCCTACACTGAAGGAGGGTGAAGTGTGGCTGCTTCCGTATGAATGATTTTATCATCGCAAGAAATTTGGGATGTCTGTTGAGGCATTTAGAGATGTTTGTGAGCATGCGTTCTCTTTTGTTTTCATGAGAATGATTTTGTGCTTAGTGCTGTCAATGAACGGTGAATGTGAACCTAATTCCACACTGATTAGGTTAATCAGGTGATAAGTTGGTCATAAAATTGTAGACTGGTTACGATTAATAATGAGTCTCTAGTTCCATATACACGCTGAACTTTACTGAATGCAATCTGGTTCCAGTATGAGCAGATCTGTTCTGTTTAGATATCTGGGCAGATTTCTCTATGAGCTCTTTAGGCCTGTTCTTGTGGGACTCTTTTTCCTCGTATCTTGATTATATTCGTTTCTTCTTTAAACATGTTATAGTATTTTCAGCTCCAGTTCCAATATCTTAGGCTGGAGTTATGGAAATATGCTCGTACCCATTCCAGGGTTTAGGTGCTTATCAGTTATCATAAGACATTTCAATGTTGTGCGAGTTCCAGAATAAACAATACAATCAATTAGCTTTTCTTTTCCTGTAAGAAAAAAAAATGTTTAGGTGATAGATGAATGAGTACGGAAAGAAGACAAGCCCTTCAATGATGAAGTTAGAAAGAGAGAAACCAAGGTTTTCTTATATAATCTTAAAAAGAAATCTTATTGAGAGTTTTCGTTGAGCTGTCAGCCTTCATGATGGGTATTAAGGGGAAAGAGTTTACTGCAAATTTCATGATTGTATTGTTTACTGCAAATTTCTTTCTCGGTTTCAAAGTCCTCTCCCCAAATAGGTTCGAGTGGATCGGTTGCACCAGAAAAGTTGTTCTTGGTCAAGGATTCCATTAAGCTCATGAGTGAAGGTGTCATTAAGGTGAAAGAGTTGGGAAGATGATGAGTATTTGCAAATCCCGCATTGAAGACCATCGATGTAGGCAAGGAGTCTTTATTTATTGTGGATAGGGCAACTGTAACGTCTCTATCCCATCCCATCGGGTGGTGACTCAGAGTTTCAAGTTTGAAGAGAAAACCTCTAAAGGTAGTGGACAAGACCGAATGAGCACGTTGGGGAAGGTTGGTTCAGCAAACCAGAAAGATTCAAACTTAAACCATTTAGGCATGGTCTAGGATGTACGTGGGTTTGAAGGAGGATGGGGCAATGGCCGAAAGAAAGACGCATATGGTGCTTCAAGTGGGAGTCAGGGTAGGTATCAAGTCATGTTTAGTTTATCTAGACACAATCTAGTCTTACAAAAATGGGGGACGATTGCGTCGGTCGAACAATCCACACTTGAGCATAGTGTCAGAGCCAAGGAGAGCTGTGGTGGCGCTGCCCTCCAATTGCTCACTACTCCTAGTTATCTACTTTAAATATCTGATACAAAGCCAGGGTAGCTTCACATAAGTGGTCCTGTTTTGGGGAGAGAACTTTAAAGAATCGCAAAGCTACAGAAATCTAGTCCTGGTTTTCTTGAAAGACCTTGATAACTTTTTTTTTTTTTTTGGGAAAACCTGAAAAGGGAGAAGTGGCGATGTGGCATTCAGATACTGCTCTATTTTTCTTCTTTCTGGGGTTCTTTGAAGGGTTTGTCAGCTTTTGACGACTCAAGCACCTGATCCCATCCGTTTGTATATCTGTTCATGCTTCCACCCTTTTACTGCGATGAGTTGACTATTACAGAGTTTTATGCATATGGGCTGAAAGGGTGAAATGTTAAAAAGATTGTGTCACGACAGGTCAAATTATTGGGGTGGTATAATAGTACTGTAGTACCCAACTACCCATAACCAAAGTTCAACCGATCAACAAAATTAAAATCCTTTCGTTCTTTACACTAGTACCCATAGGCCATAACTAAGGTTCAAATCTCATGTGCATCAGCACTTCACTTTGTTTCTCTTTGAATTGAATAGTAATTTTTTTCGTGGCGCTGCTATAATCAGTGGCAAAGTCAGGATGATACGTTAAAGGGTACCGAAAAATTCCATCATAGATGAACTACTAATGAATAAAGCAAACAAAAAAATCCATATATTTCAACTAACACAAATTCTTATTTCAGACGGGCTGTTTTCCCGTCTGAAATAAGACCGACAAAATGTTGCCATTTTTTAAGAGAATGTAACCATTTAATCCACAAAATGTTATCACTAGAGGTGTCACTTTTTACCCTGAAAATGATTTGTGAAAAATAATGGTAACATGTTATCAGAAAATAACAACATTTTATTGTAAAATAACATGTTGCCCGTCTTATTTCAGACGAGAAACAACCGTCTGAAGCAAGACGCGCTGTTCAACTAAAGCTATAATGTTTTCATTGTTAAGCGAGGGCGACCACTGCTGCTAGCCCCTCGTCGGGCTCCGCCACTAGCTATAATTCCCAATCTTGCCTAGTACTTCCAATTGTTCTTGAATTCCTGTCTCTTTTGCCCTGCGATGGCTGTCTTGTATTTTCGAGTAAGGTTTACTTTATATTGAGAATTTGTGCATAATTGTCATTTAGTGATGAAAGGTGTTTTCTTCTGTGTGGATATGAATTTGACAACCCATGTGATGACCAAAGTTTCTAACGTCAATTGTTTCTGACTTTCCGGTTTGCTGCTGTTGTTCCCAATCTTCTCTAATACCCATGTTTATTCCTTAATTCCTTCTTTTCTTTTGCCCTGCAAGGCTGCGATGACCATCTTGTATTTTACGAGTGAGCTTAAAATTTGTGCATATAGTTTGACAGAATCATCATTTATTGATGGAAGCTGTATCTTTTTCTCTCAGACACGAATTTGATTACCTATGTGATAGGTGAAGTTTTCTAACATCAAATTTGCAATACAGACTGAGGGACCTTCAACAGAAGTGCACGAAAGAGATGGATTCGTACTCCAACTGCATGTATTACCATACCAATGAATTTGATCTGTGTCGCAAGGAGCAGCAAGCATTTGAGAAAGCATGTCCTCTGCAGTGAAAAAGAAGTAAGCAACGAAACTGCTTATATTTCTGAATAAGTGATGCTGTTTGCATTATGTGACCTTTTTGGTACCAGACAATGTATCTCATTTTCAAACTTGCGAATTTGTTGCTTCCATGTACTTGTTTATTTCAACTAAGGTTTCAAAACGTTGTCTTGGAGAGATGCCCAAATTCCTGAAATCCCGGTGTCGTCAAAATGTGTTGTTTAAATTGATTACTGAAGAAATTATTGCTTGAAGTCATATCCTATCATTTTCAATATGGAGTATGGAGTATGGAGTATGGACTAATTGGCACAATATTAATCCATTGTACTCTTTGCGTAGTGTTGTATGCGTTCCAACTTCCATCTATGGTTGCATATATTGCTATATTTTTGCATTTTCTCACCTACTTTGTGACTGAAACTTTTTTAACCAGGATTATAATGAATTTGATCTTTTATTGTCGGACCTCGTAATCTTAGACATGAAATTGTAGTTCACTCTTCTCTGATCCACTATGGTCTTATTAATTTTTTTTTTCACGGAGAACCAAAAAGGTCTTAGCCTCGTGGTTAAGGCTGAGGACTGAGGTATCGTGACAATAGGTCAAGTTTGAACCCCCCATCCCCCTAGATTGTACTAGCCTTGCAGGTGCGCCTCATTTGATACCAAAGAAAAATACATTTCTACATATGATACCCCACAAGAACTTATAACTCGTATCCGCTTGGAGTATTAAAAAACGATTACTTGCCATTTGCTGTGTTTTTTTTTTTTTTTTTTTTTTTGCACTTTAGTGAAGATTATTAATATTTTGATATTTTTGATATTATTATTTTGAATTGTTGAATAAATAAGATAGTGGAAGATATTTGGCAAGAATGGAGTTGTACCAAAAAGTTGCTCAAAATGGAAGGAAAAAGAAAGTATAAAGGACATATGGGATTCAAACAAGAATAGGTAATAGCCAAATACACTAAACCATGTGGATTAGTGGAAGTATGAACCATTACTACACTCGGAAACTCAAGTCAGTGCTCATACTATAAAAGGAAGACTATGATATGGTGTTAGTGCGTGACAACACCTGGCAAAAGTGACCCAATCCGAATACTGATACCCGACTCGGACAGACAAGTACAAGTACGAATTAATCTGAACTCAAATTGATGTGGAAGACTTGAATTGACTTGCTCGAACTTGGATAAGTCCAAAGCGATTTTTTTTTTTTTTTTTTTTTTTTTTTTTTTTTTTTTTTTTTGCAACGGTGAAGAAAGTGTTTTACATTGTGGTGGTACGGCTCACATATCCAAACCGAACATAACACCATCAATCCGTATAAAATTTTTCACAATGACTACTCGAATGCTTGGATTAGGATGAAAACGGCAATATCTATCTTAAGATGAAAATGGGTTAAATATGCTCTCAACTTGTAAATATAAGTCAAATTTTTGTTAGTTCCTACTTCCTTGACATCATTTTTTTTTTTACCGTATCTTATTTATCATACTTGACTCATTTTAAGCCATGTGCCTAGCTCGAAACGAAGTTGTTTGTATTGCGCCTGACATGCGGACAAACTCACAATTTAAGAACAATAGAGTACGTGACATAGAGGGATACTACAACATGCAATTTCTCAGACAAACCGATATCAGCAATTCATTGTCGATATCGTTTTAAGAGATAAAGATGCAGAATGAGAGGTGCATTTTCAACCATAAGGACGTCTTACTTTGTTTCTTGTATAAATATTTTATGTTTGTTATTGACTATTGTCAAGGTTCGTGCCATGGATATACTCTCGGATATTCAAATTTTATTTTTATTTTTATTTTTGGTAAAAGAGATATACATGAGGAAGGGATTCAATCATGTGATTTATTGTTTGCAAAACATTTGTCTCAACCATATATAGGGTGTGTTTCATCGTTTTTAGTATATTACTCCGTATATCGAGTCATTAGATACAAGTCACAATGAGTTAACTCAAATTGTAAAGATAGCATTTATCCAATCGGGTCTATCTAGAGATGGCAATTCGGGTCGGGCTAAGGCGGGTGGCACGGGCACGGCACGAGTCCGACACGGGCACGACACGGACGGGTTGGAGGCGGGCCGCGGCTGCGTTTTTTGGGAATTCCCGTGCCCTGGCACGACACGGCCCAAGCACGGAGGGTCCGGCACGAACCAGGCACGACCTGCGATTTGGCCCGTTTCTTAATTATTTAATTAAATTTCTTTTTTCAATATCGTTTTTTAATTATTTAATTAAATTTAATACATTAAAAATACAAGTAATCAACTAATCAAGACATTAAGTACATTAATATTTAATAAAATATATATTTAAATCATTAATATTCATTATTTATATAAATCAAAAAGTATTTAGACATGGGTCAGGCACGGCCCAAGCACGAAACTGGGCGTGCCAGGAGCGGGCCGCGGCGAGGGTTTGGGTGAGTGGGCCAGGCACGGCACGGCACGGCCAGCCCAATATCCGTGACTGGGCCGGGCCATTTTTGGGGGAATGCACGACGCGTGCCGGCCCAGCACAGCCCAATTTCAACTCTAGGTCTATGCTATCCAATGAGAATTACTACCTATCTTTTCTTTCCAATCTTCTCTTCTACCTTATCTTATCACAACCGCTTAAAATATCATATATTTTGTCTGATCCACTTGTCTTCCAACACCATCATTGAAGTATAGATTAGTTTAATCGGTTGTAACTTGTAAGAGGGTAGAAGCGGGAAGATTGATAGGAGAAGGTGGATATTAAATCTCTTTATTACGGTTCTAGGAAAGTACAAAACTCAATCAAATAAAACACAGTTGCTCTTTCATGGATAAAGATTGGTCTTTTATGAACTTTTTGCCATTAATTTCCTATATTACCTCCCAAAAAACAGAATAAACAATCTCTCTAATCCTCTTCCTCAAAAAATTAATCAAATGAGAATTACTCAATAGAGGCTAGTTCATATCAATCAAATTTCATCCCCTGAAATAAAATATAGATACAAGTATAAAAGAGGTAAAAGCACCTATCGTTATCCCCTGTGATTGTGAAGTCTCTATGCAGTCACCAAAAAAATATCCTTAGAAGCATACAAATGATACAATAATATACAATAATTAAGCTCAAATTATATAATTTATAGTATTTGACACCTTATCATTTCATTTCATTACCTACTTTTCCTACTAATCTTTTATGCCAAAACATCCAACCTGTGTTTTAGACGTGACTTGCATACTTTCAAGCAACGAATCATTACTAATTCACTTCTCCTAATCATTTTTATTCTCCTAACTTAATGTCTTCTTAATACTTTACTCTTATACTACCTCTCAAAATTCTGGGTTTTTAATGCTATTTCACATACTTGCCAAATACCAATTATAGTTAGTTGCCTGCATGATTGCATGATGTTAGTTGTTTTATCCAGTTTTAAGTTCTGGGTTTTGTAATTTCTTCAAGAATTTAGTAAATTGGGGTGAAGTTATGATTTGGGTACCTTAAAAGATTGGGTTTTTTTATCCATAATTTGTAATTTTGGGTTTTGGAATTTCTTCAAGAATTTAGTAAGTTGAGGTGAAGTTATGATTTGGGTACCTTAACCATAATTTGAAGTTTTGGGTTTTGAAATTTGTTCAAAAGTTTAGTAATTTGAGGAAAATTTATGATTTGGGTAGCTTAAAAGTTTGGTTTTTTTATCCATAATTTGGAATTTGTTCAAGAATTTAGTAACTTGAGGAAAAATTATGATTTGGGTAGCTTAAAAGATTGGATTTTATACTGCAGCGGTGGACACCCCGGTTTACACCAAAAGCAAATAAAAGATTGAATTTTAATCCAATTTTCACCCAAATTTGGTTTTGTGGGGTGGGAGAGGTTAGAAAGGTTAAAACTTTACAAGACCCTTGAGTTGAAATGGAAGATACAATAAACAAGGGATTAAAGAAAGGGATAGAGTATAAAATTGGTAGGAAATGGAGGTCATGGTCAAGAAGAGTGGTGCACCAAGATAATAATTGTATGATGAGAATTGATGGGATGGAACAAAGTTGTTGGGCAAATATGCCACCTGAACTTCTTAGGGAAGTTTTGATTAAATTGGAGAGTTCTGAAAGTGAGTGGCCTATGAGAAGTAATGTGATTAATTGTGCTGGTGTTTGTAAGAGTTGGAGAGATATTATGAAGGAGATTGTCAAGAGTCCTGAGTTGAGTGGCAAGATTACATTTCCTATTTCTGTTAAGCAGGTATTATAATGAACTAATTCGATATATTGCATTTGAATTGAGTAAAGTCGGTTTTGTGTCGGCTAGTTTAGTTGGTAAAGTCGTTCAGGGTAGTGTATATGACTTTATGAGTATATGACATTTGTTCTGTTGATGTGAATAAGGATGGGCTGTGAATTGTGATTGTGCAGTTGTGATATTTGTATACGGTTGTGTGTCGGCTAGTTTAGTTGGTAAAGTCATTCAGGGGTAGTGCATATGACATGGGTTCGAAATTTGGTGAGGTGAAAATTCGAGAGAGGAAAAGGAGGGGTAGTATTGGTGATAGTTGGTTCGGAATCTATCAGAATTAGTGCATTAAAACTGGCAACTAAATATATTGCATTTGAATAGAGTTAATGTGAACAAGAATGAGTTGTGAACTTGTGATTGTTCCATGGGTAATGTATATGACATGGGTTTGAAATTTGGTGATGTGAAAATTTGGGAGAGAAAAATGAGGGGTGGTATTAATGACCGTTGGTTCGGAACCTGTCAGAATTAATGCACTGAAACTGTCATATGATTCCCTTTTTACGACCAAAGTTATGCATTCTTTGTCGAGGCCAGTTGTAGATAATTAAGCTTTATAGTCGTGTGTTAATTTTGAGTTTCTAGTCTTTGATAAGACATAAGCGGCTTGCTTCGTAGGACAGTTCTGGTGACATATTGGTGGACTGTATTTTCCGATGTGCAGCATTACATTTCCTGTCATTACCTTCCCAGTCTTAGGTGTCAACTCCTAAAATTCAATGATAAAGTATATTGGAATTGAACTGATAATTGTGGTTATGATTGTACTTGCTGTATCCATTTTCTCTTATGATTAAGATAGCCACAAAGGATAAGGTGCATTATTGTGTTGATTTTTTTGTTTCTATATGTGGACTTGTGGTCAAGACATAAATGACTCATTTTGTTGGAAGGGCATAGTAAATTAAGACAGCATTATTGTTTTCAATGTGTTATACATTGATTATGAATGACCTTGGAAATAAAGTATCTCCACCAAGTCCAAGTGTGTGACTTTCTTCATTGATTTTCTTTATCTCGCGTTTCAACCTCCAGAGGTAGTCTTAGACTCTTGGGTGGTACAGAGAACCAAAGAATAGAAAGACCTGTATCGTTTAGTAGTTCCTCCACATAAGCCAGCCCTTGTAAATTAGTTCACAAGCTTTTTTCCGTTCTTCCGTTTAATGACTTACCAAAAGAGCCGAAATCTGGAAACGTTTAGCGAAGACATCTGATGGAGAAGGTCGATCCATCTGTTTTTATTACGAGTACTATTTTTGGTAATTTTGATCTATCAATCCCGCTCCCCTGTCTTTAGAAGTTTAAGAAGTTTTTTCTCCTTTAGGTAATAAAGTGGTGCTTTTAGCACTTGTTGGCTTCCTGTCATAGCTACATCAGAAACCAAAAGTAGCGGTGGCTGCAAAGAGATTGTGGAAAAGGTTCTTGTATAACGATTGAAAATTTGCAGTGCTAATTAATTTTGGATGTTGGCTAATATGGGGCTTGTAGGCTGTAGCTATGATCTACTACTGAACGTCTGAACCTATGGAACTTCTACCCATTATCAGAGGAATATGTGTTGGATTTTTTTGAGGTCTGTCGAACTTGTCGAACCTGTACAGTTGTACCCATTATCAGAGAAATACCCCTTAGATCAGTAGTTTATTATTATTTATTAGGGGATTTATTGTATGTTTTTCCTAATTCTAAGGAATTATTTGGCTTTAGTATGATGAATAAAGTAAAATGGTTCACTAACCTCTACATGCTTCTTAAATTGTGAGATTTTTGTCGGCTCTTTGTGTTTTTCTTAAGGATATTGCTACGTACATCCAACCCCTCAGGCCCTTGTACCCCACTAGTAAAATGGTTTTGTTTAATGTTGGAATCGTTTGTCCTGCCATCTTCCTTCTTGGGATTATTAGGGGTGTGATTGATGAAAGCTATTGGATAGAGGTGCAAGGACACGTCCGTCAGATAGTTTCTTATACTGCTCAACACCCTCTGCGTCTCTGGTGACTTTCAGATTCAAACCCCATCGCCGTATACTTCTAAAGTCGCTATCTTTCATGTTACTATACTGTTACAATTACAAATTCACAACAAGCTGATCTTTTGGTTGCTCATATACCATTAAATTCAACATTTGCAGCCTGGTCCAAGAGAGAATGTTATAAAGTGTTTCATAAAGAGAAACAGAACCATGCAGACATACCATCTTTATCTCAGTTTGACTGACGGTGAGTTATGTTTTATGTTACAGTAAATAACTTAAAAGCAGTCCATATTTGTTACTATAACTAAGTTATACAATCTCCCTTATTTTGCTTCTATTGCAGCACTGGCTGATAATGGTAAGCTTCTTCTTGCTGCTCGTAAGTGTAGACAGACGACCTGTAATGACTATATTATTTCCTTACAAGCTAATGAAATGTCAAAGGGATGCAGTGCCTATGTTGGAAAACTAAGGTTTGTCATATTAGATATAAACTTGAGCAATGTTTAAAAAATATTATTTTCTCTTTCTAAACTGAAAGTGGTGTTTTTCTTTATTAAGATCAAACTTCCTGGGAACCAAGTTTACTGTATTTGATTCGCAACTGCCTCAAAGTGGGGTCAAGATGATGAAGAGCTGTTCTGCAAAGATCAGCGGTCCAAACCCGGTTTTACCTAGGGTTTCAGCTGGGAATTATGCCGTGGCACACATTTCCTATGAGATGAATGTTTTAGGTTCCAGGTAATTATTTGTAAAGGTCGTGTCATTTATAGATGTGTTAAGTTTATGAATATCTTTATCCCTTTTTTGGAAGGATGGATTCGGAAAGAAAGGGAGGGTGACAATCTATGTTACTCCGACACTTCACTTAACTTAACTGCCGTGTCGCGTGTCAGACACGTGTCGGTGTCCGACACGACACGACACTTCGACACTTCAATTTAGACCACAAAACAGGGAAATTCACCCCAAATAGCCGTGTCCGACACGCCGACACGTGTCGGACACCGACACGTGTCGGCGTGTCTGAGTAACACAAGTGACAATTAGTTGAGTTGAAGAGAATGGAGTAATAGTAGTTCTTTAGATCACTGCAAACTAATTTCGGAGTTATAATGCACCAGGGGTCCAAGGAAGATGTTATGTGTGATGGACACAATTCCTGATTCTGCTATACGACTTGGAGGGGTAGCTCCTACGCCGACGGAGCTTCCCATCAGTAGAAGTGAGCTGTTCCATATGCTTCCGTTGTTCCGTTCAAAATCAAATCACGTGGAGGATAATCTGTCCACAACTCTCACCAGTCCTACTCCGGGGTCCCTGATACTGAAAAACAAGGCTCCAAGGTGGCATGAGCAGCTTCAATGCTGGTGCTTGAATTTTCACGGGCGTGTTACTGTTGCTTCAGTAAAGAACTTTCAGTTAGTCGCCTCTCCAGAAGATGGACCGTCTGGCCCTGAACATGAAAAGGTGGTCCTTCAGTTTGGAAAAGTTGGAAAAGATGTATTTACCATGGATTACTGCTACCCTATCTCCGCATATCAAGCCTTCGCAATTTGCCTCAGCAGCTTTGATACCAAGATTGCTTGTGAATGAAGAAAGAGGTAATTCCTTGGATTTTTACCCTATCTCTGCATATCACTTTTGCTGGAAGGAAGCTAATGTCGATAATTGTGTGACTGTTACGCTAAAACTTTGTTAAACGGACTATGTTACATGTTACTCCATCTATCCACCTCCCATAAACTCCATGCCTCCGTTGGCATAAGAATTAAGGCAATGGTGGCATGAGAGGGGCTAACAAGGGAAGCCGTGCTACTAGACAATGAGAAAAATGAATGCTGTAGTTAATATTTTCGATTTTTGTAAGTTACCCCTTTGCAGTACTAATCCCCCTCCTAGATTTTCAGTTTATGTTTTGGGCCCCCTAACTTCGAATCCTTCATCACCACTGAATTGAGGAACACGAATAAGATGTGGAGGGAATCAGGGAAATGGTAGTCGAGGGAAAATGTGGGCTATTGTGGGATCAGAAATCGTAGTGGCGACATATAACACACGGAAAAAGTAAGATCCATAGGAAGTTTGGGACTTTGGGTTATCCCTAAAACTTGAGTACAAAATTCACATTTAAATGTGGTTTTAGATCACCATTATGCTGTCGTCTCCTTCAAAAGGACAAGGAAGATAGACCCAATTACTTCAAGGCTTCAAGCTTGGATTAAAAACATGATATCTGTGTTTTACCATCTATGTTACTCCAGCAACAAGGACATCATATTCTTTGATTGTAATGAGCTGACAACCATAAACGACCATTTCTGCTGTTGCAACTGAAACACCGATTCAACCCCTACGGCCTACACCTTCCCAAAATGATGGAAAGAACATGTTGTTTGTCATTTTATGTTAGGTGTTGGACCAATAGTCCATGTGCTCATTTTGCTGTCAGTAGCCGTCGCCCTTGATTTGTCCTTCATTCCCTTGAATTTACTACATTTGGGTTTGGATTAACATGTTAGGAGAAGCAAAAATGTGAGAGATGAATGGGATACACACCCACATCCGCCTGTTTTTGTTCGTTATCTTTACGAAGGTGGAAACATTGAGAGATGACTTACAAGTTCAGAAAAGAACATGTAGTGAATCCAAATGAATGGAGGGAGTAGATGTCAATATACTCGCTCTACCTTTTTTTTTCAGCTAGTCTTGCTTGTGACGGGCTAATCCCGTCACAAGCTTGTGACCTCTCACAAAAAGGTAGAGGGGACAAGGTGGGGCACCCCCCATGTGCTTCCCACTCACCTCTCAATGGGCATTTTATGAGAGGAAACGGTATCCGTCACAAGCTTGTGACGGATATCGCCCGTCTTCAATGAGATTTTGTGTTTTTGTTCTCTAGTTGTCATGCCATCCGGTAAAACAAGTATGCCGAAGTAATTTACCACTTTAATGTATTTACTGCAGGGTAGTTATAGGCAGTCGAGAACCTAAATTATGCAGAAAGAGCAGATATCGCTCCATGATTCAAAAAGCGAAATCTTGGTTGGAAGAAGCTGCCAGTCACACCTCGAAACGGAAGTTATATGTGTACAGTGCATTTGTATTTCCTGCTCTTATGTATCAGTTGGTCTCTCTTATGTACATGTAATTTTCTTCATTATCTAATCAACAATTTGTATCGTGGGTATATAGAAACAAATTGTATTCGAGCTTTGTTTAATCAAAAAATAAGTTCATGAAAATACGAATGTCGTGAAATATTTTGGTCATTATAATACGAGGAATATTAATCGTGTTCTATAAGACTGTTATACGATATACGAATGCGTCATGGTAGTTTTATTATGAAGTATAACTCTGCAAGTTTCTTAGAATAAAGATAAGCGTTAGATTGGTTGTTGAATTGTCAATTTGTCATTACGTGTACTCGTCTTAAGGGAGACCGACTGAATTAAACCCGAGTGATCGGTCCAGTTTTTCAAAAAAAAAAAAAGAATTAAGTGAAGAATGGCCAATCACAGTCACGCCATCAACATCACTCAACTTCCACTAATCATCTTCCTTTTTGACCTTCTATACTCTCCTATCCATGGCTTCCTCTACTTCTGGTAAATAATTTCGCTAAATTTTTTGCAATTTTATTAAATTCTACATAATCTAACGATTTTTTATATATATTTATGAATTAGCATACAATTTTGTTGATCATGGGGTTATGTTTGATGAATATTTTGTATTAATTCAAACGTAAATAATTTTGTGAAGAATCGGAAACGATGTCGTCTAGCGTTGATGGACATAATGATCTCCTTATTGTTGGACCTGGTGTTCTTGGTCGCTTAGTTGCTCATCAATGGCGTCTGGTACTTTTCCATATCTCTAAATTACTAAAATTTGCGTAATTATTAATACTTGTGTAAGACGGTTTTACACAATTAGTTTTAGTCGTGTCTAACCCTCGACACGTTAGACTTATTATTCTGGTGTACTCCCTCCGTCCCCGGTCATTTGTTGTACTTTTCCATATTGGCGTGTCAGCAATTTGACCATTCACACTCAATTTGTTCCACTTGTCGTTTAGTAATTAGGTTTTTCCTCTTTTCTTGGTCGTTGTGCCAAAACCAAAGGACAACAATTGACCGGGACGGAGGGAGTATAATTTAAATGAAGGAATGTGATTTGTTTGAGATTTTTTGTTACTGGGTAGGAATATCCTGGATGTCAAATTTATGGGCAGACTGCAACTACTGATCATCACGACGAATTGATTGAGATTGGGATAATTCCGTCTGTTAAGGGAACGAGGTTGCCTCGTCAATTTTCTTATGTAATTTTCTGTGCTCCCCCGTCTAGGGGTGTGGATTATGCTGCTGATGTTAGGTAAGTCCATACCAAAATCTTCCTAGGTCCACCCGATATATTTCACGTCACTGTACACCCTAGCCAGTCGATTTTACCTAAGAATCTTCCTAATTAAAGGGCTTGACATGTGGTATTTGATACTTGGTCTACTCCATTTAGCTCTGTGGTTCTAACTTCTAAAGCTGCCTCTTCCTTCCCATAGTTCGACTATATGCTAGCTTTCGATGTCTGCATTTCCTAGGCGTATCTTCAAGTATGAACAATTGAGATGCAGAATCTTTTGTCTGTTAATGGTTTAGTAATTTTACAATAAACAGGGAAGCGTTTTCAAACTGGAATGGTGAAGGCAATTTTGTTTTCACGTCAAGCTCTGCACCGTATGACTGTACAGAAAATGGATACTGTGATGAGGTAGTACAACTTTTGTGTTGTTACCAAAGATACCAAGTTTTCTGCCTGTGAATTTTACAAAGATGTGGTGTATATACACATTGCAGATCTGGTTTGTGAAATTTTAGGGTTAATGAATCGTCTCTTTTCTTTCACGTGTCTGCAGGACACGCCTGTCGTACCAATAGGGAAGAGCCAAAGGACTGATGTTCTCCTAAAAGCGGAAAATGTGGTTTTGGAGCATGGTGGTTGTGTTCTCCGATTGTCAGGACTCTACATATCCTTAATGATGCTTGTTTTTTACTCTTGAAACTGTGCACTAGGAAAATACTACAACAACAACAACATCAGAGCCTTAATCCCAAAATGATTTGGGGTCGGCTAACATGAATCATGCTTTAGAACCGTCCCTGGGTGAACGCACACCTCAAAATGCGAATAGAAAAGGGAAAAATGAAAAACAAGAGGGAGAGCGAAAATGTAATACAAAGTCAAGGTGAACTTACAGGTGCACTAGGAAAATACAAACGGAAAATTGAGTGAACTATTTAGATCAGGCCTTCTGTTTCGGTTCCTCCTCCCTTACCTACCCCCTCATTTCCTCCTTGACCTTAAGGTCAGCGACATTTTATCCCAACCCGTCTTCACTTACCCTCGAGCTGTATGATCCTATTTTACCACGGTATAATGTTGGGTTCGGATCAGTAGGAGTATGTAGGACCATTAGTTGGAAAAAAATGGGGCTGAAATTGGGATTATTATGCGAGTGCCGAACAAGGTTGATATTAATTGTGAAATTTCATAGAGAACTTTAGTATGGATTGTATTTCATGATTGTATCCTTAACTCTTCATACAAAGCAGATAAAGGACCTCACACATATTGGCTGAATCAGGGAACTAGTGATCTGCGCCCCGATCACATCCTCAACCTCATACACTATGAAGTAAGTAAACATTATTTACTTTGCTTACTAGTACTTTGATATTGATATGTGCCCAACTGTCCGTCTGGTACGAGTACATGAATTGTCATAATTTGTTGGCCCTTAGTAATATAGCCAATTCATATGGACTGAGATTTTGTTTCTATTTCCGATGGAGCATTAATGCCAAAGACGCGGTATTCTTTGGTATCAAATAATGATTGATTATACACTGATCTTTCTTTTATGCTGCCAGGATGCAGCTTCTCTGGCCATCGTAATCATGAAAAAGAATCTGCGGGAGAGGATCTTCCTAGGTTGCGACAATCATCCTCTATCAAGGTGCTTTTCAGTATATCATCTCTGATGAGCTGTCCTTCCGCTCATATTAGCGTCATTTTGATTTGTTTTTTTTTCCGTGCAGGCAAGAAATTATGGACTTGGTTAATCAAAGTGGGAAATTTACCAAAAAGTTTGAAGCTTTCACAGGTAAAGGAGAAACTATCGTCCACAATGAAATATTTTGATACGGAGTATTCTTTGTTAGCCAATTAATGCTGTCGTAAATAATTGCACAGTACCTTGAATAAGATAACCCTTAACAGTGTTTTCCTTGACGGTGTTCAATTATTCAGGTGTTGATGGTGTGCTCGGGAAGAGATTAAATAACTCAAAAACTCGTGAAGAACTTGGATGGCAACCGAAATACCCTAGCTTTGCTCATTTTCTTGATGCACTGTAAAAGTGAAGGAGCTTGGTTGCTTAGCCTACTTTTGTGGCATGGTGGATACTGGATAGTCATAGAGATATCCGTGAATCCGTGATGTGGCTTTGAGATTGATGATTCTATACAGAAACTTCTGTAAATGTTGGAAATACAGAGCTTTTACTCTCTTCTTAATATTGTCTGTACAAGGAGGAAGATATAAAAAAAGAAGAATGCTAAGAGTAACAAGGATAATACTTCAGTTGTCTGTACAAGGAGGAAGAGGTTAACTCAAAATTGTCAACTAGTCGATCTTACTGTCTCGAAAATTCGTGCACAAAATTAGTGAGCAAACCAGTAAAACAAAGCAAGATGGCTTAGTCTTTAACTGTAAGATCATTGTACAAGGCAATAAGGCATAGTATAAAGTAATTACAATAATAGAGAACTTCTTGTCCTGCAATGTTGGATAGTTTATGGCTAAATCTCGCAACACAAATGTGAAATTGAAGCATTTACAAGAAAATACTACTTTTATTCAGCAATATAAGTTTTCATCAAGTGATGAATCTCATCAAATTCTATTGGATACTACACAAAGCTAGTTACAATCACTAGAACTAAATCGCACCAAAAAAATTCGCTGAACTTTCAATCAGTTGCATGCCTACTTCTGCTCAAAATTTCGCCGGAAATGCCAATCAGCTGTATTGAATATCATCATGTCAGATTATGAATGTCCTAGCTTCCAATTCATGCCGAAAGTCGTTCAGTATGTGCTAACAGTAACTATCTTTCTTTGACTTCATCGAAATAAGATGCAGGTATCTCTGGTGGAGATGACATCAGAGACACGCATTTGAACTGTTCCAAGTAAACAAAGAGTAGTATCAGAAAAACAAAGTCGAAAATCCAAGATGCAGGAAAACATATTACCATAGAAGCAGATTCGTTTTTATACCTTGTGCTGTTTGTATTTATTTCTGACAGCTACTAGGGATGCTCCTCTTCTGTCTAGTTGTAGATCTTGGATACGAAGAACACATTCTTTTAGATCTGACGGTTTGTATCCCGTGTAGCTTTGCAAGCTCGAACACTGAAACATGAGAAATATACAGCTTAACTTCGGTTTTGTGGAACACAAATCAGTCTTGCAGGTGAAACAAATCGACAAACCATTATGCAGACATGTGAAACTGTCTCAAACTTAACTCGTTATTAAAGAAATGAGAGTATAAGACAGCAAGACGTTTCGAGGCAAAGACTTACCCAAGGATGCTTCTTGGGTTGGACAGTTAACTTTGCTAGAAAGACGACAGAGGCTGCAACGGTCGAAGGCAAGAACTTCACACAGCCATAATCAAGCAAACTGAGCTCAGCCAAGTAGTAGCCCAAAAATTCCAATTGCAGATTCGGGATCTGAATAAATCACGTAAAACATCAGATAATTGGCTCTTAATTAACTGTAACAAAGATAAACTAAGACGGGATGTCAGGCAATATACCTTAGAGTTGCCTTGAGCAGCCCTAGTGAACTTCCTGCAAAGATCAAATACACAAACGCACCGTCATCAGTAACATTTCAAAAGCGAAACACGGATTACAGATCCACCAATAATAAAACCAGATCCTTGCAACTCACCTCAGAAATGTCTTGACAGTCGGATTCCCCATCTCATAGTTGAGACATCTTAGTACATCAGCCTCCATGTCTACCACCTCTTGTTTAGTATACGTGTTTTCAGTCATATCGCAGAACTTCTCCACAGGTTTCGGATCAATCTCTTCGTACTTCCTATAATACATTACACGAAATTAGAGACTTCAATAAACCAGCTAAAATGGATCAGAGGAGAAGAGTCTTGAAATCTGAGATCAGAGATCAGAGAACATACGATGCAATAAGCATTGCAGAAACACCAAGAAGCTGCAGTTTCTGTCGATTGATAGGCTTTGTCGACAAGTATCGATCAATGTGAGATATCGTCAAGTAAAGTGTATCTGAAACAACTTTGAATTCTTCAGCAAGCTCAACAAGCCAATCTACTAATATCCCTCTCATATTCGCACTCACATCCTTCTGAACCTTCTGCATATAATCCGCTACCGGCCTCCTCTTCTCCTCCTTCTGCAACAATTAATCACACTCCACTCAATTCAACACAAACCCTAATTCTCATTTTCAGCATTAAACCCCCAAAAAAATTCAAATTTAAAACCCTTAACATTTGGGGGAAATTAATATAATCAAATTAAATCAGTATTTCAGGATTACCCTTTTCAATTAACAAGATTCATAGCTAATTTATCCCTCCGTCTCACTCATTTATTGATGTTTGATTATAATACAACTCACAAAAAGTAAACAAATGATTGAGGCAGAAAAAGTATCAATTAAAAACCAATCAAAAACCCGGAAAATGTACATAATAGAAACAATCATAGCTGTAAAACAGGAATTCAGGATTACCCTTTTTCAATTTACAAGATTCATAGCTAATTAATTAAATTATTTGATTAAAATACGACTCACAAAAGGTAAACAAATGATTGAGACGGAATCAAAACCCGGGGAAAAAATAGGCAAGAGAAGCAATCAATACCTCCATATTGCGAAGATAATCGTAAATACTAGCAACATAAGGAGCACACATCTGAGGATCATCATCATCACCATCAACATCATCCAAAAACCCACCTTTCTTCTGCTCAATAACATCCTCTTCCGGCGTAGTCGTAGTCGTACTCGTATCGGGACGGGAAGTAATAGGCTTAGAACACTTCCTGAGCCTGCCACGTGGCCCACCACTCACACCCACCGGCACCGGCACCGCCACCGGCTTAACCCCCAAATTCGGGTTCCCAACCACATTAGTCGAAATCTCACCCAACACAACCCGTTTCTTGGAAACATGTTTCGCTGATTGTTGGTTTTGGTTCGGGTTTTCGTCAGTTGCTTTACGTTTCGCCGCCGCGGCTCGGGTTACGACCCTGATCATGTTCTCTTGGTTAGCCATGGAGGAAGCTAAGGTTGAATTGAAGTTGGAAATGTGGGAGTGTTTGGTTTGGTTTAGTTTAGAGAGAGAAAGTGAGGTGGTGAGGAAAGAGAGTGAAAGAAGGTAGGGATTTGTAGGAGGTGAAGTAGATTAAAGAAGGCGCCATTTTTGTTGTGTTTGAAAATATTGAAGAACACAACGTGTTTGATTTTTTGAGGTTTTTTGAGGGAGTTCGAAATTTAGAGAGGGGGGTTTGTTTTGGCGGTTCGGTTTAGTTTTTGGTTTCGAAAAATTTGGAAGCGGAAGCGGAAAGTGTGATGGTGAGATTTTGAGTTTTGGGGATGATCTTTTTCAGCTTTTGGGGAGTATATGGTTGAATTTTGGCGGTCCAAATTTGGTTGTCAAAATGTTCGGAAACTATTTGAATATGTTTAGTGGAGTGGAACACGTAAGCATATCTAAGCTTATGTTTTTTGGTTTTTCCACGGTTAAGTTCACTTTAGTTTGGGTTCATTTAGTTTTTATAGGCATGTTATTTTCGATTAAAACGAGCTTGACTAAATGAGGTTGAGCTGAACTAAATGGGGTTAGAGTAAAAGTTAGTTTGTGACCTGAACTAAACTAAATAGAGTTGAAGTGAAAGAAGCTGATATTAAGGCATAAAAAACAACGCCTAAGTTTAGTTTAATTAGTAGATAGTTTTAATCCTAAAAACAAGATTTAAATCTAAATAGAGTGAATTGGTCAAAAAAATGTACTCCCTCCTATTCATTTTAACTTTCCCCCTTTCCTTTTTCATCTATTCATATAACTCTCCCCCTTTCCTTATTTAGTAAAGTTTTATACTTATTTTAATCACCTTACCCCACAACAATACCCCACAATACTCATAATTTATCTTATTTTAATCACCTTACCCCACAACAATACTTATTTTAATCATCTTACCCCACAATAATATCTTCCCTCTCTCCAATTACCTTACACCACCACAATACTTTACAATAAAATAATCCTACCCTTAATTTGCGTGCCTTTTTGAAAGGGGAAGGTTAAAATGAATAGGAGGGAGTACTTTGTATTTATATTATACTCGATTATTTATAGGAAAAACTGGAAGAAAAAGGAACATACATCAGATGTACTACCTCTAATCTTTTTGTTTTGACCATATATGTATATTTTTTGAGCTTATTACCTCAAACTTTATTTATTTTTGAGCATATGTATATTCTTTTTGAGCTTATTAAAATTTATAAGTTAGATTTTAATTTTTTTACCTTTAAAACTCAAATTTTACTAAATTTATATGTAATGTTTTTGAGTTTATTATAATTTTCTAGAACTTAATGTTTAAATGAATAAACTCATAAACTTTCTAATAAAACTTAGAACTTTTAAAACAAACTCAAAAATTTTGTTATAATGCTCATAATCTAATGAATTGGTGGTAATACATCAGATGTATAATCCACCTACTGGAAAAACTGTTGTACATATAAGACTTAAGATTGAGAGCATTTTACACTTTTAAGTCTGAACTAAAAGGGTATTTAGAGAAATATAATGAATGCAAATAATATAGAATGATTTATTAATAAAATTAGTTGTGGTCAATATGAAAATGGCAGGTCCAAAATAAAAAATAAAAAATTCATTTGGAACATAATTAAATATAAAATTAAAGTGTTACGGAATACCAAAAAAACGCATGCATAGAGTTATGAAACAAGTTGTTTTTCGTATAATTTAGTGAGAGGATCGTCTTTTTGAATAATTCTGTTTTGGGCAAACAGGGTGTAAAAGTAAAACCCGCGCACTTACTCAGTTTCCAAACATTTATGGTATTAGAATCAATAAGAAATATAAAATGGCGGGAACTCAGGGATGTCGCTTTCAACTCAACTCAAATAGGCGCGGAAATTCGACATTAATTATAAAGGTTAATTTATAGAAACTAAAATGAATTAGCCAACTAGGCATTGCGTAATTTTGAAATTATGTTTATTAAATGCTAAGGCGAGTTTATATCAATATGAAAGTGTCCTAGTAGTAAATATATAGTAGTATGTAACGTCCCTCTTCGAGTCCAGTTCATCCAATCGCCAATTATCATTTGTTTAATTTAGCAACAATGTTCCTCGATATAACTAATAGAAATATATATAAAGCGTTTCATAATTGGCTCACCAATTTCATAGCATTTGGGCAGACTTGTATGAAAATATAGATATGTTCATACATATATTAACTAAGAAGCTAAGGTTGAGTAAGAAGTGAACGTTACTAGATTACTAGCGTGCGAATGCCACATACTCACAACGATTACTACCACAGACGACTAGATTGTTTTAACTTTGATGGTTTGCCTCTAAATGATGAAGGGATTGAATCGAATAGCTCGATTAAAGGAGCTGCCACTAAATTATTGTGGAAATTAAAAAATCTTTCGGTTTAACTGTATATCCTATTGAGAGCATGAAATTAATAGTACTTTGCCCTCAGTGTTTACCCTATGTATCATTTGATTTTGTGTGCTTCAATTGATAATTATCTTATTTAATATAAGAATTACTAGTTAGTAAGTTTGATATAATTATTGTGAATAATAGTTGTATTTTGAGAATTCGCTATCATATTACGTTTTATATGAAATGGAAGTTGAGTCAGTTCAAGATGAAATTATAGTAAGGGAAATTCGCACTTATACCCTTGAGTATAGGTTAATTCCACTCGTATCCCTACTTTTTGGAAAAGCTCATTTGCGGCTTTCAACTCTCTAATTACACACTAAGCATGACCATAATGCTAAACAACATCAATTAAGATGTTAAGTGCTATGTGGACCGCATGAAGAAGAATACCCTAACTAAAATATTGTTTTCTTCCCAACAAACATTATTCTTCCTTCCAAATTCATTTTATATAAACCCACTTCATCTTCAAAATTCACCAATTTGACAGTTTATGAGGAGATATACTCCCGTAATGAACAAGTTGGAAAAGGGAAGAGAGAACGTGAAGTTTTAAGGGTTTTTCAAATGTTAAAGTAAAGCTTTGCTTTAAGGATAAATTGAACTCGATGATATAAAAGTCACCAAACATTATATCCTCAAGAATCATTCGGCTAGCTTTGGCGGTTTTTGATAAGTGCATATCTTCATCCCCTAGATAACACTTCACGAGCATTTTCCAAATGTTTGCTTCAACATCACTTTTGCAGTTAAGCACGAGTGAATTCTCCATAACGTCAAATCAACATTTCGTCGCGAACCCCATATGGTACGAGGATTTCTCATTTAGGTCAGTTGACCAATCGACATATCGGCACGTCCCTTAATGTTTCAACGCATTCTTCTTTGGATCTCCTTAGTCCCTACCCTTATTATCCATTCCACTTTGGGGGAGGTAGTGTAATACCCCGTGTTTTATAGTGCTGCACTCAGCCGAGTACTCGACCAAGTGGGATGACCGAGTGGCTATTGGGACTTTTGATCAAACTCTGATTGTGATTCACTCGGCGGAGTGGCTGGTGCACTCGACCGAGTTCCACCGAGCACTCGATCAAGTGTCGCTGCTTAGTTATTTTCCGCGTTGGGCTTTGTTATTGGGTTTTGGTGTTTAAGCCCTCTTTTCAGATTTTTCACTCACTCTCACTCGTAAACCCTATCCCCCTTATCTCTCATAATCCCTAAAAATCCTCTCAAACCTTATCCACTCAAGATCTTGCCCATACCTTGAGGATTTGATTTTCCAATTCTTGTTCCTAGTCAATTGTTTACATTCGTAAGTATACTTTTACACCTTTTGCTTTATTCTTAATTAGTAAAACCTAGGTATTTAGTATGTTGCTTGTCTTATGAGATTTTAATTAGGATTTTGACTAATTAAATGGGTTAATTAATATTATTATTGTTGTAATATGTTGTTGTGATAGTTAGTCATAATTTGTGTAGGAGGAGACTTCATTGAGGAGCCCTTATAGCCTGCTTACTTGAGTTCTTGGAGATTAAGAAGAGGTAAGGTTTTCCTACTTAGCTTTGATAATATGAGTGTTTGCTCTTGCATTACTGTCATGAATTACATAATACATGTAGTAATTGCATGATAACATGAGTAAGTAAGTAACTAAGGTTTGTTTGCATACTAATGTTAAGTGTTAATCATATCTCATGGTTGGATAAATGGATTTCCCATGATGATCACCTTTTTACATTATAACATGAATTGGGAAGTTTGTCAATTAATTAGTTGGATTATTGGTAAACATGTGGATTATTGTCATAAGATGGTTCATTATTATGTGGAAAGTCTTAATTAGTATATTTTGCATACTTGGTTTATTGTGGATGTTGGAGGTGATGAATGGAGGATTTGAGTATCATGTTGGTTGTTGTTGAGGAGACATAAAGCGGTTGGGAATCCGTCTTACGCTTGAGTCGCCTCTTGGAGCTTTCCACTTCAAGAAGGACGTGCACGCTAATGATTCGAGTTTGGAAGGACTTGTGTGGTTGAGGCACGCTGTCTGGCAGAGATCCAGTTAGCGCCCGGGTTCGATACCACGGGTGTATCCCGAGTACTTTGTTATGGACTGCGGTCCGGCTTTGAGTGACGGTGTTGCGATGCCGTCACTGGGTTTGGTATAGAGGAGACATTGGTTTTGATAACTTGCATTGTTACATTATCATTTCATGTCATAAGCATTTAACATGTCACCCTCACATGATTCTAGTGGGCATTTGTACGATTGGAGCAAACCAAAGCGGTGAACCAAATGATGATTTCCGCTCATACGGGGAGCAGTGGCTTGACAGGTAGCATTTGCATATACTAGCTTGGAGGCTTGGGAGCGGTTTTCATATTAGCATGTCATCACTTTTGTTGTTTAGCTTTTTTTTTTTTTTTTTTTTGTCAGTACGAAAAAGACTACTCAACTACGCTATAGCTTTAGCCAGAGCGTGAGCAGTCCTATTAAGATGTCTGGGACAGTGACTAAGAGAAAAACAATGACATGAAATAGCTAAAGAAGAAATGAGTTAGATAAGAGGAGCAACATCTTGGCAAGGGTCACCAACACCGTTAACCTGGAGGGCGAGATTCATACAGTCCGTTGTAGCATCAATGTGTCTATATCCTTGAGAAACAACATCACTCACAGCCAAAAGAAGAGCCCTAGCTTCCGCTTGAAAAGGCGTTCTAGCCCAGAAGTTTCGTTGTCCAAAATGAAAATTAGCATCCTTACCATCTTGAAAAACCCAACTCGCAGACGACTTGAAATTAGACTTCCATGATGCGTCACATTTGATTTGGATATGGTCGTAGCAGATTTTATCACCAATTAAAGTATGCGGGAAATGAGAGCGAATGAGAAAGGCTTCATCCTGATCCTCCAAAAGCTTAACAATAGGCATAGCAATCCGGATCCTCTTATCTTCTTCAACACTGATATTATCATTGGCATCCTTATTCAACTGATTAAAAATTGAATAAAGGTCAAGGGTAAAATCAACGAAGGTTAAATTATTCCGAAATATCCATAGCCTCCAAAGGATATTAACGAAAAAAGAGACCTTAGGAATAGGGTTACTGCTTTTAAGGAAAAGAAGGAGCCAATTAATAATCCATCTTTGGATAGAGAGATAGTTACCAACACTACTTATGATACCCAAACAAGAGCCAAACCATATTCTGGAAGCAAAAGGATAGTCCCGAAAGATATGACTCAGAGATTCATGGAACCTCAGAGTGGCAAGCTTGACAGTGATGGTTCCAAGTGAGTCTACGTTTGAGAGCTTCTTCACCAGTGGGGAGAGAATTAGAAAATATCTTCCACAAAAAAACTTTCCACTTTCTAGGTATACAGAGAGACCAAAGACGTTTATGACAGAAAGAAACTGAGTCGGAATTCATCCGAAGACGGACCGTAGCAGATGCCTTCGACGCCCATAAGGATGCAAAAGCCAGCCTATAACCACTCTTAACCGAGTATTTACCATTGGGGGTGAGGCTCCAGAAAATGTGGTCTTCTTCATCCTCCCGTGGAATAGAGACAAAGAGTATAAAAGGAATTGCATCATGACGACACACTTGAAGAACCCGATCAAGGTCCCAGTCACCCTCTCTTGTTTGAAGCTGAGAAACATGAACCCGTGGTTTGATGGCTAAGCTATCTGTAGACAAAGAGTACAGATTGGCAAGCGACCGACCGTGAATCCATTTATCAGTCCAGACATCAAGAGAGGACGGAAAACCAACTTGCCATACAAGATTAGGAACAAGCAGTTGCACCCCCCATAGGATTCCACGTCCACCCCAAGAGAGATTACCTTTCAAAAAGCCACTATTCGACATTAGGTTAGATCTAGTAATACCCATTTTACTGCCTAAGACACGGCTAAGCAAACTCTCCTCATTATGCAGAATTCGCCAGCCAACCTTAGCAAGCAAACTTTGATTAAGGCAGCCAATATTTCTAATGCCTAATCCACCACATGATTTAGAGGCTTGGGTAAAGAGCTTACTACTCCAATGGAGCCCATTCTTCCTGCAAGTGCCACTCCACCAAAATTATGAGATCAGTGAGTCAATCATTGAAGTCACACTTACCGGCATTCGAAAAGCAGATAGTGAAAAAAGAGGCACTGAAGATAACACGGAGCAGATAAGAGTAAGACGTCCAGCTGGAGATAGAAAAATATTATTCCAACAATGAATTCTCTTCCTGACTTTGCCAGAGACTAAGGCGAAAATCTCCTTCTTAGTACGTCCAAAATCAGTAAAGATCCCAAGGTATAAACCCATTTGTCGATTGGCCACGACCTTAAGGATTTTAATACAATTTCTAGTAGTATGCATGGTGGAGTTCGGACTAAAAGTAATAGACGATTTAGCATCATAAATTTGATGGCCAGAAGCCCCACAATAGGATGAAAGATTATCTTTGAGAGCTTGACATGAGTTACTATCGGCATGTAGGAAGAAAATAGAATCGGCAGCAAATAGCAGATGTGAGATTGGAGGAGTAGATCTTGAAAGTTTAATGCCATGAATCAAGCGCTTATCTTGAGCGTAAAGAAGAAGCTGGGAGAGCACTTCCGTACAAAGAGCAAAAAGAAACGGGGATAACGGATCCCCTTGTCGTAGACCAACTTTTGGAAGGAAAGGATTTCCAGCAGAACCATAATAATTATTTCATAAGAGACCGTCTCGACACAAACCATAATAAGCTGAATGATGTGGAGCGAAAACCCCATAAAAAGAAGAGTAGCTCTGAGAAAATTCCATTTGATTCTATCATAAGCTTTGCTCATGTCAATTTTCAAAGCCATTAGACCATTCTTACCCATGGATTTACGTGTAATGTGATGGAAAAGTTCGTGAGAAAGGAGAATGTTATCACTAATACTCTGACCTGGAATAAAACCATTTTGATATTCTCCAACAAGGTGAGGCATATAAGTCTTCATCCTATTAGAGATGCATTTAGTGACAATTTTCATAATGACGTTACACAAGCTTATTGGTCGATAATCCCGTACCGTCTCTGGGCAATTTGTTTTTGGAATAAGGACAACGGATGTTCTATTAAGTTCTTTGGGAACATTTCCAGTGTTTAGGATGGAGAGAACGACATTAGTAACTTCATTTTTAATGTGGCACCAATACTTTTGAAAGAAGATAGCGGGCATACCATCAGGGCCAGATGATTTATTTGAACCCATTTGAAAGACAGCCGTCCTAACCTTCTTCCGGATAAATGGCTTACTCAAAGAATCCTTTTTATCACTATGCAACTTGTGCTTAATTAGGACAAATAAATGTCTATGCTTAGCAAGATACGTCTCAAAGGAATCATGGTCCAAGTTAGTTTCAAAAAGATCCATGAAGTAATTACCAAAAGTACTATTGATATCCTTCTCGTCAAAACACCAAGTCCCATCACCTTTGATGCCCAGGATAAGATTCTTATTATACCTTTCCTTGACCGAATTAAAGAAAAATTTAGTGCAAGCATCACCCTCTTGTAGCCAATGCACCTTAGCCCTTTGTTTCCAAAATAGAGAAGCAGCCTTATTAAATTCCAAATACTCAACATGGCAATTATCGTACGCTTCCTCATCATTACCATGGAAAGTGCCCTCAAGTTCAGATGCAAGTTTGTCATCAAAATCAGTCCACTTTTGATGCCATTCTATCCGTTTCTTCAAGGTCCAATTTTTTAACACACGCCGAACTCGTTTAAGTTTACAAAGTACCCTAAAAGTGGGAGAGCCTCTATCCGTCTTGCACCATTCACGACTAACAATAGAACATTCATCATAATCAAGACACCAGGCCTCAACCTTATAAGATTTCCTCTTTTTAATACCGAACAACTCAGTATCAAGAATAATGGGTGCATGATCCAAACATTGAATGGGAAGATGAGTAATACCAGTGCTAGGATAAAAGGAACACCAATCCAAAGAACCCAAGGCCTTATCAATTCTTTCATAAATGCAAGAGTTACCCTTTCGATTATTGCACCATGTGAATTTAGGTCCCTTAAAGACGATATCAGATAAAAGATTCCTAGTTTTCCATTCCGAGAAGTAAGAGGCACCGAAAATCTTGCCTGTATCACCTCCTAATTTATCCTCATGAAACTCTAACTGATTGAAATAACCAATAATAAAGAAAGGTGCCTCAAGTTTGGAAAGCCAATTTTGAAGGTCCATCCAGACTGCTTTCCCACTACAACGAAAACGCGGCATAGTGACAGGCATACCGACGGAAAAAACGAGCCGTCAGAAAACTCGGGATACTGACGGATATGTGACGGAATTTCCGTCGGTATGAATTCCTGACGGATTTCCAGTCAGTTGTAAATGGCGCGTTGACAAAGTCAATGGCGCTAAAAAACATGTGACGGAATATCCGTCAGTATTTCCAAAACACTGACGGAATTTCCGTCATTGGCATTCACACGCAACAGTTGATGACAGCTGTGAGTCATTTGGGATATCTGATGGATATTCCATCAGTAAAGCATAAAAACTGACGCAATTTCCGTCACATGTGTTAGTTTTTTGAAACCATGGTGTATTACAGCCTGTCACAATAATAGACCCATTGACGGATATTCCGTTCCGTTAGTAATTTGGAAAAACTGATGGAAATTTCGTCAGGTTGTCAAATAATGTGACGTGTCCAGCTTACGCATTATTGGTCTGATAAAGTTGGCCTATGGCGGAATTTCCGTCAGTTTTTTTTGTAAATACTGATGGAATTTTCGTCAGGAATCCTATTTAACTGACGGAATTTCCGTCAGTCGTTCCTTTTATCTCAAACACGGGATCATTCATTCATCACTTTACCAATTTTCGCCCAAATTAAAAATCGCCAAACCCTAACACCACCGCCTTAAAATCCGACACCACGTGTCCCGTACACTGACGGAATTTCCGTCAGTAATGTGAAAAAACTGACGGAATTTTCGTCACTGCCTTTTTCCTCATTTTTCCAGAATTAATAGGAAAATACCACGTGTCCCGTACACTGACGGAATTTCCGTCAGATCCCCCTTTTTTATGTGTTCCAGGTTGGCGCCAAAAATGGGCCACGTGTCAGTATGTGATGGAAATTCCGTCAGTATTTCCATTTCCTGACGGAATTTCCGTCACTAGCAATCTAGAAACAAGGACGGTTTTTCTGTCAGTATTTGTATTTACTGACGGAAATTCCGTCAGGATAGGTATTTTAGTGACGAAATATGCTGACCCTGGTTCCTGACAGAATTTCCGTTAGGAAATGAAAATACTGACTAAAAAGCCGTCAGTACGACCTGATTATTTCCGTCGGTATCCCGCGTTTTCGTAGTATTGTCCTTTTATACTTCTTAGGAGCACCATAGAAACAACAAGCATACCAAAACATAGCATCACATTCATTTACCTTAAGGATTACAAAGTTTGCACATTTAAGAATAATACAGTCTACATCCCAGCAGGGTTTCTATCCTACCCACAGACCACCCTTTGTTCCAAGTGCATCAACCCCTACAAACGTACTAAAACCATAACGACAAAACAAAGACGTTACATGATTACTAGTACATTTTGTTTCAGAAAGAAAAACAAAATCATACATATTATTATTAAACAACATCGCTCTTAATTTCGTAATTGCAGGAGCGAGCGGATCATTTAGACCCCTGCAATTCCATGCCATGCATCTCATTGAGGAGAAGAGGATTGATGTGGTTCAATCCCCGCAATACCATCAGAGTTTCCAGTAACATCAACCTTCTTATCACTGGAGCTGCTGGAAATAATAAGGTCATCGTCCGTAATCACCAGATGGAAGCCATGATTGACCTGCTCAGACGTCTCTCCAAAGCAATATGAAGTAGAGACCTTGTTTTTCTTACCTGAACTTGTGACAGACTGATAATCAGAATCATAGTTGTAAAGTTCAGCAAAGAAATCAAGTTGTACACGAGGATCAGAAAAGGATTTTCTTTTTGGACTGCGCTTTGTTGTGGAGCATTCTCCCTTCAAAGATTGAGCTAACATCTTCAAATCTTTTCCTTTACCAAAATGAATTAGAGAAAAAGATGCCATAGGTTCCTCAATAGCAGCTGAAGATACTACATTATTCTGAATAATATCATTAGAAATGCGAGGAGGCATTGCAGATGTATCCTCTACTGGTTGAGGAGATAATGAAGCAAAATTATCAAAAGCATCATGAAAAAGTGTGTCAGCAGAAGAACCAGAAGACAAAACAGTGACAGTTCCCAAGGAAGAATCTGAAGAGATAAAAGGCCATTCAGGAGTGGACTGTTCTTCATCAGACGAAATAACAATGCCATAATCATTTTGAATAGGACTTTCAAAACCAGTATTGATGCCCATACCCATCGGATCATGATAAAACACAGGTAAAACACTAGGAGCTTCAAGAAACTGGTTATAACCTCTAGCATCTGCATCCTGAAACACAATATTAGAAAAGCCTTCCACTCTAACCCTGATAGAATTGAGAATAAAAACATTCTCATCATATGTAAATTCCCTTTCACCATGACCAAGAAATTCCCCATAAGGATCACCAAGCACCCAATTAAAAGTATTCGGTTCAAAAGAGTTATGAGTAGTAGGATTCCCAGGAGTAGAATTCAGACCAGCAGAAGAAGGTGCCTCAGTGGTACCATTCATAAAAGGAAGAGCATCATCTGGTGGGTGAAAAGCCTCCAAATCCACAGCCGCCACATTAGTGTTGTTGAGAGTAGGAAGGGCAGGTCCTTCTTCCAAAATATTAATCTACATGGAGGGGTTAGTAGCCAAATAACCCTCATACAAATAGATCCCTCCATTCTGTAAACCCAAAGGATCAATGTGACCATTAGAGAACAGATTTCCAACGTCAGTACCATTTTGAACACCAGGGGAAACCATATAACCATGTAAATCGCCATTTTCCACAATACCTTGGGGATAGCCATTTTTCATTGCATCATGAATACCATTAGGCATGATGTGAGCATGATCAGCAACAGGAAGAAAAGTAGGAGGCACATTACCCTCCACATCAGTCATACCACCATTTACCATATCCGCACCAGGTCCATGAGTTGCCAAATCCGCAGTTGCATGTATCAAATCACCATTTTCCAATGGTTGAGTATGAAAATCATTGGCAAAAACATCTGCATGATCCATCTGATCACCATGCAGACCCTCCCCAACTTGATCATTGACATTATCCTCCATAAGCTTAATATTGATGTTATTATCAGGGATATCATTAGTGTCTTGCATAGGATCATTGCCATGAATATCATTAGGATCATTCATAGTCCCATTACCCATCTGCATGTAAGCGTGATAGGCTGCCATACTCTCATAAATAATTGGACTAGCAAAGGGCAAAGCTGTGACAACAAACTCCATGCCTGGGTGCATGCGACCACCATAAACCAATCCAAGATCAAAATCAATAACGTACTCTTCCAAGTAGTCAGCAGAAACATAGGCACCACGATGAACTCCCAAACGAACCTTTGAAGTAGCATACTTGGTGGTTGACGGCAGTGCACTTAGATTGAGGTTAAACATTGTATATTGATATCTGGTTTGAAAAACCACAAAGCTACAATCAGTTGCAAGCTCCAAAGACGAATTGATACTAAAGATAATATCATGAATCCTCTCCACACAATGTGAAACCTTATGACCTATTCTGCCACAACGGGTACAATACTTATACACCTCTTCATATTTGAATTGTATCCATAAAAGCTTGTTATTAGCGCATGAAAGAAAGAATCCCGGATTTAAAGGATCCCCAAGGCGAATGGTGACCCTCAACCGAAGATAATCATGATTTGGGATATTATGAAACTCCTCCACTATAGCATCATCCCCAAAAAGTCTTGCAATAATAAGCGCCATATTCATGTTGAGATATTCGAAAGGGAGACCACAAACCCTAACCCAAACCCTAGCAGTAGAAAAGGTTAATGTGGTGGGGACCAGACCAGGTTGCCACTTTTTGAGAACCAATAGTGCCCCATCAATGACTAAAATACTTCGTTCAAGAACATCGTATAAGTTATGCATGTCTTGAAAGTGAATAACATAAATATCTCCCATTCTTCTGACATGTTGTGGACATGGGCCACAGGCCGGTCTGTGGATTTGGGCCACCTACCGATCTGTAGTCACGGGTCACCTGCACGCCAAGCCAATTTGTGGACATGCAGTGGTCTTTTGAAAGCCACGCTCGGCGGCGTAAAAATGCTTTCGACCGGATCGCTTTAGATCGGTCGGTTTCGTCTCGGTAAAGGTCTCGAAACGATTAGAGATGTTCGGAGTCGCCACCAAGCATTTGTGAGATGCTTGGAACTCGTTCGAATCCACTTTATACCTAGGTCAATCAAGGCAAAAAGCGGTGTTTGACATAGGTACTAAAGATAAGGACTCGTCCCCCTTTTAGCATTTCATGCCTAAAATGACTCTCGTACGCCCTGGATAAAGCCATTCACTATCCAAAGGTTCTGAGTAAAGGGTGAGGGTACGTATTGGAAAGCCCTTTAATCTGACACCCAATCCCGCCCGCGTTAGCGGCCTCTACTAATCGATCGTGGTTGTTTAAGTGCAAAAGTTGATAAAACGGTTAAAATGCATGAATGCGCATCCAAAAGTCTTAACCTAACATGTGAATATTTTCTAAGTCGGTTGTTTATGTATGTACCAAGAAATTGGTGTCAAAGTTGAATTTAGATTGATTTGCATGTGAAAGCAAAAATTAAACATCCATTTACCAAATTCGGATGGTGATGTTTAACACGATCCATATGTTTGAAAAAAGGTGTCAAATGACAAAGTGTAAAAACGTAAACTTGTCGATCTGATCTGTCACGTATTCGGATTAACCGTAATCGGGATCGTCCTAGACAAGTACCAAAACGAGACAGAATAGTACCAGACAATCCCACAGGGGCGCGAGCTTATTGGCGAGGGTAGGGGCTCTGCCCTGGTTTTGGAAGTTGGAAACAGACGGCCGCTTGGGGCCTGGGGGCGCGAGCAATGAGCCGACCCAAGGGGGCGTCTCCTGGTTCTTGAAAAGGTTATTTAAAATCGTATTTATGATGAAAGATTTGCAAGTATGATTTGCATGACTCGGAATAATTACTATTATGTTAGTAATATTCGTTGTCGGATTAGCAAGTTTGAAAAGCATAGTTTACAAATAAAAATGTAAAATGTTTGATTTGAAATAAAAATGTTAAGTTCATTTCTTTGTAATTAGTCAAGTTTGTCATTGTACTCGGATTAAACCGACAATGTATAAAGAGCCAAGGATGATTATGAATTATGACTAATATGTTTACAAATGCAAACAAATGAGAAAAATGCTAAGTAAAATAAAAGGGGGTTAAAATACCCTTTAATTTGTAAGTAACCAATAATATCATCGAGTCACGGAATAAACCGTCATGGTATAAAGAACCAAGGATGATTTTTGTAATGGTCAAAAATATGTTTATCATAAAAATGAATTAAAATGGTAAATAAAAGAAAAGAATTTCCTTTAAAATGTAATTAACCAATTAATATCACCGAGTCACGGATTAAACCGTCATGGTATATGGAACCAAGGGTGATTATGATTTATGGTTAAAAAGTTTATCATAAAAACGATTTAAAACATAGAAAATGGTAAAAACCGATTGCAAATAAGAAAGAAATAAAGAGGAAAGACGAGAACAAACACGGATGAGTCTGGCCTGGACACCCACAGGAGGCGCGAGCCTCCCTGCATAGCAAGGAGCTCCTGTCTCAGGCCAAAACTCGGTTTTGGCTCGTCTAACCTATATTTGAATCGTGTTATGAATTGTTCATGCATGTAAACTCATGTAAACAGTAAAGACATGAAATAAATGAGTTGTTTACACCTTCAAACTTACGTGTATTGATGTTTTCAAAGTAGACGACTTTAGAGACGGTTTTCTCGTTGTAGACACCTCGTTTCTGCACCTCCCGCCAAACACCCAGTGATGATTGGGCCGCATGTTTAGCATATGTCGCGATTTTATGACGTTTCGTAAATCGATTAATAAAAGGTAACTCAAACATTTGTGTCTACCTCATGGTTGTCATCTAGGTGCCATTACGGTCGTTTTGGCAGTAATTAGAGTTCATTTGGAGACCGGGTCAAAAACCGTCTTCATTTCCTATAACCGTCAAAACCCGAGTTCAAGTTACAATGGAAAATTTGAGCATTCGCGTCCTCACCCTCGAGAATGGAATGGTGGAAAAGAACACACCACCTAGAGAAACCTCTAGTCTAGGTCGTCCAAAGCTTACCTCTTGCAATAACCGTCGTCCTAGAAAGCCGAAAATAGCTGTAAGGAAACCTGGGAGGCATCAAAGGGTGCTTATCGATTTAGGCATGTATTATGCCGATGCTTTGAAGAGACTCTCTGCCCAAGGCAAGCTACATCCAATAGGACCGACTCCGGATCCACCTTTAGAGAAACAGATGAACCTCTGGAAGGGCAACAAATACTTCTTATATCACCAAGGTAGAGGCCATGATATTGAAGAGTATTTTCTCTTGAAACACACCATCCAAGATATGATCGAAGAAGGCAAGCTTCCTAAGCCACCTTCTGTCGCGCAATCTAAGAAAATTGACCCTCTTGGGTCTAATATCATTAAACATGACGAAGAATCATCTCTAGACTGTTCTCATCTCCTCAATCCTCGTGACGATGAAGAAATCAATGTCCTCGAAGATGACGATATCCAAAGTGAAATGCTCATGCTTTCCATTGCCTTCAACAAAAAAAATTCCAAAATAGAGGGAGCTATTGATAACCTAAACTCTCGGCTTTCCAACATAGAAAACCAGTTCGCCGAAATGGGTAAGAAGCTTGATGCCCAACTTCTCAAAATGAAAAGTGTCCAGACAAACCCTCAACTTGACAGTCTTAAGGAGAAAACAAAAGCGAGCAATCTATTCCTAGTTCTTCTCATCCAAGGATCAAAATCAACAAAGGCAACCTCATGGACCCTTCGTCAAAGAAACCTAACAACTCTTCAAGGTCATTCACAAAGGCTTCCGAGAATAAGGATACACCTCCTAGGAAATTTACCAACATTTGTATTACATACATCGATGCCCTTCATAGACTCATAGAACGACGAATGTTGAAACCTATCGGTCCTACACCTGATCCAGAAAAGAAGTCTAGGTTCTGGGATGAGAATGCCTACTGCAAATACCATAGAGGAAAAGGGCATGATACAGAGAAATGTTACAAATTAAAACATGTCATTCAGGATATGATCGAAGACGGGAAATTGTCCCTCTCAAACTTTAGCCCACAAGGCAACTTAGGCGATCCTCATGGATATACCGCTTATCAAGAAACTTTCGTTGACTATTACCCTTTTAGTGTTCCCAATGACGAAGATGAGGTGCACAAATGGGTGAATGCTCAAAGTCAGATGCCGAAGTCAGTTGCTGGAAGAGTAAATATTCAAGCATGGGTCGATGATTACGAGTCTAGATCTAAGATCGAGTCGAAGTCCGGATCCGAGTCCGAGTCCGAGTCTTAGGCTTTCTTTCCCCAATTGTTCTAGTGTCTTTCATCGTTTCCATTCCTAGTGACAACCTGGGGGCTATCCCACGAGTCACATGTCTTCTCGAGTCTACGTTAAATACATTCATTATTCAGTTCAATAAAAATACAATTTTCACTCCATATATTCTATCATATCTCTTCTTTTATCCTTTTTCTGCGATAACAAGAATTAATTTGAGACCTTTTAAAACAACAACAACACATGACAGTCGATGTGAGTGCATTTAAATAATGTTCCGTTCTATGTTGTAGAGGACCTGAAACTCCGTGTTCATTTTCCTTACCTATTTCGTGTCTGGAAATAGAAACCTCATTATACGAGCCTATCTCAAGAGATTCTAGGACAAATCTAGACCGTCTCCCTTGTTACCAATCCATGATGGAAGGCAAGCCCATTCCCTACAATAAACAACCTGTTTACTAAAAAGACCAACTTGTTTCCCACCAAAGATGTTAGTCTGACTCAAATACATGGTAGCAAACAAATACAAGACGATACGAGCCATGATCAAAGACAAAGGCTCAATCAAGAGAAATGACCGAAATCAATATCCAAGGCCGCAGTTATGCCCGTAATCAAAGATAAAGGAGTCAAAAGAAAGAAGGCTCGATCAAGCAAGTCAATGTCAATATCCAAAGTCAAAGTTATCTTCAAAAACCCGAATCAAAAATCTGAGCAAGAATCCGAGATATATTTTAGACCAAGAATCTGAGTCTGAATCAAGTTACAGTATAGAATCAAGACATCGATAAATATGGTTAGCTAGCACCCTCACTTAGCCTTTCACACATCACACACCCTAAGTCCTTCTCGAGACCGTTACGGGGAGATAGTTAGGAATTTTGAGAATCCTCTAAAGCTTATCAAATATACCCATACTTTAGGGCTAAGACATGGAAACTTGATCCCGCATCAATTAACCCACCTTTATATGCTCAGGCTACATCAAGCCAAGACTCCATTTCCAAGCCATATTACAAGACATAACCCCATTAAGCCTTAACTCCACAAAATCAAGCTCCAGAGATTTTTTCATCAAAGCCTCTTATTACCGAGCTCCACATTCCAAATATCCAATCCAGTTTCACCTTGACCTAGACACGGAGTCTTCAAATACTTTGATACCTAGGACAGGACATACCCATACCATCCTTAGGGTCCACTTTTAGGTGTGCTCACATAACAAGGAAATTTTTACAAGCTTAATCATACCCCTTTGGTCTATGATTAGAGAGAGTTATCTCAAATAGATTCTTCGAGTCACCAAAGGAATATTACCCTTGTGACCCCTGCACTTTAAGGTCATAACAACATAGCTTAGGCACACACTTGAACTACGAGCATGGTTTGATTTCACCTTTTCACGTGGATACGTAGGCAGTCTTTTCTTACACAAGAAGGATACAACCACAACACCCAGACAAAATTAACCAAATCTTAGAACTACGATCTGGTTTGATTTCACTTCACGTGAATACGTAGGCAGTCCTCAAGGACACAACCATCCCCACTTCCAACTCTCAATCTCAATTATCAACCACCTCAACCATCCCAATTTTCAACCTTCCAACCTCAATTAACATCCCTTCCACAACCACCACCTCTATACTGGGGCTCCTTATTGTTGCCCAGCCTCTTTTTTTACCAAAGTCCAGAGTCATCTTCTCATCCTGGGGGCTTCTCTTCCGAGATCCCACCCTTCCTTTATTCCTCTCTTATTTAAGTCTAAGCTAGTGCTCGGTCCGGACACTGACAAAGATCTTAGATCAATTCTCCAATTTATCGTGCCTCAGAGGGGTCTCTTTTACAGCAAACAGTGGTGAAAGAAGTCTTAGTAGACAGCTGATCTATGCCTCATGCCTTGCCTTTATATGCCCCCATCTTTCTTGCAATTCTTCTACCTTTGGAACCGATACGCATTGTCACCCACACTTGGCTAGGGGTTGCGCATACTTAAACAAAGTCTGTCAAAGTCATCCCTGTGTCGCGTCAAATCTAAGTTAGTGTCGCGTCAGTCAAACCTAAGTCTACATTTCGCGTCACGTCCTAGTAGATCTGTGTCATGTCAAGTCCTATGTCTAAAGCCAATTGAATATGCATAACGCATTACAAACGATAAATTTCTTTGAACAAGTTTTAAACAAGTTTTAAAAAGAAACAACTTTTGCAAAACTTTTGTGTTTCCTCATTTGAGGTCCATGTAATAATCGCTTACGTGCATATATTAGATTGCATTCTTGTGTGGCTACTAACCATGCAGGTAAGTATCAGAAGCAGTACTTTATTAAGACCTCGCTTGTCACAACGAGCGAATATTCTTTGACAGGTGTTTCGACACACCTCTATTCATCGTTCCCCCGAGTGTACACGGACGGACATTCCCTCTCGAGACATGGAGATCGGTTCCGATTATGTTCCCCAAAGAGAGAGTACAGACGACCAATCGCCCCTCTCGAGACATGGAGATCAGTTCCCGATTATGTTCCCCCAACGAGAGTACACGGACAGACAATCACCCCTCTCAATACGTGGAGATCAACATCAACCCCAAGACTTATCGAAGTTTGTTTGAAGACGACCCAAGCAGCTTCTCCCAGCAGTTCCCGCTTACATCCTGCTACCCTTGACATTTTTGTTTCCTCATAGAGTTCGGTAAAGGTGTCGTTCTCCAGAAGTTTCTAAACCAGAGCCTCCTTCCTTAGGTTCGTAAACCCAAAGTTAGGATTCTTACCCCTAGATTCTTAGATCCCAAAATGGCTTCCTTTAGGTTCACAAGCCTTTAAGCTCCCACACGAACGTCCTTAGGTTCATAAACCCATAAATTCTTTTGGAGTTCTCATACCTCAGAAAGCTTAAGTGCACGTGTTTAAAACAAGAATTAGTAACCCAGTAAGTTCCTAAACTTAACCCTAGGATCCCAAATCCTCTTAGGTTCACAAGCCTTTAATTCCCATACCATCTGTCATTTTTTGTTCATATACCCAGGTTCACACACCTAGCTTCTTTTAAGTTCCCAAACTCCCTAAATTTCACATACTTATACCCTTTAGGATCATATTCCTTTAGGATCACCTTTTCTCTTTAGGATCACCTTTTCTTAGAGTTCATACACCCAAACCTTGGTTACCCCTTTTAAGTTGAACTTATATTTGGCCTCCTTCCCGTCGATGCTTTCCTTTAGGGTCCCACACCCTAGCACAATCCTTATATATCTTTTAGGTCTTACCCTTAGCTCCTACGCTTAACCTTAGCTCCTACGCTTAACCTTAGCTCCTATGCACTTCCAGAAGCATCACGAGAAAGAAGTCTCAGGTATGGTCTCTTCTTATGGCTGGCGAGCCTCCTTACATAGTCTAATGGACTTTAAACGACCTCCCCGATAGTCGACAGACTCTAAAATGTTCCCGACGACAGGTCATTGGCTCAGACCCCTTGAACCGCCTCGCGTCGCTATAGTCGTCAGGTTGTAATCTTCGATTCACCTGAGGGCTATACTTTGACTTTCGCCTTGTCCAAGCCTCAGTCAAAGTGGGGGCTCTGTAGACACCTCGTTTCTGCACCTCCCGCCAAACACCCAGTGATGATTGGGCCACATGTTTAGCATATGTCGCGATTTTATGACGTTTTGTAAATCGGTTAATAAAAGGTAACTCAAACACTTGTGTCTACCTCATGGTTGTCATCTAGGTGTCATTACGGTCGTTTTGGCAGTAATTAGAGTTCATTTGGAGACCGGGTCAAAAACCGTCTTCATTTCCTATAACCGTCAAAACCGAGTCAAAAGCAATGTGGTTGTCTACCTAAGGTTAGGATGTCATAAAATGTCATGAGTATTCTCATTTTGAGTCACATGTCATTTCATTAGGCTAAACTAAAAGTTTACATTACAAAATGTGCATTTCATTTAGCTAAAATGACAATCCGAACTTTAGGCCCGTTTTACGAGGTGATAACGACTTTTTTGGGTCAGGCCTATTTCACAGAAAGTTCTAGATCTCTTTCTTAGCTTTCCAACGCTACCAAATTCACCTTATTATGAGTCTTGTAGAGAAAATTATGCCTAAAATACGACAGGCTGTCAAACGCGCTTTCTTGCGCAGGAGGAACCCGATGAGGAAAGGACGCAGCAAGTGCTGCGCCTCTTCCAAGGGACGCAGCACCTGAGGCGCCTTTTCCTCAAGGTTTTCTTTTTGTCCAAGTTTCCGTGTTTTAACCTAAGTCGGTTATTTCCGGATCTTTCCTTCCGTATCCTAGTCTTACCATAATTCCGTCGTGTGATTAGTATAAATAGAGACCTTCGGTCTCACATATTTCTCACGCGAGTGTCCGCCCTTCTCTTCTCCCTTTGCATTCTAAGACCACGCTCTTGCTTATTGGCGCCTACGTGCTTGAACTTTCGACCACGTAAGCTCGGATCTTTCTGAGTACCAGTCTTGTTTTGCATGACCGACCAATTTGACCAACTCCACTGCACCATAATCAATTAATTAAATCAATTTGCTTTTAAATCTTTTTTCAAGGGCACTTTCATATTTGCATTATAGATCGAGTCGAGTTACCACTAAAAACCGATTTAGTTAAATCTCGCGACGCTAACATGTAAGTCTGAGGGTGTAAAATCCCAATTTTATTTAATGTATTTATTTTCTGTATTATAATTAATGTAAGAATTTATGTCATAAGCATGCTCGAAACCGTCTTTTAAAACCCTTTTTAACGGAAGTAACACATATCTGACGTGGGGAAGAATCGCATCAACTGATGCGCCTTCTGGAAAGGGCGCAGCATCCGTTGCGCCTCTTCCAGGGGCTACTTTCAGTTGATGCACTTCTTCTTCTTCCTCGGGTTTTTGTTCCTTTCGTCTTTTATTTTTCTTTCTTCGTTATTTCCCTTATTTCACCTAATAATTTTCAAATTAGTTTTTATGAATCCATTTCAATAATTTTCGACTTAAATCCCTTATAATTAATATTTGCGGGTTTTCGTCACAAATTCAAACTCGTATTTTAGAGACTCGATTCTTTCATATCAAGTCCCTTTATTTCGTCTTTGATACATATTTTAAATCTGCTTTCTTCATCAATTCGTAATCTTTTGTTTCCACCATTAACTTCAAGTTTGTAAATAAATCAATTCCAACATCGTAAATAATATCTAACTTATAATAATTCGTTTTAAATTGTTTTCGTTCACTTCATGACGATCCCAGATGCGTGTAAATCAATTAATCACTTCTACTCGAGTTACCAATCAATAAATCAATGTAAATTAACCAACGTACATTAACAAACCGCGAGTCTGACTTTCACAGTCCGAACCCAACTCAAGAATAGACGCAGGAAGTGTTGCGCCTCTTCTAGAGGACGCAGCAGATGCTGCGCCTGTTCTGAGGTGGTTTCTGCCTTTGAACTCTTCTCGTTTTGACGTAGGGTTTCTAATTAGGATTTTAATTAACCATTTTCCTAATTTTCCATAATTTCCATATTTCCATATTTTCCATATTTTCCAAATTTCCTTATTTTCCATATTTCCATATTTTCCGTATTTTCCTTATTTTTCAAATTTCCTTATTTTGCAAATTTCCATATTTTCCATATTTTTCTTATTTTCCAAATTTTCCTTTTCTTCGTATTTTCCTTATTTTTCAAATTTTGTATTTCTTCATATTTCCTTATTTTTCAGTTTTCCTAATTTAAATCAATTTCCAATTTCCTTATTTTTCCAATTTTCTAATTTTCATTTATTCTTTTATTTTATTTCTAAAACTCTTTTGGGCATGTTTATGACGTAAATTCAAGTTTATCAATTGTAATTTATTTCTTTATTTCGTATTCGTATTTATTATGTATGATTTATTTATTTGGCATTCACATGTAATTAATCTAACATTCACTTTGACCCCAATTTGTGTGCTAATTACTTGTTCACTGACTTAGTTAATTCTCACATGCTAGGATCAATTTATTGGATGTTGCATTGCATGCATATAAATCGACAACATATCGAGTATAGACAATTTCCCTAATCATTAGTAGAGGCCACTATCGAGGCGGGCGGGATTAGGTGTTCGATCAAAAGAGCTTCCTAATACGTACCCTCACCCCTTACTCCAGATCTCTGTGAACACCCGTGTTCATTGGCATCCACGAGAGTCATTCTAGACATAGAATGCTAAGGGTAACGAGTTATTGGTGTTCATGTCACTACTTTGTGTCTTGACATGGCATGAGGTATTCGAACGGTTTCCAATTTTCCACAATAAATTGGTGGCGACTCCACAAATGCAAACGCTTGTTTCCCAAGCGCCCCCGTAGGCCCATTTCCACAGTTTGGCGACTCCGCTGGGGATAATACACTTACGTTTAGCCAAAAGGGTGAAACTTGAACAAGGTTAGGGAATAGTTTGTACAAGACAATTGTCTGTTTTCATAACTCGGTCTTCCTAGATCGTTTCATTCGGCCTTCCTAGGCCCAACCCAACCCATTCGACCAATCGTCCCGTCTAAATGGTCCTAATTCTTATTTGGGCCTAAGGATGGATAGCGATTGACGTCATCCATACTATGGTACTTACTCTTGTTTGTATCAAGGACTTTCACTACTTGAGGAAATGGACTAGGAATCGGCCTTACTCTTGTTTGGTACGAGCCTCTCCACAGACCCCGGGTTTGATTGTTCGGTATGGCAACGCACCCTTTAAACCAAAACCCTTTTAAATGCACCCAGCATCCTGTTATAATGCATGTATACATGTTTGTATCATATGTGATCACCATTTTGTAAACAAAACCATTTTGTAAAATAAAATCCTTTTCAAAATATAAATATTTTCAAAATAGCGCAAAATAAGCCTAAACTCTGTCCATATGTCGAGTCAAACTTCCGGCCTAAAACCCATTTCAAAACCAAATACAAAAACAAAAAAAAGAAAAAAAGTCCAAGAAAAAACAAAAAACAAAAAAAAAAAGTCCAAAAAAGAAAAAAAACCAAAATATTTTTCAAACCGTGTAAATGTAAATATGTAAACTCAATTGGGCTAAGTTAGAGTCAAAATTCAAACCGACTATGTCCTAGTCGAAACTCCTTCGAGTTATGAACCCGTCTTCATTTACGTTTTGGGTCTTTTCAAAAATTCAAGTCAAGTCCTAAGGCGTCACGCCGTTATTTTGGACTCCCTACCCAAACTCAATTAGGATCTAAACATTTCCACACCTCGACTCACGCACTCGAGGCTAACACATCAAGTCATTCCAAAATCCGTTTCTTGAATTCTCCTAATGACATGTTCGGGACACACATACCCGAACCTCGAGTCAAGTCTGTCTTAAACAACACAAATTAGAATTAACACGTGTCATCAATCCCGTCAATAAGGTCAATCATATGAGGTCACTCCGTCAAAGTTAACACTCGAGTCTAAAATTAAAAGTCAAGCACCGTGAATTCAAACACGAGAAGTCGCTCACGACGTTTCACGAATTCACAAGTCAAGTCTAGATTTGTCATCTTGTCCCTTTCTTTGTTTGTTGCCTTAGTATGCGTGATCCCATGTCGAATCGAGTTGTAATGCGCGTCATTTCTGTCGAGTAGAAATCCAGCAAGTTCCGTTAGTCAGCAAAGTCACGAAGCAGTTCAAGCCACAATCACCTTGTCTCTCCAAGACGTTTATGCCATGGTCCTTATTTTCCATATTTCCATATTTTCTGTATTTTCCTTATTTTTCATATTTTCCTTATTTTCCAAATTTCCTTATTTTGCAAATTTCCATATTTTCCATAATTTCCTTATTTTCCTTTTCTTCATATTTTTCTTATTTTCCAATTTTTCCTTTTCTTCATATTTCCTTATTTTTCAGTTTTCCTAATTTAAATCAATTTCCAATTTCCTTATTTTTCCAATTTTCTAATTTTCATTTATTCTTTTATTTCTAAAACTCTTTTGGGCATGTTTATGACGTAAATTCAAGTTTATCAATTGTAATTTATTTCTTTATTTCGTATTCATATTTATTATGTATGATTTATTTATTTGGCATTCACATTTAATTAATCTAACATTCACCTTGACCCCAATTTGTGTGCTAATTACTTGTTCACCGACTTAGTTAATTCTCACATGCTAGGATCAATTTATTGGATGTTGCATTGCATGCATATAAATCGACAACATATCGAGTATAGACAATTTCCCTAATCATTAGTAGAGGCCGCTATCGAGGCGGGCGGGATTAGGTGTTCGATAAAAAGAGCTTCCTAATACGTACCCTCACCCCTTACTCTAGATCTCTGTGAACACCCGTATTCATTGGCATCCAGGAGAGTCATTCTAGACATAAAATGCTAAGGGTAACGAGTTCTTGGTGTTCATGTCACTACTTTGTGTCGTGACATGGCACGAGGTATTCGAACGGTTTCCAATTTTCCACAATAAATTGGTGGCGACTCCAAAAATGCAACCGCTTGTTCCCAAGCGCCCCCGTGGCCCATGTCCACACTCGTTGTGACTAATCGCGATCAAAGAAGTTTAAAAAAGGTGCCTTAAAAAAGGATTTTGTTTTGAAAATGAGTTGAAAATATGTTAATTAAAACATGTTGATTGACGAATTGAGTTGGTCAAATGGGTCGGTCGAATGCACGGCGACAGTACCAAACAAAATGTGTAAGGCTTGTGTTTACGATCGGTAGGTCGTAAACACGTGTCGATTTTGTGACTTAGGAAGTCGAGTCTAGAAGTTTAAGGGAGAAGGAGGGGGCGGACTCTCGCGTGAGTTTTATGAGGTGTGAAAGGTGGTATTTACAGAGAAATCTCGGGAGGTAGGTCGGTTGTGTTTGCTTAGAGGCTAAGCAGACACCCTAAAGAGGCGCGAGCTACCTTGTGACTGAAGGGGGTGTATTGTCTCTTTCAGAAATTTGGATTTTGCATTTGTTCTAACCAATGTTTTGTTGGTTGTGATTTGTGGTCTTTGAGGTTTGCTTAGCCGTGTAAGCTTCCTCTTGGGTGATATTTGGGGTAGGTATATTGTGTCTTTGACTCGGGTTTGACCCGTGTGAGTCAGAATTTGAATTTCGAGTCGGTTTTTGGCCCGGTGTCGGTTTTGACTCTAATTAGGGTCATTTTAATGGAAATGATATGATAAAGACATTTATGGCATTATTTTCGACATTCGAGATTTGGGTTGACTCAGGTCGACTCGAGTTGCGGATTTCTGAGTCGGTTTTGGGTCCGAAGACGGTTTTAACTCTAAATAGTGTTATTTTAATGCAAATGAAGTTAGAAAACTTTTGAAATCATTTTTCATATTCGAGTAGTGCATTAAACCGTCTCATGTATAGCCAATCCACGCACACATATCAAAAACACGTTACAGTCCGATCATCATCGGGTGGTTTTTGGAAGGTGCAGATACTGGGTATCTACACATGCACAGCTCTTCTCGTTGCCCAATTGTCTTGTATAACTCTATTAACACTATATGAGCGTAAGAGACGATAATCCACAAAGTAGCCCAGGAGGCAGTTTTCCCAGAAAGCAATAAAGTCATCCAGATTATCTGGATGTGGCGAAACAACACTGCCACTTCGTGAAAACCTCCATTCATTAAGCAACCCAGGATTACCCTCAGCTTCAGTGCGAAAATTTATATCATTGAAAATATTTTCCAGAACAGGTTTTGCGTCCTCCACATAAAAGAAGGGGTTATTATCCATTTTGATGAAAAGAGTTACTCGTAAAAGATAGAGAAACTAAGAAGAAAAAAGGAAGATGAAGTGATAAAGAGAGGAGAAGTTCTGATGAGGAAATAAGGAAGAGAAAACTGACACACGTATCTTGGCAAAAGCAAAGAAGAGATTTAGCCAATTATTTGGAAAGGTAAGCAATCATTAGATTTTAGAAGAAATGAAACGTTAAAGAAGGATTTTAAGAAACCAATAAAAGCATGCAAAAAGCAACCGGGTTTTAAAATATTTTGAAATATTTTAAAAACTCTCAAAAAGAGAGGAAAGACTCTCACTAAACCTAGAGAAAGAAGTCAATCTTACAAACTTGTTGTTTAGCTTTTTGACTCTTCTAGACTCCGGTTTTATTTCAATTGGGTCGTATAATTGGGATTGCCATTTGAATCCCTTAACTTGTAATTTAACATAACTTAACTACAACTTATCTATGCTAAAGTACTTATATTCGTCTGTTCGCACTACAAACTTGGGAAACCAAGCCACATGACATCTTCATGGGTTAGGATGGCCTCGAGGAAGGCCTCCCGACTTATGGGAGTGTCATAGGTAGACTCCTAGGACGTTTCTTAAGCCACTTAACAACATAGTTATTCTGAGTCTTGTTCACCTCTGGTTTCTATACCTTTTGGCATTATCGTATTTGGCATGCCGACATGCTCTATAATCTCTACGAACACTTTGGCATCTTTTATTTGGATATTGTGCACCGACGCATCCTACTTTTGGATCACGAAGCTCCCACAAGTTGCAACATGTTTTTGTTTAGCCTTTTAATCATGAAAAATTAGACAAGCATTCGTGACTTGACAGTTGTTTTGTCATGACATACGGAGTATATTTTAATCAGTATTCAACCGAACGAAAAAAGTACTATTATATCAATATACAAACAAAAAAACAAGATAATTATTTTAGTCGTATTTCATTTCATATAATAATCCCATTCAAATCCGCATCTGACATCGAATAAATCCAACTTGTTGAAAAACCATCTTATCTCTCTTTTTTTTTTTTTTTTTTTCGAAAGGCCAATTTAGAGTTTAGGCATTACTCATTTACGTACAGAAAACGGAGTAATAACAATTAAATAATCAGTCGGATATAATTCCCGTCTTTCCCAACTTAAAATTACTCCCATCATCATCATCATCATCATCATCGACAGAGAAAACCCCCAAAGCAATTAAACTTCGTACACGACAAATTCAACCCCCATTCCCCAATTAATTCCAACAACCCTAATTATTCTTCCAATTTACGCAAACAATTCTACTATTCCACTTTTAATTTAACTCTAAGTGAGTAATTTTTATTACTGATTTCAATTTGCTTAATTTCTTCATCGAATTATGTTTTTTCTGAAGTAATTTGATTAATTGATTTTGATCGCAGATTATGGAGCGAAGTAGATGGTTAATGATGTTGCTGATTTTAGGTTTATTTGGAGTTTGTTATTGTAGAGGTATAATCTTACTTGCTAATTCAGCTACTTATTTCTTCAATTTCAATTGATCGTATTATACTTTGCATGTATTTTCCGGAATCGATTTTATGCAGTTTAGCTATTTCAGCTGTGAAAAAGTGAGTTTTACGTTCAATTTTGGTGAAAGATAAGATTGAGATGATGGTTTTAGGGTTATGATGAGGTAGTTTGAGTGGTACTTGACCCGTCACAAGTTTGTGACGGATATATCCGTCACAAGAGAGACCTATTGTTTCTGATGTTAGGTATGCATTGTTTGTGTTCGATTTTGCGTTTCGTTAGGAACAGGAGTTGGTTCAAATGTAAGCGGTTCCTATATCGTGAAGTAACTTTCGGTTAATGCAATTATCAGGCAATTTTCATCATGTGTCGTCTTGAACTGCTTTGCACAGACGGACTTATTGTCTGGCTATGGGCGGGTGCCAGGATGGTCGATAATAGGAACCACTAAGGTAGTGTTGACATAGACAAGTTTGGTTAGTGGGTATAATCCGAATGATGATATGCTAAACCAACTAATATATACAGATTAATTAATGTTGAGATTCTTCTTGAAATACGCGGTACTTTTGGACTTAATATTGGGGGTGTTAGAGACTTAGAAGGGAATGTTCTATGCATCTCTGTAGATGAGTTTTAATATAAACAATAGTATAGAAACAATTTTACTGAAAATTCTGGAAGATAGTTGCAGACAATACCTTTCACTACTGTTAGACGTTGCGATATCGTAAAGAATTATGCGATCCATACCAATTCCGAAATACCTCTGATTATTGCTTAAACATCAATTCCAACTTAAGTGTGCCTAGACTAACTTGATACATACAACCCTTTTTGCCAAGGGATTTCCTTCCGATAATATTAATGTCGGAGTTTTGATAATCAGAAGTGGGTTATACACTTATACTTGCCATTGATTACATAAAGATGCACTTTCCTTCTAACTTGATACATACAACCCTTTTACGTAATGGGATTTCCTTCTGATAATATTAATGTTGGAGTTTTGATAATCAGAAGTGGGTTATACACTTATACTTGCCCTTGATTACATAAAGATGGACTTTTCTTCTCATTGTCCCGGTGATTTTTTAAATATCTTCTTAGGGACTTTACATGCTGTATTTGCGCTTCAGAATACTGTCTGATTAGCCCATGAGACGCGAGCTTCACTTGATCTGCTACCAGCTTGAATAGACTCCAATTTATATTAGGGCTTTGTAAGCTATTGATCTCTTACCAACAGTGTCCTATAACAAGCCAAGCTAATCAAGGCAGGGTTATAAATTTTGTTACCAACAATGTCCTCAATTTTTGGATGTTACCCTTGTTCTTCTTGAATTTGTTTATTGTATCTTAAAATGATAGTTGTGAGGTTGAATGTGTTTAAGGTTGCTTTATTAGTGGTATAGTTTGTTTTGTTGGCAATAGTATGTGATGGAGTTTGTGAGGGTGGCGTTACGTATTAACTGCTCCTCTGGTTGTGTGCTGATAAATTAGGTGGGGTTAGCTGTCTTTCTGACTCCGTTATTTTCTTGAACAGAGCTCAAGGTCAAGGATGATAATCGGCTTCCCCATTACAATCACACACTGGCCCAAATGTTGGTCCAGTATAATGCTGCTGTAAGTATTTCATGAACCACCTTTATGGTAATTATTACAAGATGTTATTATATAGATCTACCTCATCTAATGCTCCTTTTTTCGTGACTGGTGTAACAACTTACATTAACGGTTTTTAAAATAAGTGTCGGTCACTGCAATTTTACAAAACAACTATGACCCTCAGATAGGGTCAATGCCGTTTGGTTGTAACTATAGATGCGGACACGGCACAACTATTCAACATGAAGTTTAATATGGCTAGAAGATTACGCTTAAATTAAAATAGGTAAATTATGTTAGGATATAAGAAATATTTGTCGCTTTGTAGAGTTGAGACTATTTTGAAGAATGTAAGTGTCTTAATTCCTTTGTGAATATGTAAATGACATTCAAAAGTTGTTTGTCGACAATGATTTGATAAGAGTTCGTTAAACATTCTACCTATCAATTTTTAATTCAAGTCATAATTGATGACAACCCTTTTAGATATGCTCACACAAAGAACTTAGTCACTTGCATTTATCATATGTTTATTTTATGAATATAACTGGAATCAATGTGACAACATTTAAACCGTTAGTAGGAATCAATATTATAGGAGAGCAAACGAGTTGACTAAGCTTCTCGTAACCACCGTTCTTCAACTAGACAAGAGATGAGTAATAAATAGTTTTCCATGGTAAATATTTCCTTATATATTTATCATATTATTATTCAATTATACTGATATTGATTATGTTATCATTTCATACTATTATTTACGAGGAGATAAATATGATATTTATGCATACATTCCCAAATCGGTAGAATTTTCTATCAATTATCCAAAATTAGACATGTTGTCTTCAACTGGGAGATGGGGATACAGTTGAATTGAAGTTTTGGACACTTAATATTTGTTGTTTTAGTAGTCTTTTTACATTTTAGTTGGATTTGTTATTGTTAAATATTTTCTTAGACAATCAATTGTTGTTTAGGATAAGTTATGGGATCCTTGGAACAACATAATTTTGTAGACAATCAATTTGGGATCTTTGGAACAATCACACAATCAGTTTTTACCTTTATTTGGACATTATAGTTGAGTTTTCTGTTTTTCATCTGTTAGTATAATTATCACCCTTCAGATTTTATTTTTTCTATTGTAGTTGTAGTTTTTTAATGTCCTGTAAAATTTTATGTTGGAGAGTCGTGTCGTATCATTATCTATATTTACAGTCAAGACATGTCCTAGACAATATCTGAGTATCATAATTTTTTGGAATTAGAGTGTCCGACACACTGATGTGTAACATATCTTGGTATGGTGGAGGTCACCTTTGAAATCTAGAGGTCAAGGTATCTTCTTGGCTCACTCTTTGTATGATAGAAGAGTAAAATTTATATAATAGCGTGCTTACGATGAATTGATCTACTTGATCATGATGCTAAAAAAATATCAATTCTTAATGTTGCATACCGTTACCATATAACTTGTCTCTAACTAGGGGAAATAGCTTAAAGCTAAAAGACTGCATTCTTTATTTACCGTATCAATATGATATCGGATGCTCCTTAATACATCCATGACACTGCATAAATTGGAACACAATTTTTGAAGTTCATAATTGTGTGGCAGTAAAACAGCATTTTGAAGCATATGTATTTTAGATTTTTTATTGATGATTTTGTTTAAATTGGGCTTATTTCTGGAACATTGCTAATAACAGCAGGATCTATTAGTCATCGGACTATAGACGTGTACTTTGTTAGAGACTGATTGTTTGATTTTGTGTAACGGCACTATGACAGCAATCAAACGTCTCATGCCTTAATGTTTTAATTTAATGTTATCTACTTGAAGTCACAAAGTTTGTGTTAAGAAGTAGCAAAGTTTACAGTCGGGCTACTGAAGAGTGAATTCATATGTAACTGTTGTGTTGTTAAGGTAGCATTCAAAGGCAATTGACAGTCTGATTGGATGACTTCTTTGCCGTCTACAGGTTTATGAGTCAGACTTGACAGAGCTATTTACTTGGACATGCTCAAGATGTAATGGCATGACAAAGGTTTTTAATTTCTTGATCATTATTCACTTTTATCAATGAGTTGGTTCTGCCATGGTATATTTATATTAAAAGGGCTCTTTGTAATGATACAGGGATTTGAGATCATAGAGCTGATAGTTGATGTCCAGCACTGCTTGCAGGTAAGCCTTTCATTAACTTTCTCGTCATCTGACAATGTGTTTGTGCCTTATTCTTTTTCAGATTCTGAAAATACGTTGCAATCTTATTGTATGTTTTCTGCAGGCTTATGTTGGCATTGCACAAAATCTCAACGCTGTAATAGTTGCATTTAGGGGAACTCAGGAACACAGGTTAACATAACTTCCATGTTACTTTTGAATACTCCTGCAGTTTGTTTGAGTCTCTTTGTCACACTCTGTTAATTGGTTGTTTGACTCTTACGGTTCCGGTTTCTAAATGTTAAGAAACCAGTTTCACATGTTATGGCTTGCTGCTATATCAAACTTCATTTGATGGTGGATGAGAACTAATAAGACAATATCTTGATGTTTCTCCCATTAACAAGATCTGCTCAAAGTCTTTTTGGTCATCATCCCAGTTTACCCGCCAGCACAACCTTTTTGTTGTTTGCCTAGTGCTCTTTTCCCGACTTACCTGAATATTAACCTTATAACTGAACAAATGATGATTTGCTTGTGTACTTCATGGATAACCATCTCAAATCCAAGCAAATTAACTAGTTGGATTATGAATGGCCAATATCCATTTTCACAACCATGATGGATATTTGTCCACGCTTTACAAGTTATTTTTATAAAAGCGCGCTCATGTGGCATACTTAAGTGCTAGTCATTATATGGCACAAATGTTATTGCTCCACAAACGCTAGGCGAGATGGCGTGCACAAGACGCTCAGAGGCACACTTTGTTACTTTAAGCTTGGGTATCTCCTTTCCTAATCTTTTCTGTGTGGAAAAGAATTTACGTTGACTTTTGGGAGGGAAATAGAGGGATGTGTTTTTCCTCCCCTCCAATTACTCATATACTCAATTCACTAAGCAAACAAATAAAGTTGTCCCCTTCTCTTTCACTCTCGTCCCTTACCCTCCAAATCCTGCATCCATTTGCACTCTCTCCTAGAGAGCAAAAACCAATTTCACACCCACAATGGCAAACTCTTCGCACATGATTTTTTTTACTACCCTCTTCCATCACTGCTAACAGACGTACATATTGCTTAACTGCATATCATAATGGCTTCGAGAAACAGTACAGGTGAGACCGTTCATAGTATCTGGAGAAGTAATGGAGTCTTCTGAACAAGCGTCTCGCCGATATAGTGATGTATTGGAGTAATGTAGTTTTTAGTGATACCGATTTTCGGGGTAGGGTATCCAATACAGGTATAGTCATATAGGTACATATGTGAGGGCCAGAATCGGCATGGTTTTGATTTTAAGATACAGGAGCTGTGTCCAAAATCGAGGGGATGAATATGGGTCGATGTATTCTGAACAAATTTTAGTTAAAATGTAGAGTTCTATAAAGTGCAGCAATTGACTGATTTATGAGATGTGACACTTCGAATAATGAAAAAGTATACTAATGCTCAAGTTATAGTATGATGTAACAGTCAATTAGAGCAATCTCAATACAAATTCTAGCATGGTATCTGCAAACATCTTCTCTGTGTTTCGACACAAGAGAAAAGTTGCTTAGGTCCTTTCCCCTACTCCTCTGGCCGGAGACTTTGAGCCAATAGGGTAATGTTGTTTCTGATGGTAATCTGCCTCATGATTTGCCACTCAGTAGTAGATATTAGATAACGTATCACAACTTCATGCATAATTTTTTTTAGTTCTATCTGTATTATGAACTGTAACATTAATAGCCTTATTTTTTTTTTGTTCTGCAGCATACAGAATTGGGTTGAAGATCTGTACTGGAAACAGCTTGATCTAAATTATCCCGATATGTCTGATGCAATGGTAAATACGTCATTTATGTTCTACTCACCTGGCTTGAGGCCACATGTCTAATTGTTTTGGGTTTTGATCCCTTGAGTCATGTCACTTGAATTCATATCTGTTGATATTTGTAGGTCCACCATGGATTTTACTATGCTTACCATAACACCACCTTGCGCTCTGGAGTCATAAATGCTATCAGACGAGCAAAGAAGTCATTTGGTGAGTTAGACGTCATCGTGATAGGGCACTCAATGGGAGGGGCTATGGCTGCCATTTGTGCCCTTGATCTCGCGGTAATGAGCGTTAAATTCTTTTGCTTTGTCACTTTTTTTGGCAGCAGAATGCTAATGGCTTCCTTGCAGACCTCTGTGTTTGTAAAACCTTAAATTCTCAACATCTGAAGTATATTTTTCAGTTTTGATAATTTTAAGTAATCAATGCAATTCCTTCTGGGAATTATGGAAAATTTTCGTGAATATTGTATTTGATTTTCGATATGATTATTTCAAGGATTCAGGCCAATGGATGAAAATGAGGGAGGCTGAGGTAATGATTGGTCATTGTTGAATGGACATGCGATATAATGAACGAGACAACCTCAAATGAAAAATACACGCTTTAATAGTAATATGAAGCGTTATTGATTTATGCCGGTAAATGGTTTCTCCAGCCTGAAAGAACTGTAGGCAAGGACACATAATTTGACGCTTGAGAGGTACAAGAGATGCTCAAGCTAAGATAAGGTTGAGCTGCATGGGTTGATCTGAACACAAGTGGTTAATCAGTATAGCGATGACTTGTAGTTGAGTGACGGAGAAATGTCAGATGGGTCCGGGGAGAGTGATAACTTGGCTTATTTTCTTGCATGTGTTTCCCCTCTTTTCATCCTGTAATACAGTATCGTAAAAGAGATTACCGTCCTTTTGTCATAGGCTTAATCTCTCTCTCTTTTTCTTGTGGGATTTAGAGTTGCTTGATGTTTATTATTGTTTCACCTGATCAATACTTTGGCTGCTTTTTACCTTTCTCTTTGTTTATTTTTTCTTTTCTTTTCTGATCTCTCTCTCTTTCTTCTTTCCCTTGTGTTCTTTTCCCACTCATTGTAACACTGTATATTAGCTGTCACAGAATCAATTTGTACCAAGTTCTATATTGCTGTTATAGCTGCTGCATGTTTCTGGGTAGTGAATTCCTTTATTTATTTTATTTTATCTGAGGTGCCTGTTATGTTGACAGGTACATCATAATATCGACAATATTCAGGTTATGACCTTTGGTCAACCTCGTGTTGGGAATGCAGTTTTTGCTTCATATTATACCCAACATGTTCCAAATACAATTCGTGTCACCCATGAACATGATATGGTGCCGCATTTGCCTCCATACTACCGTTTATTTCCACAGAAGACGTACCATCACTTCCCTAGAGAGGTATGTTTATTTGACTATTGTGATATCTTAATGCCTCATACGGAGTATGTTTTAGTCTTTTAGTTTAAAGTTTAAACTAAAAAAGCATGTGACGATTGAGTGATTTGATAGCATAAACAGTGAAACATAATGAATGGCAATTTCATCGAACCTACCTTCATGATGTTACATTTCAAATTACTACATTAATTTGTGATTTGTCGACCACAAATGAATCATAATGATGAAGTGAAGAATCTCGGGTGCTGGGTATATGATTTAGTACGTTAATCAAGGGATTTATCGGAGACTATTCACTTATCACTATACTTTTGGTTTTGAAGCATGATAGAATAAAAAGTATAAATTATTCATTAAACTGTGTGCACTTATTATATTGTGAAGTCGTAGTCAGTTGGTACATTTCTCAATGCAATGTCTATTATGGGTCATTCATAATCTGTTTCTTTGTATTTGCAATATGGGAGTAACTTTGTCTGACGTGTTGACTGTTTCGATAAACACGGTTGAAGAATCTCAATATGTTTTCCTTATTTTCCCGTGTTTGGTTTGAGTGAACAGAATTTGAAAAAAAAAAATCTGTAATGGAAAATAATGTTTTTTTCCCGTGTATTTTTTTTTGAAACCATGAAACACTTTCCGAAACCATGAAACACCAATCTTATTGGCATCACCCTCTTCTTCCTCGCTCCTTTTCTATACAATTAAACAAAGAAAATTTATTTTGGAACTCTATCCCCAACTGAAACCTATTTTTCTACAATTTTTTTCCCTCTTAAATATACCTCCTCCCCAGAAATGAAATGAAGCCTGAAGTTTAGCAAGGAAGAATTTATGACATAAATGTTTAAGAAAACCAATTTGGCTTTATATTGGAAGATGATTGTAGAGGTGATCCATCTTAATAGGTAAGTAATGAAGTCTAATGGGATATTAGAATGGTTGTGTATAGTTTCCTTTTATTTGGTGAAGGCGTATATGATAAGAGTAACATGGTGACATACTTTGATGGATGACTATGAATCAAAATCCACGCAGCGGGCTTTATGACACAAGCATGTGCCTCCCTCTACATTTGTCCTTCGATGCTCAAACTCACCACTTACTGTTGTCGTACCCCATTTCACCCTATACAAGACGGACAAGGGCACAGGACATAATTTGACATAGTTGATCAGATTCTTGACCTTAGGTTTTGAGACACCGTCACACCACTAGATAATGAGATTGTAAAAGACGCTTAGAATGGCCAACACGTCTTGCTAAGTTAAGAACGTATAGAGTACAGCTATTCATCTTATCTCGAGAGTCAAGAGAATGAATCCAATTAGGTCCATAGCCTGAATGTTACCAAGTGAGACGCATGTTTGTGAGTCTGAGCTACATAAAATTTGTCCGAACACCGTCCATCCGGTGTTCAGCAGCTTCTTATACATGAAATTATGAATAAATCATATACTTGGAAGTTGGAACATCAAGACATAGGCTTTACGTTGAGGGATTTGTCTGTTGCGAACCTTGCGGTGTTGGTTGTATTTACTGTGGTTAATGGGTTATACATTTATACACCGAGAGTAATTTACTGTGGAAGTTCAAGGTTGTATTAATGAATAGTAGTTCATGTCTTCTTGGTATGTTAACTGCTGTTCTCGAATTTTTTTGCCAGAAGTATCTGAGATTATTTTGTGATTAATAGCTACTGCATGTGTGACTTGCATCTTACTTTTTTCTTTAGAATTCGTTTTTTATCTGCACTCATTTGGCTCTGAATTTCAGGTGTGGCTGTACAACATTGATTTCGGAAGTCTAATGTATACTGTCGATAAGATCTGTGATACCTCTGGCGAAGATCCTTCATGTAGCAGGTAAAATCGGAAAGGCTTATTGTTAACTCTTGACTGCCTTTTCTCTTGGAGAAAGCTATACTATAGGGGAGTTTGATAACTCGATTCATATGAAAGCAATTCAAATACTATTAATGTGATATGATCTTATGTGAAGAGCTAAGCAGATTGTATCGTCAAAATATGCACTAATTTTGTTTTCATATGTTTTAAAATTATTTCATACAGAGTATCCTAACCATGTTGGAACATCTCATTTTGCTTTGACATGTGCAGGTCAGTTTTAGGGAACAGTGTGTTAGATCATTTGGTCTATTATGGCATCAATCTGCAGGCGGAATCGTGGAATTCTTGCAAGATTGTGACTGGTCCTCGTCTTTCAAATTACATATCAACAGATAATGCGGGAAACTTGAGATTGTCTAAAGATCTCTCGTCTTCTGTCCTTGAACTGGATCCACATACAACATTTGGGGCAATGACCTCGTAAATTCAATCCAGTTATCTTTCAGATGGTGTATGTGTGTATATATATAGCTGTGAGCTCTGTAAATTACATTTCTAATCCATGATGATGGTGTAAATAGTAGACGCCAAGCCTTCGTAATCTCGCTGTAACCTGTAAAAGAATTCTTCGAGAATTTGTTAATGATAACATTGCGCCTTTTATATTAGAGAGCTCCGAATAATGTTCTTATTCTCGTCATACATGATATACATAACGAATAACTACTCCTTCCGTTCCGGTCAATAGTTTACACTTAGCTTTATTTTTCGCTCACAAAATAAAGCAAGGGTAAATAGCGAAAAATAAAGCTAAATGTAAATTATTCACTGGGATATGGAGTACGGAGTGTCAGCAAACAACTCACCTTTTCTTTATGCATACTATGAAAAATTGAAACTTAGATCCAAATTGTAAATCCGATCAATATATTTCAAATAACTACGGAGGAGTATATCAGAGCGCAAAATGTTATTGCTCCAATTCTCTTAGTAATCGAAATACTTTCTATTAAACGCAAAATAAGAGTAATCTACGATGTGCTGAACGATAGTCATAACTCATAATCATGCAACGATACATGCCGATTCCATGATTTAACATGTGCCAATGTATTAATAACGTTATTACTTCGTATTACTAAGAAATAAAATTAAACAATAGATTCAATCTGAAATTATCTTTGAAAATATCAGTTAACTTAACTCAGGGGCGGATGCAGGAATTTTGTGTAAGGGGAGCGCCGTAAAAAAAAATTATTACATTATATTTTTATCGTAAAAACATTTTAATACTTAGAAATTTTTTTATCCTAAAGTCGTAGAAACTAAACAAAAAAGGGCGAATTAGTGGTTTAGTAGTTGTTATATAATAAGAATCGAACCCAGTACTTATGAGATGAATATACACTCCCTCTACCAACTACTCTACCGTAGCTTGATGCATACTTAAGATACTTATAAAAATTTATTTCTAGGATTTCATGGTGGGCACGTGCCCACCCGGGCCCCCTAAATCCGCCCCTGACTTAACTAGTAAAGTTTTATGACACGAGTTCGAACTTATCACCAATTCACCATTTTATATTAAGCAATAATTTCTTTTAATTCAATAAACAAATTTTATCATCATCACCATCTTCCAAAAAGCATAACTTGTAAATTACTCGTATAATCTATTTTTTGGGAAGAAGTCCTTGATATTGCATCCCTCAAATACAACTAATCAGCTATGTTACTTAGACTCTTCAATATTATGTCGTGTATTCCTGTCGGACATTCAACACTCCCATGTAGGTAGGACACTCGGAACCTTAATTTTAAACCAAAAACATAGATATTTTTCATAAAATAGACAAATCCGACACTTAAACACGCACCCGTATCGTATTACTACTAACCAAGAGCAACATTAATAAATTTGTCTATCGGGTTAGTCCCTCAATTATACATCACAAAATCTCATTAAAGACGGATACTGTCCGTCACAAGCTGAGGACGGATAATGCCCCTCTCACAATATACAAGTGACGCTATTTATAGGGTACTCCATTTCCATCCCACCGTCTTCAGCTCACAAGCAAAACGCTTTGATTATAATTTATACCAAAAAAGTAAAAAAAATACAAATGATACTTTACTTAGACAAAACCTCTCCTTAAACCCTCATTATCCCCCTTTCACATCTCTCCCACCACCCATCTTCACCGTCGATCAATTAATTCCACCGCAGTCAAATCCTTAAATCATGCAATTCGCCGCCGTAACTCGCCGAACAATTAGGGTTCTTAACCCACGCGCCGCCATTCTTCACTTCATCGCCGAAAATCCTCATTCTCATCCTTCTCCCTCATTTCAGCAATCTCGAAACTTCCATCACTTCAGTTCATCTGGTAACTCATCAATTTCATTTAATGTACCATTTCGAGGCATTTAGTTTTGGTCTATTTGATTTATGTTCATGATTTGTTGATTTATTGACTTGAATTTGATTATAGGAAGAGATTGCGGAATCAGCGGGATTAATTTTTCCGGCGATTTGTGGTATTCCAAGTCGCATACGGCGTCGTTTTGTTCAGTTCCCGTGGCCGCGGATGGCGATAATATTGGTGTGTTTTAATTTGTCGATTTTGCAACTTTTCTGAGCTGTTGTAGTCATCTTTTGATGAATGTAGTAGTTATTTAGGGTTTTAATGCCTCATATATCAGTACAGTCGATGTTCGATTGCTGAATTTGGATGAACTAGTAGGTTGAGTTAGTTGTGATGATCTAAGTGATGAAACATATGGAATATGGTTAATGCTGCAACTTGAAAGATTTTGACTAGTGTCTATTTAGATAATCTTGGCGGTGCATCCGAGGGATTTTGTTAATCGTGTTCTACTGGCTACCGCTAATAGATTGAGCTTAGTTTTAAAAACCGTGCCTAAGCTATGCTTAAGCTCATGGCTCAGTGAAGCACTAGCTAAAATGCCTCGGGTGCCTTTATTGCGCTTTCTGCATAAGGTGCTGACGCACATTTCTATTTCAACTCCATATTTTTTCTTCTAATTTTTCTACTTTACCTTCTCTTCTCCCCAGTATTCTGACTTAGTTGTTAGCGCTCTATAAATTCGCAATAAGGTACTAGTGCACAATATTTATGTGCAAAAAAATTGTGCACCTCATGTCTATGTTACTCCGACACTTCACTTAACTGCCGTGTCGTGTCGCGTGTCAGACACGTGTCGGTGTCCGACACGACACGACACTTAAATTTAGACCACAAAACGGGAAAATTCACCCCAAATAGCCGTGTCCGACGCCGACACGTCGACACGTGTCCGACACGTCGACACGAGGCGGCGTGTCTGAGTAACACAGCCTCATGTGCATGAGGGCTGAAGCCCGCCTTTGTTTGGCACCTTACGCCTTGCCCCCTGAACGTCCTCACAACTTCAAAACTAAGGTTTTACGTTATGGCCTTTCTTGATTTTAGGTAAATTCTGTCAAGTTTTACTTTCAAAATGGAATGAGAACTATTATTCAAATCTTGTTCTTATGATGTCTGATTTTGAGTTCGTCATATTAGTGTGTTGACCAGTCTGTTGGTTAATTTATGGTACTGTCTCGAACTGTTGGCATTGGACTGGATAGTGTTTACAACTATTTAATGCAGGTAGGGAATAATAAATTATGAAACATATAGAGCCATAGAAAGCGAGGAGGTTATAATGTGTACTTTGTTTGTATACGCAGATGCCGTGAAGGAACTGCATGACAAAATACTTGAATCCATTAAGGTCAAAAGGTCTTGCCCTCCAAATGCTTGGTTGTGGTCAATGGTCAAAAAGTGTAAAGGGCCAGATGATATTAAGTTGTTATTTGATGTCCTGGAACAGCTTCGGACATTCGTTAGTGCCTTATGTCTTGATCATATGCAAGATATTTTTCCTCTTTGGATTTCTTATTCATGGCTTTATTTAACCACTTTTTTTTGTTTTTTGGGTTCAGCGTTTGTCATATCTTCGGATACATGATAATTTCAATATTACTCTATGTCTAGAAGTTACAAAGGCGTGCATTCGTTCCTCTGCTCTGGATTTCGGTAGGTACTTTTTTCTGTTCATTCATCAACAAATTTAAACTGATCATGACGTATCACCATCAGCTGCTCTGGTGAATGGTGACCTTCAAATCGTATTTTTATTAAGACATTTTTTATTGACTTCCAGATTCCTACAAACGCAATTGCTATGTATCTGTTAGTGCATTTGGTTAAAAAGTCTATTCATGTATTTGGACTGGCATTTTACTAGCAGATTCTTTGTCTAAAAAGAATTGAAAACCTTACCGAAGATGTAAAAACATTTGATAGGACTACTAGTCTACTATGTTTATTTTGCTAGCAATGTGTAGTGTTTCCTTTACTTTATTTGGGAGTTTGTTGCTTTTAAATTAACAAAATTTGCTTTATCTTGATATCAAAATATTTGTTCCCAAGAGTTTTTGCGAGCTCACAATGCCAAGAATGCTGGTGCCTGCCACTAACTTGACGTTTTTGCCAATGGACTGATGGAGAAGAGATCTAGCTTTGGACTTGTTATTGCTGTACTATTCCTTGCGTTTCTTTGCCAACGTGTATCTTATTTTGTCTAGGAATTAAATCATGCCTAACAGTAATATAATTACCCTTGGTAGTTCTGGAAATCCATACACCAGGTAACCAGCATCTAATTGAGTTTTGTGGCAAGTGCCTATAATTGAGTTAGCTTCATTATAAGAACTACATTCCTCAGTCCACAATTCTTATGGCAAATTCACTATAATACTAAATTTTCATTTATTTAAAGTAAAGGCATTGGTAGTATAAGTAGGATTCAATCACCTTCCCCTTATGAAATTTGACTCACCTGTGTAGCTAGATAGTGTTTTAGGTTGTTAGATTATTATTCTTTATTTATCTTCTTAATAGGCATAGTAGAGCCGTGTAGGTAGTATAACAAATGATTTTACATGTGCTTGTTAAGAGAACATTAAACATGGGGAAGACAACCTTACCTTGTCTATGGTGGGAGCGTGTTAGCTTTTAATGATTGCTGTGTGAGTTTTGCAGTCTTAAGCATGAGCCATTATGGAAACCATACTGTCTCAACATCGTAAATGCTCACCTAATTTTTCTTCAATTCTATAGAATATGAATTAAGTCTGCATATCTTATTTTTCATCAGCCTTTAAGGTTCAAAGTGAAATTGAAAAGAGCCTTTTGCTAGAAATGCCTCTTCTGCTTGCTTTGTTACCTGCCGCGAAACAATGGTATGACATTATAAACTTACTTACTTGACCTGAAACATTGGTAAGTAAGTCTTACCCATGTTCTGGTAGATACACAGATGCCAGATTATGTTGCCAATATTCACTAACTGGCAAGTACATCATCTTTCATATTGCCAATACTCGCCAACTAGTTCCTTAAAACATTGAGAATGTAAGTTTTAATGCTAGGTCCTCAATAGGGCAGAAATTGGTACTGCTATAAGAAGTGCTATTTAAAGTGTATTTGTCAGGCTTAGTATTCTCTAGGTCTTGAAAGATTGTTCAGTTTAGGAATACATAATGTTGAATGGTTTGTAGTCTTTTGATTCTGCTTACATCAAGTAATAGCAGTTGGCTTATGATGTTTGGAAGTTGCTGAGGATGGCTGTTACTTTTAGAAGCGGGTTAACCATTTTAGTACTCAGCTTTAATGTTGGTCTCCACCTTTTATGTTAGTAATTACTCCCTGTTTGTCCCTGAGTAAAGTTCCCTTTTCACTTGAGCACATAGATTCAGGAGAGGAATAAAAAATCAAAAAGCAACAAGTGGATATGGGATACTATTGAACCGAAATTTATTGGCTAGTTAATAATTTGCCTAAGACATAACCATCCACCACTCCCCCTCCCACTGCCAGTTCATCATTGCCACCTCCTATCTCATCACCACAGTCATCTCCGTTCTCCTTCTCCCTTGTGCTGGTCATTTTTTTCCCCTACACCCATCCACCTAAAGAAATATAAAAGAGAGGAGACAAGGTACGAGGTCAGGAAAGGAGGTTGCATGAGTTGGGAGGGGGGGGGGGGGGGGGGATGTTCCAGCAGAGAGTGGTTGATCAAAAGAGAGAATTCCATATGGGGGTGGGGGATAAAGATGTTGAGAGGAAGGAATTAATTAAGATAGGTTGGTTGAACTTTGAAGGGACTAATATTAGTGGGGAGGTTGAAAGGAGGAGAGAGGTCAGCAGGGGGACCATGGGAATAGGGGACGTCGGAGGTCAAGTTAGGGCTGGCTAGGGAGGATGGTAAGAAGGGTCAGGAGCTCAATGAGAGATGACAAAGGGGTGGGATTGTGAGGTTTGGCTCGGTTGTCGTTTTTTAGCTAAGGTGGGAGGAGAGACAACAAGGACGTGGTGTCAAGGATTTGGATTTAGCGCTGTTTCACTAGGTTAGTCAGGTTAAGCGGCTAAATAATAAGTTAGCAAGAATTAAAATGACATTTTTGGTAATTAAGTGTGGACCATAAGAGCACTATTGTTGTATTGCGCTTAAAACACATAGCAAAAAGGAATAAGAACCTGTTATAGGATGGTTTTGAAGAATATTTTGTGCCTTAATTTAGTATGGAGGAATTGTAGATAGCTTGTTAGGTGGTTCCTTCATAATGTGACGAACAACTTAACAGCTTAGAAAAGCAAAATTTTGGATAACAACAAATTGTTGAGGCACTAGGGTGAATTTTTTAGGTACACCTGGTGTACCATATCCACCTTACACCCCAACCAATGAAAATGCACTGTTTATATTTCACTAACTGTTATGTTGTTTTAAACTTGTAATGCTGTTCTTGTAACTTCCAACTGTGACAATTGTGAACTTAGACAATGTCGGCTCTTTTGTCTTGCTCTTTTATGGGAGTTTTTTTTTTCTAAGCTTGTGCGTTTGATGTTTATATCTTCTTTGCTTCATATGATAATTTGCCTCTACATGTGCTTTAGTTGCCGTAACCTCTATTTTATGTGATTTGTCTGTGTCCTCCCTAAGCATTTGGTTTACGATTGTTTGACGTAATATTTGCTATTATGTTTGTTTTCTGGAATAGATCTTTCTGATTTGTCTAGAATTTGTTATGTTCTAGTTTTGGTTCTGGATTTGTGATGTTGTAACTTTCGCTATCTTAATTTCAAGACACACTTTTTATTTTCAAGTATTTACAAAGGACTTTTTATAAAAAAATTCTACATGGTTTATTGTCAAATATGTTGATTCTTTTTTATACATATTCCATGTTTTCTTAGTTTTTGGTTGGGTTGAGTATTTGATGTTATAACTGAACATGCATTATCTATACCCTTACAGGAAAGAAAGCTTTACGGAAGCATAATGTGTATGGTTTGACTCCTACTGATGGATCTGCCAACCAATTATTGGTATAAGTTCACAGGCTTTTTGTAGGGTTCTTGCTCAGCAAAAAACTTCAGGAAAACTTACCTTTTGAGATGTGAACTAAAGACTTCTCTGATACTGCAGTCATATGCTAAGGAGCAGAAAGATGTTAACCTTATGAAAGACATAATGAGCCACATGAAGAAAAATGATATACCGTTGCAGCCTGCCACAGCAGACATTATTTGCGGGTATAACTTACAAACTTTGCTCTATCGTATTGAGTTGGATGCTTGGTGGGTAGGCATTCACTCGAAAGCCAGGCAGCACAGCCTTCCTTTATTCAATTCTTTTGGCGTTGGCATGAAATTAACATCATAGTGTGATGTTCAAAGGATTATGTGAATTTAACTCTCTGAAATATGAATGAAGTGGATTTGGAGGTTTGCTATTGTGCCAATTCATGGAAGTATACATCTGCAATTTTACGCTCTTAAAGTGCTAGTTGCTTGCTGTGTAGTGACCTGTGAAGATCTGATAGTTGAAGTCTTGGAGATTTGCTGTCTTGTGTACATTCCTTATTTTTAGTGCGCCTGATATATGTAATTATGAAATTGCAGCATTTGTTATGATGCTGATAACTGGGAGTTGATATGTAAGTATGCGAGAAGATTTAATAAGGATGGAGTTAAGTTGCGAAAAACTACATTCGACATTTGGTTGGGTTTTGCTTCTAGAAGAGGTTGGAATTTTCGTCTCTGGGTCCATTTAACTTTGCCTATAATTTGTTTTTGTATTATTGTTTTATTTCCAGTCTTGTGACTCTGAATCCTTATTATTACTCTGAAGGATACATTTTTAAACTTATTGAATAAGATTATTGGGCTACGAATTGAGTATTGTCTCTAAATCATCACCGTACATTTGTTGTTCTAATCATAGACCTCCCCAAAACAATAAAATCCCACACAAATCTTTCCATGTTTGTCCAGAATTCTTAACATTTATTGAGGCATTGAATAGACTTACGCATAGCAACACATTTTTGATGCAGGTGACCTTGAGTCTTTGTGGAAAATTGAGAAATTGAGATCAGAACTGTACAACAGGCACACTATCAGGAGTGGGTTTTCATGTTGTAAGGTATTACCCTTCCGTTTGTCAAATACTTATAGCCTGATAAAGACAATGTGTAATGGTTTGATGGTTGACCTTTTGGTTTATCATTCATACCCACAATTTGAAGCTAATCTTTTGCTTTACCTATTGCGATAGTGAATACATATATATGACAATGAAGTTATCGAAGCGACTCACTTTATGCTATGAGGACTCTTAAAATGGTGCTATGGCTAAAAAACCTTGCTTAGTTAGATATTGCATATTCGAATTTATGTGCGTAATTAAGGTTGTTAATCAGTTATAATTCCACAATTCTAGGTTGAAATAATCTCAAAAGGCGGATGATAAAAAGGGCAAAATATAGTCTCTTTAGGAGTTTAGGGAGACTATGCACAAACTTAATGTAGGTAAGTTCAAAGGAACCCGTTGCAAATTTTCAATGCAGTGGAAGGACATAGATGCTGTGTAATGCTATTCTTTCTGAAATTTCATGGTTCTTTTCTTGCGAGTATATTTCGGTCACAGAGTAAGTTTTTGGAAAGTGTTATGAAGAATATCATGTTGGCGATCATATGTGAGATTTAACTGTATATTGATGTGCATGTATGCCTATTGATTTGTATATTTAGCCTGATCCAGTTGGGTTTTTTACCCTATTCATAATGTGCAGGGATTCTTACTTGAGCGCAAGCCTGACGATGCTGCTGCCATACTTCAAGAGATTACTCAGGTTAATATGCAACCCCTCTATATAGAAGTGATATGTGGTGTTACATAAGCTGGTTTTTCGCATGGGACATAGTAGGATTAAGGTGACGCTCATAGGGCTATCGGTGAACACAACAATGACTAAACATAGTCAGATTTATGTGACACAAAGCAATGGCTATAAGTACGGAGTAGTAAGCAAAACAACTGACATCAAATTATTGGGGATGGGCTTGAAAACAAAGTATTAGAACACCTTTTTAAATAACTAACTGATCATGGACGAGCTAATAAATTCCTCTCCTGTTGCTGAAGTACTTTTGAGTTAGGTGCTTAACAAACTGAAAATTTTGATTGAAGCATGATTCTTGCATGGTACATTGGTACATACACTTTAAAAGAAATAAACAAGGACACTGAGATGCTGTATCTAACTCGTTGTGTTGGTATCTGATAGGAAAAATTCTGACAGACACGTCACACATATAGTATGTTCATTCAGGACCCAACTTCCACCATACATGGAGTGCACGCAACTTGGCCCTTCTATAGCGACAAAGAGAGGCTCTTTCTGAATAGCCAAAATGAAAATTGCATCTAGAAGTGCATTGAATGACAGTTACTGCACAATAAAAAGAAATGCAACCAGTTTAGTTAGTCATCTTGCTTTATTCCATCATACTCCCGAATCAAAGAATAGTGAGCCTCCGGCTTCATTAGAAATGAAGAAAGATAAGATCTAGTAGTAATTACTACTGAGTATTAGATAATTAATGCAAAACAATACGCAGTATCACATATGAAATACTTCGTATTACTAATGGTAAATTAGGCATGCAAACTATTTTGACCCGTATTTTGACTATGACCCAACATGTGCTCGGATCCAAGTATCCAACATGTATAATCTGGACCCGAACTTGATCCACCTGATCGGTTTAGTATCTGTTTAAGTGTTTGATTGCGTAAGCAGTTTAGTGATTCGATTTGTTACATTCCATATATTCTGATGCCTTCTTCGTGACAATTACAAAGTGAAATCTGGGTCTTTGTTGTATCCGTTCACTACTTTGTTTGGTAGAAGATGCATCCTGAATAACCTTTTATGTGTCTGTCAGAATTTTCCGGATTCAAAACAGGAAGATATACTTGCCGAACTTAACAAGCTGGTTAACGAGTGGCCTGCAGAAGTTATAAAGGCGCGAAAGAAACAGGATCGAAAGGTATGTCATTTAGTTTCATGTGTGTATTCATATTTTAAAATTGACTGCTTGATGTGGAAGAAGTCAATAGTTAACCCCACTCCCTCTGTGTTTCTTCCTATTTCCTTTGTGTTGCTGTGTTCCTCTCATTGGTGTGTGGGTAACTACTAACTTTTGATGGTGCAATGCAACCTAATCGCCTGATAAAATATTCATTTTTTCATTTGATATTACGAACCTTGAAAATTCCTAGGTACCCGAGGAGAAGTTTCCTTCTAAGACCCTAGAGTTGGTAATTTTCATTTTCTGTAAGATTTTTAGGAGTATTATTTATAGGGGATTCCGGCCCACATGTACAATTACCGGCTTTTCATTGATTAGGGTATACAAGAATCATACGAATTTTCACAAACTTTGTACTCATTATAACTAGTCATACCTGCTTACTTTCCACCGATCCAGTTAGTTTAAACACTTTACCCCTTTATCTGATTTGCCTTTTAGACAGGTTTTATATTTGACGGTAATATACTGTTCTTTCGATTGTGAATTTTATTATTTTGGCATCCAGGCATTAATCACGGCGTTGAAGGCTGATATCCTTGCTATGATTAATTCCCTTTCAAGCATGGGGATCAATTCAAAAGTCAACTTGGACAACCTGAACATCTCGTAACCTGTGTCGTGCCAATAAATGAATACCGAGAGGAAACATCACCAAGATTCACCACCAGAAATTGGTGAAGGGCTTTTGTTATCGCTCTTGAGAGAATTTCACTTATGGGTTTGACGATAAAAGTTGGGGATCTTCTAGTTCATATCCTGCAAAGCTACAATCTTGGAGGAACGAACTTCCAAGTGCGTCCTTATGCTGTTTTACTTCATTAACGTATTAGTGCTCTTAACGACGATTAGTCGAGATCTTTTGTATGTGCAACATTGTCTTGCAACTTTTTCACAATCTGAATCTACGCCAGTGGCAGAAATGAAAAACGCCGCGGCATTAGGCCTTCCCATTCTGCCCTACAATATTAGTTTCAACATATGGTAAGAAGAAAGTTGCTGGCCTGCTGAGACATGCAATATGCCTCATACCAAATTTACGAGGAAAATGAAATTATTTACGTTTACTTTATTTCGTACAACTTACAAGCTACTTCATATTTAGTTTTAGATACGATTAATTTGGTAGATGCTTTTGGTTCAGGATTGACAAATACTTCCAAAAGCTGTATGTAGTTTTAATTAAAATGGACCGAGTTTCGGTACCACCCTCAAATGGATTAACATTAGCCAAGGAAAAATGAGAGTTTAAGACACCGATAGAGTAAATAGTTTGAGTGTTTGACGATCATATTACTCTTCTTCAAGCAAGGAAGTTGGATCTTATCTTTTTTGATTGTTTTCTTGTGAACATACAGCTGCCTTTTTAATCTTATGGATTAAGCATCATAATCTTATGATGACTAGACCTTCTAGCAAGTTGACATTGTCTTCTCTAATAATGTCATCCTAATCGATTTGAACAACATAATTAATTAATTAATTATCCCTTTATTTTTCCCTGTATTAAAATTTCTCGTCAAAAATCCCCACCTTTGGAGTAGTAGGGTCTCAAGATCCCACAACTATTCAGCCAATTGACATTTTTTATTTTTTATTGTTAAAATTCTGATTTGATTTGAATATTTCACATTTTAAATCTTATGCTAAACACAAATATAACAATTACAGTTAAAGGCTGTTCATAAACTAGACCGTACCGGGCAATCCGGTCCAGTCTAGTTCAGATACATTTCAATCCGGTCTCCAATTCACAAAAATAGGGTAGCCGATCTTCGGTAGGGTCCAAGCCCAAAAAAAAAACTTCAAAATACCTTATAAAATTTATCCGGTCCGGCCCGGTGAGCATCCCTAATTACAGCTCTATTTAGTTCAGTTCTGTTCGGTTTAGTTCAATTTCATTTAGTTTATTTCAGCTCATCTCTTTACAAATTAACTCTTATTTCAATTCAGTTTAAGCCCCATTAAATTCAATTCAGCTCTATTAAATTCAGTTAAGTTCAACCCCACACTCTATCTAACCGTCTGCGTACACTAGTACTTACAACTCGTAATCGTCTTATCTTCGCAACGTTCAAATTACGCATTCATGTTACAACTAATAACACAAATAAAAAAACGAACCAAATACTTGAATTCAAATGCCTGGACGAGTTGACGTGCAAGCTAACACTTGTAATGTAAACAAATTAATTAATCCAGCATAAAATTACACGTAATTCAACTTCAATCACTTTCCTCATTTACCCCACTTATCCTAATTCAAACCCTCATTATATATATATAGTAAGTATATCATCCTTCTCCCTACTAACCACTTAGTACAGCCCTTATTTGCTCAATATTATTCTTGACAACTGAACAACCCATCTATAAATAGTAACTACTCGTATTACGTGTAACCTCGGCATAACATACGCGATGGCGATTGAGACGAGGGAAGAAACTCCAATAGCAGCTACGCATGCCCCGAAATCAGGGAGTTCATCATCATGCATGGTAATTGATGTTGGTTTGAGGTTTTTACTGTTAGCAAGTTGTATAGTAGCAGTTGTTGTAATGGCTACAAGCAAACAAACAGCAATGGTACCTGTTCCTGGTTTACCTGGTATTACCATTCCTCTTCCTGCTAAATTTACCAACTCTCCTGCCTTCATGTAAGTTTACTATTGTTAACCACGACAATTTTACTAATTATCGTGGTTATTACCAATTACTCCCTTCCGTTAAGTAGATTCTTTACGTTTCATTAAAACACTTCATCATAATAAAAGTATAAAAATGTAAAGAATCTGTTGAATGAGAGAGTAGTACGGATTAATATGTTAGCGATCTTTTTGTAGCATTAAGTGCCTTTTTTTAATATTTTTTTATATAACTAATATAGACCTCGTGCAATGCATGCACAATATCTATAGAGTTTTACTTTTCAGTGTATTATCTTTATTTATTTTTTATGTTTCTCCTCATTGTATTTTGATTAGAGAAATAAAAATTTAAATCGTAAGAAGTAGTGAAATGAGTACTCTCCTGTCTTCATGTAAGTTTACTATACGTTTTGTTAAAACACTTCATCATAATAAAAGTATAAAAATGTAAAGAATCTGTTGAATGACAGAGAGTACTACTGAGTAATATGTTAGCGGTCTTTTTGTAGCATTAAGTGACTTTGTTTTAGATGTTATACTAACTTATCACTTGATTTACCACATTTTTTTATATTAAGGCCTGTTTGGTAAACAACGAATTAATTTCAGTATAAACAGATTGTAAAAGCAAATTATAAATGACAGATTTTATCAGAAGGTTTGACTAACATATTATAATTAGCAGAAATAATTTGAGTGTTTGGTAATTGACAGATTACGATTTGTAGATTGTTAGTTTTTTTTTGTAAAATGGAACAAAATTTTCTATTTTACAATATGCTAACCAATATGTTGGGGTAAACAGCATATTGAAAAACATCATATTAACCCCAAATATGCTGTTTTAATATATTGTTTACCAAACACTAAAATTAGCATATTAATTGGTCAAACATGCTAAAGTCCTTGAATATACTAAAAAGCGGCTAATATACCGTTTACCAAATACCCCTAAATGTACTTAAAATTATTTAGTCCGGTAAGGCTTACAGATTTGAAATATTAAAATAATATTCTGTCCTACAATTTGAAACATTTCAATATTGTATTTAAGAATTAAGAGCTCACACTTTAATCCTTTATGCGTAAACTTAACCTTTTAGAGCTTTAGTTTTGTATTTACACTTTTTTAACATATCGGTTTTTGAAGTAAAAGAGTAATTTACAGATTTGTAATTTGGAAAATTACTCAGTCTTTGTTCCTCTAAAAGTATTTATCATAAAAGTGAGCAAATCAATATTTTTTCCTAAAAAGATACGAGTAAAAGAAAAAATATCACCGATACTTAGATGTTTAGAAGTATGGATAATGATATATTAGGCATACTCCACGCATAAAAATTTAAAAGGTTTTAAATATGGCAACATTTTAAAATCCTTATATAAAATTTCGCAAATTAACCTAGTTATTTTCAATTTAACATACTCGTTATTTCCAAGTTGAAGACTCAAAATTTTAACTCAAATTCTTAGATATTATTGTACTTCTTTTTTTTTTTTTTTTTTTTTTGAAAGGAGACCCGAAGTCTCTACTGCATTAATAACAAATCCGAAACAACCGCATCGTTCGCGATCAAAGGCAATCCCTCTGACCACAAATACTTGCCAACTACTCTAGGAAACGGATGCGCTAGTGCATGAGCCACTCCATTGTTCAAGCGACTCGTAAAAGACCAAATAACAGAATTAAAAGAGAAACATAAAGAACGAATGTCATCTAAAACTAAATCAAAAATACTTCTGCCCGAACTAGATTTCCGCAAAGCTTCAATAACTTGTAGACAATCGCTTTCGACGATAATGTTCTCGTGGCCTCTTCGCCGTGCTTCCTTAATCCCTTCCAGAACCGCCACCGCCTCCGCAATGTGACTCTCCCACAGCTGCTCCAACACATGCGTCGCTCCCCAAAGCACCCGTCCCCTTCCATCTCGGCACACCATACCCAGATTCACACCCGCCCCTTCTTGAACACCTGCATCCGCATTCACTTTCACATACCCTTCAGTAGGCGCCACCCAACCTCTCCGAGGGTTCTCCCTCCTCCCACCTCCTTCCCCATCCCTTGTACCACTCCGCACATATCCCCCACCTTCTATCTCCTCCATGACTCCTCTTACCCGCTTCACCACACTGTCTGGGTCGACCTCCCGAGCCTCAAAGATAACCTTGTTGCGATGCTCCCACAAAGCCCAACAACCCACCATAAACCAACCGCATTCCCTCCCTCCAAACTCCTTCCACTTCGCCTCAATCCAATCCCGCACACTCCCCGCTCCCGCATCCACCTCTTCCCCCGCCAAGCCGAATAAAAAATACTCCGTAATAAGTTGACCTACGTCTCAACTTATATGATATAGGTTTAGATTTTATTATCCGATAATGTCTGATCTACTTATAATTAAGTTTATGTATTTTTGGGGTTGACCCTTCTTAAGTTTGGCTTTTTCATTTATAAGAGTCTGCAATCAAACTCCTGATCACTTGCTTGTTTAAGAGATGAGAGCCCTTATCATTCACACCAGCGAACTTTAGTATAATTTAATAGATTGATATTACAATTTCCCATAAAAATGTCATTTATTATTTTCCTTTTTAGGTTTCTTATCCTATGCCTAATAGGCATATGTTAGAAAAACCGTAATTTAAATTATGTATCTAATCATAAAAGACAAATTTTCCAACATTAAAAGTTTCCAACTTGAAGTAGCACTAGGTAATCAAGTTAAAGCCACAAGTTTCAAACTTAAAATGTCAAATTTTAGAAACATTAAGTCATATTATAAATATAACACAAATTCTCATTGAAGACGGACATTATCCGTTACAAGCTTAAAAATGTTGCATTAACACGTAGATCTTCGACATTCACTTTTGTTTTTAATGGTATATTAGAAGTTTCAAACTAAAAAGCATTAATTAATGTAGCATTAATATGTAGATCTTCGACATCCACTTTTGTTGCCACTTGTACGGACTTTGCAAGATTCTTAATTTGAACCGAACCATTTAATGTCATAACTTAAAACACTACGAAAACCACAAATTTCAACCAAAAAAAAAAATGTTAACCACAAAGGAGGTGGCCAAAAAGTAACCATGTACAATAATGAAAAAAAAAAAAAAAATATAACTCAGCCAATATATTTATTCTAAAACAGAGATAAACTCCGTAGTTATTGTACGATCTTCTTTTATGTAATATAGACGGCAAACCACGCATATGAGGTAAGACATTTAAAAGTGACATGATTGAACTCTAGAAGACATAGCCTCAGACTACAAATACTCCACAAATTTGTTCTTTATTTTCTTGTTTGATTTTTTTTTTTAAATCTCACATTATCTTAATACGATCTCAAATTACGATCTCAAATGAGACTTGCTCATTTTAAAACAAGAAGTTATTGAGTAACTTTCTCTTTTCAAAGTTTTGGGCGTTCATTAGTTTTTAGTCGTTGTTATGATACGATCGTCTTATGTAACAATTTGTACAATTTATGAAGTATACCAATAATACCATGGACAAACGACCAAACATCTATATTGCCTCCTTTTCATTTAAGTAATGGATTGGAATGGATTTCATCCATTCCAATGTTTGGTTGGCCCCTTTTGGAATGGAGTTAGAAACCCAAGGGGTTCTAATTCCACCCCAACCCCCTAGAATCTCATACCTTAGTTTCACCCCATGATTCTAAATCCATTCCCCCTATGTACAAACCCTAAAATAATAGAAAACAAAAAATAAAAAGAAATACATTACATTTTACCAAGTCCTTCTCTTCCATCTTCTATTCTTCATTTTTTTTCTCGTGTTTTTCATTGTCAATACTTTTCTACCTTTTTTTATTCTCTTTTTTTTTTCAATACGAAAGTGCGATTAGTGTGACTAATTGCAATGTTATCCCATCATAACAAAATGATTAGCAATATAATCATCATTGATGATGATCATACATGCTTTGTACGGCGATTAGTGTTTTGAGTATTTGCAGCATTGATCATTACAGATGATCATCATAAAAAGTATGATTTATTGTAATCATCAGAGTGATAGATGATTATATTGCAATTTTTTTGTTTTTAATAATTCAAGAATATTTTTAATTTAGTCGTATTGATTTTTTATCGATTATTTTGAAGTTTTATTTTTGTTAGTATCTTGTATTAGTTACTTGAAATTATAAATAATATTGTAGGTATTATTTATAATAAAAAAAAACAAAAGGATCTGAATCCATTCCAAACGTGAACCAAACAAGCATTAAGAGGTATGGGGTTCTAACTCCATGCCCATATGGAGTTAGAATCCACTCCATTCCATTCCTAATGTTTGAACCAAACGACCCCTTAATTTAATTTGATATGATAACAAAATTAGTCTAGATATCATGCAATGCATATACGATAATAATTTTATATATACGGAGTATAAGTGTGCGCTTTGGAGAAAAGACTTTTCATATTCCTTGTTCTCTTAGTATACCGGAGATAATATTGTTGATGATGTAACACAATTTTATCTTTGTTGAATCCCCACCTCCACAATTATTCCACAATTATTGACAAATATGTCAAACTCAAAGGTTCCAATAATACCATTAAATTACTTAAATATGAGAGTAGGCTGAAATTTTGAGCCTCCAAGTTAGACTAAATATATAAGATACTCCGTAACATACAATTGTTTTTATACATGTTTTTATTGCAAAAACTGCTCTTTCAAATGAGCGCGCTATATTATAGGTATAAATCGAACTCCTAACTTCATGTTTGAAGTAAGAGAACTCTTATCACTTGACCTAACTCTTATTCTTATTTGCAGATACTTTTTAGTAGCGCTATCAGTGACCGGTTTATATAGCATTATCACGTTAATCACATCGCTCTCATTTATATCCAAGCCTACCATCCCTCCCAAGATATTCTTGATTTTGGCAGTCCATGATGTGGTAAGCATTAATATTTACTCCGTCTCGGTTATTTATTTAATCAAGGTTAACCTAATAAATGGAACCGAGGGAGTATATGTTTTAACTATAAACTATAATAGTGCCATTTACTTTTTATGGTCAAACGATGTTGTATCTTGATAATATTTTCACACGAATTAGTATAATTAGTTACTCCCTCCATTTTTTTATATATGACGTTTTGTATTTACGAGGTAAGCCTTTGATTTTAATATTTACAAAAATATATTTGTTCAAAAAATATAAAAATGGTACCATTAAATTCCTTACGAAAAACTCTTTCATATGAGTATACATATCATAATATTTAGTCTTATATTTTAAGAGATATTGAAGAGAGAAGGGAGTGTCTCGAAATGTGAGAAAGTCATATATAAAAAAATAGAGGGAGTATTATTAGGTGAAATATGATTTAATATGGTTTGAGAAGAAAAAAAAAATTTCATTAATATGATTTAAGAAAATTTATAAAATGAAATCATTAATTCTGTGAAATTTTTTAGGGATATTCTCTCGTGTACCCCTTAACTTTTTCATTTTCTATGATATACCCCTCTTTTCATGCAAAAAAACTTTGACCGTCAATAACTCTTAGCTACAAGTTCAGAATACGATAAACTTTTTTTTCCAAATTGACCGTTTTTAAGAGGTCTTCCGTTTGAAAAAAAATTCACCGACGTCTCAACTCGAAGTCGGGAATTATGGTCGGTCAAAGTTTATTCGTTAAAAAATGTTTGACCAACCATAACTACCGGCTAAGAGTTCAAAAAGCGGTCAATTTTTTTTTTAAATTGAAGGCCTTGCCGAGATAATTGGGTTGGAAAAAAAATTACCGTTTTCTAAACTCGTAATAGAGAATTATTGTCGGTCAAAGTTTTTTTGCGAAAAACAAGGGGTACACCATAGAAAACGAAAAAGTTCAGAGGTACACGAGAGAATATACCAATTTTTTTTATTATAATACAGATTTCATGACATACTCAATTTTTTTTTATTAATTTTGCTTTTGCAGCTTAATATATTTTCTCATATCAAAATAAAATCAGGTGAAATATGAAAAAAAAAATTAAGGTATAAATTTGAAACGAATAAGTAATACACACTAAAAGTAAAAACTCTATAAATACCACACATTTATTGTACGGGATCTATACTAGTACAATCTACTAACTCGTTAGATATGTCCATTTTGGATTTAAGAAAGACGGATCAAATATGTTAGAAACTTAGCTTTTATTCGAGGGCAACTATATTATGGGATAACATTATTATTCTATGATTTTTTTGCCAAGTTATTATTCTATGATTAAAATACAAGTATAATGTGTTTTTTATCTATAGGTTAACTTTATAATTACGAATTCTAACTCTGTCACTGGTTAAAACGTGCAGCTAATACTAGGTATAGTAGCAGCAGCAACGGGAGCAGCCGGCAGTGTTGGATACATAGGACTGAAGGGCAACTCTCACGTAAATTGGGGCAAAATATGCAATGTTTATGACAAATTCTGCCGTTATCTAGGCACCTCCGTTTTCTTAGCGCTATTTGCGTCCGTTTTACTAGTCATTCTCGTCATCCTCAACGCTTTCTCTCTTTATAAGCGTATCCTTTGATCTACCCGTCTTAATATATGTTCGACTATTGGCTTGATTCGACTATCTGTTAACGTAGACTTGATTAATGTATCATTGGTGTCGCATGAATCAGATTATTTTGAATATGTAAAATTCGATTTGGGTTAGTTTTGTGTATCTGTCTCCTAGGACTAAGGAGCTACAGTAAGGTAACTTACGTCTTTTAAACGTGTATGCGTAGTCATTGATGTTTGTATGATTGTAGAGTGATTATCTATTGTAATAGTTTTAAGTTTGTGGAAATCATCCATTTACGTAAAGCGTTATCGTGATTTATCAAGATCGTATGATGTGTCAAAATCTTCGAGACGACACACTTCAAGTAGTTTTTTATGTTTTAAAAGGGCAATATGGTATTCACAAACAAAAACCTCACTACTACAAAAATTATCATAGACATCCGATTTTTTCATCAATATGCATCAGATATGCAACTGATGCACAGTTGAGACATGTATATTCTTTATGCTTATACATTAGACTTAAGTCAGATGTCTATTCAAAAATAGATATCAGTTTTAATTTTATCTGATGCCTATTCCATAAATAGGCATCAGACTTTTACTAAAAACCGATGTCTATTGCATAAATAGACATCAGTTTTTGGTAAAGTCTGATGTATATTGTTTTATTTAAAAAAAAAAAAAAAAAAATTGGATTTATTACCAAATAACCTACATTCCTTTCATATACAACCAAAAAACCAAATACAAAAAACCATCATCCAAAATCAATAGCAACCAAATACAATTTACATATCTGCAAAGTGCAAAATATTGTATATATAAACCAAAACCATCATCCACAACACAAACTTATACATTAATATACTAAACATTTAGAATATGATCCGCCGATGAATCACGAACACCACGAACATCTGTGATTTCATCTTCTGAAAATGATATTATCTCTTGAAAAAGCTGCAAGTCAAGAAAATGGTTTATCAAAGAACTGATAAAAAACATACTCCGTATACCATTGATTCATCACTCTAAAGAGAACTGATAAAAAACATACTCCGTATACCATTGGTTTATCAAAGAACTGATAAAAAACATACTCCGCAAGTCAAGAAAATGGTTTATCAAAGAAAATGGTTTATCAAACAACTTGTCTTGCTTGTGACGGATAATATTCGTCACTCTAAAGAGACCTCTCACAAGGCCTCCCCAGTTCCTCCTCCTCCTCTTCCACCTGCATTTATTGTGAGAGGTCTCTTCAAAGTGATAGATATTATCCGTCTACAATGAGAATTTGTGAAACATAAAAGATGAAGCTATTTGCCATGAAAAAGAGGAATTAAATCAAATTGTAACAACGCAAGATCGATCTTCGTATAGAAAAGCATATAGCTAATACAATAACTCCCCTATAGGACCGTCCTATAGCATAGGACTAACCCAAAATGAGAGAAGCAAAAAAAAAAAAAACAATTAAATTTATCAGTGACTCTCCTATAGGACCGTCCTATAACATAAGACTAACCCAAAATGAGAGAAGCCCAAAAAAAAAACAATTAAATTTATTTATATTTTAATTTTATTTTAACGACCCAACATTTTATGATGAAAACTAACATATCTAAATATACAATTTATCAATAATACCTGCACACTACTCTTGCCTATTTCTTCCAACCCCGGAACATCAGACTACCTCTTAAGCAATTGACATTTAAACAAGGCATTACATTATATATCAAGCCAGTTTTATAGGCCGTCTTCAACTCCGCATAGCATGTTGGTACGAGTTTAGATAAAGACTATACTTCTTCGCGCTAATCCTGTCACATTCTACTAGTCGTTCAACTCCGTCACCTATTTAAAAATCGAGGTGACTGTAACTAAACCAAATTCTGAATTACTCGGTCACCACTGTTCAAGATCTCTTATCAGCCTTTCTATCACTTGATCGTCGTCTCTCCTCAGCTTCACGTCGCTTTTGTTGTCTGCAAAACAATATCTTTTGCACTGATTATCTTAAACAGCCTTTATGTCGTAAAATCCAAGTTTCTACATTTACGGGTTGTGGTCTGTGGACATTTCACTCTTTGTTTGGATTAAGGGATTCGGAGGGAAAGGAAGAAGGGAATGGGTCAGACGAATTGTCATGTGCGGTTAGCAAATTAAACTTTTTAATGGCAAAAAATAAATTTCATGGAACATACACATACACATACACATACACATACACATGCACATTCGCACAAGTACACAGATAACGTTAACAGCATTAGCATCGTGTCGAAACCAATGGCAAGATAGACGATCAGATTTGTGCAACCTTAACCTTAACACAGATAACGTTAACAGCACTAGCACCATTATCAAATTATGAACTTCACAAGGTATAATATATCATGTTTCCATAATGAAAATTGTACCGTATTGCATCAAATGATAAACCAAAAAAAAAAAAAAAAAATAGCGAGACTTCAGCTAGATATTTAATCATAAACCAAAAATAAAAAAATAGAGACTTTAGCTCTATTGTAAATGGAATTAAATCAAAAAATGAAGAGCAGCAACGCCTTCTACTAGTGAATAATGATCGAAGATAAAGATTGTCCGTCTTCAACAAATGGCATCATATAATTGCATCATAGAAATCGGTTTGATCATATCCATGGGGGTCAAACACATGTTTGCTGAAGCAAGACCCAATCTCATCAATATCTAGGTAGCTCACTGCATGCCGCAAAAAATCAGGGTTCCGATAGTTTTTTCGATTACGCACCTCCACATTGAAGCTTTTCCCCTGCCGTTTGTATGCAAGGAACTTATTGATTTTCTGCTGCAACTCATCTAAGCACTTGTCTTGTGGTGGTGGAGGCAGAAAAGCATCCAATAATGGATCAATATCTTTACGGTCTTCATCTGAGACATCATCAACATCAGCGTGTGCAGACAATTGAGGAGAGTCTACTACATTGCCAATTACAGTCCTCTGCTCAACTTCTCGCATACTCTCAGGATCAGGAGACATGGCAATATCATCATCACCGTAATCAACAATTGGTCCATTGAAGTCGTCATCGTCGTCGTACATCAAAAGTAAATTAAATACGTCCGCCATTTACAGAAGAAGGTTTGAGTCGCGACGATCAAGCGGAGGAAGAGCGATCCAAGTACAATATTGAGTCTAATGCTGGCTGTCGTCAGAGGTTAGATCAGTGGTGGCTGTCGTCGGAGGTTAGATCAGTAGATGTGGTGGATTGAAATTTGAAGGCGTGTCTTATTATTTATATATCGGTTTTTCTAACCTATGTCCAATAGGCATAGGATAAGAAAACAAAAAAAAGAAATAAATAAATGTATTTATTGTAAAGAAAAGTAAAATTAATAGGATATTTCAATTTCTCATAAAAACACCAATTAATTCTTTCCTTTTTTTATTTTCTTATTTTATGCCTAGTGGACATAGGTTAGAAAAACCCTTTATATATACATTTTTTTTTTTTGGTAATTCTAAATCGTAGGAGAAACATAGAAAACTTAATATATAATTCTCTTCTTTTTTTTAAGAGAGAAAAGAATAATTCATTAATTATAATCGAAAACAAATCTAATGCAAACCAAAGAAAAATAATTTTTTTATAAACTAGGGATATCAAAACAACATCTTTCGGCTCATCCTATTATCGTTATCTTCATGTAGCTTTTGAGGGAATTTTTCGTTTGATTTACATCTGACTGGTTCCAAAGATCGTTGACAAATTACTTTTATCCTTTGAAAGAACACACTGTAAACCGTCAACGAACTACTCTTGACTATATTACTGATGAAACTAACCCCACGAATAAATGGAAAAACCCCGAAATAAGGGACGGAAAAACGTTTCTCACCAAAAGAGAGACTTTTATTGAATAGAAGATACATATGCATACTATTGATTGAAATTTGAAACAATTTTGGGGCTTACTATCGATCAATTGATAATCGATGGGAGCCCCTGTATAATATGATGGAGGCTAGGGTTTTTAAGAGAGAGTTTTTTGAGAGAGAGTAGTTGCATTTACTTTTAATATAATTCTCTTCTTGTTACTCTCTACTATTCACTAATATCTTCCACATTTCCTAAAACGGAAAAAAAATCACAAAAATCTTCCACTTTCCTTATTTGTCTATCATTTGTGGTTAATATAACATGTAACCCCCACATTCCCTCCCATACTTTTATTGTCCTCCACATATTACCACTCCACTAAATATTGGTTCAAAATCAATGTGGGAGATCATATAGAATAGGAGGGAGTAATATTTTAGTAATATGTAAATCAATAGGTATTGGTATAGACGGGTGGGGCGAACAAACGGGTAAAGATCTCTAATAAAATGGGTAGAGGGGATAAGGTGGGGCACCCCCATGTGCTTCCCACTTTATGGCAAATGGGTATTTTTTGAGGAAAAATGGTATCCGTCTATACGTATAGACGGATAGTGTCTGTCTATAATGAGAATTTGTGTATGTAAATGTAATCATAAATTGTATCTTGATGGTCGTGAGTCGGTAAGTGCTTAATTACTTAACTTGCATACATATTTTAATCGTTCGATTTGTTTAAAAAAAAACGTAATATCATATCATCTCAATCAATCATCAATATAAATCAATCAATACTATATATATTTCAAAAATTAAGTGACTTTAATCTAATTAAATAAATCTATATCTTTGGGGGGGCGAGAGAGAGAGAGAGGGAGAAATACCGTCTTCTTAAAACTGGTGTCGTTCATGTAGGATTGTGAGTAGTTACTCCTTGCATAACATGTTCATTAATTTGCACAAGTATGAAATTCAACTGCTTATTGTCTGCATACATTCAGGTTAGTGGTTGGTGTCAAATGCAGGGAGGTGCTTACAAATTCCCCTTTCTTTCATTTTTACCCATTTAACTCCACTATTAGCCAAATTTGCCTTTTGACCCTTTACTACATCCAAATTTAGCCTGCCTTGTCGAGCTAGTTTAGTGTATGTTTTGCGGTATTTTGTCTGTTGATGCGAGTTTGGTTTGTGTTTTGTTATCGGGAGTTGGTAATTTATGGAGGAAGGAGGATGAAAAAAAAAAGTTGAAAATGAAAAAAAAAAACGTGAAGAAAAAAAATAGAAAAAGAAAACCGTGGAAAAGAAAAAAAAAGAAAAAAAAAAAAAGAAAAAAGAGTTTGATTGATCACAAATTCTCATTTGTGACGGCGATATCCGTCACAAGCTTGTGACGGGTACCGTTTCCTCTCACAAAATGCCCATTGAGAGGTGAGTGGGAAGCACATGGGGGTGCCCCATCTTGTCCCCTCTCCCTTTTTGTGAGAGATCACAAGCTTGTGACGGGATTAGCCCGTCACAAGCAAGACTAGCTGTTGATTGATTGACGGTTTTTACTCCTATGTTATATTTTGATCCTATATATGAGGAGTATATTTTTGGTTAGTGAGTTTGTGTGCCGAAATAAGAGGCACTTGTGCTTATTTCTAATGATTAAGAATCGGATACTCCCTCCATTCAACTCCACTTTACATGTTTGCTTTATCACGTTTGTCAACGCGACTTTTACGCGGTAAATATCTTTAACTACGTATTTGTAAAAATTATAAAAGTTAGATATTTTTAAAGTACTCTTAAAGACGAATCAAATAAGATCTCACATGAATATATTTTAACTTATGTATCGAGAGAAAACTGAAGTTGAATGTCCGCTTGTTAATAGTGTGCAAAAGAGAAACCTGCAAAGTGGAGTTCAATGGAGGGAGTATTGTTTAGTTTGGTTTTGATTAGATTGCTAGCTTGACTATTAGCCTCACATTCCCAAAAATGTTTTGCCTTTTCTTACCCATTGCCTCACTTTTCCATACTTTTGTAAGCCCTCGGTTGTGACGGGACCTTGTTTGGTTGGAATGTATGTGTATTGTAACTAGAATTGTCTATCATCTTAGTTGCAAGCATGTTTATGTGGGTCGTAGTTTAGGTGGGCGATTATGTTTCTTCTTCTCTTACAATTCATATGCTTACCTTTTACTTCATGAGAGAAGAGTGACCCGTGAGAGTCCATCATTAAAGGTCTTGCAAGGTCGATGGTTTAGCTTTATTATATACATCCTACAACTCGTTTGCACTTGATTGTTTTGCTATAAGTATTAGTTGTTTGCATTAAATCGGTTTAAGTGGGCATTTGTAGCTAGCTCTGAGCTTTATTTTCCGTTCCATTAGTTTGCATTTAGTTTACTCGAGGACGAGTAAATGTTTGGTTTGGGGAGATATGATACGTGCATTTTATATAGTCTTTATAAGCCTTTTATGCACGTATTTCTATGCAGTTCTCGTAGTTTTAGGCTACGAAATGCCCCGAATATTCTACTTTGGTTCGTTTAGCTTTATTTGCAGGAATGGACCTGAAAGTAGTAGAATTGAGCCGTTTATTGTTCGTTTAGCTTGCATTTAGGAGATGAGTGGATTTGGAGCGGAAATGCGCTGCCTTGGGATGCGTGAAGTCGCTTTAGAAGCAATTCAACGTTTAAATGAGCTAGCTAAGTGGTGGATAACTCGATCGAAGACTCTCAATGTTCGATCAAGTAGTTTGGATGAGAGAAGACCTCGATCGAATGCTTCTTGTGTTCGATCGAGAGGAGCTATTTAGGAGTTCCTCGATCGAAAGGTTTTTGCTAGATGTTGTTCGATCGAGTAGTTCCAAAGTGCTCGGCCGAGTAACTTATCTTTTGGACGCGAGATTTTTATCTTAATATCATGTCTTAGGTTTAACAAAATATCTCTCCTATAAATAGGAGAGACGTGATTAGGTTTTAAGTATCTTTCATTTGGCATTAATCAGACGTTACTTTCCTCTCTCCCGGATCTGAACCTTTGTAATTCCTTCTTCCCTTTTATTCTAGTATTATTTCTCTTTCTTTCATCTTAATCCTATGCTTGCTATTGCTTTATTGTCCTCTACTGCTTTATTCATCATTATGTTTAGCTAATTCTTGACTGCTAGGATTAGGGGAACCGTGGTAGTATAACGATGATACGATAGTTGGTTTAAGAGATTTAATCTGAGAATTTTTTTCATAGCAATATAACTGTAATTGTTAAACTGAATGCATGCAATTGAGTCAATTAATCTGGTTAAATTCAAACCTAGATCGAGAGATTTGAACGAATAGACCTGTTATGGACAATAGACTACACTGTTGAGGGTGAAAGCTAAGTTAACAGTATTCTAGGGCGGATAGCAGACCGAAAGGACCTTTCCTTTACCCTTCTCACATCAGCCCGACTGGCCTTACCTTTAGCTGATTTTTGTAATATCATGGTGAACCGACTTCCTGACATCTTTCTCTTTATTTTCTCTGAATCCTTTTCACTCTTGCCTTTTTTATTGTTTTTACTTTTATTACTCTTTAGTTTAGTCAAAATTACTCAAACCCCCAAATTGTGACCATAGACAGACTAGAATAGCGAGTAGATAGTGACCGCCTCCCTGTGGATACGATACCCGACTTGCTTCTGCTACATTAGTTAGAGCCACACTAGTACAAAAATGACATTAGGCGGGGACAAAAGACTACGGTTATGAAAAATAGCCGTAACCTATTATAATAGGCTACGGTTATTGGAAACAAACCGTAGCCAAAAAAACAAAAGGCTTCGGTTCACATTAGAAACCGTAGCCAATATACACTAAAGGAGTAAAGGCAACGATTTTTTATTAGCCGTGGCCATTTGTAATAACCTAAGGCCCACAAACAAATATAATACTCCGTATAATCGTATGATATAAGAGGAAAAGGAAAGACAAAACCTTATCGGAAATCTCCATTAATCGTTTCTCAATCTGTAACTCTCACACACTCTCAACCCTTACTCTGATCTCCATCCCTAGTTCACCTCCTCTCCGCCCCTCCACCGCACACAGCGAGTCGTCGTCGACACGATCCTATCCTGAACAGCCCATAACGCCCTCACCTCCATCCTGGATAGCCCCTAACGCCGCCGCCTTTGATCTTCGGCATCTAAATTAAGATTCGTCAATTGATTTGGTTTCCTTGAGTTCTTCATTTTGTGGTAAGTAACTCTTGTCTAATTTTTTCTGTATTTTAAAATAATATCGTTCAAATTGATGATTTTTCTGTTCGAATATATGATGATTCTTCTCTGAAATACAACCAAAGTACCAATTCTTGTTTATCATTGTTTTTTATGGTTTTTAACTCAACAAACTTTGAATAATTTGTCTTTAAGGGGGTGCTATTTCTGGTTTGCGAATGGTTTTTAACTCAGCAAACCCTTGAATAATTCTTGTTTCATCATTGTTTTGTCGGGTTATTCGAGTTTGTTGCGGGATTTTTGTATTATAAATGGCTAGAAAGTAGTGCAGAGGGCAATCGTCGGGTTATAGAGTTTGTTTCGGCCTCAGATTTTCTGTTATATGTCAGAGTTTATGGTTGAGTCAAAGTTGACATTATGCTAATATACATATAAAGATATCAGGTTGTTTTTGTATGTTCAGCCTATACGTGAATGTGTAGTGTGTGTACTTGTTAACTGTCCTTCTCATAAATGGTTTCTCGATTTTTCTCAAGAGTTTAGTGGGATTTCTCTCGGTTGTGATAGAGTTTAGGGGGCATCAAAACTTACTTAATATTACTATCTAAGTTTCTTCTAGTTGCTAGTGAAAACAACTAAAAGATGTATTATTTACAATTCACTTTGTGAGCAATACCTGTATTAAAGGAATAAAATGGGAAAGAAAGACCATTTATTTCTTTTGTGGAATTTATTTTGCATTGGGAGTAGCCCATTTGTACGAAGGAGGGTCAAGTCCTGATACAACACCGCTAAGGTCTGAACTCAAAGATTAGGATGGTTGGGATTGTTTTATGCGCTCTGATTGAAGTCTCTAATTGTCCGCAACATATCCGGATTGGGGGAGAAGTGAATTGTGCTATTTATTGGAAGCACTGAGTGCCCGTTATTGTAGAAGATAAGGAAAAAGACGGGATGATAAAATTATCGTGGTACATAGGTAATGTTAGGTCATGTTGGTTGGTGTTTAGGGACCGATAGAAATGGAAGTTTCTTGCTAAACTAGGAGCGACCTTCCTCTTAATACGATGATTTCGCAATAACAAATACTCATCCCTTGGCTTCATCTAGGGGTATTGTAGCTGATGGACAGAGTTCTGTCACTTAAGTTGCCTTAAATATGTTGAATTAGAGTGCTTTATTCTTTACAACAACTAACTTGTTAATGATTGTTATCTACCTTATTGTCTTAAACTGCATTGCTTCTCTCCCCTTCTTACGTCGCCATGAATTGTTGTTGTATGAAGTCATTGTTCTAACGTTGTCGCTCACTGGTTTAATTGCCTGTTCAGTTTATGTGAACTATTTTAATTGCCTGTTAGCTTATTTGTGTATGTAATTGTTAGAAGAGAGGAAGTCAAGAGCTATACTATTGCTAGGAGCAAGGGCTATACTATTGCTACGAACAAGGGCAAAGTTGTAGTTGCTAGGTATGTTCTCTTGACTTTTTTTTTTCATCGAAAACATCAAAAATGTCTGTTTCCCTTAATGAATACTGACCATAGCATTAATCTGTCAGATCGGATGCTGGCAAACTTCGTATTCGTGGCTTCTACATATTACTGTATGTCATCCAACTTAAATGGTAAAAAGATAACAAGTTGGCATGAGGATTATCCTGTTCTTTCATCTTTGGATTAAATTTTAATGTTTAATTTCCAGGAATAAAATCAAGAGCAAAAACCCATGGTTGAACTACGCCAGGGTAAGTAATGTTAACCTGCTGCTTGAACCTGCCAATTTATCGTGTCATTTTGGTATTCTCTAATTCTGAACACATTTACGCAGACAAGGAAATCTGCTTGATCAACATGGAAAAAGCTTCCTGAACATGTAAGTATTTTATGATGTATGATTACTACTAATGTTAATTTCTACGGAACAATCGTACACCTGTGATGCTCGGACTCGGGTACAAGGATCCGCGAGTTATTTTGGACTCGGCATTTTTCTGAAATAATAAAAATATTATACATATTTTAATATTAATTTATGAACTATAATCCAAAGACCTAATAATATAACAAAAGAACTGGCATTTCTCATTCATTTAAAAAAAACTTGAAAAAGTTCAACAAACTGAACATTACATGAAAATTCAAAACAAAGGCTGCCCATTAGCCATTCCAAAACAAAGAACAAAAACAGAGAACAATTCTAAATCATCTATTCCAAAACAGCATTCTCATCTTCTCCATAATCTCCATCTTCATAATTCCTTAACATTTCTTCAATAGTAGGATCTTCGGCAATAATATTAGCAAATGCATCCATGTCAGCATCAACACCAAGTGAATCACCACCTTAAAAAACAAAGGAAAAGAGTCACCAAATTATTTTATTAACAGCAAAAAGGTAGCTAATTAAGCTCATGTATAAGAATAACTTACCAACATCCCAATAGCTTGACGGGCCTCTCTTGTATTCATCAGTTTTGTGGGTAAACAACCGCAAATTATTGTGGACATAAACAAGATCTTCAGTTCTTTTTGAGTCTAACTTATTCCTTTTCACACTTTGAATCTGTGAGAAATCACTCCAATTTCTTTCGCAGCATGATGACGATGCCGGTTGAGAAAGCAGTTTATTAGCCAAAGCCTGTAACATGGGTGTGCATGATCCATAACTTGCCCACCAACTAAGTGGCTCCTCATGAACTCTTGCTTCCATAACATGAGGTTCCGAAAAAAATCCCAATCCCCCAGAAAACATTCCATATTCAGCATACACTCTTCTAAGATCATCAGGATTTGGAAACAATTTTTTAAAACATTTATCTCTATTAAGAGATACCTCATGATCTTCATTTGGTGCTATTCTTGGAATGGTCCCGGCAGCACGTTGTAACCAAAATTGACTATAAAATTTTGGAACTAATGAATGAGCCATACAATGAAGTGGGGTGTTACTTTTGTTCCATCTAGCTTCCAGAACTTGTTGGATAATATTAAAAAAGTTGGAATATCCAGTACTTAAGTCCTCTCCTTCTTCCTTAAATACTTTCTCCTTAACTTCTTCTATCATAGAGTCCCACATATCATATATTAGATGCAGACAAGGGTCATCACAATCAGCACACCTTATCATATCATATATAGGAGATGTAAAACTCAAAAAATATTCCAATTTATCCCACAAACTATCAGAAATTACACACTGCTTAACATAATCAGCTTTTGATTCTACGTTCGTTTTCCTAAATGTTTTCCAATTAGGATCCATCACCATTTTTTCAAGAGCAGATTTAACCAAAAGTAGTCGCTCAGCAGTGATAACATGTGAAGCAAATCGAGTTTCACACACTTTTAACAGCATGTGCTTGGTATATTTCTGATAAATTGTCAAGGCCTTATAATGTTGATTGACAAAGTTAACAATTTCATTGCAATCTGATGATAAGGATGAAATCCACTTACAGGCATCATGGTGGCTTGAAATAGCAGTGGGTTCACATATAGATTTGAGGGCTAGATTTAAGGAATGAACCACACATGGAGTCCAGAAAATGTTAGCATACCTGCCCTCAATGATCAAACCCGCTGCCTTAAAATTTCCAGCATTATCGGTGATGATTTGCACAATGTTTTCAGGCCCTTCCTTCTCTATAACCGCAGTGAACAAAGAAGCAACATACTCAGCATCTTTTATGTTACCACTTGTGTCAAATGACTTAATAAACATGGTCTTTCCCCCAGAAGTACCCATGACATTGATAAGAGGTCTCTTTCGCCTATCACCCCATCCATCAGAGCATAATGAAACCCCCCTTTTTTTCCAAGAATTTCTAAAAGGTTGAAGCAAAGTGTCCACATGGGCTTTTTCTTGTTCTAACAATGTTGTCCTCAACCTATTATAATTTGGGGGAACATAGCCAGGTATGTTGCTATTTGATAATTTGAGAAGAAACTGACGAAAGTATGGATTTTTGACAAGAAAAAATGGCAAGGCAGAAGCATAGATCATACGAGCACATTCTTTGTCAACCTCATCTCTAAGAGCGAAATTAAAACTTGCTTCTATTGTCCCTTTTTTTCGTTTTTGTTGCTTTAAATCACAACCAGAAGGTAAAGTAACATACTCTTGTCTCCTCTTTGCTTCTTGTTCCCTCTTTTTTATTCGTTCTTCAGCCTGTTCGTGCTCTTTGAATAACATTCGCTTCGTTTCATCCGACAATTTTGGGCAATCGTCTACACCTTCATTTGAGAATGAAAGCAAATGTGCTTTAACTTTGGTGTAAGAACCATTAACCTTTTTGCCGCAATAGTTACAAGTCCATGTTCGATTACCACCGGAAGCGGGAATACGTATAACTGTAACGTGGTTCCATAAAGGGGATTCATCAAATGGGGACGATTTTTTTCCTCTTGGTCTTTGGGGTTGGGCAGAATTTTGTTGATTGGGTATGTTGGGATTTGTAGAGGAAGCCATTGAAAGTTGGAACAGTAAAACAAATTATTTTTAGATCTGGTATTTTTGAGTGAGGTGAGTGGGTAAGGACTGCCATTGTTGTATCCTTTTATAGTTGAAGGAGATATGAACGTTCAATGGAGAAAGATGAAGAGTTCATCTGTTATTAATTTTTGATTTTTGATTGGTATGAATTGCCATTGGGAAGAGATGTAAAGAAGTATAGAAAATCGGAAAAGGGGTCATAAACGGCTGATTGTTGGGATTCTTGATGCTACACGCATGCCTACATTTATTTAATTATATTGTTAGGGTTACTGTTTCGGTTATGGACTTACGGTTTCGGTTTCGGTTATGGACTTACGGTTTCGGTTTCGGTAACGTAGCCCTTTGTATCACCACAAATTCTTATTTCTTGATCGGGAAAAAGTAAGCATCAGTAATCGTAAATCACTTAACTTGGTCAATCAGCTAGACGGTTATTAGTGAGCTAGTGTAAACCGAGATTAATCGAACAATTATTGATCATAACAATGAATCAATCAGCTAGACAGTTATTAGTGAGCTAGTGTAAACCGAGATTAATCGAACAAGTATTGATCATAACAATGAATGAGTTACAATCGTAAATCACTTAACTTGATCAATCAGCTAGACAGTTATTAGTGAGCTAGTGTAAACCGAGATTAATCGAACAAGTATTGATCATAACAATGAACGAGTTATAATGTTTCATTGGACATCAGGAACAAGGTTTTGGGGATGTAGAGGTAACACCAAGCATGGTGAATCGGGAATTTGTGCGTAGAATACAAAAGAGTGAAGTTAGAAAGGCGTTAAGGAAGATGGGGTCAAAGAAAGCAGAGGGATCGGATGGTATACCCATAGAAGTCTGGAGGTGCTTCGGGGAGAAAGGGATCGAATGGGTAACCATGCTCTTCAACAAGATTTGGAGGAGCAACAAGATGCCATCGGCTTGGAGGAGAAGCACTCTTGTCCCTTTGTACAAGAACAAAGGTGATGTTCAAGAGTGTTCCAATTATCGGGGAATTAAACTTATGAGTCATACGATGAAGTTATGAGAGCGGGTTATCGAGCAAAGGCTTAGGAGATGTGTAGACATCTCAGAAAACCAATTTGGATTTATGCCCGGGAGATCGACTATGGATGCGATTTTTATCATTAGACAGTTGATGGAATACCATCGGGACAAGAAGGACTTACATATGGTTTTTATTGACTTGGAAAAGGCATATGATAGGGTACCAAGAGAAGTACTTTGGTGGGCTTTGGCGAGAAAGGGTGTGTCGCGAAAATATATTGACCTCATAAAGGACATGTATGAGGGGGCTAGTGCAAGTGTTCGCACTAATGTTGGGAGAACGGAAGAATTTCCTATTACCATCGGGGTGCATCAAGGTTCCGCACTTAGTCCTTTTCTCTTTGCCATAGTTATGGATGAGTTGACAAGGGATATTCAGGACGACATCCCTTGGTGTATGATGTTTGCTGATGATATTGTGTTGATTGATGAGACAAAAGAGGGGGTGGAGAGAAAGTTGGAATTGTGGAGGCAGACTTTAGAGACTCGTGGGTTCAGCCGAGCGGGGAGTAAGACTGAGTATTTGAGGTGTCAGTTCACTAAGGTGGCGGGGTTGAGATCGACAGAGGCGGGGAGTATTATTTTCGATGGGAATGTTGTTGAGGGTTCGGATTTCTTCGGATATCTAGGATCTATTATTCAAAAAGATGGGGAGTTAGACGGAGATGTGGCTCACAGAATTAAAGCGGGATGGTTGAAATGGAAGAGTGCTTCAGGGTCTCTATGCGATAAACATATGCCCCAAAGATTAATGGGAAAATTTTATCGCACGGCAATTAGGCCTGCCCTACTTTACGGCTCCGGGTGTTGGGCCGTGAAGCATTATCACATTCAAAAGATGAGTGTGGCGGAGATGCGCATGTTGAGGTGGATGTGCGGACATACAAGGCAAGATCGGTTAAGGAATGAGGTGATTAAGGAAAAGGTAAAAGTGGTGCCAATAGAGGACAAGATGATGGAAAACCGACTAAGATGGTTTGGCCATGTGAGAAGGAGACCTATGGACGTACCAGTTAGGATGCTCGAGACTTGGAGAACAGAAAAGGTCCCTAGAGGCAGAGGAAGACCGAGACAGACATGGTTGAGAGTAATAGAGCATGATATGAGAGTTCTGGGGCTTGAGGAGAGTATGGTGACGGAGAGGGGAGGGAAATGATACATGTGGATTTTTAGTATTTGATGTTTTTTTTTTTTTTTTTGACAGATTTAATGTTTTTTATTTAATTTAAAAAAATTAAATTATTTATTTTTCTCTCCTTTATTACACTTTTTCACCAACCACTTTCTTATAGATTTTACCTGGTTCATTTCGGAGCCTTAACTCTATTTCGGTTTTTAAAAATCGTTTTAATCTTTTCTCTCGATTTAAATTTTAAGTTTTTATAAAAGAAAGACGGAATTCGATTTTAAAACCCCTAAGTTCCTTCATTGACCCGTAGCCCAACTCGTATCACGTTAGAAACCTTACAAATTCATCTACTCTAGATACAATATTGCACATTGTTTTCATAAGATCAATCAGTGACTTTACCTTGCACCATAATTTACGTCTCGTGATTGCGGTGGCGAAACCCCAAAGCTATCGAAGGTAATTACCTGTGAAAGTCTTTGCAAGTTAACTTCACCATCAAACAACAACCCAATAGGAATCAAGCATGAAATATGCAGTGGGCCAATATAGTAAATCAGGCACCGAAACACAGAAAATCATTTACATAATGTAAAAAGAACAAAGACATGACCAAAAACACTTTTCACTTTTCAGTAATGGTTTGCAATTCTGATCTAGTTCCTAAAATGTGCATTACAAAAATTTGTAAAATGACGCAACATCATGCAACTTAGAAAGAAGATCTCATTGTATCAATGCCTTGAGATTTAATACTATCTCCAACAAATTTGGCAATTAGGGTGTGGTCCCACACTTTTCCAAAACCATCCTGGGAATCACAAGATAATTTCAATATGGGACAATCAGAAGCGGCATTGTCTTGATGAAATTATGATGTGGCTGTATATACCATACCTGCAACTCCGGATGGTCAAGAATGGTCACTTGGGTAAGAGGAACCTGAACAAAAAAATCAACAACCAAGTCAACAAAACTTGTGTCACGCCACAATTAACACAAATCAGAATTCCTTCACCATTGTAGTCAAAGCACTATCACGTTAAAATTTATAGGGCTAGATTTCATTTTCCAGCCGTTCTTTGGGAAATTAATCAGACTCCTATCTACTGAGAGAATAAGGATTCTCATAAATTTTCCCTCCAAAATGCTTCTACTCAAATATGGAAATAAATGTTTCTTTTGTTAATCTATATCCTTTCATTAAAAAATAAGTCTTTTCATCAAACTATAATCATTTTAATAAACTCTCAATTATAATCTTTTAATTAAAGTAGAATAAAAAATTAGTGAATTATAAACTACAAAATGCTAAATCTTTCCTTTACGCATTATCATAACTTGATGAATCCATTTTTGAAATAATGGTCAAAAATAAAATATTTGTCGTTTTGGGTCGGTTTTGAAAATATTTGTCAAAATGGTGTCCACGTAGGCTCGGGATTTCTGGACCTAAAACACGCCACTACCAATATCCGGAGGGAGTACCATGTAATCCCATAATCTGTTGGTGGAGTTTACCATTGATGATTACATGGTACTCCCTCCGTACCATTCATTTGTTTACCTTTTTTTATTCATTGCAAGGGGTATTCTAATCAAGGTAAACAAATGATTTGGACGAAGGGGTAAAACAATAATAAATGGTGATATTTGTGATTTAACACAAAAAATGTGATAAATGACTTTAATACCATATTTAAGAAACTCTACCATGTAGAGTTATTTTATGATTCTAAAGGATCCTAACCCGCATTTCATAATGCCTAATCCGTATTTTATTATGAATTTCTCTGTTGCATTTTGAATATTATTTGTAAAAGTTCATGCTAACTTGGAAAAGGGTATATATTTTTTGGTCAGAGAAGAAGTTATTTGAGCTTAGAAATCTGTTTCTGGTTTTTTGGTGTTTGTTGTATAGTTGGTGTACACATTCTTGCAAAGTCTACGAGATGAGCAAAATTAAGTTGCTTAGGACTTCAAAAGTTGCCATTTTTCCTTCAATCCTATAATGGCAAGCTGTTTACGAAATTTGAAAAATTGATGTGGTCATCCATCTGTGCAAGATCAGATGATGTACCATATTTGCATTTGCAAGAACAGCTATTTATTGTCGTGTAGGTCACTATCGTAGGCTAAAATGTGATTGTGGTTACTTTGGTGTCTTGTACCTTGAATCAGTTTCATGTGAAATTAGTTTCTGCAGACTAACGGAGTATATAGTTATATTTGCTAAACTGGTATAGTTATTACTTCCAATGATAGAGATTATTTGGCTAAAAACAGGTGATACTCAGCTCAAGAAGGCCTTTTTGCTCTTGATCGCCCATCCTGATGACGAGTCAATGTAAGTTAATTGATTACTTGCCAAGACGTACATAGCTCTCCTGGTTAACCTTGAAGTATATATAAGTAATTGCCTTCATCAACGTGTCCTTAATCTATTTAGGTATAGTTGACATATTAGAGAAGATTTGGTTATGTCTGCAGAATCACATTTCTGCTATCACATAGCTTCTGCCATTAGGAGCCTTATTGTGACGTTTGTGCAACGGTAGCTAACATAAATAAACAAGTGTATGTAATATGTTCTGTTGTATTTGCGCTATAGGAACGAACAAGGACAAAAACGCTTTCATACTGTTCCCAATTAATAGTTTAATTTCCTTTTAGACACGTTTTGTGTGGAAAAGAATGAATGCGTGACTTTCCACTTCTCTTATTTGTGCTTACATTAAAACATATCTGTAAGCAAACGTTAACTATCTTCGAGAACAGAGAGAGTAATGCATATGTAAACTACTGTCAATTTACTGTTATAGCTTTGTTCTCTCTTTCTGGATGTAAATTGTCATTTTGCCTGTTTATCTTATGTATCTCTCTCTTTATTTGGCGTAATAGATTTTTATTTGGAATTGCACCAGGTTCTACACTCCAACTATTAATTACCTAACATCAAGAGGGCATGATATTCACGTCTTGTGTTTGTCAACAGGTAAGGCACATTTCCAAGTTCGTTGTTGTGGCTTATATCTATCTTCACCTTTTTTGAGTTCTTAATAAATTCAACACTTGCTAAATTTTAATGGATGAAGCTTGCAGCTTGCGGATATTATTTTTTGATTTGCTGCTATGATGTCAATGTACTCTCTACATGCGCGTGAGGGATTATGAGGCGGATTATGATATCATTGTTAACTTTTTCTTTGTCTTCTTATCTCCATCATGTTGTTTAATTTCTTTCTATAGGTAACGCAGATGGCATGGGCAACATTAGAAAAGATGAGCTCTACAAGGCTTGTGGAACCCTGACGGTAATATAGTTGCTCTAGTTTTAACCTGGTTCTGAGTTGTTTTGTTCTGGAACATGATAACTATTAAAATCATTGAATATTATTTGTTTGGCCTCATGATCTATTTTTACTGGAGGCAATAATTTTCTGGTCATCTAGAATCAGCCTCTTTGTGTTCTTAACAAAAGAGTAAAACTGTATATATCCAACCCCACTTACCTAATCATTTGCACAAGCCTTCGGGGCATTGGGGTAATGCTTTTGTGACGGAGTTAAAGACTCACTTATTTTTTGCTTCGAAGCATGACGGAATTAGAAACGGTTCACTAATCTTTGTGCACTTTTTCCGATTAAGAAGTAGCATCAAAGTGTCATCTGGAACCACTTTCTCTTTGCTGACAATACATGGATAAGATTGTGTATATTCGACCCTTCTTAAGTCTTTATCTAGTTATAGTTAGGAGACATTGTGGTAGTGGTTGTATATGGTTGGTCTCTTGCTGTAGTGATTAGAAGTCAAGTTGTTTTTGTTTGATGATAACTAGTTTAGTTCCCTCACAATGCATGCGCGGTATATATATAGAGGTTTTAACATTTTAATGTATTATTCTTAGATTTTAAATTGGCACCATAAATATTTTCATAATTCATCTCATTATATTTTAATTTGAGAAAAAAATTGATCTCGGAACTAATCAAGGGAAAATGTCATGAAGTATGTGTTTTAGTGAAAATATTTTTTATACCTCAAAAGCTAATGATTTCATTTTATAAATATTCTCAAATTGCTATAATAAAAAAAAAATTCCTCGCGAAATTAGTAATAACATTTTATAGTTTTATTTTATACATAATAAGTATGCATCAAGTTAGAGTCCATTTTTGAAATAATGGTCAAAAATAAAATATTTGTCGTTTTGGGTCGGTTTTGAAAATATTTGTCAAAATGGTGTCCACGTAGGCTCGGGATTTCTAGATCTGAAACACGCCATTAGCAGTGGCGTGTCTTTACAACAATTTTTTTCCTTCAAAAAAAAAAAAAAAAAAAATTACATAAGACACGCCATAGGGGGTGGCGTGTTTCCCCTCCGAAACCCGCCATTTCCAATGGCGTGTTTGTTTTAGTCCATTTTTTAATGAAGTTTCTTTCCCTACTCATTATAAACACGCCATTGGTAGTGGCGTGTTTTAGGTCTAGAAATCCCGAGCCTACGTGGACACCATTTTGACAAATATTTTCAAAACCGACCCAAAACGACGAATATTTTATTTTTGACCATTATTTCAAAAATGGATTCATCAAGTTATGATAATGCGTAAAGGAAAGATTTAGCATTTTGTAGTTTATAATTCACTAATTTTTTATTCTACTTTAATTAAAAGATTATAATTGAGAGTTTATTAAAATGATTATAGTTTGATGAAAAGACTTATTTTTTAATGAAAGGATATGGTGAAGGAATTCTGATTTGTGTTAATTGTGGCGTGACACAAGTTTTGTTGACTTGGTTGTTGATTTTTTTGTTCAGGTTCCTCTTACCCAAGTGACCATTCTTGACCATCCGGAGTTGCAGGTATGGTATATACAGCCACATCATAATTTCATCAAGACAATGCTGCTTACAGATTGTCCCATATTGAAATTATCTTGTGATTCCCAGGATGGTCACACCACACCCTAATTGCCAAATTTGTTGGAGATAGTATTAAATCTCAAGGCATTGATACAGTGAGATCTTCTTTCTAAGTTGCATGATGTTGCGTCATTTTACAAATTTTTGTAATGCACATTTTAGGAACTAGATCAGAATTGCAAACCATTACTGAAAAGTGAAAAGTGTTTTTGGTCATGTCTTTGTTCTTTTTACATTATGTAAATGATTTTCTGTGTTTCGGTGCCTGATTTACTATATTGGCCCACTGCATATTTCATGCTTGATTCCTATTGGGTTGTTGTTTGTTGGTGAAGTTAACTTGCAAAGACTTTCACAGGTAATTACCTTCGATAGCTTTGGGGTTTCTGGCCACTGCAATCACAGAGACGTAAATTATGGTGTAAGGTAAAGTCACTGATTTGATCTTATGAAAACAATGTGCAATATTGTATCTAGAGTAGATGAATTTGTAAGGTTTCTAACGTGATACGAGTTGGGCTACGGGTCAATGAAGGAACGAGTTCATTGAAAATCGGAAATCAGTTTAATTATTCTCGAGAATGATTAAACGAGTGAGCTTCATAAAAACGGGATTTGATTTTTCCTATCTTTCTGAAAATGAGTGAAAAATAAAATCTTCAAGACTATAAATAGCCTTAAGATGACAACCGTTTAAAGCAAATAAAAGACTTCTAAAGACAAAATTAAACTAGCTAATTAAGGCCATCAATACTAGCAATTTAAGACCTACTAAAATACCATAAAGCTAGTGAACTAAATAGGATAATCAATCCCTTTTATTAGCTTAAATAAACTGATAATAATAACTTGTAGATGGCAAGGTTCGTCCGTCTTTTAACTCGTCGATTTAATGCTCAATACGAGCAGTCGATAAACACGAGCAACCATTACTTGTAATTTCGTTATCATCCAATGAAGCTCACTCGTTTAACGAAAGCTTGAAATACATTTAATCATTCTCGGAAATAATTAAACTGATTTCCGACTTTCAATGAACTCGTTCCTTCATTGACCCGTAGCCCAACTCGTATCATAACGTCTTTGACCGATCATGTATCCTCTTTCACCTACAAATAGTGATAATCTGGACAATTATTGCTGAGATTGTTATGCTATTTCTCCTGATTTAAATTTAGGGCACTAATGTGCTGCACCTGAATTCACCCGTCTAGTCTCTTTCATCTGGAAGAACTGTTTTAGTATAGTACATAGGTCATGCTTGCTCCTAAAATTTTTCGAGGTTGAAATACTTCTTTGCTATTTGCACAATCAAGTTTTTTGTTTACTATTTGTACTAATTGACCTTTTCCTGTTGTAACAGAAAATTCCTGCTTGATTATCCTCAAAGTAGTATTGAAGCTTGGGAACTCGTAAGTTCCAACTTTCTTTTTTGTGCTTGGTTTTGTGTGCGATTGATACAATTTCTTGCAAAATTTAACTTTTTTTCCTTTTCATTGCTGGTTTCAGATGAGTACCAATATATTTCGGAAGTACAGTGGACCCCTTGATATCTGGGTGTCGAGCTATATGGCCTGGCATCACTCCAATAACAGACTGTTCTTTGTAATCAATGAACATCCTTTCCGGAGCTTTTGTGCTATGGCACAACACAAGAGCCAATGGGTTTGGTAGGTCTTCAATCCATATAATACCAGATTTATTATGAAATATGGGTCGGTCTCATTATAATATCTCACGACGCTGCTTCAGAAGAAATTGTGATGTAATGATTGTTCTCTGGCCGACTTATTTCTGAAGTCATCAACACGAACCTCGTGTAAAATCCATGTTGGAGCCCTTCCTCTGACCTTACTGCACAGATGGTATTATTTTATTAGCTCTTCTCCCTCTTTCTAACAAGCATCCTACAATTTGCAGGTTTCGGAAACTGTTCGTATCTTTTTCCAGTTACACTTATGTGAACACACTTCAAAGGATTGAAACATAGCTCTACCATTTGACAAAAGGTAATTTAGCATTTAGGCTTCAGCCTTCGGTTAAGTTATGTTTTGCTTGATCTTCACCAAACACAGTCGATTGAGCACTTCTCTAATATTGCTGATTTTCCGCCCAAAAGGTTTCGATCCTGCATGCTGATTAAACCTGATTAAGTCGTAAACCCGATTAACTCTTTACCTTTTCATTGATCCTTTATGTGCAAACCATGAAACTTTTGCTCATACTTGAGTTATACGGAGTACATTTTTCCTCATACCAGTTCGTTTTTATTGCTCATGTGGATGATCTTAGAATCCGGCGAAAATCAAACAGGACCATTGTTCATGACAAACGGCTCTTTGATAAAAGTACAATCACTTTGAGATGACAAATTGCTCCCTTTCTCTTCGTAATAGAAGTTTGTTTCTCTCCACCAAGCTGACTCTTACATAATTGCGATCATATGGACTGAAGCTTCGTGTTCTGACATATCAAAGGCTGGATTGTAGGGCTTTGTTTTTGACTTCATTTTCCATTTTTATGCTATATTTGAAAGTCTCCCATCGTATGATCACACGCAATTCTCATATCACCTTCCTAGTACAGTTGTACCTCATTTGCCTGCCAAATATTCTCCTAACCCCTCGAAACCATACTAACAAAAAGCTAACCAATGGCAGATTCCCCCTCTAGCACCTAATGAGCGGCGCCTCATGATCACCACTTCAGTACCAACAAACATGGGTCCAGCCTTGTTCGGTCTCAAAATAGGTTCTCGGGACTAGAGGGTGACCACAATGGCTAGTGCTACCACCTACCTAAGGGGTGACCTTGATAACCCCTTGGGCACTAGGCAGGCCCCGTGATATTCAACTGCCATGTAGTTCGTGTGATGGGAAAGTGACAGCTGACGGTGTTGGCCAGAGATGATTAACAGATTGATGTTGATCGGATTCTGACCTGTGTGGCTTACCCTTCTGCTGATGTTGCCATTGAGACTCACAAGAGGAACTCCCTGATAAATTTTATTACTGTCTGGTTTTTTTTCCGGAGGGAATCAAATTATTACAGATTTCACTAGAGTTGTGGAATGATGAAGCCTGTCTTTTTGTTCTGTATGAATGTTAACTTTATTCTAAATGGAGTGTTATGTTTGTTCAAAAGGTGTTATGTTTGTTCAAAAGGTCTTTTGTGTATGTGGGTTTTACATTTATTGTAGAACCGGCGTTTTATTTTAACTAAAGTAGGCAAACAAAAGAAATTGATAACTACTTTCACAAGAGAAGTTATGTAAAAGAAGACGCGGGTTTACAATTACCATAATGTAAACCGTTTTATGAATGATCTAATCGTAAGTAAATAATCTCCCCGGTCACCGGCCTCCACTCTGTTCACTGGCCTCCACCCATTGTAAAACCAATGAAAGTTTTACTTTGTTAAAAGAAAAACTTCGGTCACTTAAATTTCATCGAGTTTTTTATATGGGTGATCTCATTTATGGACATAATTTACTTAATCATGAACACGAATGACCATTATACCCTTATTATTTGACCTCATTTACTATTTTGTTTTAAGTCCAATAAACCTGAAAAATTACTACCACCAAACAACCATCCCCACCCCCACCCAGGACCGTCGCACCACCCTCGACCCCATCACCGGCCCAGGCTTCAGACTCGTACGCTACAACCATCACCACTCTGTTGTCCATTCCCGTCGCCTCCCTTACGCCGGCCGATCGGATTCAAGGCATCCGCCCCACACCAGTACTATGGCCTTCTTAACGCCGGCACCAAAGTCCCCGCCGTCCGCGTATTGCATCCATCTCGTCCCTCCGCTCCTCTCCCTCGCCTTTCTAACGCCGACCACCACACGCCGACTACCGACGTCCGAACTTCACCCCTACCCCTTCCACCCCAATCGCCCTTCCTTTGCTAATTTCTATTAACAAAAATTTTGTAAACCCTAATTAATTAAATCTTCTAATTGAATCATTTGATAGTTAGTATCCATAATTAACTAAATTTGGATTAGTAATCAACATGATAGTACCACAATTGAATCATTTGAAATTTGAATCAATTAACGAGTTTTTTTCTTGAAAACAAATGTGATGAGTGTTGGGCAGAATTTTGTTGATTGGGTATGTTGGGATTTGAAGAGGAAGCCATTGAAAGTTGGAACAGTAAAACAAATTATTTTTAGATCTGGTATTTTTGAGTAAGGTGAGTGGGTAAGGACTGCCATTGTTGTATCCTTTTATAGTTGAAGGAGATATGAACGTTCAATGGAGAAAGATGAAGAGTTCATCTGTTATTAATTTTTGATTTTTGATTGGTATGAATTGCCATTGGGAAGAGATGTAAAGAAGTATAGAAAATCAGAAAAGGAAAAGGGGTCATAAACGGCTGATTGTTGGGATTCTTGATGCTACACGCATGCCTACATTTATTTAATTATATTGTTAGGGTTACGGTTTCGGTTATGGACTTACGGTTTCGGTTTCGGTTTTGGTTATGGACTTACGGTTTCGGTTTCGGTAACGTAGCCCTTTGTATCACCACAAATTCTTATTTCTTGATCGGGAAAAAGTAAGCATCAGTAATCGTAAATCACTTAACTTGATCAATCAGCTAGACGGTTATTAGTGAGTTAGTGTAAACCGAGATTAATCGAACAATTATTGATCATAACAATGAACGAGTTATAATCGTAAATCACTTAACTTGATCAATCAGCTAGACAGTTATTAGTGAGCTAGTGTAAACCGAGATTAATCGAACAAGTATTGATCATAACAATGAACGAGTTATAATCGTAAATCACTTAACTTGATCAATCAGCTAGATAGTTATTAGTGAGCTAGTGTAAACCGAGATTAATCGAACAATTATTGATCATAACAATGAACGAGTTATAATGATTTATAACTCGTTCATTGTTATGATCAATAATTGTTCGATTAATCTCGGTTTACACTAGCTCACTAATAACTGTCTAGCTGATTGATCAAATTAAGTGATTTACGATTACTGATGCTTACCCTTTGTGTCACTATTTTACATTATAACTCGTTGATTGTTATGATCAATACTTGTTCGATTAATCTCGGTTTACACTAACTCACTAATAACCGTCTAGCTGATTGATCAATTTAAGTGATTTATGATTACTGATGCTTACCCTTTGTGTCACTATTTTACATTATAACTCGTTGATTGTTATGATCAATACTTGTTCGATTAATCTCGTTTTACACTAGCTCACTAATAACCGTCTATTTGATTGATCAAGTTAAGTGATTTACGATTCATCGATGCTTACTCTTTGCGTCACTATTTTACATTATAATTCGTTGATTGTTATGATCAATACTTGTTCGATTAATTTAGGTTTACACTAGCTCACTAATAACCGTCTAGCTGATTGATCAAGTTAAGTGATTTACGATTACTGATGCTTACTTTTTCCCGATCAAGCCCTTTGCGTCACTATTTTACATTATAACTCGTTGATTGTTATGATCAATACTTGTTCGATTAATCTCGGTTTACACTAGCTCACTAATAACCGTCTAGCGGATTGATAAAGTTAAGTGATTAACGATCACTGATGCTTACCCTTTGTGTCACTATTTTACATTATAAAGTTATGATCAATACTTGTTCGATTAATCTCGGTTTACACTAGCTCACTAATAGCCGTCTAGGTGATTGATCAAGTTAAGTAATTTACGACTAATCATGCTTACTTTTTCCCGATCAAGCTCTTTGTATCACCATTTTACATTATAACTCGTTAATTGTTATAATCAATACTCGTTTGATTAATCTGGTTTGGGTTTGTTTATATTTTTATGTGTATAATTTGTATAATTTTAAAACTATAATATTAATTTTATGTCAACTTATATGTTACTAAAGCATTTATAAAAAAAAAATATTTTAATATGTTTTTATATTTTATATTCTTATTTGTTTTTTAAAAGTTTTATATCAATTAGATTTAAAAGGTGAAAAAAATATAATGACAAAACAAACTCGAGCTTCAAATTTTTTTTTTTTTTAGGATCGAGGAGTTTTTGAAGCTAAAAATTTCGAACCGAGCCTGCCGGCTCGGTTCGTTAACAACCCTAATATTTATAATTTATAATCATCAATAATTGTTTGATTAAATTGGTTTTTCATTAAGATAATAAATAATTATCTAGTTGGTTGATCTACATAAGTTCTTTATTCTTGTGGGATATGACGTAATAAGCGTTCGAGCATACGAGAAGCTTTTGGAATGTTTTTATTTAAAAAAAACCGATCTTATTAAAAAAATATTAAATAGTGTCACTGTCATTTTTATTCTATAATATTACATAGTACACGGCCCCATAAGAAACTAGTGTAAAATTATACATAAATTATAAATGGTAATTACAAAACATGTTAAATTTTAATATTTATACTAAAGATTTTTTTTTTTTAAACAATAACAACACTTAGATAACACCTCGTTTGTTGAATTAGATAAGACCTGTTTCCTTCATTTACTGCTTCAACTTCTTTGACCCACATTAGTCAATATCTATCTTTTCATCTTCCACCTCTGTCATCACCTTCATCTTCAACAAAATTATTACTCCCTCCTTGAAACCTTCATTTTTTTTTTTCACTCAGCATCATCGCTTAAACGCTTCAAATATTTAATCTTCATCTTCTAGCTCAACCGCTTCGTTTGATTCTTCATTTTCGAACTCAACGGCTTACGGCTCAACCAAACAAGAAGGGTCCGAATTCTCAGTGGAGGGTCGGACACGAAATCCGTGTCGGGATCCGAGTCCGAGTCGTGTCCGGTGGATTCTCAGGGGTAACTGAAGAGTCCGAGCATCACAGTCGTACACTTCATAAGTTTCTAGTAAAAATGGATTTCCTGCATACTGTTTCAATTTTGCTCTTTAGGAAATTTTACCATCGTGCACTTATTAATAGTCGTGCTAGGAGTATAGGACAAGAGAGTTTTGTCCGTATTAGTAGTTATGTTTCGGTATTTAGTTCTCTTTCTCTATTTCCTGTTCGCTGTTAAGTGTTAACAGGCCAGGCCAAGATGATGACCGCTACCGACCTGTCAAGTTTTATAGGTTGTGGTTTAGTAGTCTCTAATTTTGCATAGGCTTAGAATCAGAATGTGATAGATTTGAAGGTACAGAGTGTTAATTTGCTAATTTGTTGCACTTGTTACATTTAACATTGTCTCGAATAATAAGAATTGGACGACGGTGTGTAGTTGCTGTCTATCGTCCCTTTGCCACCAGGTAAATGGAGGATACAGTTCGTGTGACATATATACTGGTAACATTGCTCCATTGGATCATTTCCTGTTTCGGCTATTTGGGTTTTTGGTGGAGCAGTTTAGATTAGTTTAGATTATTTCCGGCTTGTTAGGCAGTGATAAGGTTAAGTGATAATGCACACTAGACTGAGGTAGGATGTTTGGCCAATATCATACTATGTTCTCTTGTAAGGCGAAATTTGAAACACTATTTTCGAAACAGAAGTTTAAAGCTACTACCTTTAGATGTTTTCATGCGACATTTTGCTACCTTAAGTGGAATCGCGGAAATAAAAGAGAATATTTCGTCCATCTGTCATGGAATTGTTCATAATTTGACAAACTTGAGCTAAAGTAGTTTCACTGGTTAAATATTTAGTTTTTTTGTTGGGCTTTTATGCAATAATGCTTTCAGGAGAAGAAGATAGCATTGATGGAAGAAGCAGCTAAAGTGACTAAATTAGTCTTTGACTCTTTGTTACTCTGATGCATAAAGATGAGGTACATGCTTAGATTCTTTATAATCATGTAATTCTTCATGCATGCTCGGACTTTGATCCATGAATGATCCATTTTATTTTAAAATGGGTGGGAAAATTGTGATCTTTGTGGCGGGTGTTATAAATACGAGTACTAAATAGTTCGTGAAACTATTGTTGGAGCGTTAGCTTGTTTATAAACTATACTCATAGATAACAATGATTTTGGTACAATTTTTTTTTCTTTGTGTAACTCTGTATTATCCTTATTTTATTTAGCTTTGAGACTTGCGGTTAGATTTGTAATGACAATTCTATGTTTAAGATTGGTCTTGTAATTAATTATTATCTTAATAAAAACTTTACATCTAACAAAAATATTAATGGAAATTTTTTTTTTTTAAAAAATTTAATTGAGAAATGGCTACGGTTGTTGAAAGAGAACCGTAGCCTAAAGTGACTTATGGCTACGGTTTAATCTTAATAACCGTAGCCATAAGCCCCTTTAGGCTACGGTTCCTATTAATAACCGTAGCCATAAGTCACTTTTGGCTACGGTTCCTGACCGTAGCCATAACTACTTGATCTAAGGCAACGCCCCGATTTACTACGGTCGAGGAACCGTAGCCAAAAGTCGTTTTTAACCGTAGTCAAAAGCCATTTTTGTACTAGTGCCAGTTGGTTTATTTTTGATAGGGTTGCGACAACCGTGTCAACTATATACTATCAAGATAATTATCGTATAAAAACTACTAGCTATAAGTTTGATTTTTTCTAAAAACACTACCAAATCTCATCCAAACTCAATAAAACACAATCTCGGCATTTATTTTTGAATTTCCATCTTAACTTGTAAATTTTATCCCTTTAATACTATTAACACTACCGTTTGCCAATCATTTTTGGACAACATCACTTTAACATAGTTTCATCTAATTCACTCATTAACATAATCATGGTAAAAACGTTGCTTAAATTTCATCATATTAATTGGTTTAAAGGATGAAATTTACTTCCTCCGTCCCGGTCAATTGTTGTCCTTTCGTTTTGGCACAAAGACCAAGGAAAGAGGAATAGACCAATAACTAAATGACATGTGGAACAAATTGAATGAGAATGATCAAATTACTCATCAAGTTCATTCTTAAAATAGAAAGGACAACAAATGACTGAGACACCCCAAAATGGAAAATGACAACAAATGACCGGGACGGAGGGAGTACAACTTAAGATGAAAATTCAAAAATAAATGGCTGAAATTGTGTTATATTGGGTTTGGATGAGATTTGATAGTGTTTTTAAAAAAAATCAAACTTACTAGTAGTAGTTTTTAAACGAAAATTATTTTGGTAATAGTTCTTAAAATAGTGTAGTATAAAAGTAGTAGTTATAAAAAAAAAATCAAAATATTAATAATTATTTATTGTAGAATGAGTTTATATAAAATGATTTATTGATATGATTTAAGTTATAAAAAGAAATTGAGTTGAATTTCACTGTTTTGTCAAAGTTGTGGCCTTGGGGCATAATTACTTCATTTGAAATGTTTTGAGCTTAATATCATAATTTGCCAAAGTTAAGGAAACTAATTACCATTTTTGTGATCTCCAAATATAAAATATTAATTTTGAAGGGGAAAAATATAGTGCAAATTTGTGAGAAATGACAAGAACATTTAAAGAAATTAAAGGTGGAGGTAATAAGTACTCAACTTGAAGGTAAAGACTAAAGACACAAAAATCTCTCTAAAAATTGAGAGTCTTCTCTCTATCGAGAGTTTCCATAAAAACCAACAAAAAACCCAAAGCAAACACCTTTTCTACTTTTTTATAATCTAGCTAGACCAACAAACAAAAAACCTTTACCTTGCTTTTCTTACCCCTCTTTTTTTTACCAGCCTTCTTTACTTCTCTAAAACAATTTCTTCCTCTTATCCTTATCTTTTTTACAAGATTTCTGGACCCACATACAATACAATCTATCTCTTTCTCTGTTTTGACACATTTCTCTCCACCGTTTTTCCTTTTTCTAATCTTCTGCCACAACTTCATCATCTGCTTTATCACCTCCTTTTTTACTCTTTTTCATCTTTCTTTACCCTTCTCATCCTTAAAACTTTTTTATTTTTCCTACCTTCTTCTTTTACTGTTTTCACTTTCCCTGTTCTTTGGGTTTTTTTTCACCATGTCTGCTTTACCATATCAAGCTGGACCACTTATTTCTCTTCCCCTAAATCTTAGAGTCAACCTTTCCTATATTAATTTTGATCTATCTCTTGCCGGCTTTTTCGTTGACCAAAGACGTTTCGACTTAGCTCGTGTCCAGCATAATATTAATCTTTTTTGGACTACTCGCGAAGCTGTCAAGATTCACTTTATGAAGCCTTATTTCGTCTTCGAGTTTTCGCATCCTGCCGACTTTGAGTACTTTTCGCTACTCCGCTTTATTAATGTTGAAGGCAGTATCTTGGTGTTCCGTAATATTGCTTGGGATTCCGTTCTCCAGAATATGAACTTCACTTCTGTCCCTATTTGGATTCGTGTTCATGGTCTCCTTCTTCAATTTCTTCATCCCTCTGTCGCCAGTCACCTTCTTCAGCATGTGGGTGACGTTATTGAAGAAGAACACATTGGTCCTGGGCTTCCCTCACGTCCTTTTGTTCGAGTTCGGGTTTGGGTGGATCTTAATCAACCTCTTATTCCAGGCTATTATATCCCTCTTTCAGGGGACCGAGTTCAATGGGTTTCTTTTGGTTATGAGGGCGTTTTCCGCTTCTGTCGTAGGTGTGGAACAGTGGGTCATAAAAGATCTTTCTGTAATCTTTCTAACGCCCGTGCCACTGCTAAGCTTGAACATCGACTTCAGGGCCTTCACTTATCAGGTTTTCAGGTTATTTATGGTCCGACTGCTACACCGCTTTTCTCAAATGTTATCAAGGGCCTCCAATCCTCTTTCTCCAATTTAAATACCCATGTTAATTCCACTCCGAATCGGCCTGTTAATCGAGAGGATTCCTCTTCTTCATCATCTTCAGGTTTGGGTGATTTCTCGCCTTCATCAAGTGACGGATCCGGCCATAATAATTATCCCCCTCCTGTTTTTGGTTCTACTCTTGCGGGTGAGCCGGATCATACTGCTTATGTTGACCCTCGCCATAACGAGCACGATACTCATAATCCGAATATTGTTATGAGATCAGCTCCAAATGTTTCAAATAATACACCTGCAAATGTTCCTAATGGTGATTTACCTCGAGCGGGTTTTCGCATCCGGGCTCCAGAACCGCCTGAAGATGTCTCAGTTAATTTTTCCCAAACTGCGGATGACCTTCTGCCTAATGATGCTGCTCCTGCTCATTTGGTTAATCCAAGACAGGTTATATTCCAACCCTCCTCCTCTTTGGACGCTTTTAATACCAATTGTTGCGACATTACTTCTGGTTTCAACCATGCTGACCTTATTTTGGATAATGGTTTAATTTCTGATGCGTTTCAATCTGCGCTCTCTTCGTTGTCGACATCTTCTGCTGCATCTCGTTCTCCCACTGCTGTTTTTACTCCATCTTCTCCTTCTGAAAGTTGGTCTCCGTCTGAATTTACTGTCTCTGCGTCATCTTCTTTCTCTCCGGTCTCTATGGTTGGTTTTTCAGATTTCCTTAACGGCATCTCCAGTCTCAGCTCGCGGGAACCATCCTCTTTCTCCTCTTCTTCTGATTCAGATTTTATGATGTTAACCGCATCTGCAGCTACTTCTCGGAAAAGGAATTTTGCCTGCTTTTCTGAAGCAGAATCATCTCAAGGCTTTATTCCTTCTTTCCCAAATAAAAGGCTAAAGATTTGCTCTCCCCTTGCAGATTTGGACCCAGTTTCCAATCTCGCTTCTCCAATCAACTTTGCTGATTTTTCGCAACCTTCGGTTGTGGCAGGCCCGTTTCTGCCACCAGTAGACCGATGAAGATTTTCTCTTGGAACTGTAGGGGTTTGGGTGGAGCGGACGCCCCTATTGTTCCGTACATAAAGTGGTTCGTTCGCTATTATGATATTTCTTTAGTTTTTCTTCAAGAGACTAAGTGCTCTTTAGCGGATAGTGTTTGTAAAACTAGTTCTCTAAACCTGCCTAATAGTTGTGGTACAAATTCGGCGGGTTTAAGTGGTGGTTTGCTTTTGCTTTGGGATGATAGATCAGATGTTGTGCCTCTTGTCGTTGATCATCATTTCATCCTCTGTAAAATTGTAGATCATAATTTGAGCTATGTATGGTATGTTCTTTTTATGTATGGTGAGTCTTGTAGTGAGCTTAAAGCAAGTTTTTGGAAAGAAATGAAGCATCTTTGTTCCGCTTATTCTCCGCTTTGTATGATTGGTGACTTCAACCAAATCGAACAATACTCCGACAAAATTGGAGGCTCGTCCAGCATTACTGGCTGGAACGCCTTCGTTGACTGGAGAATTAATTCGCCTCTCTGTGAACTTCCTTTCTCGGGCCCTCGGTTTACTTGGGCTAATAAAAGAGAGTCCTCAAGCCTTATTTTAGAACGTCTTGATCGTGGATATGCTACACAAGACTGGCTACTCAAGTATCCTGAAGCTCATATTCAGAATCTCTTTATCTTTTTGTCGGACCATGCCCCTATTATACTTGATTTTTCTGCCCGTTTGATGAAGCCAAAAAGGCCGTACCGTGTGGATATATGGTGTCTCAATCACTCCGACATTCAAAAACTTGTTCTATCTATTTGGCAAAGCTTCTCTCCTGCTCCTGTTACTTCCTCAGTCACCTACAAACTTACTCAAATTCGTACTGGTATTCTCAATTGGGTTATTCAAAATCGACACCAGTTCATGCTTGACTGGAGTTCTTTCTCACAAGATTTATATGCTTCCGCTTCTCACATTCACGACTCAAATTCCGCCTCTCAATACCTGCAAAATCTTCGATATTCTGAGCATGAAGTCCTCGTCCAGCATTCTTTCTGGCAACAAAGAGCAAAATCCGATTTCCATTTAAATGACGGTCTTCCTACTTCTTTTTTCTTCAGCAGAGCTAAAGCAAGACAGAAAAAGTTGCGTATTATCTCTTTGAAACATAATGATGGTTCCTGGACTTCGTCTGAATCGGATCTTTCTGATTTAATTATGAACCATTTTCAGAATTTGTTTACTTCTTCTCTGCCTTCAACCTCTTTCTCAGAACTTGAAGACTTGTCCTTCCCTCAGTTAGATGTTTTGCAGCAGGATTATCTTTCTCAGCCTTTCACTGCAAATAATGTAAAAAAAGCCTTCTTTGATATGAAACCTAACAAGTCACCGGGACCGGATGGTTTTCCACCCAGATTTTACCAGCTCTTCTGACACACCGTCAATATGGACATTACATCGGCCGTTCTCGGTTTCCTCAATAACGGTCATCTCCCTCCGGCGTGGAATAATACTCACATTGTTCTTATACCAAAAGTTGTTAATCCCGAATCTATATCCCAGTTCAGACCCATCAGTCTTTGTAATGTCATCTACCGTGCTGCCTCAAAATGCATTGCTCTCCGACTCCGCAAGGTTACTAATAATATTATCGGCCAAAATCAAAATGCTTTTCTTCCCGGACGACTCATCAGTGACACCGACTTTCTTGGCCATGAAATTATTTCTTACATCAACCAAAGGCGAAGTGGTACTCGGTGTTTTGGGGCGATCAAACTTGATATGAACAAAGCTTTTGACAGAGTCTCTTGGCCTTTTCTGTTCCATGTGCTCAAGCTTTTTGGTTTTCCTAAAGCTTTCCGAAAACTTATTAAAGCCTGCGTAAGAACTGTCTCTTTACAAGTGCTTATTAATGGTACTCCTTCAAGACGTCTTTTTCCTCAATGCGGCTTGCGTCAGGGAGACCCCATTTCGCCTTACCTTTTTATTCTCTGTATGGAGATTCTTTCTCTTATGATTATTAAGGCGGAATCAAATCGTTCTATTGAAGGCATCAAGCTTTCCAGGAATAGCCCTGCATTTTCTCATTTACTATATGCTGACGATGCTCTCCTGTGTTTTCGGTTTTCTCCAACTGCCTGTGAGTCTTTACGGGACATCTTAATCTCTTTCAGTGCTTTTTCGGGTCAGATGATTAACCACCAAAAATCTTATATCAAATTCAGCCCAAACACACCGATGATTTGAGAGACCATGTCACAAACACTCTCGAGTACCTTCAAAGCGAGAATTTTGGTATTTAACTTGGTGTTCCAATTGATATTGGCGGAAGGAAAACTATGACTTTTCGAGTTTATTTTAGACAAGATTTCTACAAAAATTCTCTCCTGGGGTGCAGCTCATTTCTCACAACCTGCTAAACTTCTACTTATAAACACTATTCTCATTGCCTCTTTTGCTCATGTTGCATCCATCCTTCCGATCCCTCTTCAAATTACCACGAAAATAAATTATTTAATCGACCTCTTTTGGTGGAAACAATCTCAAAATAAAAGAGCCCAGCATTGGTTGTCCCCGGATATTCTGCAGCTGCCAAAAACGGAAGGTGGTCTTGGTATTAAAAATGCTCGTACTGTTAGTCAAGCTTTGTTATCAAAGACTTTCTGGCGCTGTCATCATCAGCATGCTTCACTTATTTCTACTGTCCTTCGCACGAAATATCAGAAAGACTTTCCTATCCCCGAAAAGGTTTCAAAATACTCTGCTGCGTCTTTTGCTTGGAAAGGTGTGGTTAAAACACTAGTACAAAAATGGCTTTTGACTACGGTTAAAAACGACTTTTGGCTACGGTTCCTCGACCGTAGTAAATCGGGGCGTTGCCTTAGATCAAGTAGTTATGGCTACGGTCAGGAACCGTAGCAAAAAGTGACTTATGGCTACGGTTATTAATAGGAACCGTAGCCTAAAGGGGCTTATGGCTACGGTTATTAAGATTAAACCGTAGCCATAAGTCACTTTAGGCTACGGTTCTCTTTCAACAACCGTAGCCATTTCTCAATTAAATTTTTTAAAAAAAAAAAATTTCCATTAATATTTTTGTTAGATGTAAAGTTTTTATTAAGATAATAATTAATTACAAGACCAATCTTAAACATAGAATTGTCATTACAAATCTAACCGCAAGTCTCAAAGCTAAATAAAATAAGGATAATACAGAGTTACACAAAGAAAAAAAAATTGTACCAAAATCATTGTTATCTATGAGTATAGTTTATAAACAAGCTAACGCTCCAACAATAGTTTCACGAACTATTTAGTACTCGTATTTATAACACCCGCCACAGCACTGTCAATTTTCCCACCTGTACGGAAAATAAAATGGATCATTCATGGATCAAAGTCCGAGCATGCATGAAGAATTACATGATTATAAAGAATCTAAGCATGTACCTCATCTTTATGCATCAGAGTAACAAAGAGTCAAAGACTAATTTAGTCACTTTAGCTGCTTCTTCCATCAATGCTATCTTCTTCTCCTGAAAGCATTATTGCATAAAAGCCCAGCAAAAAAACTAAATATTTAACCAGTGAAACTACTTTAGCTCAAGTTTGTCAAATTATGAACAATTCCATGACAGATGGACGAAATATTCTCTTTTATTTCCGCGATTCCACTTAAGGTAGCAAAATGTCGCATGAAAACATCTAAAGGTAGTAGCTTTAAACTTCTGTTTCGAAAATAGTGTTTCAAATTTCGCCTTACAAGAGAACATAGTATGATATTGGCCAAACATCCTACCTCAGTCTAGTGTGCATTATCACTTAACCTTATCACTGCCTAACAAGCCGGAAATAATCTAAACTAATCTAAACTGCTCCACCAAAAACCCAAATAGCCGAAACAGGAAATGATCCAATGGAGCAATGTTACCAGTATATATGTCACACGAACTGTATCCTCCATTTACCTGGTGGCAAAGGGACGATAGACAGCAACTACACACCGTCGTCCAATTCTTATTATTCGAGGCAATGTTAAATGGAACAAGTGCAACAAATTAGCAAATTAACACTCTGTACCTTCAAATCTATCACATTCTGATTCTAAGCCTATACAAAATTAGAGACTACTAAACCACAACCTATAAAACTTTGGTCGGTAGCGGTCATCATCTTGGCCTGGCCTGTTAACACTTAACAGCGAACAGGAAATAGAGAAAGAGAACTAAATACCGAAACATAACTACTAATACGGACAAAACTCTCTTGTCCTATACTCCTAGCACGACTATTAATAAGTGCACGATGGTAAAATTTCCTAAAGAGCAAAATTGAAACAGTATGCAGGAAATCCATTTTTACTAGAAACTTATGAAGTGTACGACTGTGATGCTCGGACTCTTCAGTTACCCCTGAGAATCCACCGGACACGACTCGGACTCGGATCCCGACACGGATTTCGTGTCCGCCCTCCACCGAGAATTCGGACCCTTCTTGTTTGGTTGAGCCGTAAGCCGTTGAGTTCGAAAATGAAGAATCAAACGAAGCGGTTGAGCTAGAAGATGAAGATTAAATATTTGAAGCGTTTAAGCGATGATGCTGAGTGAAAAAAAAAATGAAGGTTTCAAGGAGGGAGTAATAATTTTGTTGAAGATGAAGGTGATGACAGAGGTGGAAGATGAAAAGATAGATATTGACTAATGTGGGTCAAAGAAGTTGAAGCAGTAAATGAAGGAAACAGGTCTTATCTAATTCAACAAACGAGGTGTTATCTAAGTGTTGTTATTGTTTAAAAAAAAAAATCTTTAGTATAAATATTAAAATTTAACATGTTTTGTAATTACCATTTATAATTTATGTATAATTTTACACTAGTTTCTTATGGGGCCGTGTACTATGTAATATTATAGAATAAAAATGACAGTGACACTATTTAATATTTTTTTAATAAGATCGGTTTTTTTTTAAATAAAAACATTCCAAAAGCTTCTCGTATGCTCGAACGCTTATTACGTCATATCCCACAAGAATAAAGAACTTATGTAGATCAACCAACTAGATAATTATTTATTATCTTAATGAAAAACCAATTTAATCAAACAATTATTGATGATTATAAATTATAAATATTAGGGTTGTTAACGAACCGAGCCGGCAGGCTCGGTTCGAAATTTTTAGCTTCAAAAACTCCTCGATCCTAAAAAAAAAAAAAAACTTGAAGCTCGAGTTTGTTTTGTCATTATATTTTTTTCACCTTTTAAATCTAATTGATATAAAACTTTTAAAAAACAAATAAGAATATAAAATATAAAAACATATTAAAATATTTTTTTTTTATAAATGCTTTAGTAACATATAAGTTGACATAAAATTAATATTATAGTTTTAAAATTATACAAATTATACACATAAAAATATAAACAAACCCAAACCAGATTAATCAAACGAGTATTGATTATAACAATTAACGAGTTATAATGTAAAATGGTGATACAAAGAGCTTGATCGGGAAAAAGTAAGCATGATTAGTCGTAAATTACTTAACTTGATCAATCACCTAGACGGCTATTAGTGAGCTAGTGTAAACCGAGATTAATCGAACAAGTATTGATCATAACTTTATAATGTAAAATAGTGACACAAAGGGTAAGCATCAGTAATCGTTAATCACTTAACTTTATCAATCCGCTAGACGGTTATTAGTGAGCTAGTGTAAACCGAGATTAATCGAACAAGTATTGATCATAACAATCAACGAGTTATAATGTAAAATAGTGACGCAAAGGGCTTGATCGGGAAAAAGTAAGCATCAGTAATCGTAAATCACTTAACTTGATCAATCAGCTAGACGGTTATTAGTGAGCTAGTGTAAACCTAAATTAATCGAACAAGTATTGATCATAACAATCAACGAATTATAATGTAAAATAGTGACGCAAAGAGTAAGCATCAGTAATCGTAAATCACTTAACTTGATCAATCAGCTAGACGGTTATTAGTGAGCTAGTGTAAAACGAGATTAATCGAACAAGTATTGATCATAACAATCAACGAGTTATAATGTAAAATAGTGACACAAAGGGTAAGCATCAATAATCGTAAATCACTTAAATTGATCAATCAGCTAGACGGTTATTAGTGAGTTAGTGTAAACCGAGATTAATCGAACAAGTATTGATCATAACAATCAACGAGTTATAATGTAAAATAGTGACACAAAGGGTAAGCATCAGTAATCGTAAATCACTTAATTTGATCAATCAGCTAGACAGTTATTAGTGAGCTAGTGTAAACCGAGATTAATCGAACAATTATTGATCATAACAATGAACGAGTTATAAATCATTATAACTCGTTCATTGTTTCACAATGCTTACTTTTTCCCGATCAAGAAATAAGAATTTGTGGTGATACAAAGGGCTACGTTACCGAAACCGAAACCGTAAGTCCATAACCAAAACCGAAACCGAAACCGTAAGTCCATAACCGAAACCGTAACCCTAACAATATAATTAAATAAATGTAGGCATGCGTGTAGCATCAAGAATCCCAACAATCAGCCGTTTATGACCCCTTTTCCTTTTCCGATTTTCTATACTTCTTTACATCTCTTCCCAATGGCAATTCATACCAATCAAAAATCAAAAATTAATAACAGATGAACTCTTCATCTTTCTCCATTGAACGTTCATATCTCCTTCAACTATAAAAGGATACAACAATGGCAGTCCTTACCCACTCACCTTACTCAAAAATACCAGATCTAAAAATAATTTGTTTTACTGTTCCAACTTTCAATGGCTTCCTCTTCAAATCAGCTGTCACTTTCCCATCACACGAACTACATGGCAGTTGAATATCACGGGGCCTGCCTAGTGCCCAAGGGGTTATCAAGGTCACCCCTTAGGTAGGTGGTAGCACTAGCCATTGTGGTCACCCTCTAGTCCCGAGAACCTATTTTGAGACCGAACAAGGCTGGACCCATGTTTGTTGGTACTGAAGTGGTGATCATGAGGCGCCGCTCATTGGGTGCTAGAGGGGGAATCTGCCATTGGTTAGCTTTTTGTTAGTATGGTTTCGAGGGGTTAGGAGAATATTTGGCAGGCAAATGAGGTACAACTGTACTAGGAAGGTGATATGAGAATTGCGTGTGATCATACGATGGGAGACTTTCAAATATAGCATAAAAATGGAAAATGAAGTAAAAAACAAAGCCCTACAATCCAGCCTTTGATATGTCAGAACACGAAGCTTCAGTCCATATGATCGCAATTATGTAAGAGTCAGCTTGGTGGAGAGAAACAAACTTCTATTACGAAGAGAAAGGGAGCAATTTGTCATCTCAAAGTGATTGTACTTTTATCAAAGAGCCGTTTGTCATGAACAATGGTCCTGTTTGATTTTCGCCGGATTCTAAGATCATCCACATGAGCAATAAAAACGAACTGGTATGAGGAAAAATGTACTCCGTATAACACAAGTATGAGCAAAAGTTTCATGGTTTGCACATAAAGGATCAATGAAAAGGTAAAGAGTTAATCGGGTTTACGACTTAATCAGGTTTAATCAGCATGCAGGATCGAAACCTTTTGGGCGGAAAATCAGCAATATTAGAGAAGTGCTCAATCGACTGTGTTTGGTGAAGATCAAGCAAAACATAACTTAACCGAAGGCTGAAGCCTAAATGCTAAATTACCTTATGTCAAATGGTAGAGCTATGTTTCAATCCTTTGAAGTGTGTTCACATAAGTGTAACTGGAAAAAGATACGAACAGTTTCCGAAACCTGCAAATTGTAGGATGCTTGTTAGAAAGAGGGAGAAGAGCTAATAAAATAATACCATCTGTGCAGTAAGGTCAGAGGAAGGGCTCCAACATGGATTTTACACGAGGTTCGTGTTGATGACTTCAGAAATAAGTCGGCCAGAGAACAATCATTACATCACAATTTCTTCTGAAGCAGCGTCGTGAGATATTATAATGAGACCGACCCATATTTCATAATAAATCTGGTATTATATGGATTGAAGACCTACCAAACCCATTGGCTCTTGTGTTGTGCCATAGCACAAAAGCTCCGGAAAGGATGTTCATTGATTACAAAGAACAGTCTGTTATTGGAGTGATGCCAGGCCATATAGCTCGACACCCAGATATCAAGGGGTCCACTGTACTTCCGAAATATATTGGTACTCATCTGAGACCAGCAATGAAAAGGAAAAAAAGTTAAATTTTGCAAGAAATTGTATCAATCGCACACAAAACCAAGCACAAAAAAGAAAGTTGGAACTTACGAGTTCCCAAGCTTCAATACTACTTTGAGGATAATCAAGCAGGAATTTTCTGTTACAACAGGAAAAGGTCAATTAGTACAAATAGTAAACAAAAAACTTGATTGTGCAAATAGCAAAGAAGTATTTCAACCTCGAAAAATTTTAGGAGCAAGCATGACCTATGTACTATACTAAAACAGTTCTTCCAGATGAAAGAGACTAGACGGGTGAATTCAGGTGCAGCACATTAGTGCCCTAAATTTAAATCAGGAGAAATAGCATAACAATCTCAGCAATAATTGTCCAGATTATCACTATTTGTAGGTGAAAGAGGATACATGATCGGTCAAAGACGTTATGATACGAGTTGGGCTACGGGTCAATGAAGGAACGAGTTCATTGAAAGTCGGAAATCAGTTTAATTATTTCCGAGAATGATTAAATGTATTTCAAGCTTTCGTTAAACGAGTGAGCTTCATTGGATGATAACGAAATTACAAGTAATGGTTGCTCGTGTTTATCGACTGCTCGTATTGAGCATTAAATCGACGAGTTAAAAGACGGACGAACCTTGCCATCTACAAGTTATTATTATCAGTTTATTTAAGCTAATAAAAGGGATTGATTATCCTATTTAGTTCACTAGCTTTATGGTATTTTAGTAGGTCTTAAATTGCTAGTATTGATGGCCTTAATTAGCTAGTTTAATTTTGTCTTTAGAAGTCTTTTATTTGCTTTAAACGGTTGTCATCTTAAGGCTATTTATAGTCTTGAAGATTTTATTTTTCACTCATTTTCAGAAAGATAGGAAAAATCAAATCCCGTTTTTATGAAGCTCACTCGTTTAATCATTCTCGAGAATAATTAAACTGATTTCCGATTTTCAATGAACTCGTTCCTTCATTGACCCGTAGCCCAACTCGTATCACGTTAGAAACCTTACAAATTCATCTACTCTAGATACAATATTGCACATTGTTTTCATAAGATCAAATCAGTGACTTTACCTTACACCATAATTTACGTCTCTGTGATTGCAGTGGCCAGAAACCCCAAAGCTATCGAAGGTAATTACCTGTGAAAGTCTTTGCAAGTTAACTTCACCAACAAACAACAACCCAATAGGAATCAAGCATGAAATATGCAGTGGGCCAATATAGTAAATCAGGCACCGAAACACAGAAAATCATTTACATAATGTAAAAAGAACAAAGACATGACCAAAAACACTTTTCACTTTTCAGTAATGGTTTGCAATTCTGATCTAGTTCCTAAAATGTGCATTACAAAAATTTGTAAAATGACGCAACATCATGCAACTTAGAAAGAAGATCTCACTGTATCAATGCCTTGAGATTTAATACTATCTCCAACAAATTTGGCAATTAGGGTGTGGTTCCACACTTTTCCAAAACCATCCTGGGAATCACAAGATAATTTCAATATGGGACAATCTGTAAGCAGCATTGTCTTGATGAAATTATGATGTGGCTGTATATACCATACCTGCAACTCCGGATGGTCAAGAATGGTCACTTGGGTAAGAGGAACCTGAACAAAAAAATCAACAACCAAGTCAACAAAACTTGTGTCACGCCACAATTAACACAAATCAGAATTCCTTCACCATTGTAGTCAAAGCACTATCACGTTAAAATTTATAGGGCTAGATTTCATTTTCCAGCCGTTCTTTGGGAAATTAATCAGACTCCTATCTCTCTTGAGAGAATAAGGATTCTCATAAATTTTCCCTCCAAAATGCTTCTACTCAAATATGGAAATAAATGTTTCTTTTGTTAATCTATATCCTTTCATTAAAAAATAAGTCTTTTCATCAAACTATAATCATTTTAATAAACTCTCAATTATAATCTTTTAATTAAAGTAGAATAAAAAATTAGTGAATTATAAACTACAAAATGCTAAATCTTTCCTTTACGCATTATCATAACTTGATGAATCCATTTTTGAAATAATGGTCAAAAATAAAATATTCGTCGTTTTGGGTCGGTTTTGAAAATATTTGTCAAAATGGTGTCCACGTAGGCTCGGGATTTCTGGACCTAAAACACGCCACTACCAATGGCGTGTTTATAATGAGTAGGGAAAGAAACTTCATTAAAAAATGGACTAAAACAAACACGCCATTGGAAATGGCGGGTTTCGGAGGGGAAACACGCCACCCCCTATGGCGTGTCTTACGTAATTTTTTTTTTTTTTTTTTTTTTCAGAAGGAAAAAAATTGTTGTAAAGACACGCCCTTTGCTAATGGCGTGTTTGGATCTAGAAATCCCGAGCCTACGTGGACACCATTTTGACAAATATTTTCAAAACCGACCCAAAACGACAAATATTTTATTTTTGACCATTATTTCAAAAATGGACTCTAACTTGATGCATACTTATTATGTATAAAATAAAACTATAAAATGTTATTACTAATTTCGCGAGGAATTTTTTTTTTATTATAGCAATTTGAGAATATTTATAAAATGAAATCATTAGCTTTTGAGGTATAAAAAATATTTTCACTAAAACACATACTTCATGACATTTTCCCTTGATTAGTTCCGAGATCAATTTTTTTCTCAAATTAAAATATAATGAGATGAATTATGAAAATATTTATGGTGCCAATTTAAAATCTAAGAATAATACATTAAAATGTTAAAACCTCTATATATATACCGCGCATGCATTGTGAGGGAACTAAACTAGTTATCATCAAACAAAAACAACTTGACTTCTAATCACTACAAAGAAGAGACCAACCATATACAACCACTACCACAATGTCTCCTAACTATAACTAGATAAAGACTTAAGAAGGGTCGAATATACACAATCTTATCCATGTATTGTCAGCAAAGAGAAAGTGGTTCCAGACGACACTTTGATGCTACTTCTTAATCGGAAAAAGTGCACAAAGATTAGTGAACCGTTTCTAATTCCGTCATGCTTCGAAGCAAAAAATAAGTGAGTCTTTAACTCCGTCACAAAAGCATTACCCCAATGCCCCGAAGGCTTGTGCAAATGATTAGGTAAGTGGGGTTGGATATATACAGTTTTACTCTTTTGTTAAGAACACAAAGAGGCTGATTCTAGATGACCAGAAAATTATTGCCTCCAGTAAAAATAGATCATGAGGCCAAACAAATAATATTCAATGATTTTAATAGTTATCATGTTCCAGAACAAAACAACTCAGAACCAGGTTAAAACTAGAGCAACTATATTACCGTCAGGGTTCCACAAGCCTTGTAGAGCTCATCTTTTCTAATGTTGCCCATGCCATCTGCGTTACCTATAGAAAGAAATTAAACAACATGATGGAGATAAGAAGACAAAGAAAAAGTTAACAATGATATCATAATCCGCCTCATAATCCCTCACGCGCATGTAGAGAGTACATTGACATCATAGCAGCAAATCAAAAAATAATATCCGCAAGCTGCAAGCTTCATCCATTAAAATTTAGCAAGTGTTGAATTTATTAAGAACTCAAAAAAGGTGAAGATAGATATAAGCCACAACAACGAACTTGGAAATGTGCCTTACCTGTTGACAAACACAAGACGTGAATATCATGCCCTCTTGATGTTAGGTAATTAATAGTTGGAGTGTAGAACCTGGTGCAATTCCAAATAAAAATCTATTACGCCAAATAAAGAGAGAGATACATAAGATAAACAGGCAAAATGACAATTTACATCCAGAAAGAGAGAACAAAGCTATAACAAGAAATTGTGATAGTTTACATATGCATTACTCTCTCTGTTCTCGAAGATAGTTAACGTTTGCTTACAGATATGTTTTAATGTAAGCACAAATAAGAGAAGTGGAAAGTCACGCATTCATTCTTTTCCACACAAAACGTGTCTAAAAGGAAATTAAACTATTAATTGGGAACAGTATGAAAGCGTTTTTGTCCTTGTTCGTTCCTATAGCGCAAATACAACAGAACATATTACATACACTTGTTTATTTATGTTAGCTACCGTTGCACAAACGTCACAATAAGGCTCCTAATGGCAGAAGCTATGTGATAGCAGAAATGTGATTCTGCAGACATAACCAAATCTTCTCTAATATGTCAACTATACCTAAATAGATTAAGGACACGTTGATGAAGGCAATTACTTATATATACTTCAAGGTTAACCCAGGAGAGCTATGTACGTCTTGGCAAGTAATCAATTAACTTACATTGACTCGTCATCAGGATGGGCGATCACGAGCAAAAAGGCCTTCTTGAGCTGAGTATCACCTGTTTTTAGCCAAATAATCTCTATCATTGGAAGTAATAACTATACCAGTTTAGCAAATATAACTATATACTCCGTTAGTCTGCAGAAACTAATTTCACATGAAACTGATTCAAGGTACAAGACACCAAAGTAACCACAATCACATTTTAGCCTACGATAGTGACCTACACGACAATAAATAGCTGTTCTTGCAAATGCAAATATGGTACATCATCTGATCTTGCACAGATGGATGACCACATCAATTTTTCAAATTTCGTAAACAGCTTGCCATTATAGGATTGAAGGAAAAATGGCAACTTTTGAAGTCCTAAGCAACTTAATTTTGCTCATCTCGTAGACTTTGCAAGAATGTGTACACCAACTATACAACAAACACCAAAAAACCAGAAACAGATTTCTAAGCTCAAATAACTTCTTCTCTGACCAAAAAATATATACCCTTTTCCAAGTTAGCATGAACTTTTACAAATAATATTCAAAATGCAACAGAGAAATTCATAATAAAATACGGATTAGGCATTATGAAATGCGGGTTAGGATCCTTTAGAATCATAAAATAACTCTACATGGTAGAGTTTCTTAAATATGGTATTAAAGTCATTTATCACATTTTTTGTGTTAAATCACAAATATCACCATTTATTATTGTTTTACCCCTTCGTCCAAATCATTTGTTTACCTTGATTAGAATACCCCTTGCAATGAATAAAAAAAGGTAAACAAATGAATGGTACGGAGGGAGTACCATGTAATCATCAATGGTAAACTCCACCAACAGATGAAGTACTCCCTCCATTTTCTAAAATCCTCCTCGAGGCTCGCTTATTTTGAAAAGTGGGACAAACACGGTGAAAAAGATATGAAAACAAAATAATACATTGAAATTGAACAAATAGTAAGATAAAAAGAATACAACCCACCATAGTTAAAATGGGAAATGGAGGATGGAAAGAAAGAGATCATCAAAATTCTGAAAATGGAGGCAATCCACAATACAAAGATGGAAACAGCAACCACAAACCAATCCATTAATCAGTTATTACCCAGAAAGTATGACTGAAATTAGGGTAAATGATTGCATAACCTGCAAATTGAGCAGAATACAACATTTGAAGATCAAATTAATGGTGGGAAAACAGGAGATGGAAATCTAAAATACCATGAATATGAAATAGGGGAGTTATTACCGTGATTTGAGCAGGAAATGCAGAGATACTAAGAGTTCTGGGTTTCTGAATGTTTGGAAATGAATCTCGGTCACCTGATGTAGAGTGTTCAACTGTTGACTGTTGGTTTTTTTTGGATGTAATTCGGTATGTCCATCGTCACACACTCACACGTGCTCTCTAAACCGGTAAAAAATGACACGTACAAAATACGAAATTAACGGATATGAGTTGGAGTTTAATGACCTATTTATATATATAAAGGGGCTTTTGATTTGCGCGTGGGTATGAGTTTGGAATCAGGAATTATACCCGGGTGGTATGGGTTTGGAACTTGATTCCTCATACCATGTATATATATATATATATATATATATATATATATATATATATATATATATATATATATATATATATATATATATATAGAGAGAGAGAGAGAGAGATTTAGGATCGGGTGAGAACGAACACTCGGTGAGAACGGTGAGAACACACTATAACTCTAACCATCTCAATCATTAAAAACAAATACCACTCTACTCTCTTCACTACTTGCGTCGATCATTTCCCCAAAAAAAAATCCCCAAATCAATAAACAACAAAACCTATTAATCATTAATGGCTAGAAACAACAATTCACTCATCAATGGCCAAACTCCCTCCGATTTCTTTGGCAGCATCAAATTCCCTCCTTTAAAAACTCCCTCTGCTTCTTCCGCCATCGACATCGCTCACCTCACCTTCACAGGTGTGTGTGTCCTCATTGGAAAACACAAATCCGAGCTAGTCTGACGGCGAATGTCTAGGTTGAGTGCAACAACGCGGAGTCGGAATGATCCGATACGACTCGGTGGGCGGTGGAGCAGTTAACGAAACACGCGGCAGAACTCAAAACTTAATTGATGTATCTACAACACGACATGATCGCTACCGTGAACGATGCGTCTGACTCGGGCCATGTAATGCGGAGGAATTACTGCCTTAGTGTAGATTAATTATTATATTGTTTGCAAAGTTAACAGAATTGGAAGAATTGGAAGAAATCTTGCATTGGTGTGGATTATCAAATGAAATCAAGGTTATTTTATGAGTAACATGTACGAAATCATATTTAGAAGCAATTCGTCGAATTTGACAGTATTTTAGCTTTAGGTAAGACTTTGTGATTAAGTAGTGATTGTGAAATTAATGGAATCAAATGCATTGCTGGCTTAGTGTCAACTTACTACATTAAACTAATCTTTAGTTACAATAAATTTTGATTCATATTTCAAAAACTTTCTGGGTTTATAATTTGGGGAAAGTGTATCTAGGAAAGAAAAAAATGTATATACATTGTAATAAAGCGTATCTAGAATTTTGACGAACATCCATTAACAGATGCCAGCGACCTTCATCACCGTCAGGCAGGCGTTTCCTTTGCGACACAACTGCTGCCCCCATTCGCTTTCTCTTCATCTATACTCCAGTCATTGTGCTCGCCGGATTTCCATCGACACACTTCGCCGACACCACAACTGATGTCGACTCTAACTCCGGCAACAAATCGGGCTTTTTATTTCACCCTAACATTCTTGTTCATCATTTCAATACCCTTGCTCTTATTAGCTTCGCCGCCATCGACTTCGAACAATCACAGCAAATCATCGGCCACTCTTACAAGCGACGATGCCAGACTAACTAATCTACATTAAGTTTCGATGTATGTACACTAATATTTGATGTATCTTGCCACTTATTTAATGTATCTCAACATAGATACACAAAATTAGTTATTATGTATAACAAAATTGATCTGAGATACATCAATATATAAACATGATTTGATGTATCTAAACCAACTGTGATGAGTCTAATGGTGCTGACGGAGAGAAAACCGCCGTCGTCTGGGCCGGAGGAAGTGGAATTGAGACCAAAGGTTCATGAATTAGAAATCCCGAGCCTACGTGGACACCATTTTGACAAATATTTTCAAAACCGACCCAAAACGACAAATATTTTATTTTTGACCATTATTTCAAAAATGGATTCATCAAGTTATGATAATGCGTAAAGGAAAGATTTAGCATTTTGTAGTTTATAATTCACTAATTTTTTATTCTACTTTAATTAAAAGATTATAATTGAGAGTTTATTAAAATGATTATAGTTTGATGAAAAGACTTATTTTTTAATGAAAGGATATAGATTAACAAAAGAAACATTTATTTCCATATTTGAGTAGAAGCATTTTGGAGGGAAAATTTATGAGAATCCTTATTCTCTCAGTAGATAGGAGTCTGATTAATTTCCCAAAGAACGGCTGGAAAATGAAATCTAGCCCTATAAATTTTAACGTGATAGTGCTTTGACTACAATGGTGAAGGAATTCTGATTTGTGTTAATTGTGGCGTGACACAAGTTTTGTTGACTTGGTTGTTGATTTTTTTGTTCAGGTTCCTCTTACCCAAGTGACCATTCTTGACCATCCGGAGTTGCAGGTATGGTATATACTGACCACATCATAATTTCATCAAGACAATGCTCCTTACAGATTGTCCCATATTGAAATTATCTTGTGATTCCCAGGATGGTTTTGGAAAAGTGTGGAACCACACCCTAATTGCCAAATTTGTTGGAGATAGTATTAAATCTCAAGGCATTGATACAGTGAGATCTTCTTTCTAAGTTGCATGATGTTGCGTCATTTTACAAATTTTTGTAATGCACATTTTAGGAACTAGATCAGAATTGCAAACCATTACTGAAAAGTGAAAAGTGTTTTTGGTCATGTCTTTGTTCTTTTTACATTATGTAAATGATTTTCTGTGTTTCGGTGCCTGATTTACTATATTGGCCCACTGCATATTTCATGCTTGATTCCTATTGGGTTGTTGTTTGTTGGTGAAGTTAACTTGCAAAGACTTTCACAGGTAATTACCTTCGATAGCTTTGGGGTTTTCGCCACCGCAATCACAGAGACGTAAATTATGGTGTAAGGTAAAGTCACTGATTGATCTTATGAAAACAATGTGCAATATTGTATCTAGAGTAGATGAATTTGTAAGGTTTCTAACGTGATACGAGTTGGGCTACGGGTCAATGAAGGAACGAGTTCATTGAAAATCGGAAATCAGTTTAATTATTCTCGAGAATGATTAAACGAGTGAGCTTCATAAAAACGGGATTTGATTTTTCCTATCTTTCTGAAAATGAGTGAAAAATAAAATCTTCAAGACTATAAATAGCCTTAAGATGACAACCGTTTAAAGCAAATAAAAGACTTCTAAAGACAAAATTAAACTAGCTAATTAAGGCCATCAATACTAGCAATTTAAGACCTACTAAAATACCATAAAGCTAGTGAACTAAATAGGATAATCAATCCCTTTTATTAGCTTAAATAAACTGATAATAATAACTTGTAGATGGCAAGGTTCGTCTAGTCTTTTAACTCGTCGATTTAATGCTCAATACGAGCAAATCGATAAACACGAGCAACCATTACTTGTAATTTCGTTATCATCCAATGAAGCTCACTCGTTTAACGAAAGCTTGAAATACATTTAATCATTCTCGGAAATAATTAAACTGATTTCCGACTTTCAATGAACTCGTTCCTTCATTGACCCGTAGCCCAACTCGTATCATAACGTCTTTGACCGATCATGTATCCTCTTTCACCTACAAATAGTGATAATCTGGACAATTATTCTTTGAGATTGTTATGCTATTTCTCCCGATTTAAATTTAGGGCACTAATGTGCTGCACCTGAATTCACCCGTCTAGTCTCTTTCATCTGGAAGAACTGTTTTAGTATAGTACATAGGTCATGCTTGCTCCTAAAATTTTTCGAGGTTGAAATACTTCTTTGCTATTTGCACAATCAAGTTTTTTGTTTACTATTTGTACTAATTGACCTTTTCCTGTTGTAACAGAAAATTCCTGCTTGATTATCCTCAAAGTAGTATTGAAGCTTGGGAACTCGTAAGTTCCAACTTTCTTTTTTGTGCTTGGTTTTGTGTGCGATTGATACAATTTCTTGCAAAATTTAACTTTTTTTCCTTTTCATTGCTGGTCTCAGATGAGTACCAATATATTTCGGAAGTACAGTGGACCCCTTGATATCTGGGTGTCGAGCTATATGGCCTGGCATCACTCCAATAACAGACTGTTCTTTGTAATCAATGAACATCCTTTCCGGAGCTTTTGTGCTATGGCACAACACAAGAGCCAATGGGTTTGGTAGGTCTTCAATCCATATAATACCAGATTTATTATGAAATATGGGTCGGTCTCATTATAATATCTCACGACGCTGCTTCAGAAGAAATTGTGATGTAATGATTGTTCTCTGGCCGACTTATTTCTGAAGTCATCAACACGAACCTCGTGTAAAATCCATGTTGGAGCCCTTCCTCTGACCTTACTGCACAGATGGTATTATTTTATTAGCTCTTCTCCCTCTTTCTAACAAGCATCCTACAATTTGCAGGTTTCGGAAACTGTTCGTATCTTTTTCCAGTTACACTTATGTGAACACACTTCAAAGGATTGAAACATAGCTCTACCATTTGACATAAGGTAATTTAGCATTTAGGCTTCAGCCTTCGGTTAAGTTATGTTTTGCTTGATCTTCACCAAACACAGTCGATTGAGCACTTCTCTAATATTGCTGATTTTCCGCCCAAAAGGTTTCGATCCTGCATGCTGATTAAACCTGATTAAGTCGTAAACCCGATTAACTCTTTACCTTTTCATTGATCCTTTATGTGCAAACCATGAAACTTTTGCTCATACTTGAGTTATACGGAGTACATTTTTCCTCATACCAGTTCGTTTTTATTGCTCATGTGGATGATCTTATAATCCGGCGAAAATCAAACAGGACCATTGTTCATGACAAACGGCTCTTTGATAAAAGTACAATCACTTTGAGATGACAAATTGCTCCCTTTCTCTTCGTAATAGAAGTTTGTTTCTCTCCACCAAGCTGACTCTTACATAATTGCGATCATATGGACTGAAGCTTCGTGTTCTGACATATCAAAGGCTGGATTGTAGGGCTTTGTTTTTTACTTCATTTTCCATTTTTATGCTATATTTGAAAGTCTCCCATCGTATGATCACACGCAATTCTCATATCACCTTCCTAGTACAGTTGTACCTCATTTGCCTGCCAAATATTCTCCTAACCCCTCAAAACCATACTAACAAAAAGCTAACCAATGGCAGATTCCCCCTCTAGCACCCAATGAGCGGCGCCTCATGATCACCACTTCAGTACCAACAAACATGGGTCCAGCCTTGTTCGGTCTCAAAATAGGTTCTCGGGACTAGAGGGTGACCACAATGGCTAGTGCTACCACCTACCTAAGGGGTGACCTTGATAACCCCTTGGGCACTAGGCAGGCCCCGTGATATTCAACTGCCATGTAGTTCGTGTGATGGGAAAGTGACAGCTGACGGTGTTGGCCAGAGATGATTGGCAGATTCCCCCTCTAGCACCCAATGAGCGGCGCCTCATGATCACCACTTCAGTACCAACAAACATGGGTCCAGCCTTGTTCGGTCTCAAAATAGGTTCTCGGGACTAGAGGGTGACCACAATGGCTAGTGCTACCACCTACCTAAGGGGTGACCTTGATAACCCCTTGGGCACTAGGCAGGCCCCGTGATATTCAACTGCCATGTAGTTCGTGTGATGGGAAAGTGACAGCTGACGGTGTTGGCCAGAGATGATTAACAGATTGATGTTGATCGGATTCTGACCTGTGTGGCTTACCCTTCTGCTGATGTTGCCATTGAGACTCACAAGAGGAACTCCCTGATAAATTTTATTACTGTCTTTTTTTTTTTTTTCCGGAGGGAATCAAATTATTACAGATTTCACTAGAGTTGTGGAATGATGAAGCCTGTCTTTTTGTTCTGTATGAATGTTAACTTTATTCTAAATGGAGTGTTATGTTTGTTCAAAAGGTGTTATGTTTGTTCAAAAGGTCTTTTGTGTATGTGGGTTTTACATTTATTGTAGAACCGGCGTTTTATTTTAACTAAAGTAGGCAAACAAAAGAAATTTATAACTACTTTCACAAGAGAAGTTATGTAAAAGAAGACGCGGGTTTACAATTACCATAATGTAAACCGTTTTATGAATGATCTAATCGCAAGTAAATAATCTCCCCGGTCACCGGCCTCCACTCTGTTCACTGGCCTCCACCCATTGTAAAACCAATGAAAGTTTTACTTTGTTAAAAGAAAAACTTCGGTCACTTAAATTTCATCGAGTTTTTTATATGGGTGATCTCATTTATGGACATAATTTACTTAATCATGAACACGAATGACCATTATACCCTTATTATTTGACCTCATTTACTATTTTGTTTTAAGTCCAATAAACCTGAAAAATTACTACCACCAAACAACCACGGGATTTCTAGATCTGAAACACGCCACTACTAATGGCGTGTTTTGTGAAGGAAACACGCCATTAGCACTGGCGTGTCTTTACAACAATTTTTTTCCTTCTGAAAAAAAAAAAAAAAAAAAAAATTACATAAGACACGCCATAGGGGATGGCGTGTTTCCCATCCGAAACCCGCCATTTCCAATGGCGTGTTTGTTTTAGTCCATTTTTTAATGAAGTTTCTTTCCCTACTCATTATAAACACGTCATTGGTAGTGGCGTGTTTTAGGTCCAGAAATCCCGAGCCTACGTGGACACCATTTTGACAAATATTTTCAAAACCGACCCAAAACGACAAATATTTTATTTTTGACCATTATTTCAAAAATGGATTCATCAAGTTATGATAATGCGTAAAGGAAAGATTTAGCATTTTGTAGTTTATAATTCACTAATTTTTTATTCTACTTTAATTAAAAGATTATAATTGAGAGTTTATTAAAATGATTATAGTTTGATGAAAAGACTTATTTTTTAATGAAAGGATATAGATTAACAAAAGAAACATTTATTTCCATATTTGAGTAGAAGCATTTTGGAGGGAAAATTTATGAGAATCCTTATTCTCTCAGTAGATAGGAGTCTGATTAATTTCCCAAAGAACGGCTGGAAAATGAAATCTAGCCCTATAAATTTTAACGTGATAGTGCTTTGACTACAATGGTGAAGGAATTCTGATTTGTGTTAATTGTGGCGTGACACAAGTTTTGTTGACTTGGTTGTTGATTTTTTTGTTCAGGTTCCTCTTACCCAAGTGACCATTCTTGACCATCCGGAGTTGCAGGTATGGTATATACAGCCACATCATAATTTCATCAAGACAATGCTCCTTACAGATTGTCCCATATTGAAATTATCTTGTGATTCCCAGGATGGTTTTGGAAAAGTGTGGAACCACACCCTAATTGCCAAATTTGTTGGAGATAGTATTAAATCTCAAGGCATTGATACAGTGAGATCTTCTTTCTAAGTTGCATGATGTTGCGTCATTTTACAAATTTTTGTAATGCACATTTTAGGAACTAGATCAGAATTGCAAACCATTCTTTGAAAAGTGAAAAGTGTTTTTGGTCATGTCTTTGTTCTTTTTACATTATGTAAATGATTTTTCGTGTTTGATTGCCTGATTTACTATATTGGCCCACTGCATATTTCATGCTTGATTCCTATTGGGTTGTTGTTTGTTGGTGAAGTTAACTTGCAAAGACTTTCACAGGTAATTACCTTCGATAGCTTTGGGGTTTCTGGCCACTGCAATCACAGAGACGTAAATTATGGTGCAAGGTAAAGTCACTGATTGATCTTATGAAAACAATGTGCAATATTGTATCTAGAGTAGATGAATTTGTAAGGTTTCTAACGTGATACGAGTTGGGCTACGGGTCAATGAAGGAACTTAGGGGTTTTAAAATCGAATTCCGTCTTTCTTTTATAAAAACTTAAAATTTAAATCGAGAGAAAAGATTAAAACGATTTTTAAAAACCGAAATAGAGTTAAGGCTCCGAAATGAACCAGGTAAAATCTATAAGAAAGTGGTTGGTGAAAAAGTGTAATAAAGGAGAGAAAAATAAATAATTTAATTTTTTTAAATTAAATAAAAAACATTAAATCTGTCAAAAAAAAAAAAAAAAAAAACATCAAATACTAAAAATCCACATGTATCATTTCCCTCCCCTCTCCGTCACCATACTCTCCTCAAGCCCCAGAACTCTCATATCATGCTCTATTACTCTCAACCATGTCTGTCTCGGTCTTCCTCTGCCTCTAGGGACCTTTTCTGTTCTCCAAGTCTCGAGCATCCTAACTGGTACGTCCATAGGTCTCCTTCTCACATGGCCAAACCATCTTAGTCGGTTTTCCATCATCTTGTCCTCTATTGGCACCACTTTTACCTTTTCCTTAATCACCTCATTCCTTAACCGATCTTGCCTTGTATGTCCGCACATCCACCTCAACATGCGCATCTCCGCCACACACATCTTTTGAATGTGATAATGCTTCACGCCCAACACCGGAGCCGTAAAGTAGGGCAGGCCTAATTGCCGTGCGATAAAATTTTCCCATTAATCTTTGGGGCATATGTTTATCGCATAGAGACCCTGAAGCACTCTTCCATTTCAACCATCCCGCTTTAATTCTGTGAGCCACATCTCCGTCTAACTCCCCATCTTTTTGAATAATAGATCCTAGATATCCGAAGAAATCCGAACCCTCAACAACATTTCCATCGAAAATAATACTCCCCGCCTCTGTCGATCTCAACCCCGCCACCTTAGTGAATTGACACCTCAAATACTCGGTCTTACTCTCGCTCGGCCCTAAACCCACGAGTCTCTAAAGTCTGCCTCCACAATTCCAACTTTCTCTCCACCCCCTCTTTTGTCTCATCAATCAACACAATATCATCAGCAAACATCATACACCAAGGGATGTCGTCCTGAATATCCCTTGTCAACTCATCCATAACTATGGCAAAGAGAAAAGGACTAAGTGCGGAACCTTGATGCACCCCGATGGTAATAGGAAATTCTTCCGTTCTCCCAACATTAGTGCGAACACTTGCACTAGCCCCCTCATACATGTCCTTTATGAGGTCAATATATTTTCGCGACACACCCTTTCTCGCCAAAGCCCACCAAAGTACTTCTCTTGGTACCCTATCATATGCCTTTTCCAAGTCAATAAAAACCATATGTAAGTCCTTCTTGTCCCGATGGTATTCCATCAACTGTCTAATGATAAAAATCGCATCCATAGTCGATCTCCCGGGCATAAATCCAAATTGGTTTTCTGAGATGTCTACACATCTCCTAAGCCTTTGCTCGATAACCCGCTCTCATAACTTCATCGTATGACTCATAAGTTTAATTCCCCGATAATTGGAACACTCTTGAACATCACCTTTGTTCTTGTACAAAGGGACAAGAGTGCTTCTCCTCAAGCCGATGGCATCTTGTTGCTCCTCCAAATCTTGTTGAAGAGCATGGTTACTCATTCGATCCCTTTCTCCCGAAGCACCTCCAGACTTCTATGGGTATACCATCCGATCCCTCTGCTTTCTTTGACCCCATCTTCCTTAACGCCTTTCTAACTTCACTCTTTTGTATTCTACGCACAAATTCCCGATTCACCATGCTTGGTGTTACCTCTACATCCCCAAAACCTTGTTCCTGATGTCCAATGAAACATTATAACTCGTTCATTGTTATGATCAATACTTGTTCGATTAATCTCGGTTTACACTAGCTCACTAATAACTGTCTAGCTGATTGATCAAGTTAAGTGATTTACGATTGTAACTCATTCATTGTTATGATCAATACTTGTTCGATTAATCTCGGTTTACACTAGCTCACTAATAACTGTCATTTGATTGATTCATTGTTATGATCAATAATTGTTCGATTAATCTCGGTTTACACTAGCTCACTAATAACCGTCTAGCTGATTGACCAAGTTAAGTGATTTACGATTCTTCGATGCTTACTTTTTCCCGATCAAGAAATAAGAATTTGTGGTGATACAAAGGGCTACGTTATCAAAACCGAAACCGTAAGTCCATAACCGAAACCGAAACCGTAAGTCCATAACCAAAAACAATAACCCTAACAATATAATTAAATAAATGTAGGCATGCGTGTAGCATCAAGAATCCCAACAATCAGCCGTTTATGACCCCTTTTCCGATTTTCTATACTTCTTTACATCTCTTCCCAATGGCAATTCATACCAATCAAAAATCAAAAATTAATAACAGATGAACTCTTCATCTTTCTCCATTGAACGTTCATATCTCCTTCAACTATAAAAGGATACAACAATGGCAGTCCTTACCCACTCACCTCACTCAAAAATACCAGATCTAAAAATAATTTGTTTTCTTGTTCCAACTTTCAATGGCTTCCTCTACAAATCCCAACATACCCAATCAACAAAATTCTGCCCAACCCCAAAGACCAAGAGGAAAAAAATCGTCCCCATTTGATGAATCCCCTTTATGGAACCACGTTACAGTTATACGTATTCCCGCTTCCGGTGGTAATCGAACATGGACTTGTAACTATTGCGGCAAAAAGGTTAATGGTTCTTACACCAAAGTTAAAGCACATTTGCTTTCATTCTCAAATGAAGGTGTAGACGATTGCCCAAAATTGTCGGATGAAACGAAGCGAATGTTATTCAAAGAGCACGAACAGGCTGAAGAACGAATAAAAAAGAGGGAACAAGAAGCAAAGAGGAGACAAGAGTATGTTACTTTACCTTCTGGTTGTGATTTAAAGCAACAAAAACGAAAAAAAGGGACAATAGAAGCAAGTTTTAATTTCGCTCTTAGAGATGAGGTTGACAAAGAATGTGCTCGTATGATCTATGCTTCTGCCTTGCCATTTTTTCTTGTCAAAAATCCATACTTTCGTCAGTTTCTTCTCAAATTATCAAATAGCAACATACCTGGCTATGTTCCCCCAAATTATAATAGGTTGAGGACAACATTGTTAGAACAAGAAAAAGCCCATGTGGACACTTTGCTTCAACCTTTTAGAAATTCTTGGAAAAAAAGGGGGGTTTCATTATGCTCTGATGGATGGGGTGATAGACTGATAGGCGAAAGAGACCTCTTATCAATGTCATGGGTACTTCTGGGGGAAAGACCATGTTTATTAAGTCATTTGACACAAGTGGTAACATAAAAGATGCTGAGTATGTTGCTTCTTTGTTCACTGCGGTTATAGAGAAGGAAGGGCCTGAAAACATTGTGCAAATCATCACCGATAATCTTTGGAAATTTTAAGGCGCGGGTTTGATCATTGAGGGCGGTATGCTAACATTTTCTCGGACTCCATGTGTGGTTCATTCCTTAAATCTAGCCCTCAAATCTATATGTGAACCCCTTTGCTATTTCAAGCCACCATGATGCTCGTAAGTGGATTTCATCCTTATCATCGATTGCAATGAAATTGTTAACTTTGTCAATCAACATTATAAGGCCTTGACAATTTATCAGAAATATACCAAGCACATCTTTGTTAAAAGTGTGTGAAACTCGATTTGCTTCACATGTTATCATCCGAGCGACTACTTTTGGTTAAATCTGCTCTTGAAAAAATGGTGATGGATCCTAATTGGAAAACATTTAGGAAAACGAACGTAGAATCAAAAGCTGATTATGTTAAGCAGTGTGTAATTTCTGATAGTTGGTGGGATAAATTGGAATATTTTTTGAGTTTTACATCTCCTATATATGATATGATAAGGTGTGCTGATTGTGATGACCCTTGTCTGCATCTAATATATGATATGTGGGACTCTATGATAGAAGAAGTTAAGGAGAAAGTATTTAAGGAAGAAGGAGAGGACTTAAGTACTGGATATTCCAACTTTTTTAATATTATCCAACAAGTTCTGGAAGCTAGATGGAACAAAAGTAACACCCCACTTCATTGTATGGCTCATTCATTAGTTCCAAAATTTTATAGTCAATTTTGGTTACAACGTGCTGCCGGGACCATTCCAAGAATAGCACCAAATGAAGATCATGAGGTATCTCTTAATAGAGATAAATGTTTTAAAAAATTGTTTCCAAATCCTGATGATCTTAGAAGAGTGTATGCTGAATATGGAATGTTTTCTGGGGGATTGGGATTTTTTTCGGAACCTCATGTTATGGAAGCAAGAGTTCATGAGGAGCCACTTAGTTGGTGGGCAAGTTATGGATCATGCACACCCATGTTACAGGCTTTGGCTAATAAACTGCTTTCTCAACCGGCATCGTCATCATGCTGCGAAAGAAATTGGAGTGATTTCTCACAGATTCAAAGTGTGAAAAGGAATAAGTTAGACTCAAAAAGAACTGAAGATCTTGTTTATGTCCACAATAATTTGCGGTTGTTTACCCACAAAACTGATGAATACAAGAGAGGCCCGTCAAGCTATTGGGATGTTGGTAAGTTATTCTTATACATGAGCTTAATTAGCTACCTTTTTGCTGTTAATAAAATAATTTGGTGACTCTTTTCCTTTGTTTTTTAAGGTGGTGATTCACTTGGTGTTGATGCTGACATGGATGCATTTGCTAATATTATTGCCGAAGATCCTACTATTGAAGAAATGTTAAGGAATTATGAAGATGGAGATTATGGAGAAGATGAGAATGCTGTTTTGGAATAGATGATTTAGAATTGTTCTCTGTTTTTGTTCTTTGTTTTGGAATGGCTAATGGGCAGCCTTTGTTTTGAATTTTCATGTAATGTTCAGTTTGTTGAACTTTTTCAAGTTTTTTTTAAATGAATGAGAAATGCCAGTTCTTTTGTTATATTATTAGGTCTTTGGATTATAGTTCATAAATTAATATTAAAATATGTATAATATTTTTATTATTTCAGAAAAATGCCGAGTCCAAAATAACTCGCGGATCCTTGTACCCGAGTCCTTGATTTTTAGATTTGAAGGATCGGACACTCGGATCCTTGTGTCCGAGTCCGAGCATCACAGGTGTACGATTGTTCCGTAGAAATTAACATTAGTAGTAATCATACATCATAAAATACTTACATGTTCAGGAAGCTTTTTCCATGTTGATCAAGCAGATTTCCTTGTCTGCGTAAATGTGTTCAGAATTAGAGAATACCAAAATGACACGATAAATTGGCAGGTTCAAGCAGCAGGTTAACATTACTTACCCTGGCGTAGTTCAACCATGGGTTTTTGCTCTTGATTTTATTCCTGAAAATTAAACATTAAAATTTAATCCAAAGATGAAAGAACAGGATAATCCTCATGCCAACTTGTTATCTTTTTACCATTTAAGTTGGATGACATACAGTAATATGTAGAAGCCACGAATACGAAGTTTGCCAGCATCCGATCTGACAGATTAATGCTATGGTCAGTATTCATTAAGGGAAACAGACATTTTTGATGTTTTCGATGAAAAAAAAAAGTCAAGAGAACATACCTAGCAACTACAACTTTGCCCTTGTTCGTAGCAATAGTATAGCCCTTGCTCCTAGCAATAGTATAGCTCTTGACTTCCTCTCTTCTAACAATTACATACACAAATAAGCTAACAGGCAATTAAAATAGTTCACATAAACTGAACAGGCAATTAAACCAGTGAGCGACAACGTTAGAACAATGACTTCATACAACAACAATTCATGGCGACGTAAGAAGGGGAGAGAAGCAATGCAGTTTAAGACAATAAGGTAGATAACAATCATTAACAAGTTAGTTGTTGTAAAGAATAAAGCACTCTAATTCAACATATTTAAGGCAACTTAAGTGACAGAACTCTGTCCATCAGCTACAATACCCCTAGATGAAGCCAAGGGATGAGTATTTGTTATTGCGAAATCATCGTATTAAGAGGAAGGTCGCTCCTAGTTTAGCAAGAAACTTCCATTTTACTGGTCCCTAAACACCAACCAACATGACCTAACATTACCTATGTACCACGATAATTTTATCATCCCGTCTTTTTCCTTTTTTTCTACAATAACGGGCACTCAGTGCTTCCAATAAATAGCACAATTCACTTCTCCCCCAATCCGGATATGTTGCGGACAATTAGAGACTTCAATCAGAGCGCATAAAACAATCCCAACCATCCTAATCTTTGAGTTCAGACCTTAGCGGTGTTGTATCAGGACTTGACCCTCCTTCGTACAAATGGGCTACTCCCAATGCAAAATAAATTCCACAAAAGAAATAAATGGTCTTTCTTTCCCATTTTATTCCTTTAATACAGGTATTGCTCACAAAGTGAATTGTAAATAATACATCTTTTAGTTGTTTTCACTAGCAACTAGAAGAAACTTAGATAGTAATATTAAGTAAGTTTTGATGCCCCCTAAACTCTATCACAACCGAGAGAAATCCCACTAAACTCTTGAGAAAAATCGAGAAACCATTTATGAGAAGGACAGTTAACAAGTACACACACTACACATTCACGTATAGGCTGAACATACAAAAACAACCTGATATCTTTATATGTATATTAGCATAATGTCAACTTTGACTCAACCATAAACTCTGACATATAACAGAAAATCTGAGGCCGAAACAAACTCTATAACCCGACGATTGCCCTCAGCACTACTTTCTAGCCATTTATAATACAAAAATCCCGCAACAAACTCGAATAACCCGACAAAACAATGATGAAACAAGAATAATTCAAGGGTTTGCTGAGTTAAAAACCATTCGCAAACCAGAAATAGCACCCCCTTAAAGACAAATTATTCAAAGTTTGTTGAGTTAAAAACCATAAAAAACAATGATAAACAAGAATTGGTACTTTGGTTGTATTTCAGAGAAGAATCATCATATATTCGAACAGAAAAATCATCAATTTGAACGATATTATTTTAAAATACAGAAAAAATTAGACAAGAGTTACTTACCACAAAATGAAGAACTCAAGGAAACCAAATCAATTGACGAATCTTAATTTAGATGCCGAAGATCAAAGGCGGCGGCGTTAGGGGCTATCCAGGATGGAGGTGAGGGCGTTATGGGCTGTTCAGGATAGGATCGTATCGACGACGACTCGCTGTGTGCGGTGGAGGGGCGGAGAGGAGGTGAACTAGGGATGGAGATCAGAGTAAGGGTTGAGAGTGTGTGAGAGTTACAGATTGAGAAACGATTAATGGAGATTTCCGATAAGGTTTTGTCTTTCCTTTTCCTCTTATATCATACGATTATACGGAGTATTATATTTGTTTGTGGGCCTTAGGTTATTACAAATGGCCACGGCTAATAAAAAATCGTTGCCTTTACTCCTTTAGTGTATATTGGCTACGGTTTCTAATGTGAACCGAAGCCTTTTGTTTTTTTGGCTACGGTTTGTTTCCAATAACCGTAGCCTATTATAATAGGTTACGGCTATTTTTCATAACCGTAGTCTTTTGTCCCCGCCTAATGTCATTTTTGTACTAGTGAAAATACATTCTTTCTTCGGGATGGTTTTGCTTGGAAATTTGGGAATGGGAACTTGATTAACATCAAGAACGATGCTTGGATTCTTGGTACAACGCCTTCTCTTAAGCCCATGTTCAAATCACACTCTATCAGGTTTGCAGACTTACTTTCTGGTTCGACTCAATGGAATAAGCAAAATGTCTTTAAATTTTTCAACACGGTATCTGCTCGAAAAATTTGTGCTCTTGAGCTTCCTCCTGAACCTATTGATGACTTCGTATATTGGAAATTCACTGAAGACGGAAGGTATTCCACCAGTTCTGGGTACTCGTGTAACATTCCGTATTTGTTACGTTTAATTGATGAGTCAAAAGTGTGTTAACCGTGTTAGAATTGCGTGACGTCCGTAAGTACAATATACAATACCTTTCTGTTGTTGAGTATGGGAGCGAACTTCGGGACGAAGTTCATTTTAAGGAGGGAAGACTGTAATACCCCGTATTTTTATATAATAAATTAAACGGATAATAATAAATTAATCGGATATTATTGAATTAAACGGATATTATTAAACGGATAATATTATATATTAATTATTATACATTTTATATTACTAATTAAGGCGGGATAATTGCTGAGTCGATAATTACGTAAATTATTTTAATTAACCACGTTGTATCGATATAAATTAATTGTGACGGTTTTATATGGAATTCGAAATGTGAGTCTAACCTTTCTTATATATATTATTATTACATCATTACTACAACTAACTCTACTTTTATTAAAATATACCTTTATTATTATATATTAGTATTATTCTAATATTGTTATTATATTAATAATATCACCATACTTTACTTTCCTCTTTCTTTCTTTACACCTCCTATTGCCATGTGCATGACTCCTTTTCATCATCATCAATCATCATATCTCACGCATAAAAGAGAGGGAGAGTGAGCTTGGGTAGTGTCGGTGCAGCAGGGAAGAAATAGGGGCGGTGGTCGACGGCTGTGGGTGGCCATGGTGGCTGGGTGGTGGCGGAAAAAGGTATGCGTTCAACACCTCCCTCCTCTGTTTTCATTATTTTTGTCGGGTTTTGGAGGGGGTTGTGTGTGTTTGATTGAGGATGTTGGTGGTTGTTGACAGGGTGAGGGGGTAGAGTGGTAAGTGACGAGTGCTTTGGTGGTGGTTAGGGTGGTTATAGGTGGTGTTGGTGGTCGTGAGAGGTGGCAGCGACAGGGGTGCAGCAACGGGTTAAATGGAGCGGTTTCAGGCGAGTTAGAGGGGTAGGATTGGGGTGGTGCCACTGTGGACTCGGGGGAGGTCGAAATGGTGGCGCCACCGTGTCTGGGTTCGTGGGTTTGTGGCGAGTCGAGTGGTGGTTGTTTGGCAGGGGGTAGTTGCGGGTTACGGTGGTGGTCAGGAGAGAAAAGGGGGTGGTTGGTGATGCGCGGCTGTGAACCAGGCCAAAAGACGGCCGTGGTTCACCTCGCCGGCGAGGGTCGACCCCAGTGGGGGTGTTTGGTGGAGGCTGGGTCCGAGTGGGTGTCACGCCTGGTGGTTGTCACGGCCCTGTGGTGGCCGGTGGTGGTGCGTGAGCGAGAGTGAATGCGTGAGTGTGTTTAGTCGGGTTTAATTCGTTTCTTTATTATTTAAGTCATCGCATGCTTAATTAATTAATTCCGAGTCATTTAATAATTTAAGACGGGTTGTGAATTGTTCAATATTTGATTCGGGTTTTTCTTAATCGAATGATTCGTTAATCTTTTAATTATCATATTGGTTATTTAATTTAATTCCCGAGCCTTTTAAATAAATTATTCCCGAGTCGATTAAATAATGTAATTAATTTAATCCCCGAGTCATTTAAATAATTTATTTAATTAATTCCCGAGTGTATTAAAATAATTAAAACGGGTTTGAGTCGGGATTGTTGAATTGTTCAAATGGTTGATTCGGGTACTTCATCGTATAATTCGTTTAAACCTCCAATTATCGTTTTGATCTAAGTTCCGAGTTATTTAAAATAAAATAATAATTAATAATAAGTAATTAATTAAAGACGGATTTTTTGAGTCGGGTTTGTTAAAAGAGGAAAATTACTATATCGGGAAAGCTTCCATTTTAAGAAATTCTACTTTAATAACTTCCTATTTTGGGAAGTTGGGTCAAATATTAATCGGGTTACTTTAGTTAACAGTTGGGCACAAGTTGGTGTCGGGATTTTATTTCGGGAAATCTTCTATATTGGGAGATTACTATATTTAGTAGTTAGTAATTATAAATATTATAATTGTTTTAGGTGACGGATTCGTGAAGGATCGATAATCAAATTCATTGCTTTATTTCTGGACTGCTTAACTGCTTAATTGGAATTGCTGGCACTTGAGGTAGGGAAATACACTTGTCCTATTATCGTTATTGATCGAATTGTGTTGACTGAATTTCTGGTTGTCAATTTACATTATCATTTATATTCGGAAAGGTGATTGACTGATTTGATCGTATTGGGTATGATATCACAACATCGGGTAACTGGCATGACTTTATGATTTATCAGTTCAGTGATTTATTTACATATTGCATTGCATTAAATCTCTTGGGCATTCATATGCATTGAATTGGCGGATAAGGAGATTGAATTGGCGGATAAGGAGATTGAATTGGCGGATAAGAAGATTGAGTTGAGGCGGATAAGGAGATTGAGTTAAGGCGGATAAGGAGGTGACGAAGTATCATGCATATCATATTTTATTGTTTCATTGTTTTCCCTACTCAACCTCGCGGTTGACCCTGTGTATTCGTGAACTTTTTTGTGATGAACCGTTTTATGGGGAGCAGACTTGACAGGTTTAAGAGATAGGACGGGAGCTTGATGGACGTGAGACACTGGATCAGACGACTTAGTAGCTAGATCATCATCTAGAAGACTTTCACTTTTAATTATGTCAGTTCTTGTCATTTGAGTTGAAAAGAGTATTTGTAATAATTAAGTTAAAATATTACATAAATTGCCTTGGAGTTTAATTTGTTATTCACTACCTCGGGAAACCGAGATGGTAACAGTCCGTTTTATTAGAGAATGTCTTGACGAGGACTTCTTTTATAAACCGGGGTGTTACAACTCGTTCCTTTTACACAATTGTTCAACAGCACTTGCGTCGCATCAATCTCCTGCTACAAGGGAATTTAAATGGTCTATCATATGGAGCCTACCTTGTCAACCAAATATCAAGATTTTTCTTTGGAAAATTGTACACGGTATCTTGCCTACTGCAGATGTATTAATCAGAAGAGGTATGGCGGTTTACCCAAATTGCTCTTTCTGTCATGAAGAACCTGAATCCATAAACCATCTTTTCCGTGACTGCCAGTTCGTCAAACGAATTTGGGCTGCCAGTCTTCTTGGTATTCGATCAGATGCAAGTTCCCAAATTTCTTTCTCCACCTGGTTTAAAAATTTTTTACGCTACACTACTCGACCCTTTGACGGTAATGCCCTTATACTGCTGCATTTTCCGCTCACTATGTTTGCAATATGGAAGCATCGGAATAATGTGATTTTTAGGAATAGCTGTGTTTGCCCTGACGAGATTATTGCTGAAACTGATCGTCTTTCCCAGCAACAATATGATTTCATTTCCCACTTCAAATGCTATGACAGCACTACCTACCTCACTGAGGTGATAACCTCTATCCCGCAACGCTTTTCTTATTATTTTAGGACGGAGGTGGTTTTCAACAAGAACTTTTCCATTGGATCTTTTAAAGTTTTCTGCAACGATCATGTCACATATGAAGCGTTACAATGCTTTGGATCTTCCCTTCTTCAAATCAATATTCTAGCTCTGAATGAGGCTGTAACACCCCGGTTTATAAAAGAAGTCCTCGTCAAAACATTCCCTAATAAAACGGACTGTTACCATCTCGGTTTCCCGAGGTAGTGAATAACAAATTAAACTCCAATGCAATTTATATAATATTTTAACTGAATTATTACAAACCCTCTTTTCAACTCAAATTACAAGAACTGACATAAATAAAAGTGAAAGTCTTCTAGATGATGATCTAGCTACTAAGTCGTCTGATCCAGTGTCTCACGCCCATTAAGCTCCCGTCCTATCTCTTAAACCTGTCAAGTCTGCTCCCCATAAAACGGTTCATCACAGGTGTTCACGAATACACAGGGTCAACCACGAGGTTGAGTAGGTAATACAATGAAACAATAAAATATGATATGCATGCTCCTCCGTCACCTCCATCTCCATCTCAACTCATCACATACATCCCCAGCAGACTATTCTTAATTTAACGGTATTACCTCACGGACCGATTAACGGCAATCACAGACCAACTTAATGGCAATCACAGACCAACTTAATGGCATATACGGACCAACTTAATGGCAATCACGGACCAACTTAATGGCATATATTCTTAATTTATTCACGGAGCCCAAAGGCCAATACTGCTTATCACAACATCACATCGTATCTCAACATCGTCACTACCGCATCATCCTCCAACTCCAATGCATATGAAATGCTCAACAATAACTAATGCAATGCAATATGTATATAAATCACTGAACTGATAAATCATAAAATCATGGCAGTTACCCGATGTTGTGATATCATACTCAATACGATCAAATCAGTCAATCACTTTCCCGTATATATAAATCATAATGTAAATCAACAACCAGAAATCCAGTCAACACAATTCGATCAATAACGATCATAGGACAAGTGTATTTCCCTACCTCAAAGTGCCAACAAATCCAATTAAGCAGTTAAGCAGTCCAGAAATAAAGCAACGAATCTGATTATCGATCCTTCACGAATCCGTCACCTAAAACAATTATAATATTTATAATTACTAACTACTTAAATATAGCAATCTCTCAAATAGAAGCTTTCCCGAAATATAATCCCGACACCAAACTTATGCTCAACTGATAGCTAAAATAACCCGATTAGTATCTGACCCAATTTCCCAAAATAGAAAGTTATTAAAGTAGAATTTCTTAAAATGGAAACTTCCCGATATAGTAGCTTTTCTCTTTTAACAAACCCGGCTCAAAAACCCGTCTCTAATTATTTTAAAAGACTCGGGAATTTAAATTAAATAATTATTTAAATGACTCGGGAATCACATTACATAACTAATATGATAAAATATTAAATGAATTAAACGTTTTAAGAAAACCCGAATCAAACATAAAACAATTCAACATCCGACTTAAACCCGACTTTAATTAATTAAATAACTCGGAATTAAATTAATTAATTAATTAATTAAGCATACGGCCAACTACTAATTTTAACGATTAAACTATGAAAAACCCGCTTCGAAATCAAAAACAACTCGTTACCAACACGCCCCCTTCACACACGCACACACACCCCCAAACGCCACCTCACCACCGCAACAACCACCTGACCGAACCCCCACTCTGCCCCAGCCACCAACGGCCATCCCCACTGGGGTCGACTGCCGCCGGCGAGTCCAACCACGGCCGCCAATTGGCCTGGTTCACCACCACGGCTCACCAAACACTCCATTTCCTCAACTCACCACCACCGCAACACTCACCAAACCCCTGTTAAACCACCATGGTTAATTATGCTCGCCGCCAAACACCATACCCAGGTGACGTGGCGCCGCCAGTTCGACCTTCCCCGAGTCCACGGTGGCTCCACCCCAACCTACCCTGTTCTAAACCCACCTGAAACCGTGTATATAACCCATTGCTACCCCCTTAATCGATACCGCCTGTTTCTGCCACCCTAACCACCTACTACCACCCCAACAACCACCAAGCTACTCGCCACTCACCACACTACTCCCTCACCCTGCCACAAACCACCAACATCCTCAATCAAACACGCACAACCCCCCTCCAAAACCCGACAGCAACAATGAAAACAGAGGAGAGAGGGTTGAGTTCTTACCTTTACCGCCACTACAACCGCCACCAGGGCCACCCACGGCCGTCGACAACAGTCCCTATCTCTTCCTTGCAGCACCGTCACTACCCAAGCTCACTCTCTCCCTCTCTTTATGCGTGAGGTTGATGATTTGGGCTGATGAAAAGGGAGGGACAAGCATGTGGATGCTTTGCCAAAAGAAGAGTAAAGAAAGAAAAAGTAAAGCAAAAAGAGGAAAGTAAAGTAGTAGTAATAATGTAATAATAATATTAGAATAGTAATAATATATATAATAAAGATATATTTTAATAAAAGTAGAATGTGTTGTCAAAATATGATAGGTCGAGAAAGGTTAGACTCACATTTCGAATTTCATGTAAAGCCGTCTTAATTTAATTTACGATAGCTTAAGTTTATTATCGACTCAACAATTAACCCGATATGAATAGTGACATAAAATGTATAATAAATAATATATAATAATATCCGTTTAATAATATCCGTTTAATTCAATAATATCCGTTTAATTTATTATATAAAAATACGGGGTATTACAGTCTTCCCCCCTTAAAATGAACTTCGTCCCGAAGTTCGCTCCCGTACCCAAATCTCAGAAGGGTATTGCATATTGTACTTACGGACGTCACGCATTTCTAACACAGTTAACACACGCTTTTGACACTTCAATTAAACATAATAAATACGGAATGTTACATTCTGCCCTCCTAAAAATAAACTTCGTCCCGAAGTTTAACTCAACATTACTTAACCAACTAATTAAAATTAATAACTACCTGAGAACACAATTGTATAACAACTAAATAATCATCTGAGAACACTGTCATCTTCCATCTAATTTCCGATCTCGACCCAAGTAACTCAATAACCATGGCATAACTCGGCACAAAGGCCCCACAATTCAACTCAATACCAGTAGTTTAACTATACTCCCCTTTTTCACCTCAACCAACTAACAGAATATATAACTCATTTGCGTAGGTACCCCACAACTAAACATCAACTTGGTCAACTACAATCTACAAACAAGTGCAATTTAAGCATTAAGATTTTACAATCCTACCCAACTAAAAATATGGTTACGTCCTCGTAACCTTCATTATTATAATTAAAGTTCTCAAACTACTGCTAACAACTGAAAGAGGATAAAAGATTCACAATTCACGTTTAAGTTAACTACTCCTTACCAAAGGTAATCAACATATAAGTTCTCTCAATGAGGCTACCGTTAGCAGTACAAATCATTAGTAATTATTCATTTCAGTCCTATCTTTACTAATGAAAGACTATCATTGGAACCAATGCATACCATGTGAATCCTCAAAGAGTTATCCCATTATAATTATCAAACCATATCATACTTATCAAATCGTATCACAAAACTAATTCAAAACATGAAAATGTATCACAAAATAAACTTAAAACTAAACTTCGTTCCGAAGTTTCGGAACTACAATTACTTTATTAAACTGCTTACAACTTAAATACTTATATGAATTATAAGACTCTAATCCACTCAATAAACTAGTTACCCTTATCCCCATTCCCTTGTTCTGTATTAGCTGTACCAAAAGTCTTTCCACCATTACTCTGATTGCCCCCCATTGCCTTGCCTATTGTTGTAGCTCCTCTGAGTACTCCATTGTCCCGGATACATATTGCTTCTAATACGTGATATTGGGGTTTGATATAGCCCTTGGTTACTCCCTCCATCGCCACTCCTTTGCGTGCCTCTACACTCATACGCTCGATGACCTCTTTTCCCACATCCAAAACATGTCACTAAGTACCCCTCACAACTCCTGCCCGGGTGGTTATTGCCACATTTGGTGCAATGATACACTCGCTGACTCACACTCTGACCTCGAGTATCGTTGGATCGCTCTGCCCCACTAAGGTTATTTCCCCATTTGAATAATGTTTAGGTTGAGTATTGATTTGCTTCTTATTATTCCCCCCCGCTTGCCAGTTTCACTCTTTCTTTTCTCTCCCTTCTCTTTCTTTTCCTCCTTTAACATATCAACAACCCTCTCGGCATATGCCTTTGATAAACATCATCCATGGTACTTGGTTGACCAGCTGCAAGTCTCTTCTTAATAGTTGTTGTTAATCCTTTCTCAAACTTGAGTGCCAACATCTCATCACTAAAATTCAAATCAGCTACATATTCTGACAATTCCATAAATCTGTTATAATAAGTCTCTACTGTCATGTCCTCAGTCATCTTGAAAGAATCAAATTCAGCTCTCATCTTACTCCTAATATGTTCTGGTACAAATACAACTCTCATATTCTCCTTGAAACCCTTCCAAGTGATAAAAGGTTCTTCACTCTCCCTCCAAGCTTCCCTTATGCCCTCCTTATTACGATTCCACCACAAACCCGCTTTTCCCCTCAAATAGAAAGCAGCTTGGTCCACTTGCATCTCCGCAGGACATCCTAACAACTCAAAAAGGTTATCAAACTCCCTATGCCAATCTCCTAGTAAGGATGGTTTACCTAATCCATCGTACTTCGTCGGGTTATGTCTTGCAATATTAGCACTCATCTTTGCTGGATCCTGAATTGACCCTTTAACCTTCAGAGCCGCAGTCAAAGCCTCATTCATAGATATCAAACGGTCAATCTCCTCTCGGGACATGGTCGAGGGTGTAGGTGTACATCTCTTTGGAGGCATGGTTCTATAAAAGTAAAACAAGACAACATAAGTTTCTACCCGAGTAAAGATGGCTTAATATTTTAAATATTCTATACTTACAAAGGTAAGGTGTGGTCAATTCTACCCTTTCCCACTCCTCTTTAGGTCCTAGGTACAAGGATTCCATTTTTAAAGAATTTTACAACTCAGTTTGCTAAACTTATTATTTAATATTGAGACATCAAGATTTTTAGGGACTTATCAATTTGAAAACATATGCGAATTTTATGATCGATGGAGTTGGAATTATGCGAAAATTATTAATACAATTTAAATGAGGATTTTATAAAATCATTGGTCAAACATCACTGTGCAGAAACTTCCTGACCACAGCCCACCAAAATATTTATTACTCCTAATCCGTATATCCTATAAGCATGAATCCAACGTCAAATGAACACTAACTCACGAGGCTACCTCTCATAAAATTTTTATCCTTAGGCAATGAACAGAAAAGAACTGGTAGTAAGGTCAGATTAAGAGTAACATCAACTAAACGAGTTTCAGCACTATGTCATTCACTTTCTATGTCTCAATTCTTACAACTATACTATCGATACTAATCCGTCCTAACTTAAATCTTACACTGTACAATTCGTAACATCTACCCCATAGAATCCCTTCGCATCTCGATCTACTCATTATATCTAAATCACGATTGCGCTGACTAAAGATATGAAATTCTATCGTGTTTCTTATTACTAACACAATACTATACTAGCATGGCTTTGGGATCACATAACCGCATGTTACTTAGTCATAGTAGTGCTATCAACACATCATTCATACCAAATACTTACCGTAGCGTTGTCCTGCAGAAGGGTTAGAATATATCGGTCTCAAAGTATACATCAACTCTTTTATGCAATAATCAATGTATCAATCAATTAACACTTAGGCAACGATATAAGAATTTCCTGTTCATCCTCAAGCAACTATTCTACCCTTTCTCTCGTATACACTCATGGTTTCCGGTTCAACTGAGAGGACCACTGGTTCGGTGTGAGGGGGCCCCTAACTCATACCTTACCGTAGTGTGCTCTTAACAGTTCTATCCCGGGGTTCATTTTATTTAGACACATCCTATGTTCATTGGGCTCATTGGTTTAGGCATGAGGATCGTTCGCTCTGATACCACTTTGTAACACCCCGGTTTATAAAAGAAGTCCTCGTCAAGACATTCCCTAATAAAACGGACTGTTACCATCTCGGTTTCCCGAGGTAGTGAATAACAAATTAAACTCCAAGGCAATTTATATAATATTTTAACTGAATTATTACAAACCCTCTTTTCAACTCAAATTACAAGAACTGACATAAATAAAAGTGAAAGTCTTCTAGATGATGATCTAGCTACTAAGTCGTCTGATCCAGTGTCTCACGCCCATTAAGCTCCCGTCCTATCTCTTAAACCTGTCAAGTCTGCTCCCCATAAAACGGTTCATCACAGGTGTTCACGAATACACAGGGTCAACCACGAGGTTGAGTAGGTAATACAATGAAACAATAAAATATGATATGCATGCTCCTCCGTCACCTCCATCTCCATCTCAACTCATCACATACATCCCCAGCAGACTATTCTTAATTTAACGGTATTACCTCACGGACCGATTAACGGCAATCACGGACCAACTTAATGGCAATCACAGACCAACTTAATGGCATATACGGACCAACTTAATGGCAATCACGGACCAACTTAATGGCATATATTCTTAATTTATTCACGGAGCCCAAAGGCCAATACTGCTTATCACAACATCACATCGTATCTCAACATCGTCACTACCGCATCATCCTCCAACTCCAATGCATATGAAATGCTCAACAATAACTAATGCAATGCAATATGTATATAAATCACTGAACTGATAAATCATAAAATCATGGCAGTTACCCGATGTTGTGATATCATACTCAATACGATCAAATCAGTCAATCACTTTCCCGTATATATAAATCATAATGTAAATCAACAACCAGAAATCCAGTCAACACAATTCGATCAATAACGATCATAGGACAAGTGTATTTCCCTACCTCAAAGTGCCAACAAATCCAATTAAGCAGTTAAGCAGTCCAGAAATAAAGCAACGAATCTTGATTATCGATCCTTCACGAATCCGTCACCTAAAACAATTATAATATTTATAATTACTAACTACTTAAATATAGCAATCTCTCAAATAGAAGCTTTCCCGAAATATAATCCCGACACCAAACTTATGCTCAACTGATAGCTAAAATAACCCGATTAGTATCTGACCCAATTTCCCAAAATAGAAAGTTATTAAAGTAGAATTTCTTAAAATGGAAACTTCCCGATATAGTAGCTTTTCTCTTTTAACAAACCCGGCTCAAAAACCCGTCTCTAATTATTTTAAAAGACTCGGGAATTTAAATTAAATAATTATTTAAATGACTCGGGAATCACATTACATAACTAATATGATAAAATATTAAATGAATTAAACGTTTTAAGAAAACCCGAATCAAACATAAAACAATTCAACATCCGACTTAAACCCGACTTTAATTAATTAAATAACTCGAAATTAAATTAATTAATTAATTAATTAAGCATACGGCCAACTACTAATTTTAAAGATTAAACTATGAAAAACCCGCTTCGAAATCAAAAACAACTCGTTACCAACACGCCCCCTTCACACACGCACACACACCCCCAAACGCCACCTCACCACCGCAACAACCACCTGACCGAACCCCCACTCTGCCCCAGTCACCAACGGCCACCCCCACTGGGGTCGACTGCCGCCGGCGAGTCCAACCACGGCCGCCAATTGGCCTGGTTCACCACCACGGCTCACCAAACACTCCATTTCCTCAACTCACCACCACCGCAACACTCACCAAACCCCTGTTAAACCACGATGGTTATGCTCGCCGCCAAACACCATACCCAGGTGACGTGGCGCCGCCGGTTCGACCTCCCCCGAGTCCACGGTGGCGCCACCCCAACCTACCCTGTTCTAAACCCACCTGAAACCGTGTATATAACCCATTGCTACCCCCTTAATCGATACCGCCTGTTTCTGCCACCCTAACCACCTACTACCACCCCAACAACCACCAAGCTACTCGCCACTCACCACACTACTCCCTCACCCTGCCACAAACCACCAGCATCCTCAATCAAACACGCACAACCCCCCTCCAAAACCCGACAGCAACAATGAAAACAGAGGAGAGAGGGTTGAGTTCTTACCTTTACCGCCACTACAACCGCCACCAGGGCCACCCACGGCCGTCGACAACAGTCCCTATCTCTTCCTTGCAGCACCGTCACTACCCAAGCTCACTCTCTCCCTCTCTTTATGCGTGAGGTTGATGATTTGGGCTGATGAAAAGGGAGGGACAAGCATGTGGATGCTTTGCCAAAAGAAGAGTAAAGAAAGAAAAAGTAAAGTAAAAAGAGGAAAGTAAAGTAGTAGTAATAATAATATTAGAATAGTAATAATATATATAATAAAGATATATTTTAATAAAAGTAGAATGTGTTGTCAAAATATGATAGGTCGAGAAAGGTTAGACTCACATTTCGAATTTCATGTAAAGCCGTCTTAATTTAATTTACGATAGCTTAAGTTTATTATCAACTCAACAATTAACCCGATATGAATAGTGACATAAAATGTATAATAAATAATATATAATAATATCCGTTTAATAATATCCGTTTAATAATATCCGTTTAATTCAATAATATCCGTTTAATTTATTATATAAAAATACGGGGTATTACAGAGGCTATGACTTTCGCCTCAGTTTTCAGACTTCAAGACGTACTTTTTCAAATCAAAAGCATCCGACTTCTGCGTCTGATGCAGGATTCCAGCAGCTCCTCTATTCCAGTTGCTTTATCTAGTAGTATTAGTCGTCTCAAGTTTTTTCTTAGCTGTAATGTTACTTGGTATTGTAATGGTATCGTGTAATATGAACTTTTATATATATATAATAGTACACAATTGTCTAAAAAAAAGACTAAAGAGTTAGCAATATGTAAACCAACATACATTGTAGTAAAAGTCATTTATATTGATCATTGAAAAGTTAGCATATGCAAACCAACCTACAACGTAAGAAACCTAACCGAATAGAGGAAGTATTGCGCTTACAGAAGTACAAGTTGCGAGATAAAAGAAAACAATTAGGCCCGACCCGTGGTAATATGAGGACCCATTACGTTGATGCAATGATAGTCAAAGTCATAATAAGGTGGTCATGCTATCTTTTTATTTCCCCAGTTTTCCGGGAAACCTTTAGAACACAAATTTATTAAATATTTTATGTGTTACCTATTACATACCCTTCTTTGTGAGAGAAAGAATGTGCAGAATTCGAAGATGACCTGTTGCAGTGCATGTTAAGTGTACTTATTTTCTGTTTCTTTACTCTTGACTGACTCAAAGTGAACTACATACATAATATAGCCCATCTCATCGTACATATGTTCAACTGTTACAAAACTTTGTACGTCCCTCTCGCATACCTGTTCTTGTAGCCGTAGGGGTTAGTAGTTAGTACATGCATGCATGGTTAAGTTGTCTTCGAGATCTCGTCTCATTATAAAGTTTATGTTAATGACATGACAAATTTTAATATTATCGTAGAACGTTGTCTACTTACTAAAATGCCCTAAAATAGTGGTTATTATTTTGATTTTAAAGGATCTATGAATGAAAGCACAATATTTTACAATATACCGAATAATGGTGTAAAACGGATTTAGGAGGCTTTGTTCTTTTTGCTTAATTTTCAGTTTATTTTAATTTAGTTCAGCTACCTTCGGTTCAACTTAACCATATTCAGTTCAATTCAGTTCAACTCACCTTAGCTCAGCTTTATTCAAATTAACTACTGAATTTCTTAAACTTCATTCAATTCAGCTTGAGTTTCATTCTATGTAGTTAATCTCACTTTCTTTCAACTTAGCTAAACGTACTCTTTTCAACTGAAAAAAGTAGTCTTAAATATTCAAAATATCGACACGTTCTATAATTTACTCACATACCCTGGAAAATGACCTTATTATCTTCTCCTACTACAAGTTTTGTTTTTATATTAATGTCAAGAAGTATAAACAATTGTGATTGAACCAATTTTATATGTTTAGAGATGTAGTGGAAGAGTCAAGGGTCATAGATTCAAGCCAATTAGTCAAGATAATAAAAAAATGAAGGAAAGGTTGATTGAGAACATAGCCACACATGTGACCTCCTCATTTTGGCTCCTTAACTCTTCCTTTTAACTTTTCATTTGCTCATACCATTTTGTTATTTTATTAATATGTTCCCCTATCTTTAGACAATTTTGATTTAATTAGGCACATGATTATACGTGTTACCTTGCCACTAGTCTACAATAGTGACAAATGATGAGTGGAACATCCTTAAGTTAAACTACTAAATTGTTAAATAATTGTTTTGATCTTTTATATATCAAATTTTGTACTTAGTTTGATTGGGATGTTTCTATCAAGTAAAATGAAAGTCTAGCTCTTTGATCTAAATTATAATGCAAGCTTTTACTTTCACAAGTTAAATTTTAGCAGGTATAAGTAAAGATATATATTTCAAGATATACATAATGATGGGGCATATTCTGCACCCTCTGACCAAGTCAACATATTGAGCAAGGTCAAAGATATCCACAGCAAGTCAACGACTTAGACAGCCTGATCGACACAGCCTGTCGGCCTGTCTCTTGTGCCTCGGCTAGGGCACCTTGTCCGCGGGGCACACATCCGCGAACTCATATCCAAGATCCCTCGGCGGCGAGTCAACTGGACCCGTCGGCCTGCCATGGCCCCTCGCCCGAGGGTAGCTCAGTCTTTCCACCTGCTAGCCACTTGGCCACTTGGCCACTACGTGACAAAAGGTGAAAGTCTATAAATACTCCTCTACTCCCATTGAGTAAAGGATCCAAAATTTAACATAAGAACCACTATTCATCTGGTAATATCTTCCTTATCTCTCTACAATATATATTTCACCAAGTAACAACAACTTACCTTTCTAAGTTTACTGACTTGAGCGTCGGAGTGAGTTCGCTCGGCCCAAAGTCGAGCCCTCAGTTTGCTCATTGTTTCAGGAGACCGCAAGGAGGAGTCAACCAAAGACGTCATTCTACAAGCACGGGTGGTGACAAATAACTGCTCTGGAATTACACCCGGAACACATAAAATAACTTAATTATGAGTATATCTGCTATCATTTTAATTTTTTGGTTAGAAATGATTCTCTCACATGAACAGTTGCGCTTATGTGAAATGTGGTGTAAAGTTGGTCGAGGCAATTGCTTCCCATTTCATTCGGTATCTAGGATTTTAGGTAGTGAAACTTTTTGTTAAGGATTTAATCCCTTGATTAGGGTTAGCATCTTATTCACAATATATAGTTAGTGTATACAACCATACTAGCTACAATTAGGGGATCTAGTTACCTAAGATATAGCTAACTAATAGGAGGGAATATTGGTAACTAATATATACAAAATATACACTAACTAACACGCCCCCGCAGTTGGAGCGGGAGGTTGACGAACGCTCAAACTGGAGCAAAAACGTTGAAACAGATGACGTAGAAGGCCTTTAGTGAAGATGTCTGCATATTGGTATTCGGCCGGTACATGTAGAACGCGAACCTCGCCAAGTTTAACTTTGTCGCGAATAAAATGAATGTCTAATTCCACGTGCTTAGTGCGTTGGTGCTGGACGGGGTTGCCGGATAAATAAACCGCAGAGATATTATCGCAAAAAACAATGGTGGACCGTTGGATGGGAACATTAAGCTCAAGTAATAAATTTCGAATCCAACTAGTCTCGGCAACGGTGTTGGCGACACCTCGATATTCAGCCTCAGCACTCGAACGAGAGATGGTGGCCTGGCGTTTTGACGACCAAGAAATGAGATTATCACCCATAAATACACAATATCCGGATGTAGAGCGTCGGGAGTCGGGACACCCACCCCAATCAGCATCGGAATAGGCTGTAAGATTTAATGACCGAGACGGGCGTATGGTGATGCCATGGCTGGCCGTGCCCTGTAGATAGCGAATAATTCGCTTGAGAAAATGAAAATGCGGGGCATGAGGATCATGCATGAAGAGACAGACTTGTTGTACGGCATAGGAGATATCGGGCCTTGTAAAAGTAAGGTATTGCAAAGCGCCAGAAAGGCTACGATACAAGGAGGGATCCTCAATAGGTGGACCGGTGTTCGCACTGAGTTTCGAACCGGGATCCACAGGTGTGTTACTCGGTTTGCACGAGCTCATCTTAGCTCGATTAATAATATCATGGGCATATTGTTCCTGAGAAAGAAAAAGGCCGTGTTTTGAGCGGGTTACCTTTATACCGAGAAAGTGATGGAGCGTGCCAAGATCCGTCATAGCAAATTCTTGAGACAATGTCGTAATAATAGAACGAATAAGAGCACCACTCGAGGCAGTGAGGACGTTGTCATCCACATAGAGTAATAAGTATGCCGTGTCCTTAGGGGTTTTGTAGACAAATAATGATGGATCACATTTACGGCGGCTAAAACCCTTTGAGAGAATGAATGTAGCAAATCGGTGATACCATGCCCGTGGTGCCCGTTTAAGGCTATATAAAGATTTTCGAAGCTTGCACACATGATGGGGGGCAGAAGGATCAACAAACCCGGGTGGCTGATGCATATAAACAGTCTCTTCTAAGTCACCGTGTAAGAAAGCATTTTTAACATCGAGTTGATTAATGGGCCATGACCGGGAGACAGCTAAACTCAAGATGGTGCGTATCGTCGTGGGTTTGACAACCGGGCTAAAAGTCATCACAATCAATACCGACCTGTTGAGTCTTACCATTAACGGCGAGGCGTGCTTTGTAACGCTGTAGTGTGCAATCTGCATGAAATTTATGACGATACAACCATAGACAGCGAATAATAGATGCATCATTAGGTTTCGGGACCAAGTCCCAAGTATGATTGTCCTTTAATGCGGTAAATTCGTCGGACATAGCACGTTTCCAGTTAGGGTCGGATAAGGCATGAGTGGGGGATTTGGGTAAGGGCGAAATAGTGGTAGTAGATGTGAGGGCTTTTGGTTTAAAAATGCCATTCATAGCGCGAGTGGACATTTTATGGGTGGGGGCAGGTGTTGGGCGTGGCGGAGGTAGGGGAGGTGGAGGTGGGGAAGGAGTGGCGGAAGCGGGCGTGGGAGGGCTTTGCACGGGTTGAGCAGGGGAGGTTGTGTCTGGTGGAGTAGGCGTTCGGGTTGGAGCAGGGGAGGACGGGTTTGGGTCAGGGGTACCGGGCGTAGGTGTGGGTTGGTCTGGTTGGTTCGGTGGTAGTGGGCTGGTAAGGTCATGGAGAAGTAATGGGTTTAGGTAGTCAGAGGTTGGGTCTAAGAAGTGGTAGGAGTTGGGCTTGGTGCTAGGGATTTCAGCATACGGGAAAACATTTTCTGCGAATGTGACGTGACGCGAAATATAGACACGACTGGAGGACATATCAAGACAACGATAACCCCGTTGATTTGGGGGATACCCAAGAAAGACGCATTTGAGGGACTTAGGGGCTAATTTGTGTGGACGAGTGGCATAAATGTTCGGGTAACACGCACAACCGAAGACTCTAAGGTGATCATAGGACGGGTGTTTGAGGTAGAGGACCGAAGTGGGGGTTTGGAATTTGAGAGTGGAGGTAGGAAGGATGTTGTGGAGGTGCGTGGCCCTATGAAGGGCATCAACCCATAAATTGGGAGGTAGGGAGGCGTTTTGCAGTAGAACAAGAACAATGTCATTAAGGCAACGTATCATTCTTTCGGACTTGCCATTCTGGGGTGAAGTTTGAGGACATGAGAAACGAAACACGAGGCCATTTTTTTGAGCATAATTAGAGAAAACGTTATTATCACACTCACGACCCATATCACATTGAAATGACTTGATTTTTGTGTGAAATTGGGTTGAAACAAAACTAGCAAATTGTGTGAATTTATCATATACTTGTGATTTAAATTTGAGCGAATAAACCCATACAAATTGTGAAAAATTGTCGATTAGGACCATGTAATATTTAAAGCCAGTTTTACTTAGTAATGGGGACGTCCAAAGGTCACAATGGACAATGTCGAAAGGGGCCAGAGATTGCGAAGTAGACGAATAAAATGGGAGACGTTTGTGTTTGCTTATTTGACACGACGGGCATAAATAAAAAAACATGAGTCTGATTACATGAAATACGACGCTGAGAATTTAAAAGACTTAAAATAGATGACCCGGGGTGACCAAGACGAGAATGCCAAACATCTTGACCATGAGTGAGTAAAGCTTGAGGCGACTTGGACGGACTCGATGAAGGGTTTGTAGACACGGGATATAGTTCGCCGTCACTGTCACTCCGCAAAATCAGTTTCCCAGTCGGAATATCCTTCACAGAAAAGCCAAACGGATCAAATTCGACACTAACATTATTGTCTTTGGTAAATTGTCTGACGGATATTAAATTTTTGATAATGTTAGGTGTATGAAGGACATGTCGTAAATGTAAAGTGCGGGATTGTGTGGGTATGGTGGAGGTGCCCGAGCCTAACACGGGTATGCTATTTCCATTTCCGACATAAATCGAACGAATATTACTCGTAATAAGAGGATTAGCAATCATACCTGAGTCGGCAGTGAGATGAGATGATGCACCCGTATCCATGTACCGCAGATCAAATTGATGTTGTATCGATAATGCTTCGAACGCCTGACTTAAGTCCGTGGGTTGTGGGACTTCGGATTCCAACACATATGCATGCCCTTGGTTTCGAAAATTTTGATGACGAGGGTAATTTGGGGGAGGCCGAGGTGGTGGTGTCGGGTAGGAAGTCCAGCCTGGGTAGGTTGGGTATGGACAGGGTGGTGGGGTCCAGGGAGCGGGCCAGGAGGGCGGTGGTCCCCACTGTGGTGGGTAAGCGGTGGCCGGTGGGGCCGAGGTAGGTGTGTAGCGAGGAGTACTGCTATTATTATTATTGTGACTATTGTTATTATCTGAATTATTATTATTATTGCGATGGTTTCGATTGTTATTAGAATAATTATTATTACTAGTATTAGGTCGTGGAGGAGCAGGTGTGGCCTTAGGGGGCTGATCAGTCCACGAGTCTGGGGTGGCGGCTGGTGCGGCCAGGGCAGTGGCAGGCTCGTCACGGCCAGTCTTACGATGCTGTTCTAATTCGAGCATACTACGGGCAGTTTCAAAACTAGGCATGCTTTGATTAATATACGATGCGACAGTGACATATTCATTAGGTAGGCCACGTACCAATTGTATGACAAGGCGGCGGTCGGAGACGGCGGCGTCGACATCTTTAAGCATCCCGGCCAATTCACGGAGGCGTTGACAGTAGGCCTCAAGTGATGGCAGGCTTTCGAGACGAAGCGAATGAAATTCGGACTCGAGAGCGGCAGCACGAGCACCCTTGTTATTTGTGAAAATATTCTCCACCCGTAGCCATGCTTCACGGGCAGTAGACTCGTCTTCAAAAATCCGAGGGAGAAGCTCGTCACTCATGGTACCATATATCCATTGCAAGACATGTGCATCAACTTTTATCCAAGCGGCATACGACTCATCGGTCTGTGGCGGAGCCGGCGTCCCGTCGATGTGGGACAGAACATCATGACCACGAGCATGTAACTTGAAAAGGCGAACCCAAGATGCATATGTAACCTTCGTGCCGTCAAGAACACGAACCTTGTTTTGAATATTGGTAACCGTAAAAACGGGATGTAATGGAGATTTTGAGGAATTGGAATTAGAAGTGTCGGCATCCTTAGTCATGGTGACTGGCTATTTTCGAAAAAAATAGAAGGATGACGGCGGCAGGCACAGAACACGAGGGATGAGATCGAAATTCTCGTCCTTAGCTCGATACCATGTTAAGGATTGAATCCCTTGATTAGGGTTAACATCTTATTCACAATATATAGTTAGTGTATACAACCATACTAGCTACAATTAGGGGATCTAGTTACCTAAGATATGTATCTCTACTTCTTCCCCTCTCTCTCTCTAACTTTCCCAAAAAAATCCCCTAAAAACCCCCAAATCCCCTAATCTGCTCCGCCGCATCCTCCGCCCACGCACTGCCTTTCCCGTCTCCCTTTCCCAATCGTCGGAGATGAGGTCATCCAAAGGCCTATCTTCGGCGATTCATCGCATCGCTCCTTTGTTCTCCGATTGACCTCGACTTTTGGCGGCGTTCGGAGGTTGGTTTGACCGACCGATGGTCTTTTCGGTGGCCTGGTTTGTTTTCCTGTCTTTCCCGTTCTTTCAATGCTCTGTCCTGTCATTGAAAGCTTCGCATGCAACCCAGGGGTGTCTCCCCTTCCCCCGCCCCTCCCCCCACCCCTGGTAGAAATCTTCCTTGTGTTTTGTCGGTTGGCGTTTTTGAGCTTAGCTCTGTTTGCTAGTGTTTTGTGGTCGCGGTTTTGGGTTGGTCTTGTGTTCCCTTTCCCGTCCTTCTGTTTGGTCCATGTCCGAGTCCGGTTGTTGTCTGTTTATGTGTCTCTTAAGGTTGATCTAGTTGCATGCAGGCCGATGGTCCTGGGGAGTATTGTTTGGTGTCGGGTGTTGTTGTTGTTGGGTCTTGGTTTCGGCCTGTTCCGTTTCATCGGTCAAGGTCAGTGGTGCTCCGTCGGTTCCGTCAATTGTTTTTGTGTCTGAGGTTGTGGTTGGGGATTTTTTCGGTTGCGATGTGTGGGGTATGGTGGAGTCGGGTGTTGGTTGTGTTGTTGGTGCGGGTCGGATGCGATGGATTCCATCTTAAACTCATGTCTAATTTGTGGTTTGTGCATTTTTTGCTTTTTTATTTTTATTTAATAAATTTATGGTGGTTTGGGGTGTCCCGTCCTCTTATCCACGGGTTAATTAGGACGATTGGTACTTTGCATTGGGTCTGTGTTGAGCCTAACTCTCTGCGGTCGGCAGAGATGGTTTTGATTAGGGGGAATTTCAAGTGGTTTCCTCCTTTAGTTACCACCTATTTACTCGCTTTAACTGGCTATGGGGTTCTGGTCAGCGGGGTTTGTGTTACAAAGTGTAGGAGTTTTCTCTCCTCTGGAGTCAGATTTTTGTGGTTTGCTTTCCGTCTTTTCTTTCTACGTCCTTGGGGCGTAAGTGTACTTTGTTTTCTCTCGTTGGGTTTAGGGGCTTGTTGGTGTCCAGATAAGGTGTATCACAGCCAAGGAGATGAATCTCCGAGACGCTTTCTTGGGTCTTGTTGTAGGTATTTCTCTGAAACTGTTTTGATTAAGACGAGTAAAAATGAGTTTGTGGAAGCTCGTTGGTTTTCTGAGGAAGATTTTCACAGCCAAGGAGATGAATCTCCGAGACCCTTTTTTGGGTCTTGTTGCAGGTATTTCTCTGAAGCTACATCAATTAAGACAAGCAAAGATGGGTGTTTTCCTTTGGCCAGCGTTGCTCATCCATTAGAGAATGGGGTGGATTGTGAGTTTGAAGAGCGTGTTCCGACTTCCGTCGTACGCCATCAACACGACGTTGTTTACCGATGCAATTGTTACCAACCTTTAGTTTATGTTATTAGTAGTTCTATGGTGTTTTATGTTGTAGTTTATAGGTATGGTTTACTGAACCGTACCACTATAATGTAAAACTCTTTCTTTACTGTTGCCAAAAAAAAAAAAAAAAAAAAAAGTTACCTAAGATATAGCTAACTAATAGGAGGGAATATATTGGTAACTAATATATACAAAATATACACTAACTAACACTTTTACTTATGATATATATTACGAAATTGCTACAGTTTTTTCACAAATACGCCAATGACTAGAAGGAATTCATTTATTTGTAGCTTAGATGATGTTATTCTAGCAAAGTTCAACTCTTATAGAGCTTTATCTTAACAAACGCTAATTTATTTAGCAAATTACTAAGGTCATAATCATTGTTATGGACCTAGTTAAATATGAACTTGTTGACTTTGAGTTCTCAAGTTTAAATCCAGAAATCTTATAATATCTCATAAATTTAATTTCAGCACCTGGTATTCTATACATTGCCCAATTTAAAACCTCGTATACAAAAATATCACATATTGGAATTTTTTGTGTGTTTTGAGACTTTGAAATGAGTTCTTCACATAAAAAAACACACTAGCTCGCTTCAAAAGTTTAACCTGATGGTTAGAGCCCTAAGACCAGTTTTACGCTCTAACACGCTCCCTTACATGAATATCCTTTTAGCTTGAAATGTGGACGCAACTGTTGGCCTCCCCAAACCTGGTGCTAATATTATTCCACTTTAAAATTGAAGGGGTGAGATCCGAACGCGTGACCTTTTGATCACACTGATTCTGATACCATGTCATGAAACCTTCTCAAACAAAAATTTAAACTAATGATTAAAACCTCAATATCAATTTATACTCTAATATAAGTGATTATCATCAACAAATTCAAATACAATTTCCTATCAATAAGCAGTTCACCAATTATCACACGAATCAAGAGTAGTGAATGAATAAAATAGTTAAATATGGGAGCACTTGGTATGATTAGTTCATGTTTCCTTTCATGTTTATGCGCAAATGTTGCGTATCCATGTGCAAGCAAATAAATCATATATGGACAAAATTCACGAATGTCGTTTGCGCACCCATGAATCACATTAGCTTTATAATTTATGATTAGTAGCCACCTTATTGGCTGTTAGCTTCCTGGGCTATTAATCCTATTATATCTTTCGATGTTTTCTCTCTGTTTCCCAATATTATCCATTCTTCTCTTACATAAGAAGGGTTTCAATTTTGAAACATAAAAAGAATTATTAATAACAATAACCGCGACAAAGGAAATATACATATATAAATATTCAACATTCTTATTACCTAGTATAGAGTACTTTTTAAAGTCTTTCAATTTCATTGATTCATTCATTTTAATTAATAAGTCTCGCGTTAATATGAGACCATGATAAGGTATAAACTATTTAAATAACGAAAAAAAATCTAAAACTGCTATTTTTTCTTTTACAGATACGTATATGGTGAAACATATGCAACAAACATGCATAATAGCCTGCAAATTAGACCAACTCTTATTATGTGGGTCACCCTTTTTACTAGGGTGACAACGTAAGGATTGGCCCGAAATTCATGTGGTGTATTCACTCGTTATTACAAGAAATAACTCAAATAAAGCACATGCTCCTATTTTATCTCAAATGTTTATGTTTATTTTTCTAAAACTTAATTAGTACAAAATCGCATGAATTTAGCTCAAGATAAAACTCAAAACGTCGAAAATTATACTAATAATAAATTTGTTTAGGGTAAATTTAATATTTTTTGTGACAAAAGATGAAATGATTAGAAATTTATGAAAAGAAATTATATGTTTGAATTTTCATGAGTTTTGAGTTGAACCTGAACGGAAATGATCGAAGAGTAAAAGAAATAAAGAATTTTTGAGTATTGTCCGAAATGTTTCAATGAAGACTATCTATTTTCCTTGATAAATTTGGTGGATTCAATGTAACAATTTTATGCCAAATTTCTAAGAAAGGCATCAAGTAACTCAAAGTTATGAATGCAAACTTTATTTTGTGATGAAGAAAAATGAGAAAGAACAAAAAAACTTTATTCCACTTTCCAGTATTCATGCAAACTCTTTGGACTTTGACATTATACTTGATTTCTCTTTTGGACTGAATTGCATGATGATGATTAAGTCTTGAAAGAAAGAAATGTAAAGTAGTTGTTGTTATTCTTGATGATCTGAAACTCTGATAGTGCATGCCCACCAAAAGTAGTGTGCTTCCTACATTAAGGAACCAATTACAGTGTACTCCAAACTAATAACAGTAACACACTTAACACCCTTACACTATATTTTCATCATTTGACTCCTAACTAATCTTGAAATTTAGCTTCTTTAGTTTAAAACGGTTTTACAATAAACATCGTAAAACCATATAACAAAACCTTGATGCCTTAAACATGGAAAAATGATGTTGGTGAAAGTTTATTCAATAGAATTATTTCGATAAAATATCAGTACTTGGTTTACAATTAACACTTGTGTAAAACGATTTTATACAAGAATGATTGTCATTTTAAAGCTTTACTTCTAAGTTCTAACAAATAACAAACCCATTAAATAACAACATTTTTGAGTCGGGATAATATTCTCCATTTACTTCTCTCTGTTACCTCTCTTCAATAATTGCGATTTGATTAGGTATCTTCATGACTTCATATTATTTCTCCATTTTCTTTATTTTTATCCAAACATAACCACAACCACACCTATCGTTAAAAATGAAAAAGATCGCAATTTGACATTGCTTGTCTACCTGAACACATATAAAGGGAGTATAATAGCTTATTACGAAGTATAACTATACGGATAATGTTGTAAATCCGATATTTTATATAGGTAAAATCTTTCAATCATTTCATGAGAAACTGTAGAATTATATTTGCGTATCTATCTAAGACACACACGAACAAATTTCTTTTAGTGAAAATTGAATCAAACAATACAAGAAATGAGACACCCAAGAATAACATTACTCTTTTATTTCATCATATTACAACATTCCATTGAAATTGTAAACAATTAATCCATTACCATTTTTGTCTAATTTGTCAATTATTAAAAGTACATAAATTAAATACTTCAGATAATACCCAGAAGACATTGACTTTTTTGTCAACTGTTTTGGATTCTTATTACTCTGTGACATAGATTTGTTACCATGGCAGAAGACAGAAGATCTAAACAACATAACATTAATAAATCTTATTATTATTAATTATGACACTAAAATCTTTTTCCTTCCTTTCCTTTTGGCTGTACAGTAGAATACAATCTTTAACTGCTCCTTTGAAAATACTTGCATATAATCTGGTAATGCATGTGCTTATCATTAGTTGGGAGCCAAATTAATCACTTTTTCTTACATATTAATTATATTGTGACTCTCTAGGATATGCAATGACAAATTCTTATTGTTGTTTCTTGTTTGTGTTTATCCTTATTCTTTATGTTAAAGTTCCACCATCAATTAAATAATCACCCTAGATGCCTCCTGATAGAATTATTTAATTCAATTAATCTTGGTTATTTGAAAGGGTGGTAATTGTGTAAACACAACTTAGTAATAAGATGATGTCACAAGTCTAGGTCCTCCACCCTATCATATATACGGTACGTTGGACTCGTTTAGGATATATGAAAAGTTAAGGTTATAACGAAACTCTACAGCACTTGTTAAGGCCCTATTATAATCCTTGAATTATACGTATGAATTTATCGTGCTTCGTGCATTATGCATGATATTAAAAATTGATTTTCGACTTTATTGTGGAACCATTTGTCGTAGGATATTAATTTGTTTTCTTAATTAGTAATTTCTTTTAATTTCTTTTTTAAAGAAATTAACAGTACTTTATGAATTTATTTCTACTGATAATTTTAGAGTGATGATAAATACAATTCTTAGGCTATATATAAGGATAAAACTAAAGAAATAATTACTTAAATCAGGCCTATATGTGGTATTATTGCACGGTAAAATGAAAATAATCACTCCGTAATATTTTATGAATATATTTAGTGTCATTTATAAAGATAATAGTAGTGTTCCTTAATGTTGAGATAATATATAGAGTGAACCCCCATCATAATTTTTGCATGATTGAAATTATAAGTGAGTCTAAGGTACGAGGTGGAACATAGTTTAGGTTGTAGAGAATGAAGACAAACACATGGAGTTAATTATAATTCCATTGGAACTTGAAGGATAGTGACTTCAGATGAGTAATAGAAACTATAAAGGAAGTCAGTGAAATCCCCATTTTGAAGGCTTTGATAGTTGCCCTTCGAATCTTATTTTTTTCACTCTTTATTACCTGACTCCGACATCTATAGTGCTCGTATTACACTCCATAATATAATTACAATAATATAAATGTCAACTAACTTAATTGATAAAATCATAATAAATTACACTTATCATCTTACTTTAAACTATGCCAGCATCGTATTCACCCTCTTGTAACTTCCTTTACACCAAACAAATATAATTATAATAATAACGATAACAAAACCAATAATAATTTTATAATAATAATAATAATAATAATAATAATAATAATAATAATAATAATAATAATAATAATAAGGTGCGCTGATTACAAATGTCTTATATAAGAAAATGAAAAAAAAAAAAAAAAAGTTAATGACAATTTATTTACATATAGAAAAAGCATCAATTATATACTCGTATAGGAGAATTTTACCATTATCGACAATGGACATTTTGATTTTTTAAATAAGTGGAAAGCAAAGAGTAAGAATTTTGTTCAACGGTCTTTCAATTGAAAGACATTATGCCATTTTAATTATTCTACTTTACATATCCATAATCTTCTCCATCCTTTAGAAACATTATATAAACCCTACCCTCCAAACACTCTCTTCGTGAAAAACCAACCTTCAAAACACAACACAAAAACATCCCTAATTCCCTACAAAACATTTTATTTCCTCTAAAACAAAAAAAAATGACAACAACAAAATCCTTAAACAACAACAATAACAACACAATATCCAACATAATTTCACCTCAAATGCTATTTCCCCTACTCCAAAGAAACCCTTCAATAACAAACCCTAATGAGAGGAGAGGACGACGAAAGCAAGCGGAGCCAGGACGGTTTCTAGGCGTAAGAAGACGTCCATGGGGTCGATATGCAGCCGAAATTAGAGACCCAACTACTAAAGAAAGACATTGGTTAGGTACTTTTGATACTGCCCATGAAGCTGCCCTTGCTTATGATAGAGCTGCCCTTTCTATGAAGGGTACTCAAGCTAGAACTAACTTCATTTATTCTGATACTTCTCCTTTTTTTCCACTTCTTTCTCCTTTTGATCCTCCTAATTCTCTTCTCCCTCAATCTTCTCAACTTTTCTCCATTTCGTCGCCTTACAATAATTACCACAACAACAACAACGATAATAATAATAACAATAATAACAGCGGGAGTAGTGTTACTGCACCAGCGGTCCAATCAGATACCGGCACGTGTAGTAGTAATAATGAATTTACCTTCTCTAGTCAAGAAAATAACTCTGGTTACTTAGATTGCATTGTACCTGAAAATTACCTTAGACCACCTCCAACAAAAATTACAAAAATTAACCATGATGTTATTAATCCCATAATTAGTGCTAAAACAAATGATAATAACCCTAAAAATACAGGGTACTCTGACAATATCATGCCAACTTCAATGTCATATGATGATCATGCTAATGATAATAATAATGTTTTACGTGGAGGATTATCATGGGAATTTAGTGATGTTACGGATTATTATAAGCTTTCGACGGCGGTAATTAATGATCCTTTAATGATGGGAGATGGGTTTATGGGTGAATTATATCCTACATTTGATTTACCTTCAAGTTCTTATCTTTCATTACCTTGTTCTAATGTTAATTCTTCAATTTCTAGCGATTTAGTCAAGTTGGGATATTCACCTTTTTAGAAAATAAAGATAATAATAATAAGGTTTGTTTTGGATATGACAATAATATTAAGAATTCATATTGATCATATTATATATAGTCAGGTGTTTTTGGATTAAGGATAATGTTATTGATCAGAAATGTGCTTGCAAATGCTTCTCCTCATGTGTAATTAAGACTAGTAATTATATGAATGAAGATAAACATTAACTTTCTCAGTTTTATTACTCTCTTTCCCGGTCATTTGTTGTCCTTTTTCATATTTGGGTGTCTCAGTAAGTTGTTGCCCTTTCTAATTTAAGAATGAATTTGATGAACAATTTGATCATTCACACTCAGTTTGTTCCACTTGCCATTTAGTAATTGGCCTATTTCTCTTTTTTTGGTCTTTGTGCCAAAACCAAAGGACAACAAATGACCGGGACGAAGGGAGTACTTCCAAGATTGTCCTGGTAAACGTCTCAGTGCATAGTTTACATTTACTTTTGTTATAAAACAGAAGCAAGAAAGAACAAATAAAAAGAACAATAAAGAGACAAATGCACAGATTTACGTGGTTCACTAACGGTGTGTTAGCTACGTCCATAGGGCAGAAGGGAAAGAGTTTTATTGATATGTGAGGAGTTTTCAGATTACAGATTCAGACGGTATGACTGTTAGGTAGAGGCTTAGAGAGTTTATATAATACTCTCTAAGACCTAATACAGAATGACTTTAAGGCCCAAAACAGACCTAGCCCAATAACAGATACGGATACCCCCGTATAGTTGTTCGAACGGCGACTAACAGAATCAAGGCACAAACCCAACAACTTTATTTTATAAAGAAAATGAAAAAAATAACGTAAATTATTAATTGAAACGGATGAAGTGGCTGATAAGCTTGGTCAAATCATGTACGTTCGACTCCATTACCCTTTAATGATATGGCCTTACGTGAGTACGAGACCCTTTCCTACACTACAGTACACACAACACACATAAGGTTGAGTTTAATGTCGATCTTCTCATGATTTGTTGAATTTATGGATCCGGTATCTAGAACGAAAGAAGGTAGATTTAGCACCCCGTATCGTTTTTTAATTTCCTAAAAACTTTAATATGGTAAAAGGTAGATAATTATGCACATATACATTATTAATATATGCATAACTAATGAGAATATGTTGTAAATTTTACCGCGGTTAGATTATTAATATGTGCTTTTAGGGTATACGTTAAAAAAACTGTTATTAATAATTTTAGAACAAAATGAAATTGTTATTGATTAGATTGTTGATAATTATACAACAAAATGAGATTGTTAATAATTATAGAACAAAATGAAACTCAAGTAATAAGAAGATAAAAGGGATATAAAAAAACGAGTAAGAGATTATCTAATTGTTGTTATATATTCTTTGCATGTGAGAAAATATCCAAAATAAATACTCCGTAGTAAGTTTAAACTGAATTATTCAAAATGAAATTATTCAAAATGTTTATCTTCATTCATATATCACTATTATATTTAACATTAATTAGTTAACGATTTTTCTAATGTGTGCCCTAAGGACATACGATAAGAAGCTAATTAGAAAAATATTTTTAAGAATATATCATAAGAAATTGATGTACATACTAATACTCGTATTTATCCTAATTAATGAAATAACCTTACAAATTTTTTCTCTATTTAGTTTCACAATGTGTGTTTTAAGTGCACATATTAAAAAAATCGATTCGCTAATAGTCAAAACCTAAATAATATATAGATAAAATGAGGCGATTGTGATACGTGAAATTCCCACCCAAGGGAGAGACGATAGATATGGCAAGCATGTGCATGCATAAATAAAAAAAAGATTTAGAAGTTTTGACTTGATTAGTAAGCTTTGTAATTCAAGGAGGCACATGGACGATTCAACATTCCATTTTCAGTGGAGTTGTTGTCTTTGCTCAGCTGCGAAAAACCTGGAAAAAAGTGCCAACTAGGCCAATACGGACTACATTTTTAAAATCCTGTTTTCCTTTGTTTTTTAAAACACCATTATTGAGTTATTGACCATTGGATTCAATTCGATTTAGATCGGTTTAGTTCCGATTGAGTTGTTATTGGTCTTTCGGCTACTTGTTCTTTTGAGTTGGATCATTCAATCGTGTTATTACGGACCAAACTTGGAACGAATCAACTGAAGTCGAGTTACCAATCGCTTTTCTACCTTTTTCAATAACTTTCATCTCTTACACCGTAATAAATAAGAATAAATTCGTCCACTTACATATCATTATATTTAATTTAATTGTTCTACTAGACAGAAAGGTTATTAGAAAGAAGTAAAAGTCCTTACCAAAACTCATTGAAATCGGATTATTCAAACCAGATAGATTAGATTACTTTTGCTACGTCTACTTCTTTGTTTTTTCGGATAATTCACGTGGTACCCCTGAACTTTGACACTTTGCACATGATACCCAATATTTTAAGTTTATGTACATAATACCCTTTATGTTTGATTTACATGCATAACATACCCTTTTTGTCGCTATAAAAAAATTCAACCGAGCATAACTCCTAGACCGGAATTCAGAATCAGCCAATTTTTGTTCTAAAATGATTATCTCATCATGCCTATGATTTGAGGGGGAAAAAAGGTCGACTGACTTTTGTCGGGTTTTTTTTTTGTACGAAAATATAACATCAACCATAACTTCTATCTTAAATTTCCGAATAATCATTTTTATTTTGTCAAATTATAGATCTCGAAAAGTTAATCAATTTGAAAAAAAGAATTGCCAAAATCCAAGTTCTAGTCTATGATTTATACTCAATTGAAAATTTTAGAAATGATAAAAAGGGCACGTCATGCTTGAAAATCAAACCTCAAGAAATCTTTGGGACAAACTTAAAAAAAGTCAGTATGTACAAAATAAAGATAGTTAAGTCACGTGAATTTTCCGTTGTTTTTTTAACACAAGAGACAATGACGATGTCATCATGACGTATGCACGTAGTGCGACACATATTCTTTGATGGAGAATGCTTTTTGAATGCAAAGCTGGACAGTCAAACTATACATTCAAATATACTACGGAGTACAAGTGATTGGCTCTTTATTACTCGCAGTTACTAAAAATCTGTAATCTGTAGCAAGTATAAAAGTGGTATGTATTATGTTGTTCATTTGTTTGGTTGATATACGAGTATTTCAGAACGATTTTTCAATACACATTAATAACCTAAATGTGAAAATATTTATAACAAGTTATTCTCATGAGATACCCAGGTACACACTCATTTTTACCATAATTAATAAGAATATATCTAGTGTAATATGAATTGTAGCTTTACGCGCATTGTGAATTGCTGTTGTGACCTAAATGTTAGATAACGAAGAAAAAAAGGTATTCACATCTCAAAATAACCTGTGTTGGTTTCACCTATCCCGAACCTTGAGATACCTCAAACTTAAACAACCTCGACAATAAAGGGTGCAATTGAGAAATAAAGTCTAAAACAATTTAACATAAATAGTTAATCTACTGTCTACATGTTTTCTTCTTCAATATATGACCGCTACCCTGAATTTAACTCGACCTCGATTAACTTAAAGCAAAGTAGCTCAATTCGAGAAGGCTGAACACCCAAACATGGTTAACCTCAAATTAAGATAGTCACGGTAAGTTTAAGGCTCTTATTCATTATGCCATGCATGCAAAAGTTAGCACCATGAGTCCATGACTGTGTTTCAGCATTATTACTAAGTTCCGCGGTTCAATAGTTCACATAAACCTCAGCAAAAGAAACAAATTCCAAAATAAAGTCGAAACTTTCTTCGAGTTTAATAAAAGTATCACAGGATAAATAAATACCAGTGCAACATTTTTTTTCGAGTAATTGTCTTAATGTAAAAGGCAGAGAGCTACTGCCAGTCGACATCTTCGAATGGCTCTTTCGAAGCAATTTTTTCACCAAAAGACCAAAATGTGGAAGAAGAACAACAGGGACTCCCAATTCACCCATTCCAAAGTTGGGGTTGGGAAGCTTGTTCCATAATCCATATACCTGTAAAGAGAAAGATAGACGAGAACCGAAGAGGAGGAAGGAATAACTTACAAGGATAAATCTTCCCTGGTTTTGTAACAGGGTAAAGAGCAACGCCGGAAGGGCGGACTATCGTGAAGAACCCGCCACTTTACGGGAGGTGCTTTTTCAATGGAGAAGTATATATTTTAATTATTTTCAGGATGTAGAAGGTACAGTATGGCTTATTCAAGAGGAGAAAAAGGATGGCCATACAGAAAAGATATGAACATAATATGTAAAAGAGCTGTGTGTGAAGAAGTGACCGTGATGAGTCGTAAATCGAGTGGTAAAGATAAGATCTCCTGCCTCTGGGTTTGTGCAAAAGAATATGGGGTGTGAGTGAATCTTGTGATGGTTTCTGAAATCTATGTCTACAAAAGCAAAAATGAGAGAAATATATATCGATATTTCCTGTTTCGTTTTAGCTTGAAGCACCACCAAGATCAGTGGTTTTAGTACCTGAGCTTGGAGTTGCACCCTTCTGAGTAGATTGTTGGACACCAGACTGAGAGATTGACCCGCTTCTCGATGAGACGGACCCACCTGACCCAGTTGATACGCTCACAGATGATGTCATGGTGGAAGCGGAATCTTTGGTGGGCCCTGAGATCGTTTCAGCCCGCAAATCAGATGATGAGGATGAAGCAGCAAGAGTTCCAGCCAAAGATCCAACAGGGTAGGGCACAACCGGCATGTCAGAAAGAGACGATGCAGAGGGACTGTAACTTAGTGTTCCCATAGGGTGATCAAACTTGCATGCCGGACCGTATTTGCAAACTCCATGTGTTGCATAGTAACTACATGTTGGAGTACCCTGAAGTTTGGAAAAGTGAACCAAGGTTTAGTATTGTCATAATTCAAGAATGACATCAAAATTATATAAACTTGGACCTCGCAACAAGATCAGGGAGCCATTTGGATCACAAGACACTAGTGACAGAAGAAGACGGCTTTTGATCACAATAAGTTTCAAGATTACATATATTTCCCGTAATTCGCTGCTTTTCCTTTTTCTCCTCGCCCCCTCAGTGAGTCAGCCACCATGATTGTCTATATTATTACATGGGTTTCAGTTTCTTTTCTTAGCAAGGACTTGCTAATGTCCACACTCATCTTGCTTTTATAAATTTGCAACGATGAAATGAGACTTGTATTCGATTTATTTCGTTACTAACTAAATCTACAACAACTAAATGTTGTTGCAACCCATTCACAGGTAGTAAACTCCAGCAGTTCAATGGTCTCAGAACATCATAAGCCGATCAAGGTGTGATAAGCAAAAATAGCATAACATGACATAAAAAGTCACAAGAATCAACAAATGGAAAGATCAAGTCATCTTAAAAGGAAAATTAAAACATATGCCCCATTACGTAAATCATAAAAATCAGAATTAATAATGTAACTACACCAAGGGCAATAACATGGTAGAGAAGAGCCGTAAATAGAACATCGAGATCATTTTACTACTTTTTTTCATCTCTAATTTAAAGTGAAAATAGATTAATTCACAATTTCACATTCAATGCCATGCTATTGCTAGAAATGCTGACTATGGACCATTCAGGTAGCACTGTCTCACTGATTGTGGATTTGTGGTCCATAAATGGTTTAAAGCTGGTTTATCGTATTTTTCCTACCGAGAGAATCATCTCTCATTAGACATTTGTGTAAAACTAGTACTCATTGTGCAACTTCACAAATTTACATTCCCTCCATCTAAAATTTATTAACCCCACTGCCCATTGGACAGGTGATCAACCGATATCAATTTTGACCATTAAGGCATTTGCAATAGTAAGAGCTCCTTCCCACTACCATTGCGACATCATTCCACAGAGACCAATCCTTTAAAAACCTAAGCTCATCGATGGAAAAACTTCGGGCTATAATAGACCATATATTCTCTCACCTTTTCTTTTGCAAAAACTAAGCTCACTAATGGAAGTAGTTATTCTTATATAAGAACTAAGAAGTGGCAAGTGGCAATCAATGGCCACTTTTCTACGAGAAGCTTCTTAAGAAAGACCAATTTGCTGAAAAGGTAACATTTTGTCGCCCTTTAAGGAAAGGGTAAAGGAACCTACGGGGTTCTTCAGCCAGAATGGAGGGAGTAACATATATAGGTCATCCGTAAGGCGTAATCTAGTTCTAGAATAGAGCATAGACTATGTGAACAAAAGTGATGACATAATGAACCATATAAAAATTACAAATGCAAATTACGACCTGCGGCATATAAAGTATCAAATAATGAATTATATACATACCGGACGTAGAGGAAGACCCATAGGACTAAGAGCAGAACTAGACTCTGGAGCAACCCATTCTGCAGGATGATGGTATTTACACGAGGAACCAAATTTGCACTCCCCTGTCTTAAGGTAATACTGACACTCTGGCTGCCCTGGTCTTTGAGGAAATGAACTTTCTTTTAATATACTGCTTGAAGGATTAGCATAAGACAAAGCTTGATAAGATCCAGTGTAAGCCGGTGCTAATGCTGATAGCTGTGTTACCCCATAAAGCTGGCCAGTTCCCATTGCTGATGGGTTAGTGGGAGTTGCCACAGGATTCGGTGCCTGTAAAAAAGTTATTGCAGAGTCTAAGAGTATGTTACAAGATTACGATTACTTAATTCTTATCCCAATCAGCGCAGACATGATGGACGATGTAAGTAGCATTACTTCCCGACATATAGCTATGTTGGTGTTAGCAGGAATTCGAAATTGTACTGCAATTAGATTGGAGATGCTCTTAACCGCTACCTAATATGTCTAGTTACCAGACAAACATCACAAAGTGACCAGCACTGCTTCCGCAACTTGCCATAATAAAACAAAAAGACTTCTTTTCTGACTGTTAAATATTTTCATTGCTTAGAAATTGCTTTTACCTAATGTTCCCAGCACAAGAACTACATCTATATGTCCTCTACATTTAAAAGATAAGAGACTACAGTGAAATAAGAAGAAAACTAAGGTAAGCAGAACTGTATCGACCTCAGAGCTTTTGAAAGGAGAAAAGGAGGCAACTTGTACCCCCAACATCCTGTTTATATTGTCACAATTGACTTTGATCGTAAAAAACGTCAAATTTGAATTATTATTTTTCACAGTAATCTCTTATCTTTTAAATGTAGAGGGCAATCACAGTATACATTATTTGTTTTGATGATTCAAACTAGATAAACTTTACTGTACATAATATCTATAAAAAAAAGATAAACGGAGACAATAAAAAATGGATGGAAGTAATAACATTTATAAAAAAAAAATTCATGCAGCCGTTCTGCTTCTTTTTTTCACTAAAACGCATAAAAGAGTGGCATTTTTGGGAATTCTTAGAAGTAAAGGTACATTTTTCCGATGATTCCAAGCTATTTCAAAAATAACAATTAAAGCATGATGTACTTACTGGGTAAGGTGACCAACCAGGAATGGGAACTACACCAGGAGACAACAACATTGGTCCATACGGCCCTTGGAAAGAACCAGGTATCATAGATGGCCTCATAACAGACCAATCTCCAGGGATGACTCCATAAGGCTGAGGAGCAGGAGAAGGAATTGGGTAAACAGCCGAAGCAGCTGCAGGAACAGGAGGAACAGCTGTAGGCATTGGTACATTAGCAGGCTGTGGATGATGGAATTTGCATGTTATTCCAAACTTGCATTGTCCCATTTTCATATAGTAAGTACACTCTTTCTCACCCTGTAGAGTTAGTTACAAAACATCAAAATTCCGTTCATGCAAAAATTTCAACAAAACTACACCATTGTGAAATCCATGACGTGCACCTAAGTCGTATCCACAAGATAGAGACACAGTCCACTTTATAAACTTAAATAAACTTCCATCCCAAAACATATTGGCGTAGTAACACAGTCCACCCAATGTGGCTCACATGCGACACATAGCGAGCTCTGAACAATCTTGTAATCTCCTCTCAACTTAAATGACATACAATAGTTTGATTGTAAGAAAACAAAAACTAGGAATTCTTATCAATTTTCAAAATCCTTACACGTAAAACGAAAAGTGACAAGAAAACAGAGAAAGAAGGGAGAAGTATACAAACCGGGCGCATAGGATATCCATATAAGTTGAGCCCAAATGAAGTAACAGAACCAGTTCCTTGCCTTGGATGATGATACTTACAGGAGGTACCAAATTTACATGATCCAGTCCTCATATAATACTGCATTATTTAAATACACAAGTTAAATATTTGCCAGACTATTCTCCACAAAACCCGAACTTAATACAACAACATTACCCTCATCCAATGACTCAAGGGGGTAAGGGGTCAGATGCAAGCAGCATTACCTTTATGCTGCCATGAAATGCGATCACAGTGAAAATTACGTCAATAGTTATCAAATGACGGCTACTTAACAATAAAAAGATGCGGATTCAGTTTGGCCAGCTCCATGCAGTCATGTACTGATGAAATAAATTCAAGCAGTGAAGCCAAGACTTTTCGTTAGGAATGGCACTCTATTAATGGAATAAGGTATACTACGAAAAAACCCAAGAAATTTAGCTAAAAATCGAAACTTTTCCATTGTTCGGGGCTGACCAAAGTACCACTATTTCACAGTTCAATGAAGATATTTACCTGACAAATCGGCGTCCCTGATCGCTCTGGGAAGTCTGCTCCACTCATCCTTACGCCACCTCCGGCTACCTACACAATGCCATTATAATTCCAAGCTCAATTCCAAAAACCATTCATTCTATATTACCATTATATAAGCACTGAACACTAATTCGTCAGCTAGTTGATCTCTTGTAAGGCGGTTTTACACCAATAGAACAAAACGGATCTAACCACCAAGAAATCATGGCCCATATTAGTGGCAAAGCAGTTATAAGACCGCCTTACATAAGTATTCGTGTTGTTGAGCTACCTAAACCCAAATAAAGAAAAAATACTAAATGATCACACATACTATAAACAGAAATTCCCAAAATTGAACCAAATTACAAGATCAAACAATCTAACAAAAACCCATAAACAAAAATAAAGAATAAGATTATTACCGGAGAAGTGGAACGATCAGAAGGATGATTAAAACGACAACGATCTCCATAACCACAAAACCCAGTTCTTAAATAATAAATGCAATCTGGGTCACCTGGTCTTTCAGGATACGACGTCGTTTCACCTAAACTCAGCTGCCATACCCCTTCTAATATAATCAATTAATCAAAAAATTAATTAATACCCAATTCAATTAAACTAAAATCAAGATCACCCATGATAATACATTATCATAAAAATCAAACTAACCTTGAAGATCAGTTTCCACACCTTGATCTATGTGGGTCCCTTCATCAGTCGAACCGTGACGGTCCATTATTAATGTTAATTACAATTACAATTACAATGAGTTTATATAATTAAATTATGTATAAATATGTATGTGTGTGTTTGTTTAAATGTGTAAAATGTTTATTGTTGTTGTTGTTGTTTAAAGTGAAGTTTGTTTGAGTTGTTGTTGTTGTTGTGTTGCTGCAAAATGTGAAAATGTAAAATTGATGATGTTGTTGCTGACTTGTTTGTGTTTGTATGATATGATGATGGTTTTTGGGTTTCGTTTTATTTACGTGGGAGTTTCGCTTTTTTGGAGTGGGTGGTTTATATAAGCGCCAAACAAGAAACGGAATGAATCAGAAAGTGATCTTGTAATCTTATAGGAGTGCTCAGAAAATATATTGATATTAAATTGAGTCCATTTTTGAGATAATGGTCAAAAATAAAATATTTGTTAAAATGGTGTCCACGTAGGCTCGGGATTTCTAGACCTGAAACACGCCACTACTAATGACGTGTTTTGTGAAGGAAACACGCCATTAGTAGTGGCGTGTCTTTACAACAATTTTTTTCCACAACTGACTGAACTTTAAAAAAAAAAAAAAAAAATTACATAAGACACGCCATTAGGGGTGGCGTGTTTCCCCTCCGAAACCCGCCATTCCCAATGGCGTGTTTGTTTTAGTCCATTTTTTAATGAAGTTTCTTTCCGTACTCATTATAAACACGTCATTGGTAGTGACGTGTTTTAGGTCCAGAAATCCCGAGCCTACGTGGACACCATTTTGACAAATATTTTCAAAACCGACCCAAAACGACAAATATTTTATTTTTGACCATTATTTCAAAAATGGATTCTATTAAATTACATAAATTGATTTTTTAAGACGGATACTATCCGTTTAAGGTAAAAGATTTGTCTTATATACTCATGTGGAGTAATATTTGACCTGTCGTAAGCTTAGGACGGATAGTATCGTTTTAAGAAAGACTAGCTGAATTAAATTAAAGGTTTTATGATAGAAAACACGAATAAAATGTGCATGAATTCTCAATTGTGACGCGTCATAAGCTTGTAATGTCTTACAATCGATTTTAAATAATGTTAAAAGGGAAAGTGGTTGTTAGATGTTATAAGTAAATTCTTGTCACGAGCAAGAATAGTTATAAATTGTGAACTTAAAATGAGTTTTTTTTTTAATAGATATTCTATTATAGGGGCGGTTATATAAGGAAATAAGAGATTTTACAACAACATTATTTATGTAAAATTTACTCAAAGAAAATGTTGTTCAATTGTTCCTTTGTACTTTGTAGTTATTTTTTACATTGTAAAATTTGGGCTAAATCTCATATTGAATATTCACTCGTATTCAACTAGAAGTTTACGCTTACATTGGGTGTGATTTTTAGGGGTCGTTTGGTTGCCCACTAAACAACACAACAATTTAAATTCACATGAATTGAGAGTTCCCATGAATTCAAATTCCTCCATAATGGAGGAAGTGGCTTACCTAAGTCTCCCTAGGTAAGTGGGAATGCCTACATGAATTGCACTTTCTACATGGCAACCAAACAATATTTTCTAATTCGCGTGAATTCTAAAATCACGTGTTTTATGACTTCCTAGGCAATACGAATTCCTACATGCAACCAAACAACTCCTTAGATTTAGGTCCTATGCTAGGAGGCTATTTCACTTTTATTGTACTAGTACTTTTTATTTTAGGAAGAATTTAAGAAATAGGAGCAAAATAACATCTCTAGACCTTCAATTAAAAATTAAAAGGAATGAGAACAATGTCATTTTAATAAAGGGAGTGGTTATCAAAGATTAGGGGGTTATTGACGGTTCACTCATTATCATATCTACATAGTATAAAAGTCAAGTTTTTCTGATTGGCTGTTGAGTTTCTAAATGTTGGCCCCTCAATGTTTCCTATTCTATTTAACAACGAAGATCATCTATCCCACTTTTGTGTCCCATTGTGTGTGCCACAACACTTACATTTCGACAGATCACTTGTGTCAAAATAAAATATTACAATATATATATATTAATTTGTTGAGGTGTTAGAAGCTAAGTGGTGTGACACACACAATGGGACACACGGGTCTAACATCTCAAATAGTTTTAATATAATTTAATAAAATACGGTTGATTATTATCTAGTATTCAAATACTCCCTCCAATTTCCTATTATCTCCCCTCTTTCCTTTTTTCACACAAGTTTGATTATCTTCCCTCTTTCCTTTTTTTGGTAAGTTTCATTCATTTTTTATTAATTTCTCTCTCCTAAAAAATCAACAACTCTCATTACTTTATCTATTCTTTATTCATCATTCATTCTTTATTATTTTCTCTCACCTATAAATTTCACAACTTACAATACTTTATTTTACTTTATTCCTTCTTTCTTCCCCTTTCTTAATTTTTGTGCCCAAAAGAAAGGGGAAGATATAAGGAAATAGGAGGGAGTATAATATTTATCAAATATTCGAATCTTCAAATATGGACTATTTATATTGTCACGGTATTGAACACTTAATCACGCTCAATTATATGTTCATGTATCTAATGATAGCGCCTATTACGACCCGTGCAAAAATGCACGGGTATAAAACTAGTTAAATTAAGAAAGGGGACAATGAATGGAATAAATTTTGAAAAAAAAAAGGATAATAAAAGTTGAATAGAGAGTATATGTTAAATCACACTGAAAAAGGAAGACGTAAACAATTAAATGAACATACCAAAATAGGAAAATGTAGGTACCAAAAAAAATGTAAATTTCTAGTTGAATAGGATAGAGCGCTAATTTAAGCAAATATATTCAATCATAAAAGATCTTTATGTTTTGTCTGAATCCAATTTTTAGTAGGAAGAGTGAGGAAAGCACAATCGATCATTGATATTAGATTGAAAAATGTCTTTTTACTCCAAATTAAATTGTTTTATGAGTATTGAAATTTAGAAAATGTAGTAATCTTAAATGAGTTAAAAAGTAATTTTAAAAAATGTCAATACTCATTTAATGTTTAGGTGTATATAAAAAGATAATTGGTATGAATCAATCCCCTAATTTTTCACAAATTCTTATTTCAGACAGACGTTTTTCGTCTTATTTTTCAGACGGGCATATGTGATCATTTTATAGTTAAATGTAACCACAATGGTATAGACAGTGTTACAGATTATGATAACTGGTTTTCAATAGTGATTATATTTAACTGTAAAATAGTTGCAAAATTTCATCTTATTATTTCAGATCGAAAAGGCCCGTCTGAAGCAGGACGTACTGCTAATTTTTATACAATGAATGAAACAAATGAATGAAAAAAAAAATTAAATGTTTTTAGGTAAAATAAAGTCGGTGACACAAGATTTTGAATGGTGGAAAAGGTGGGTTGTTGAACTTAGTTATAACCAACAAATAAAATCAAAAAAAAAAAAAATAGTAGAGAAAATTTGATTGGAGAAGAATGAGAAGTCGAGAACCCCACGATGCAAGTACAATGTACTAATGTAGACCAATTGGTCTCCCTTGTGACGGGTTACCATTTGTGACGGATATTTTGTGAGATAAAATGGTAACAAAATGGGTTAGTGGAGAAAGGGGACCACATGAATAGTGTTGCAGAGAGAAAAAAAGTGGGTATATTGTGAGGTAAAATGGTATCCATCTTCAGTTTGTGACGGATATGTCATGTCTTCAATGAGAATTTGTGAATGTAGAGAGAGCTAAGAGAAACCGACACACGCATAAAAGAGATTGGTGTGTTCGGGCTACTTTTGTAAATGTGTCCATTTTTAGACTTCTATGTTACTATACGTCCCCTTTTTTATGGGCGGAATGTCCATTGGGTATTTGGGTGTCCATGCTAGTATGCTATTTGGGTATTAGAGCTGGACAAGTGAACAATACTCTAGTACGGATTAGAGTGGGAACTGGGAAGTATGACCCAACCTGAGTGACTTGATCCGAATCTGAGTAAATTCGACACGACAAAATCCGAGAATATTGCAACCCGAAAACGACTTGACCCGATGACGATCCGTAACCCGTTCTAGACCGGACCCGACATTCATCTGACCCGATGAAATTGATGACCCGACAATTATTAAGCTTATTAATTTGATGAAAATGAAAGTGATTTTGTGTTTAAATTGATACGTTTGACTTAATAATGAAATAATTAAACCAAATAATGGTTAAAACAAAATTTAGTGGTAAAAAATTGAAGTGATGTGATAAAGTAATCGGATCCGATAATGACTCGATCCAAACCCGACCCGGCCCATCAATTAACCGAAAATGACACGACCCGATCCGACTCGAAAGGGTTGACTGGCCCAATAAGGCACGACCCGACTAGACTCGATACAAACCCGACCCTCCTGACCCGATTGCCACCTATAATACGGATCATCCTGGCCCGACCCAGACTTGCTACTGGGCTAAGTTTTAAGTCGCTGAGTCAAAGCACGACGTAGAGTGTACATGTACCGAGCCATCTCGACTTGAACCGACCCTCCCCATAAGATAGGTTATTTTAGCATCGAATTCTATAAGAAAGCATACCGGGTCATGTTATTTAGCACCAGATTTTATAAAGCATGTAGAGGTCACCTCCCATAAAACACCCTCATCAAATCATTCACCCATGTAAACACTTTCTCAGGTCCCGAAATCCCTCCCACCAGAGGGAATTTCGGGACTTGGGGAGGTGCTTACATGGGTGTGGCTGCGATTATGACAAGATGCAGAGAAGGAACCGGCAACGGTGGAGGAGTGAGTGACGGCAAATATATCCGACGTAGGTATAAAATGTGGTCACCAGCACCGACAGTAGTGTAAGACCCCCACGTAAAAAGAAGAGGTTCATTGATAAGCTTAAATGACTAGTGCTTAAAGGGATTGAAAGTACTACCATATTAACAAGATGCACTTTATTTTCTGAAAACTCATAATAAGAACTCCACAGTTAAGCGTGCTTGTTGGGGAGTAGTCTTAGACTCTTAGGATGAGTGACCTCATGAGAAGGTTTCCGGGATGCGTATGAGTGTGGACAAAATGCGATAGAAAGGATTCGCGTTGATTTGTGGGCCAAGTACACAGACGAGCTACCATGAATAACTGCTCCTGACCCAAGATTTGGGTTGGAGTGTTACAAGTGGTGTCAGTGGTGGAAGTGTTAGCGGTGATTTGTGTTAGGTATGGATAGTTCACTGGTGGTGGTTGATGGTATGGGAGGTTACGAGGAAAGGGTATGGTGTGACACCCCCACATACCAAGGTGCCTTACAAGGACCACCCTAGCATGAGAGACCGTTACCATCTCGGTTGCCCGAGGTTAGTATATCAACGTTACCAATCCAAAATACGATTATTAAAGTATAAATAATTAATGGTTACATGTTCCAAAATCCAAAAACTAAAGTAACTGTTACTAACATTCAACAACTAAAACTAAATGCTAAATCTCTTGACAACGGAAGTTAGACTCGAGTGATGACTCCCCTTGACGGGCCCATAGCTAGTAATCATCACCTGTCACAATTTGTTCACCATCCCCGAATGGATCACCACAGATTTTATAAAACAACGGGGTCAGTTAATGTATAATCAAAATAAGACAAGTACAAAAGACAAACTGCTGATCATCATCCACCTCCAACTCCCAATCATATCACGTAACTGACTTCACACTAAAGTGTGTAGCCCTGCCAGATTTACCCATCGCAACAGATAATCCTCACCGCCAGTGGGGGACCGCAGCCAATCCCCACCTTAGCCCCCGCTCATCAACGAGCAATAACCCTGTTAATTAATGTGCACATCCCCTCCTGGGGCGGGTTCCACAGAGGGCGAAACTAGGGCGTGAAACCACTCCCACAAGTGACTCCACTCAGCCGAGGACGCACCTCGCGAATATCACCATCAACCATCACAACACCAACACCAACTCCAATACATCAACAACAATCAGCAGATAATCAATCGTACAACAATTACCACACAATCTTATAACAATTAAACAGTAAACCGAGTAGGAAAACCCTACCTTTTCGCAATCCAAGCACACACAAGCAATCAATTATGATCCTTCACATATCCATCACCTACATAACATAATTATGTATAATTACCACCTACTCAATCAATTAATCATGCACATAACCTAGACTCATCATAACTTAATAGGAATATCAACTTAAAGAACAAATACGACTTTTCCTGATTTTCTAGCACATGACAGACTCGATATAAAATGCATAACTAATTCCAGAAAAATCGAATCGATGCAAGGACAATTGTATTGGAACCCCATGAGTTTTAGCTACAAATATTATTTAACGTATTTTTCTCAAATTCCAAACTTATCAAGAGTTTTACGACTGATTTCCAAAAGCTGACAGAATCCGTTGCATAAAAAGTATTGATTCATAAAACGAGTTTAAAACATCATTTTTCGGTAATTCCAAATCTTATTGTCATCTAGACTCTACAAGTATGAAAAAGCCCCAAAACTGAATCGACATATAAATTAGGGTTTCAAATCATTTTCCACAACCAAATCAGATTCACGGATTTTTCAGCGACATGTTCATAAATAAATCACCGAGGACAAACCATAAAGAATCTGAGTACGAAATTTGACATGCATAAACAAGACTTCAAATAAACAGGACTCTGTTTTCAAAACTTTAGAATACGAAGACTTTAAAATAGTATAAAAAATTGAATGAAATCGACTTACAAACAGGGAAATCGAATTAGGTTGAAATCGGTGAGAAATCTTCAATCAAATGAAAGGCTCGACAATTCCTATTCCTCTCCCTCTCTCTAGGTTTTTAGATATGGTGTAATACCCCGTATTTTATATAATAAATTAAATGGATATTATTATATATTAATTATTATACATTTTATATTACTAATTATATCGGGTTAATTGTTGAGTCGATAATTACGTTAAGTTGTCGAGCTAAGTTAATAAAGACGGGTTTATATGGAATTCGAAAGGTGAGCTAAATAATAACCCTAACCCTAATAGTACCTACCCCAACCCGCCTCCCTCATTGCTCACTACCTCAAACCGCCTCCCTCCTTCACCAACACCAAAACATCAGATTTCACGCATAGAGAGGGAGAGAGAGTGGCCGTGGGTGTTGACAGCGAAGCAAGGAAGAGCTAGGGACTTTTGTCGACGGTCGTGGGTGGCCTTGGTGGCGGTTGTGGTGGCGGAAAAAGGTAAGAGTCAACCCTTTCCTCTGTTTTCATCTTTCTGTCGAGTTATAGGGGCGTTTATGGCGGTTGTTGAAGGGGTATAGGAGTAGTGTGGTGTGAGACGAGTGACTTGGTGGTTGTTGGGGTGGTTTTGGGTGGTGTTGGTGGCCGTGAAAGGCGGCAGCGACAGGGGGGATAACAACGGGTTCTAACAGGTTTTTTTTAGGCGGTTTAGATGGTTAAGTTGGGGTGGCACCACCGTGGACTCGGGGGAGGTCGAAACAGTGGTGCCACGGCGTCTGGGTTCGTGGACTGACGGCGAGCAGGTAGGTGGTGGTTTGGCAGGGGATGAGTGAGAGCTGCGGTGGTTGCAGGTCGAGAACAAAGGGCGTATGGGAGGCACGGTGGTGAACCAGACCAAACGACGGCGCTGGTTTGACTCGCCGCGGCGATCGACCTGATGGGGGTGGTTGTTGGTGGTGGGTCGAGTGGGTGTTGGGTGCAGTGGTTGACACGGTGGAGAGGTGGCGCGTGTGAGCGTGGGGATGCGAGTGAAGGGACGGTGGTTGTGGACGGGTTGTTTTAGTTTTGAAACGGGTTTTGTCATATTTTAATCGTTATGTTTCGTTAATTGGTCGTATGCTTAATTAATTAATTTAATTCCCGAGTTAATTAAAATAATTAAAGACGGGTTTTGAGTCGGGTTGTTGAATTGTTCAAATGTTTGATTCGGGTTTTCTTAATCGAATAATTCGTTTAATCTTTTAATTATCATTTTGGTTATTCAATTTAATTCCCGAGCCAGTTAAGTAATTCAAGTCGGGTTTGTTAAAATGAAAAGCTACTATATCGGGAAAGTTTCCATTTTAAGAAATTCTACTTTAGTAACTTTCTATTTTGGGAAGTTGGGTCATATACTAATCGGGTTATTTTAGTTATCAGTTGGGCATAAGTTTGGTGTCGGGATTGTATTTCGGGAGGCTTCTATTTTGGGAGATTTCTATATTTAGTAGTTAGTAATTATAAATACTATAATTGTTTTAGGTGACGGATTCGTGAAGGATCGATAGTCAGATTCGTTGCTTTATTTTTCGGATCGCTTGAGGCGCTTAATTGGATTTCTTTGGCACTTTGAGGTAGGGAAATACACTTGACTTATTATCGTTGTTGTTTAATTGTGTTGACTTGATTCGTGGTTGTTGATTTACGTTATGATTCATATATGGGAAGGTGATTGACTGAACTGATCGTATTGAGTATATTGTCATAACATTCGGTAACCGGCATGATTCTATGATTTACCCGTTCAATGACATACATATTGTGTTGCATTAATATCTTGAGCATTCATATGCATTGGAGATGGAGGATGTTGTGGTGACGGGGTGCGGTGATGATGATGTTGTGATAAGGCCCGGGCGGGTTCTCGGGACTTGCCCCTGGTGTCCTCAACTGGTGGCGCAGATCGACTTCGGTCGATATATAGTCTACCGGGGATTGGTATGGCCGGGCGTTCCGGGGATGTGTGTGATGGAGTTGAGATGGAGATGGTGGTGACGGAGGAACATGCATATCATATTACTTGTTGTTTCATTATTTTCCCTACTCAACCTCGTGGTTGACCCTGTGTATTCGTGTACGCTTTGTGATGATCCAATTATTGGGAGCAGATTGGTATTTTGAGACCGATGGGAGCTGGCCGGGAAGAGAGCTTGGATGACCGACTTAGTGCCTAGCCCACCTTAGTCTTATTAGTAGTTTTATCAGACTTTATCTTTTGGTCATATTTTTGGAGGCTTTGTTTTAATTCCAGTTGTAATCTCACTATAAACATTTTAATTAAGTCTTGTGTTTCTTTCCTTTGTTATCTCTTGCCTCGGGTTTCGAGATGGTAACACCGTCATTTATCCGAGGAGTCCTAGTTCAGGCCCTTAAATAAATGGGGGTGTTACAAAGTGGTATCGAGAGAACGATCCTCGGGCCTAAACCAATGAGCCCAATGAACATAGGATGTGTCTAATTAAAATGAACCGGGGTAGAGCGTTAGGAGCACACTAAGGTAAGGTATGAGTTAGGGCCCTCACACCGAACCAGCGGCCCTCTCGTTTGACCGGAAACCCTGAGTGTATATGAGAGAAAGGGTAGAAGAGTTGCTTGAGGTTGAGCATGAAAGTCAAATATCGTTGCCTAAGTATTAACTGATTGATACATTGATTATTGCATAATCGAGTTGATGTGTATCTTGAGACCCATATATTCTAACCATTCTGCAGGACAACGCTACGGTAAGTATTTTGTATGAATGATGACGTGATCATATGATGTTGTGGAAATGAGAAATAAATTTTCGAGTTCAGGATTAATAATCAATGGAGTGTTGTGCTAGTCGTGAGCATGAAAATAATTGCGAGTCGATGATAGTTACCTAGGTGGATGTTGAATAATGTGCTGATAATACTATTATGTCTAGTAATATGCGGTTATGTGATCCCAAACCATGCTAGTATAGTCTTGTGATAGTAATTAGAAACACTAGCGAATTGCATGTTTATAGTCATAACAATCGTGAGTTAGATATACGGAGTAGGTCGAGATACGAAGGGGTTCTATGGGGTAGATGTTACGAATTGTACAGTGTGAGATTTAAGTTAGGATGGATTAGTATCGATAGTATAGTTGTAAGAATTGGGACATAGAAAATGAACGACATAGTGCTGAAACTCGTTTAGTTTGATGTTACTCTTTAATTGACATTACTGTCATTTCTTTTCTGTTTATTGCCTATGGATGAAAATTTTATGGGAGATAGCCTCGCGAGTTAGTGTTCATTTGGCGTTAGTTTCATGCTTATATGATATACGGATTAGGAGTAATCAATATTTTAGTGAGTTGTGGTTAGGAAGTTTCTGTGCAGTGATGTTTTGACCAACGATTTTGTAAAAATCCTCATTTAAATTGTATTAATAATTTTCGCATAATTCCAACTCAATCGATCATAAAATTTGCATATGTTTTCAAATTGATAAGCCACGAAAAAAAAAAAAAAAAAAAATTCTTGATGTCTCTATATTAAACGGTAGGTTTTGCAAACTGACCCAAGTTTTGGACCGATTGCTGTCACATGTTTGTTTGGACCAACTGAGTTGTAAAATTCTTTAAAAATGAAATTCTTGTGCTTTAGACCTATTTCTTTTTCCCCTGTGTTTTTAACTCTCCGTGTTTAATAAAAATAATATGAATCAAGTTTTAATCGAACGGTTATTTATTCGTGATCTTTGAAAGTTACAACGTGAAACATGACTTGTAAAATGTGTGTTCTAGGTTGAGTTTCATACAGTTGTTTGATTAATTCATGAACCTTAGTAATGTGAATTATAATGCTTTATATGACGATAGTTGCACGCATGTTCAGTAGTTATATATATCTTAGCAAGTGATAAAATTAAAACTTAGTTGATAACATTGTTGGCATGATAGCATGAGTAAAATTGGATAGCTTAATTTGATTCTTAATCGAGGGTGAAATGTTTATACGAGTCCAGTTGTTTGCATACTTTATATACATTTGGCATGTTGTAGTGTCTCTGGGTGTGCATCATATTTGCATAGTGGTTGGATATATATATAAATATAAAACTATATTGTCATATCTTGGTAGGTTGATGGCGTTAAAAGTTAATTGATTGTTCTAATATACACGCATGAATAATTATAATAATTATGTCTAAATGTTTACACATGGATGGTAGTAATGAGTATGTCTAAATGTTCACACATGTAGGATGCATCTGAGTTCTAATGTCTTTCATATGAGTTGTGTGCTCATCGTGATATTTATTACCGTCATCGCAATAAATTATTTCAGTTGGACCTACACCTATTACCGGCATGATTCTATGATTTACCCGTTCAATGACATACATATTGTGTTGCATTAATATCTTGAGCATTCATATGCATTGGAGATGGAGGATGTTGTGGTGACGGGGTGCGGTGATGATGATGTTGTGATAAGGCCCAGGCGGGTTCTGCAGGACTTGCCCTGGTGTCCTCAGCTGCGAGCTGGCAGATCGACTTCGGTCGATATATAGTCTACCGGGGATCGGTATGGCTGGGCGTTCCGGGGATGTGTGTGATGGAGTTGAGATGGAGATGGTGGTGACGGAGGAACATGCATATTATATTACTTGTTGTTTTATTATTTTCCCTACTCAACCTCGTGGTTGACCCTGTGTATTCGTGTACGCCTGTGATGATCCAATTATTGGGGAGCAGATTGACAGGTATTTTAGACCGATGGGGAGCTGGCCGGGAAGAGAGCTTGGATGACTGACTTAGTGCCTAGCCCACCTTAGTCTTATTAGTAGTTTTATCAGACTTTATCTTTTGGTCATATTTTTGGAGGCTTTGTTTTAATTCCAGTTGTAATCTCACTATAAACATTTTAATTAAGTACTGTGTTTCTTTCCTTTGTTATCTACTGCCTCGGGTTTCCGAGATGGTAACACCGTCATTTATCTGAGGAGTCCTAGTTCAGGCCCTTAAATAAATGGGGGTGTTACATATGGTTTTTGAGATGTTAAAATGAACTAGAAATGACCTAAGTCTCATAAACAAAACCCTTGGTCAAAACATAAAATAAGCCGTCAAACTCGCTAATCCGGTTTACTCGGTCAAGTGCACTCGGTTGAGTGTACCAACCAAGTAATCGACCGAGTACTCCAACTAAAATACGGAGTATTACATATGGGAAAACCCTTGGTAAGTGGGGGAATGAATTTTGAGTAATGGAAGGTAAACCAATTACTGAAAACGGGCAAAGATAATGGAAAAAGAGGGCAAACAAACATTAGCAAAGGGAATGAGTTAATTTTACTTCATTTTCCTTTTCTGAATACCCCAAACCAAACAGTCATTTACCATTTATAATAACAGATATGAGTGACATGACATTTCATAAAATTATGATTAAGATATAAATATATTAACCAAATTATGAGACATTTACTTTCCGTTGTCAATGATGTTATTTTCATACTCTCGATGTCACTACTTCTGTTGTTACTACTGTTACATATATTACTCTTGTTGTTATTACTGTTACTTTCACTACTCTCGTTACTACTATTGTTACTCTAATTACCCATTCTCTGATTATTATGAATTTCTTAAAATAATGATTAAGATAAAATTTATCAATTAAATTATAATTAATATATACTCACTATTCCTACTATTACATTCACTATTCGCCTGCTATTATTGCTGCTACTTTTATTGCTTTCGCTGATATTGTTGCAACTTTTACTACTTTCACATACCACGATTACTACTAATCGTATTATTGTTAATTTCACAATTCATGTTAACCAAAATTTTCTCATCGTGCTCCGATTTTTCAATTTTAACTACACCGTTAAATTTAATAATCTTTTTCTAATTAGTTGATTTCCTAATAATATGTAGTATCATTAATTAATTTTTATCATATATATAATTATGGATTTTTTATATAATATTACTTCACAAATACAATACAAAATTATAGGTATGATCTACTATATATGTTTTTTTATACATACTATATAATATTACAAATTTTATATATTTATATTATTCATTAAAATTCCTAATTTTCGATTTATATATAGAGAGAGTGACGGATACCATTTTCCCTCACAAATGACCCAAATAGAGGAGAGAGGGAAGTACATGAGGGTGCCCCCACCTTGTCCCCCTATTCGTTTTGTGAGTGACATTATCCGTTACTTGCTTCGACCCGTCTTCACCAAGACTAATTGATAGACTTTTTACTCTAAATTTTTTCAATGGACACTCTCTTCAAAGATAAATCTCCTCTAGATATCTTGACAACTATACAAGATAAAATAGCAATAATACAAGACAAAATAACAACAAATATTTTTTTCTCACACATCCGTTCCCAAAGAACAATCCAAATGACTCATCATGATACAATTAACCACACTACAAAATACAAATTATACATCAAATCCAAACCCTTTACAAACTCAAGAACAAACCTTCAAACTAAAGCCACCCCACAAATTAATAAAAGTCAAGCACACAAATTAAAATAAACTCAAAACAATCACACAAGCAAGCTAAGCAATACTCCTTCCGTTCCAATCATTTGTTTACCTGATTAAAATACCCCTCACAGAGAATATAAAAGGTACACAAATGACTGGGACGGAGGAAGTAAGTAATACCCTAGCTTCGCTTCTAGGCATCCCTAACTTCAAATACGTTGCGATTTTTAACAACAATATCATACATGTGCATGGACTTAAACTTGCGGAAGTCCTTAGGCAACGAAATCAAGTGTACGGTTCCACGTTTATGATACTGAAGTAGGTCATAATCGTCATAGTAACGTTCCCAACCTAAGCTCAACAATTTCGGCTCAAGTTCGTCGTAACTAGTGATTACTTGACCGGTAGGTAAATGGACTAAGACCTTGCGTTGGCCACTTATAGACTCTGCTCCAGGGTTCTCGACAAGGCGTACCACCCCGTTCTTAAACACCCATACACCGGACATTGGTTGGTATGTGCTATTCAAGGTAAATTAAATTGAGGTGTAAAATAGTTTTGAGAAGGATATATTTGATGCTAAGGTAGTAGCTAGCTAAGGAATAGTTGTAAATTTTTAGTTGTATGGAACATTGAGTGTGCATGGGCATTTTATATAGGGCCAAGGGTGGTGATAGATAGACCATAACGTGGGCCATAGTGGGCCGTTATGGGTTGTTTGGAAATATTGGAATAGTGGAATAGATAAGGACCCATTTCAGCGACGGAATCAGAATTTAAAATTACCAACCAAAAATACCGAATGAAATTTTTTGGAATAAATGAATAATGTAATGTACGGAATATCATATTAACTTAAAAAAAATCGGAAATTTGAACTATAATATTCGTATTTTTATTGTTGAAAAAAGTGGCGGCTCCTGCTAGCCCTCTAATAGGGGCCATTTGATATGGATAGCAAATACAATTGATCATAGCCGTAGAGCAAAGTTTGGGTAAGAAAAAGATTTGGGATACATATTTTAATTCATCTTTTATTGATGGAGAATCAGGATGAGGGAATTCATCTTTAAACCCATATGTCCAACCCTTGGGAATATTTGGTAGAGGCAAAATGCTATTGGAAAGCACGAGATAGAAAATTGAGGCCCTTCCACTTCCAAATTAGAAAAAGCAATTGAAATATAACTCATTGATAAAGAAAATAAAAGAAAGTTTAATATAAAGTTCTTTTTCTTGATGTAAGTAAAAATTTAGATTTTATTTTATAATTAAATTTGTATTCATGATGAGAAAAATCGTGTGAAAAATAACAAGGTATGCGAACTAAAAGTCATACTCCATAACATATTAGGCTGACTTTATCGCAGTCTCAAGTTTGGCATGAGTTTGAGACTTGTTAGGGGGTGTTTGTTTCATGCGTGGGTATGAGTTTGGAATAGGGAATCATACTTGCAGGGGCGGATTCAGGATTCAAATGTACGGTGGGCTAGAACTTTATTCATTGGTAATTTTTTTTTTCTAAAATGCTATAGAAGATTTGGAGTTGGTAATTTTACGCGTTTTACCCTAAACGGCTACATTTTAGCGTATTTTTCGTGATACTTGAATTAAAAATAATTTTAAGTTATGAATTATGAAATTTTAGAGATATTATACTACGAATTACTTTAGTATTTGTGCAATAAATAAGTTTATTCCCTCCATCCAGGTTAATAAAAACCAATGAAAGAGTAAGAGCCAATTGTTAGATGACAAGTTGATCAAATTGAGTGTGTAGGATCAAATTGTCAATAAAAAACATTCCTAAAATATAAAGGAGAACAATTGACTTAGACACCCCAAAATAGAATAGGTAAACAATAGACCGGGACGGAAGAGCATAAAACTATTTTGAATTATTTTGCCGATGAACCATTAAAGATATATTATGTCGAGATTGTATTTTATGTATCACTTTTCGTGAAATTTGAGCCTAGACATATATTTTAGATACAAAGGCCTCGACAAAGTATAAATATGCACCCCAAAATAATATTTTATCTGGTAAATAGACTGACTAATGGAGTAAGGAATACGCCTAAAAATAAGAGAGTATAATAAAAACAAAGAAAGTTTACAAATTCTCTTTGCTGGGATTCGAACTCGCGGACAAAAGATTAGTGGACAAGTATTCTACCACTAGACCAAGTGTAGTTTCCTGCAATAATATTACACGTTCTTATATAGGAGTATATAGGTTTTTCTTCAGAAAAGAGGTTGGGCTCAAGCCCATATAGCCTTTGGGCTGGATCCGCCCCTGCATACTTGGGTGGTATCGGGTTGAACTTCATACCTCATACCTTGTGTTTGTTTCATTTCTGGGTGGTATGGGGTTAGATATCAATCAAATCTAAAAAATCTTCAAAATAGAATATTTTCAATAATAAATTTTAGGGAAATTCCCACTTGTACCCCTCTGCTATGGGCTAATCCCACTTGTACCCCTATTTTTTTAGGAAAGCCCACTTGTACCCTTCAATTTACTAGTTATTCTCACTTATACCCCTCAAGTATAGATTAGTCTCACTTGTACCCTTACTTTTAAGGAAAGTCCACACTTCAACATCATAACACTAAGCACCAACAATTAAGACGTTAAGTGAATTCCCGTTTGTCATTATGAAGTGGGGAAGAAGTGTTAAGTACCCTCACGTAAGATGTTAAGGGTTATGTAAACAATATGATACCTTAATTGAAATATTTGTTTTCTCTCTAACAAAAATAGTTTTTCCCTCTAAATTCATTTTTCTATGACTCCAGTTCATCTTCCACATTCATCTTTTATCATTTTACCACATTTCATCCTCAATATTCATCATTTACTATACTTAAAGGGTATATGTGAGAATAACTAGGAAGTTGGTGGGTACAAGTGGGCTTTCTTGAAAAGTAGGGGTACAAGTGAGATTAGCTCATACCAAAGGGGTACAAATGGGAATTTCCCTAAATTTTAATACTATTAAATCATGTAGATAATTTAATCAAATAAATATATAAAAGAGTTTTTTTACAATATGACATAATTGTTTTTATCACTTTTTATTATTTCTAATTTGATATCATGGGTATCAATTTCATACCCACCCCCTCTCTGGGTATGAGAAACCCATAGGTCATATCTTATGGGTTTGAGGTATGGGTTTGAAACTTCCGTCAAACAAACACATGGTATGAGTTTGGTTCATTCCAACCTCATACCTCATACCTATATTGGGTGAACCAAACACCCCCTAAAAGTTTTAGTAATTTATATGGGATAATAAAGTGGTATGAGCTTGAGACTTGTTTTCAGATGTTTCTTGGATTTTCAAGACTCAACCGTGAGTGATAATGTGAAACCCACCTGTGAGTTTAATACTCCCTCCACACACTCATTTTCACCTCATTTGTTTTGGGAGGTCAAAGTTTGAATACTTTAACCATAAATAAATTGGTGAATAAAAATTATTAGATTATAGAACAAAAACATTTACACTTATTTTCATAACATCTTTCACAAAAAAAAATTTCAAGAAAAAAAAGTAACATTAGACGTCGAAAAATCCGGTCAAAATGTCGTTTTGGAGGCCACAATAAAGTACATGGGGTGAAAATAATTGTGTGGAGGGAGTAGCTTTTATAAGACGGTCTGAATAGGTTTTTATATAACTGAGGTAAATATTATTTTGTCATATTTTTAAGTTTTTTCCTTGACACATTCACGGACAAAGTTTTATATTTCTAATCTCATTAATTAGAATAGGTAGAATAACTTGGATGAGATGAGCAATCTAATGGTTACCCAAAAGGACTTACTTGCAAATAAAAAAGATTTTAAGCTACTTGCTTAACCATTGAAGCACTTCACATAAACTAGCTTAAATTGAGCTAGTTGTTCCATGAAGCTAGTAGCTCAAATAGACCCACAAGAAGAAAGTAACCAATAGAAAAATAGTGGTTATATTAATAAAGTTTTAATTTTATGTTAGAATTTTAGAAATTGAATAAATAAATAGAGAAGTGTGTTAAGTGAGTCTAATTAAGTTACTAGTAAATTAACTTTACCATTAGAGCAAATTGTAGATTGAAATTGTTGTAACTTAAAAAATTGATGTGGTAAAGATAAGTTAGTAGCAACTACCTTACCATTGGAGATACTCTCCAACTTAAAAACTTCTTTTCTTTATTCGAAAATTTGAACTCAATTTTTTTTATTCAAACAAGAAGAATCCTATGTGATACGTAATTAAAGTGTTTAGAAGTTGTGAGAGAACCATCTCAATTGAGACTCAATTAAGGTCTTATTCTTTTGGGTTAATTTCAGTTCACTTCAGTTTAGTTCAACTCACTCCAGTTCAACAACTCTTTTCAGCAAAATTCAATTTAGCTCAGCTTCATAGACCTCATTTCAGTTCAGTTCAGCTAAACTTCATTCAACCTAAAAGAACATGGTCCTAACTAGTGGTTTAACGATATGCAAAAATTCTTCACACATGCATTTTGGCTTATAGATTGAAGTAGATAATGCATATAGATACATCATACCGTATGCTGAAATTTTCACATGTAAAAATAAAAAACCATAATGAAGTGAACTAAGGACCTCAAGATAGTTAAAGCTTTTTCCCTCAATAGTTAAAGCTTTGATATCGTAAGAAAAAATCATCTCAACCAAAAGTACAAGTTTACTTGGTATCTAAATCTCGAATCTCGGTACCTAATTAATGTTTTAGTACCTAATAAAATTACTTATACATATAATGGAGCAATCTTACTTGTAGCTATAGACACTCGACAATATTACATTATGGATGATAAGCATGGTTCAAATATATTCTGATATGGATGTTAACCTAGCTTTTTGGTGTTTGAAGTTGATAGTTTTGCACTCGAATAGATGTATATAGGAACTTCTATATTGTTTGTTATAATGCCTTCATGTAAAAGTTATTCCTTGTGCAAAATAGAATTTTCTTTGTTCTTAAATAACAATATGTGTGTATACTTTGATTATGCATCCCACGTAATTCTACACTAATTGGATATCTCATTATAATTAGTGTGCAAGAACATATTCTCTTGGAAGCTCTTTTTTAATCTTTGATAAAAGCCTTGAATGGCTTTTACAAATTTGGATTCTTATTTAGAGCTATATGCTAGTAGTACGGTAAGAAAAATTATTATGGTCCCAAAAATTTTATTGGCGGCCGAGGGTAAAATTGAAAGGCTATAAGGTTATTACAAGTGTTTATGAAGCTTCTCAATTTTATGTACCCAATTCCATTACGACGAAGACTTGGTCACCACGATTAACAATATCGCAAATTGTTTTTTTTTTGGTTACAATATCGCAAATTGTTGAATAAACGGTCTTTTGCAACACAACGCCCCCAACACCACCAACTAGCTGCAACACTTGATGAACACATAAATAACGTTTTATTCAAGTTGTATGTAAAGTAGAACGAGTAATATTTTTATACTACTATTGATAACTGACATACTCCCTCCATATCACACCAATGATAACATTGAGAATCTTGGCACTATTTATGGTTGTAGGGAATCTTCGATATTATTCTTAATCTATAATACAAAATATAGTTATATGAGATCTTGTTTGATTTATCGTCATGAATGCTATAAAAATATTAAATTTGTATAATTTTTAATAATGTGTAACTAAAAATATTCACGTTGCAAAACATGTCTCAACAAGTGTGAAAAATATTACTATTGGTGTGATATGGAGGGAGTATTAGTTTTAAACCTATTCAAATTGCACGAATATTCTCCTTAAAAATATGTTATTATAAAAAAAAATGTAAATATTCAATTTTTGGTGGCACATATTCCCATCACAAATTCTTAAGTTCATTACCCGTAAAAATAGCAATGAATTCTTTCGATTTTGGCTTTTTTAACATATGCCTATTGGGCATATTTTAGAAAAATCAATATGTTATTCTAATGTGTGTGTTACATACTTTAGTGATTATTATGCTATTTCTTTCACCTTTTGTCTTTTCTTCATATCATTCGTCTTAAAAACCATCGTGTTCTATTGTATTTATGATGAGCATAGGATGTAGAAGACATTGCATGGAGTGATGAATGTTTGAGAGAATTTCGTCTGAATTATATTAATTGTGTGTATTGGAAATACAATGACAGAGTGATGTGTATACACCTTCACAACTACTTCTTAGCTTGGACAATACCTTTTGGATACAAACCTGTACTGGATCATGAAGGGATTTATCGATCCTTAAAACGATTTTAATAGACAAATCTCCAGGACCATATGCATGTTAGAAATCAGAATTAAACTAAATAAAGAAGGCAATCGAATTACCTCGCAGCGGAATTAATCCGTGAGCAAAAAATATCCAACAAATAAGAAAAATAAGAATCGGATCAGAATAACCCAACTGCTACAAATAATCACGAGCACCCCAATTGTAGTGCCTCCACTAGTATCCACACGTATGAATAGGAGATGCGATTTGTATGCTAGTACACAAGGCAGAGTTTTTTATTTCTCGCAAAGGAATAGGATGGATCAACTGACTCCCATATATCTCTATATATAAGGGAATAATAACTCAGTTTCCTAATCACACCCTAACATTAATCGCAGCTGGGCCTAATCTAATTAGAGTCCTATTTCCATATTTCAGTCTGACTCTAAAAGGAAACACCGTATTCATCTTGTGTGTGACCCAATGGGCCCGTTTAATTCTACACGAGTCCTTAAACTCATTTAAGACTCGGTCCGTAAGCGGCTTCTAGCAAAACGTTACGATTAAATAGAATATAAACCGGGTTACCTTAATTGGACTCCGAACATAAATCCAACAGTCTCCCACTTGTACTGTGTCCAATTAAAACTATCTATTTGCTTCTATTGTTCCAATCAAGACTAAGGTAGGAAAAGTGTCAACCTTATATGTCCCATTCATTTTTCTCGAATCTTTGAGTTGAATTGTTAAAGCAGACGACTGACAATCACCTCGTCTGAGCGCGGCCACGCATTTTACAATTCACACTCTTTGAGAGGCCAGAAACAATAAATGCAGGAAAAGTTCTTGCATTTATATCGATAAGATATTTGTAGTAAATCCTAGGAGTTAGTAATAGTAGGTTAAGACTCGATATTTATGTTGTTAGATGATTTAAGACTTAGAAACTTATATATAAAAGTCATTAGTCATGTTGGATAAGTGTGCGTTTTGTGTTCAATATCTCGAGCTTAAGCATCGGTTAAAATCTTAACTACTAACTAAGTGTTGGAGGATTGAATTATTGTTACGGTTGAATAATAATACAAGTTGGTTGTGGCTAGATCACATAACAAAATATCATGTGCTTAGATTTGTCTTTATGTTATCTGTACCAAAAATCTCAAGAAGTGGCATTACAGTTCGGCTTGATGCAAAAAAGTTTTTGTACAAAGTTTGAGTTGAAGTTGTTCAATGGCAAGAACAATAATTTCTCATTATGGAAAAGCATGATCAATTATGTTCTCATAAACATGGGTTGTATGCGACTCTTGAAGACAAAAAGGAAGACGGGTTCATGACTCGACGGAGTTTCGACTAGGACATAGTCGGTTTGAATTTTGACTAACTTAACCCAATTGAATTTACATATTCACATTAACATGGTTTGAAAAATATTTTGTTTTTTTTTCTTTTCTTTTTGGACTTTTTTTCGTTTTTTGGACTTTTTTCGTTTTTTCTTTTTTGGACTTTTTTGCACGGGTTTTAAAGTGGGTATTAGGCCCGAAGTTTGACTCGATATTTGGACAGAGTTTTGACTCATTTTGCGCTAATATTGGCCTAAGTTTCAAAATGTTTACATTTTAAAGAAGGATTTTGATTTTACAAAAATTGTCATGGTTTTGTTTAGAAATGGTGATCACATATGGTACAAACATTATACAAGCATTATAACGGGATGCTGAGTGCATTTAAAAGGGTTTTGGTTTAAAGGGTGGGTTGCCATACCGAACAATCAAACCCGAAGTCTGTGGAGAGGCTCGTACCAAACAAGAGTAAGGCCGATTCCTAGTCCATTTCCTCAAGTAGTGAAAGTCCTTGATACAAACAAAAGTAAGTACCATGGTATGGATGACGCCAATCGCTATCCATCCTTGGGCCCAAATAAGAATTAGGACCATTTAGACGGGACGATTGGTCGAATGGGTTGGGTTGGGCCTAGGAAGGCCGAATAAAACGATCTAGGAAGAGCGAGTTATGAAAACCGACAATTGTCTTGTACAAACTATTCCCTAACCTTGTTCAAGTTTCACCCTTTTGGCTACACGTAAGTGTATTATCCCCAGCGGAGTCGCCAAACTGTGGACATGGGCCACGGGGGCGCTTGGGAACAAGCGTTTGCATTTGTGGAGTCGCCACCAATTTATTGTGGAAAATTGGAAACCGTTCGAATACCTCGTGCCATGTCAAGACACAAAGTAGTGACATGAACACTAAGCACTCGTTACCCTTAGCATTCTATGTCTAGAATGACTCTCGTGGATGCCAATGAACACGGATGTTCACAGAGATCTGGAGTAAGGGGTGAGGGTACGTATTAGGAAGCTCTTTTGATCGAACACCTAATCCCGCCCGCCTCGATAGCGGCCTCTACTAATGATTAGGGAAAATCGCCTATACTCGATATGTTGTCGGTTATATGCATGCAATGCAACATCCATTAGATTAAACCTAGCATGTGAGAATTAACTAAGTCGGTAAACACGTAATTTAACATACAATTAGGTCAAAGTATGAATTTAGATTGATTACATGTGAAAGCATACAAGCAATACAACAATAGAAAATTACAATAATTACAACGGATTTATGATTTATGTCGAAAATACCTTTAAAACGGATAATTTGAGAAAGAAGAATAAATGAAATTAACGAACAAGAATTAAGGTCATAATACGGTTAATAATTAATTAAATACGTAACTAATTAAACTAGGTCAAGGCAGAGCGGAAGTTCAGAGATAGAACTCAACCAGGAACAGGCGCAACAGAGCTGCGTCCCTTGGAAGAGGCGCAACAGTTGCTGCGTCCGTTCCTTGGCTGAGTTCTGGCTGTGAAGCCGGAATTGCAAGTTGTTAATATTCGTTGGTGAATTTAATGTTCGATTAATAATATTTGACTCGGATGAAAGTGATTAGCAGGTTATTTACATGTGAATGAGGTCATAAAAACGATAAAACACGGATGCAAACTAATTAGAACGAATTATATACAAGATTAATAAGAGATTAATTAATTAAACAAACTAATTAAATTAATTAGGTTAAAGACGAATTAATGATGGTGACGATAAACAACAGATGCAAATATATCAATGGTGAATTCCAGAGACTCAATATGGATGAATCGAACCTCTAAAAACCCGAATTGATTTAAATGACGAAAACCCACAAATATTGGTTATAAGGGATTTAAGTCGGGATTTTGAAAGATGAATTAATTACTAATGATGATGAATAATATATTACATGTTAGAATTATTATGCTTAAATTATCGTGTTAAAAGAAATAATGAACAATTGATAACAAAGTGAAAACAATAAGACGAACAAAAGACGAAGGAAGAAGAAAGGAAGCAGGAACTGCGACAGCCTCACGAAGAGGCGCAGCAGGTACTGCGTCGTCCCTTCGAAGAGGCGCAGCAGTTGCTGCGTCCTTTCTCGACGGTTGTCTCCTGTAAATCCGTAAAAAGGGTTTTAAACATGGTTTTACAAATCGGTTTTAAGCATATTTTCGACATAAATCTTACAATATGATTACAATAAATAAAGAACAATAAATAAATATGGATTTACACCCTCAGACTTATATGTTAGCGTCGCGAGATTTAACTAAATCGGTTTTTAGTGGTAACTCGACTCGATCTATAATGCAAATATGAAAGTGCCCTTGAAAAAGGTTTTAAAAGCAAATTGAATTTATTAATTGATTATGGTGTAGTGGAGTTGGTCAAATTGGTCGGTCATGCAAAACGAGGCTGGTACTCGGAAGGATCCGAGCTTACGTGGTCGAAAGTTCAAGCACGTAGGCGCCAATAAGCAAGAGCGTGGTCTTAGAATGCAAAGGGAGAAGAGAAGGGCGGACACTCGCGTCAGAAATATGAGAGACCGAAGGTCTCTATTTATACTAATCACACGACGGAATTATGGTAAGACTAGGATACAGAGGGAAAGATCCGGAAATAACCGACTTAGGTTAAACACGGAAACTTGGACAAAAAGAAAACCTTGAGGAAAAGGCGCAGGAGATGCTGCGTTCCTTGGAAGAGGCGCAACACTTGCTGCGTCCTTTCCTCAGCGGGTTCCTCCTACGCAAGAAAGCGCGTTTGATAGCCTATCGTATTTTAGGCATAACTTTCTCTACAAGACTCGGAATAAAGTGATTTAGGTGGCGTTGGAAAGCTAAGAAAGAGATATAGACTTTATGTGAAATAGGTCTGACCCAAAAAAGTTGTTATCACCTCGTAAAACGGGCCTAAAGGCCGGGTTATCATTTTAACTAAATGAAATGCACATTTTGTAATGTAAACTTTAAGTTTAGCATAAAGAAGTGACATGAGACTCGAAAAGAGATATAATCTCAACATTTATGACATCCTAACCTTAGGTAGACAAGCACATTGCTTTGACTTGGGATTTGACGGTTTTAGGAAATGAAGACGGTTTTTGACCCGGACTCCAAATTTACTCTAATTACTGCCAAAACGACCGTAATGACACCTAGATGACGACCATGAGGTAGACACAAGTGTATGAGTTACATTTTATTAACCGATTTATGAAACGTCATAAAATCGCGACATATGCTAAACATGCGGCCCAATCATCACTTGGTGTTTGGCGGGAGGTGCAGAAACGAGGTGTCTACACAAGGGCGTGAAGCCACTTCCGCAAGTGACTCCACTCAGCCAGGGACGCACCCCGAAGACCACAGACAGATACAACAACAATCAACGATATTAATAACCAACTGTCACAAACACCAGCAGTATGATAAGTCAACAATAACAATACAACCACCACACACAACATGTAATTAATACCGAGTAGGGAAACCCTACCTGGAATGCAATCACAGAATCAGACGATCTAGCAGCTGTCTCAAAACCTCTCTTCTACGAACCCTCCTCCTATACATACATTCATACAATTACTACCTTAACCATACAATCATAAAACCCCCCAAATCTACCCAATTAGGGTTTTAAAGGAACTCAACGAAATCCAACATAAAAGGTATAAGGAACTTACCCCCGACACAAGGATCACAACGGCGTAAAGAACATGATGATCCGACTCTCCTAGCCTTGTGGATTTGCTAATGATGCGATGAATCAACTTACGTAACTTCTTTCTCTCAATTTAGGTTTTTAGAATGATAAAAAGGTTTAAGAAAAGTGATGGAACTCATTATATATTAATCTCGCATCATTAAAAAAACCCGTCAAAATCAGCCCGTAAACTCACTTACTCGATCGAGTAAGGCACTTACTCGATCGAGTGCCCACTACTCGATCGAGTACCCAACTTACTCGATCGAGTACCCTACAGGCAGACTACTGTTTTGAGTCAAAAACTACTTACTCGACAGAGTAAGCCCCACTCGATAGAGTACCCAAAGACTCATAAAACCGTAGTATTACACAAAGCACTAATCTTTCCTTAATCAATATTAATTATTATTAATCATTTAGTAAAATTAGTTTAGTAGTAGTATTAATCAATTGTTTACATTTGGTTATTGGGTTGTATTGGGAGATATTGAAGGATTCTCTTCATTTATTCAATCAAAGAAACCATCTTTACTCATTGTTGGTACATTTCTCCTCTTGTTTACTTGTTTAATCAATTGTTTACATTTCAAGTTATCTTTTATAATTGTTTGAATTTATATCATGTCATCTCTTTTGATTACTTATTTTTATACCTTTGTTTGTATGAACAATTTGAACATGAGTGAGTAGAAATCCTTCTAGGGTTTAGGGGGAGACTAAATGGAATTTATGGGCATGATTGTATGATCACTTGGGTATTTGGTGAATTGTTTATCTTTCTTATTCATGCACACAAGGTGTTTGATGAATTGTGTGAGTGAAAGCTTATGCCTTTTCTTCATTATTGCTTAATTCCCCCATTGAATGAAAGTTTGTGGTGGTCTTGTTGTATGTTTAAGAGAAGTGTGATGTTTAATGAAAGTTAGTGGTCACCTTTAGGATAATCAAGACATTGATTTTACATCCTAGGATAAACTCTTACCATAGACCCCTTAAATCATCATGTTTGCCCTTAAACCATTTAGATGAACCCGAAAGACCTAGCCTTTAATCAATCGTATACATTTCCTCTCAATTGTTCGTTTTAGTTACATCTAGTAGTTCATATCAACTCCTTTCCTTTCATTTTTGACTAGACTAGATTCCTAATTAAGCTAAGTAGAAACCCCTCCATCCTCGTGGTTCGACCCCGATTTATACCACTAAATTGGGTTAAAATTATTGTTGGTGATAAGAGACTTGACCCTACCTACATCTTACTCATCAAATGGCGTCGTTGCCGGGGATGGCGTTAGGTTATATTTAGTTCATTAAGAGTCTTTGCTTTAGTTATATCTCACTTGTTAGTTTGTTTTAGTAGTTGTGTGCTTCATTGTAGAGTGTGTGATTTCTTGCCCTCCCCTAGTGTGTAAAGACACTAGGAGACTAACGGTTTGTCGAGTGCATGCCTAGAAGGAACCATCAAGCTCTACTCTTCAACTCCGACCCCGAAAGGCTTTTTAGGACCTTGAGGACAAGGACCCTTGATAGAGTTCGGAACATTTCTCAAGCAAACATAGACCAACCAAACCCACACACCCTACCAATCATTGACACCACAACCCCACTTCAACCAAACAACACAATTGAGATCCCTATAGAAAATCCCTTTCACAACTTTCCACTTCCAAGTCAACCTCAATCACCACCCCCTAAAATACCAATTCCACAACTACAAATGGCTCTACGAGATCACAACCGGCCTAACCATAATGATTCATGTAACCCTATTAATTTTGGCACTTTGGCTCCCAACAACTTTGAGATGCATCCCGCCCAATCGGGTTGATCGAGAAGGATTTGTTCGGGGGGCATATTGAAGAAGATGCTCATGCTCACCTACGAAAGTTCAAGAGGAAGGTCTCAATGATGAAGAAGAACGGGGTATCCGAGGACACTCTAAGGATGATGTTGTTCCCATTCTCTTTGATGGGTAAGGCGGACCGGTGGTTGAATATTCACCCTCCGGATACATTCACAACATGGGACGCTTTAGCTAAGGCGTTCATGGCCAAGTACTATCCGTCATCCAAGACCGCCATGCTTCGTAATGAAATTCATACTTTCCAACAAGAAGATGGGGAATCCTTGGGTGAAGCTTGGGATCGATATCAAGACCTTATTGCAAGTTGTCCCCACCATGGGATCCCGGAGTGGTACATCACCCAAACCTTCTTTCAAACATTGTTGCCTAGGACTAAAGAGATGGTAAATGCCTCCGCGGGGGGAGGATTTGATCATTTAGGTGATGAAGAAGGCACGACACTAATCAAGAAGATGGTAGACTCGGAAGCAAATTATGGCTCAAGAGGAAACATGCTTAGGAGAAATGACAAATTCCCTAAGGAGAACTCTTCTAATGCAAATGCCGAGACAAATGCCAAGCTTGATTTTCTCACCAAGCAACTCGAGAAATTGCAAAGGAACCAAGTTCACCAAGCCACCACCTCACATGGTCCACCCATGGAAGAGGTAGCTCAAGTTTTACCTTGCGAGCTTTGTGGAGGGAACGGTAACACTTTTGACATGTGTGCCAACAACTATAATGGTGGGTATGAGGAGAATGTCCAAGATGTTAATGCTTTCCAAAGCTATAACAACAATACAAGACCACCAAGACCACCCTACAACAATCCCAATGTCTACAACCCAAACACTAACTTCTACCATCCGGGTTTAAAGAACCATCCCAACTTTAGCTACAAGAGTACCAATGTTCAAAACGCACAACATCTTCAACCACAAGCCCCAAATAATCCACCCGGATTTTCTCAACCAAGGGGAGGATACTCCAACCAAAGAAATAACCCCGGAAATCAAAATCAATGGCCAAACAACAATCAAAACCAAAACTACGGCAACCAACCTCAAGGTTACCAAGATTTTGGAGGAAATCAAAAAAACCAAGGGTTCTATCAAGGGAATCAAGCTAATCAAGGATTTGGGCAAGGGTATGCTCAAGGGTTTCAAGATCAAGAGCAAGGGCAAGGGCCAAATTTCAACAACAATGGTCCTAGAGGAAATTTTCAAGGGGGACAAAACAACAACCAAGGTCCCAACACTCGGTATGACTATGGGTTCCCTTACCCATAGCCAACCAACCTTATCAAGAACCCCAAAGTGAACCCTCTCAAAATGAACTTTTGAAGATGATAAAGAACATGCAAATGCAACATAGTCAAGAAATGGCTAATCTAGCAAAGGCAAACCAACAAGAACAAGCAAACTTAAGGGCTACCTTCCTTAAAGATATGAGGGAAATGGAATCAAGGATGGCCTCTCATGCTATGGCTAACCCTCAAAGGCCGCCCGGTGGTCTATTAGCCCAAGGACAAAGTTCTAAGGACGCCTCAAATAGCCACCATGCTCATGCGGTAGTTTGAGGAGCGGTGTAGAGCTTGAGGACCCCTACAAATATCTTGAGGTAGAATTTGATGGCCGGGGATCCCAAACGGGATAGGATGGAAATGAGTGGTGAAAAGGATAACCCGTCCTTAACACCGTCGGCTAGAGTGAGTGAAGCCAAGAAGGGTAAGAAAGCTTGTGAAGAGTCTTCAAGTGGGGGAATTCAAGTGGAAAAAGATGTTGATGGATATGTGGAAGACCTTCCTTATGAGGAAGAAGCTATTGAAGAAGTGCCTTTGCAACACACAAAAAAGGTAACAAAGAACTTGGTTCCTCCAAAGGTATCTTCCAATTCTCAACTTGTGTCTAATATTCCTTATCCCTCAAGAGCCATTAAGAGTAGGTAAAACTTTAAGTATGCCAAGTTTTGTGATATGCTTGAGAAACTTGAAGTCACCCTACCCTTTACGGAAGTGATTATGAACATGCCAACCTACTCAAAATTTTTAAAAGACATCTTGACCAAGAAAAAGGTCTTGGGTGACTAAGAGATAGTGGCTATGGAAGAGTCATGTAGTGCTCATATCCTTAACAAAATGCCCACTAAACTTGGTGACCCGGGAAGCTTTTCAATCCCATGTGTAGTTGGTGGTGTTCCTATATCAAGAGCTCTTTGTGACTTGGGAGCAAGTGTGAGTGTCATTCCTTTAAAAGTTTCAAAGAAAATTGGCATTCAAAATATTGCTCCTATTACCATGACTCTTCAATTGGCGTATAGGTCTATCAAGCGTCCTTTGGGGGTGCTTGAAGACGTACCCGTCAAAGTTGGAAAGCTTTTAATCCCCGCCGATTTAGTTGTCCTTGATATCCCGGAGGATAACCATACCTCCATCATCCTAGGTAGGCCATTTTTGGCTACCGGATGAGTGCTTATTGATGTCAAGAATGGGCGGCTAACCTTCCAAATTGAGGGCAACAATGTCGAATTTAACCTCCCACATTTGATGAAAGGACCAAGAGTTGAAAGGTTAAGCACTATTGAGGTGATTGATGAGGTAGTGCATGAAGTAGCCCGAAAAGAGGCGGAAATGGAAGAGGTTTTTCAAATCTCCTTGCATGATGAAGCTATGAAAGAAGATCATGATGTGGATGAATAACTTTTGAAGAAAGTGGAGGGCTTTCTCCCTCCAAAGGTACAACTCAAACCTTTACCTCCCTCACTCAAGTATGCTTTCCTTGGTGAGGGGGAGACTCACCCCGTGATCATAAATGCTAATCTAAGTGAGTCGCAAGAAATGAAACTTTTGCAAACCTTGAGAACTCATAGAAGCTCACTTGGGTATAGCATTGATGACATCAAGGGGTTAAGCCCGAGTTTGTGCATGCATAGAATTGTCTTAGAAGAGGGGAGTCAACCCAAGGTAGATGGTCTTAGGAGGATAAACCCTAAAATGGCCGAGGTAGTTAAAAATGAAGTTTTGAAATTATTTGAGGCCGGGATTATCTATCAAATAACGGATAGCAAATGGGTAAGTCCGGTTCACGTGGTACCCAAGAAGGGAGGGGTGACCATGGTTGAGCAAGAAGATGGGATCACCCTACCTACTAGGCCGGTGACAGGATGACGAATGTGTATCGACTATAGGAAACTTAATGCCTCCACCCTTAAAGACCATTTCCCAATCCCCTTTATAGACCAAATGCTCGAGAGACTTGCGGGGCATGCATATTATTGCTTTCTAGATGGTTACTCCGGGTTCTTCCAGATCCCCATTCACCCGGAGGACCAAGTGTAGACACCTCGTTTCTGCACCTCCCGCAAACCACCCGGTGATGATTGGGCCGCATGTTTGATACGCGGAACGATTTGTGACAGTTCGTAAGATTATCATCAAGTGATTTCTCAAATATTAATGTCTACCTCTTAGTTGTCATCTACGTCCCGATACGGTCGTTTTGGCAGTAATTAGAGTACATTCGGAGTCCGGGTCAAAAACCGTCTCCATTTTCTGATAACTGTTAAATCCCGAGTCGGAATGTTCTGGAATGTTCCGGATATTTCTATTCCATATTTCACAAATTTTATCTTTTGGCAAATAAATATCCCGTAATATTCATATAAGATATTAAGGAAAACAAGATTATTTCCGTCCTACCATAACTCAAACGCGGAAATCTTTCTTCAGCAGGAGGAAACCTCCTGGGAATAGACGCAGCAGGTGCTGCGCCTCTTCCAAGAGACGCAGTGGCTGCTGCGCCTCTTCCCAGGCCCTTTTCTGCATGTTTCTCGTATCTTTTTCATATCTTTCCGAGATTCACTTCCAAAGAGTCGCCGAAACCCTATTCCGTCACGTGATTAGTATAAATAGGAGCCTTCGCTCCTCATATTTCTCACGCGAGTGTCCGCCCTTCTCTTCTCCCTTTGCATTCTAGACTTTGTTCTTACTTTTTGGCGCCTACGTGCTTGAACATTCGACCACGTAAGCTCGGATCCTTCCGGGTACCAGCCTCTCCGTTGCATGACCGACCAATTTGACCAACTACACCAATAATCAACTTAATCAATCAACTTAATCGTTTTCCTCTTACGAGGGCACTCTCTTTGCATTCGCGTCGAGCATCACTAATCGATATCTTAGTTCTTCTCGTTTCGTCAACATGTAAGTCTGAGGGTGTATAATCCTTATTTATTTATTGTATTTTAATTATCGAATCACTCATGTAAGGTTTATGTCGAAAATACCTCATTAAAACCGATTTCTAAAACCGTCTTTAAAACCTCTTTTTACGGAATTTCAGAAGACTGACAGTCGAGAAAAGACGCAGCAACTGCTGCGCCTCTTCAAAGGAGCGCAGTTCATGCTGCGCCTCTTCGTGAGGCTGCCGCAGTTCCTGCTTCTTTTCTTCTTCCTTCGTCCTCTGTAATTCGTCTTTGATTATTCGTTTTCACTTGTTTTCTTTAATTCTTCGGTACAATAGTTTAATAATCATATGTATATTATTAATCATTCATCCATATGTTTTAATCGTCATAAATCCGACTTAAATCCCAAATAATTCATATTTGCGGGTTTTCGCCATTAAATTCAATTCCGGGTTGTAGAGATTCAATTCGCTCATATTGGGTTTCTGGGATTCGTCTTTGATATAGCTTTCATCTGTTTGTCACATATTCATCATATATCATCATGTTTAGACTAGTTAATTGATTTCAATAGAAGACTCGTTAATATTTTTCACTTCTGTAATTAATTCATCTTAATTCCGTCTCACTCATGTTTTCATTGTTTTTATGACCCTTTCATATGTTAAATAACCTATTAATCACTTTCATCCGAGTACATAATTTAATCAATCCTTAAAATCACCAAATTGTATTAACGACTTGCAATTACGGCTTCACAGCCAGACCTGAGCCAAGGAACAGACGCAACGTCTGCTGCGCCTATTCCAAAAGACGCAGCTCTGCTGCGCCTGTTCCTGGCTGATTTCTGTCCCTGAACTCCGTTTCTGCCTTGACTTAGTTATTTAGCCTTCGTTTAATCAACTATTATCCGTAATATCACGCTAATTCCTGTTCGTTAATTTATTTATTCTTTTATTTCTTTATTCCTTTTTCTCAAATTATCCGTTTTAAAGGTATTTTCGACATAAATCGCCTATTCCAATGTAATTATTGTAATTTTCATTATTGTAATTTTCTTTTATTGTATTTATCCTATTGCTTGTATGTTTTCACATGTAATTGAGCATTAAATCCTACTTCGACCTAATTGTATGATTAAACTAATTGTTCACCGACTTAGCTAATCTCACATGCTAGGATTAAAACTTGGATGTTGCATTGCATGCATATAACCGACGATATATCGAGTATAAATAACTTCCCTAATCATTAGTAGAGGCCGCTATCGAGGCGGGCGGGATTAGGTGTTCGATCAAAAGAGCTTCCTAATACGTACCCTCACCCCTTACTCCAGATCTCCGTGAGCACCCGTGTTCATTGGCATCCACGAGAGTCATTCTAGACATAGAATGCTAAGGGTAACGATTGCTTAGTGTTCATGTCTATACTTTATGTCTTGACATGACATGAGGTATTCGAACGGTTCCAATTTCCCATAAAAATTGGTGGCGACTCCATACAAAAATGCAAACGCTTGTTTCGTTTCTCACCAAGCGCCCCCGTGGGCGGCCCGCTGTCCACAGTTTGGCGACTCTGCTGGGGATAATACACTTACGTGTAGCTAAGGGTGAAACTCGAACAAGGTTAGGGAATAGTTTGTACAAGACAATTGTCGGTTTTCATAACTCGGTTTTCCTAGACCGTTTAATTCGGCCTTCCTAGGCCCAACCCAACCCATTCGACCAATCGTCCCGTCTAAACGGTCCTAATTCTTATTTGGGCCTAAGGATGGATAGCGATTGACGTCATCCATACCATGATCCTTACTCTTGTTTGTATCAAGGGGCTTCACTACTTGAGGAAATGGACTAGGAATCGGCCTTACTCTTGTTTGGCACGAGCCTCTCCACAGACTTCGGGTTTGATGGTTCGGTATGGCAACCCACCCTTTAAACCAAAACCCTTCTAAATGCACTCAGCATCCCGTTATAATGCTTGTATAAATGTGTAAACCTTACGTGATCACCATTTCTAAACAAAACCATGACGAATTTTCAAAAAAATCAAAACCCTTCTTCAAACAAGAATTTCGAAATAGGGCTTCTAATTAGCGCAAAATCCGGTCAAAACTCTGTCCGTTTGTCGTGTCAAAATCCGGGCCACAAGCCCATTTCAAAACCTCACTTCGAGTCCACTCCTACAACTACACTACAGTTGACTAGGACACACATTTTCAAAGACCTTGTCTTTCTTCAAAACTCACTCAACACAAGTGGCACACACCCACTTCACAAGTCAAAAACTTTTTCCCTTTTTAGCAAGTGTGGTAGAATGGTCGATCGTGTTTTGATTCGTCGCCGATCTCTTATCCAGTCTTCGAGATGCCCGGATCAAGTGATGAAACAGACCTCCGCCAACTTCAAGATGGTAATGATCAAATCCTGGCCGCGCTAGCCCAAATCCAAATCACCCAAGATCAAGTCCATGATCGCCTCGAAACTATCGAAGGCCGAATCTATTCCGTAGAGGGAAGACTACCTCCTCAGGAAGATGAAGTACTACGTAACTCCGATGAGGAATCCAGGGATGAAAATCCTTTCATGGGGATGACTATAGCTGAGAAGAGACTCCAACATCTAGGGGAGCAATTGATGTACCTTAAGGGGAATGATATTTATATGGAAAACAATCGCAAGTACGAGGCCGTCAATTCCAAGTTGCCAACTAACTTCAATATGACGGATATCCCTAAATTCAAAGGGCACGAAAACCCTCTCAACCACATCCGTGCCTTCAAGGATTACATGTCTATCAAAGGCATCAAACCCGAGATGTTCTTAAGGATCTTTCCTTCATCTCTTGACACTATCCCGAAACAATGGTTCTACTCTTTAGATCATAAGAAGGTCGCTACTTGGGAAGATGCCGCAATCGAGTTCTCTAAACAATATGCGGATAATGCCGAGATCCAAGTCAACATGCGCACCCTAGAGGTTCTTACCCAAAATGACAAAGAAGGATTCACCGACTTCCTAAGTAGGTGGAGGAAGACTAGCACTCAACTAGTTGAACGTCCAGATGAGTCCACTCTTGTGGAGAAGTTCGTGGATAATCTCAAGCCCATCTATGCCAATCATTTGAGATATCAAAACATCAAAAGCTTCAAGGACTTAACCGTACTAGGGACAAGGATTGAAGATGACATCCGTAAAGGACTCTTGTCCAAAACGGTAGGTCGAGGATATCAAGGGTCCACAAGTCGTTCATACGGCTCTACTAGCAAGACCGATGAGGTTAATCTTCTCGAGCCATCCAAGAAAACTACCCCACCAAGGAAATTCACAAACCTTGGGGATACTTACTCCAACGCTCTAAAAAGGTTAATGAAGCAAGGAAAACTCCAACCCATTGGACCTACTCCCGAACCCGAAAGAAAGTCCAAGTTCTGGGATGAAAATTCCTACTGTGAATACCATAGAGGCAAAGGGCACGACACAGAAAAATGCTACAAGTTGAAACACGTGCTTCAAGATATGATTGAAGATGGTCGACTCCCAATACCACCAGGAGGTAAACCCAACAACACTCAGAATCCTCTTGGAGTTCTAGTGATTACAAGTGACGAATCTACCTTAGATTGCTCACACCTCATTTCTCCCACCGAAAATGAAATTCATGCAATTGAGAAAGAGGGGCTCTACTCTACTATCTCCCCTACCATTTCCGACTTCATCACATGGGCAAGGAGTGTAGATAGACAAGTTTGGGAACTAGAAAGCACGGTAACAACCTTACGCAATCCCAACGCAATACCCAAAGAACATGCACCACTAACCTTCTCTCAAAACGCCATTATGCAAGAAGTAGTCACCGTGGTTGATAAACTAGTCGATCGAATCATACGACTAGAAAGCGATATCATGAGAATGAGGGAATTAGCTGCAATCAATGGGGTTTGGGCCGATGATGATGAGGACGAGTATCTCATTGAAAACTCCCTAGTCAAGGAAATAGTCCAAAATGGTGAAGACCAAGATGTGGATCACCTAACTCGTTCGGGTCGCCCATATCAAAACACTACTCAAAACGGTCCAACCAACGTCATCACACCAAATGACAACGAAGATGACCCCACTGATCATTTGCTCAAGCAATTACAGAAAACGAAGGCTGATCTTTCACCACGGCAATTAATAGCAAGCTCATTCCCACATCGCCAAGCTTTACTGCAAGCTTTGACCAAGCTAAATGTAGCACATAACTCCACTCCTGAAGATGTAGTCAACTTGGTCTTCCAAGAATCACCTAAGCTAAGTAATCCTATTACTTTCTCAGACGAAGACTTGCCACCTTTTGGCGCTAGTCACAACCTTGCTCTATACATCACTGTCATTTGTCTAAAGAAGAATGTGCCAATGACCTTGGTAGATGATGGCTCTGCGGTCAACGTCATACCCCTCAAAACAGCATACAAGCTAGGTATGAAAGAGTCGGATTGGACTCCCACCAATCAAGGTGTACGTGCATATGACGGTACACGACGAAAAGTGGTAGGACTTTCTAACCTAACCATAGCCACGGGACCAATCGAACGAAAAGTTAACTTCCAAATAGTGGACATCGAAGCTTCATTTAACATACTTCTCGGGAGACCTTGGATTCACGCTTCCAAAGCGGTAACATCCACCCTTCATCAAAAGATCAAGATCCCACTAAATGGCAAAGTAGTGACGATCACTTCGTCACCCATCAAGGCAATAATCGAGAAACAATCAAACAATCAAGTCCTTGCGGATCCCGTATACGAACTTGGGGGCTTCCAAAGTGTAAGTGTCATAGAAAGTGAGTTGGCACCCTTATACTATAATCCCTACTCCAACTTGGTGGTCAACCACATACTCAAATCCCAGGGATACTTCCCTGGAATGCCTTTGAACCCTATTCGGGAGAATACCTTCTCACCCTACAAGGAAGGCATGCAACTCAACAAGGATACCGCTTGGATTAGGGTACAAACCTACAAAAGAGGAAGTCCTCGAAATGCTGGCCAAAGTCCAAAACCGCAAGCACGTGGGAATCCAAATGAGGCCATACCTCCCTACCTTAAATGGATACTTTGTTCAAGAAGGAAGTTCAGAGCTCTTTCATGGATTTCCCGAACCTTGGCATTATCTTGAGAGGAAGTTAGCCGGAATCGAGATCTTTCACGATTGCTACTTCATTCCTCCAGAAGCGGTTCCTACCGTCAAAACCCGTCAAGCACCTTGCTTAGACGAACAAGCTGTTAGCCTATTGTTTGGAGAAGATCGATTCATTAGGGCCGCGCAGGATGAGATCATTACCATGATACTTCAAGACGATCGCTTCAACCCCACCGCGTTGCTCACAGAAACCGACGCAAGACAGCAGAAAGGATGGAGAAAATCAATCAAATGGACCAACAACCAAGGAAGACTCTTCAAGCTCACCACTGGAGAAGGAGAGATGTTCAAAGGAGAACCAGGAGACGATGAATTCGAGTCGGAGTCGGAGTCAGAGTCGGAGTCTAGAGAAGTCATTAAAGAGTCTACTCCTGTTGTCATCCCCACTCCCTTCGTTTCTCCTAGCTTAGCCTCGAGTAGTCACAGTAGTTCGGGAAATGCCCTAACCACTGTCTCTTTGCCGCCACTGACCATGGATCAGTTGGCTCCTTTGTTTCAACTCTACTCAAATTTTAATATGAATAAATCAGGTTCTGCTTACTCTTTGTGTTCTTTCGAGTGCAATTCTGTTTATGATGATACTGAGGGTGACCAAGACCCAGACCTAACCGAAATACCTCCCTACGTAGCCAAAGAAATATTACAGGAGGGGGAAGGGGGACCAGTAATAGAGGACACCGAACCCATCAATGTAGGAACCGAACTAGAACCCAAAGAACTTAGGATAGGGACTACCTTGAGCTCTACCGAAAGGGCCGATTTCATAAACCTCCTAAATGAATTCAAAGACGTTTTCGCTTGGTCCTACAAAGACATGCCAGGAATCGACAGTGATATTGCCGAACATAGGATTCCGATTAAGTCAGGTTTCAAACCTGTGAAACAGAAACTTCGACGAATGAGAACAGAATGGGCTCTAAAGATTAAGGAAGAAGTCGATAAGCAATTCAAAGCCGGGTTCATCAAAGTTTCCGAGTATTCTGACTGGGTAGCTAACATAGTACCCGTACCCAAAAAGGATGGGAGGATCCGTGTTTGTGTTGACTTTAGGGACTTGAACAAAGCGAGTCCAAAAGATGACTTTCCTCTACCTCACATCGACATATTAGTGGGCAATACTGCAGACCACGCATTACTATCCTTCATGGATGGATATGCGGGTTACAACCAAATCAAGATGGCCATGGAAGATATGCATAAGACCGCATTCGTCACCCAATGGGGAACCTATTGCTATACAGTAATGCCGTTTGGATTGATCAACGCCGGAGCTACATACCAACGCACCGCAACTACACTCCTACATGACATGATGCACAAGGAAGTTGAGGTATACGTAGATGACATGATCGTCAAATCCAAGGAAAGAGAGGGACATATTGCGAACCTTCGCAAGTTCTTCGCAAGGCTACGAAAGTACAACATGAGGCTCAATCCTCAGAAATGCACATTTGGGGTAACATCCGGCAAACTCCTGAGATACGTGGTTAGTCAAAGAGGAATAGAAATAGATCCCTCCAAAATCAAAGCTCTGATCGAAATGCCACAACCCCAAACAGAAAAAGAAGTCAGAGGATTCCTGGGAAAAGTACAATACATAAGTCGATTCATATCGAAACTTACCATGATTTGTGAGCCTATCTTCAAGAAACTCAAGAAAACAGACCACACCATGTGGGATGATGATTGTCAAAAGGCGTTTGACCGAATCAAGGAGATATTGGCCAAACCACCAGTGCTCATGCCGCCACAACGAGATCAACCTCTTGGTTTATATCTCACAAGAATCGAAACCGCCATGGGTGCTATCTTTGGCTCAAACTGTAGGAATTGAAGAAAGAGCTATTTACTATCTAAGTAAGAAGTTCTTGGAATATGAGTGCAAATACTCACAACTCGAAAATACATGCCTCGCTCTTGTGTGGGCAACGAAGAAGCTACGTCACTACGTGCTTAGCTATTCCGTCAAGATATACTCCAAAATGGATCCAGTCAAGTACCTCTTCGAGAAACCCGTCCTCAACGGACGTCTAGCAAGATGGACCTTGATGCTCTCAGAATTCGACCTCAAATACGTGCCACTGAAAGTCATAAAAGGTCGCGCCGTCGCCGAATTCTTCGCAGAAAATCCTATCAACGACGCACAAACCATAGATACTTGGTCATTTCCCGACGAGGATATACTTCAAACAGATGTAGACTCCTGGGATTTATACTTTGATGGAGCATCCAACTTAAGAGGATTCGGAATAGGAGTGTTGCTCATTTCTCCTGAAGGTGAGCATACGCCGATTGCTGTCAAACTCGACTTCGAGGTGACAAACAACGCTGCAGAATATGAAGCTTGTCTCATTGGACTACAAGCGGCAGTAAGCTTAGGCATTAAAAACCTCCGAGTACATGGGGATTCATCACTGATCATCAACCAAGTTACAGGATCTTGGAAAATCCGAAGTGAAAGCCTCGCACCCTATCAGGCTAGGATAGACCAAGTCGCTCAATTCTTTGATCACGTAACCTACCTACACCTACCTCGGGAGGAAAATCAATTTGCAGACGCTCTTGCGAAACTTGCATCTTTGATAAATATGCCGGATCACATGATGGACATGCCTTTGTGCATCGAACGACGGTCGAGCGGCTTATGTCCACCAAATCACCGATGAAGAGGAAATCGCGCAGGAACCATGGTTCCAAGCGATCTTGAATTTTAAGCTTAATGGTACCTATCCACCGGATATGGACAAGAGGGGACAACGTGCTATACGCCTATTAGCTTCCCAATACATTCTGATGCAAGGAGAATTATACAAAAGAACACCTCTTGGTGTAGTCCTACGTTGCCTTGATCATTCACAGGCACGAAAGGTGATGGAATAAGTCCACGACGGAGAATGCGGTCCTCATATGAGTGGGCCTATGATGGCAAAGAAAATCACACGTATGGGATATTATTGGACTACAATGGAATCCGATTGCATCAAATACGTAAGACATTGCCACAATTGTCAAATCTTCGGGAATGTACAACATGTCCCTCCTTCGTTGCTCTACACGATGACATCTCCTTGACCATTTTCCGCATGGGGAATTGACATAATCGGAAAGATAACCCCAGTCGGAACAGGAGGTCACTGTTTCATCCTAGTGGCAATTGACTACTTCACCAAATGGGTAGAAGCGGCTTCCTACACTGGTCTTACGGCTAAAAATGTGGCAAAATTCATACAAAACAACATCATCTGTCGATATGGTTGCCCACATGAGATCATTAGCGATAACGGGTCACATTTCCAAGCTGAAACCGAGCAATTGCTAGCCAAATACAAGATTAAACATCACCACTCTTCGCCCTATAGACCACAGACTAACGGTGCGGTGGAGGCGGCAAACAAGAATGTTGTCACAATTCTCAAGAAAATGACTGACAACTATAGATATTGGCCAAACAAGATACCCTTCGCTTTATGGGGGTATCGTACATCTGTCAGGACGCCCACTGGGGCTACTCCTTTCTATTTGACCTACGGCATGGAAGCCGTACAACCAGTCGAGCTAGAAATACCATCCTTGCGTATTCTACTCGAAAGTCAAATCCCGGAAGCCGATTGGAAAAGGGATAGATATGAAGAACTCATCCTCCTGGATGAACGTAGGCTGCGTGCCTTGCATAATGTCCAAACATATCAAGCACGTATCAAACGAGCTTTCAACAAAAGAGTTAGGCCAAGAAACATCAAAGAAGGAGACTTAGTACTCAAATCGGTTAGAGCTCTTTTACCTGTCGACCCAAGGGGAAAATTCAAACCTAATTGGGCCGGACCATTTCTAGTCAAATCCATACTCCCAGGGGGTGCGGTTAGGATCACAGACCTAGATGGGAATGAGTTTTCAAACCCCACAAACCTTGACCAATTGAAACGGTACTATGCCTAGAATAGGACCAAACACGCGCCTCGCGTAAACCCATGTGTCGCTCTTGTGGCACTAAATAAACGGCCCCTGGCCAAGCTGAAATAGGCTAATGTTACTATGCTCTTGCATTTCGACAAATTCGTCATCCTCATATCATCAAACAAACTAAATTCGCACCTTGAGAACAAGCAAAAAAGCTCATGCTTATTTTCCAAGTTCATTACAAGCTCTTGCTTAGAACAATTATTCTTTTACATTTACTCGAACTACGCGCAAGGGTTTGATTTCGCTTTTTTAAGTGAATACGTAGGCAATCCTTCACGGGATTCAACCCCTCATATCTAAAATGTAAATAGAAGGACATTTGCGTTGCATTTGAAATTCGACAAGAATAATAAGTAGAAAATCTTAACGGTTTCATAACCATTTAACCTGTTATTTCATTCGTTTCCAAAATAATAATAGTACGTTACATAATAAAAATAAAATAGGCTAGGATTCTAAAAATCCCTCCTTTTTATTACAACGACAATAATAATAATCAAATAATAACTAAAGACTCGGGCTATTCTTCCATCTTCCCTTTGCCCTTGTCATTCTTGTCATATTTCTTGTCACGACCTCGAGCTGGGCGCTCTTGCACCACTTCAGACCTAATCACCAACGGTCTTTCTCGAGGCCTGACTCTTCCATTCTTGCCAACTACCATTTCTGCAACAGGAGTAGTCTTTGATTTCTTCGAAGGATGAATGATTTGAAACCCGGCTTCTTCTTCTCCCTCGGTCAAATGCTTCTCCTTCTCTTTCTCTCCCTCGCGCACCTTGTAGTCAACAGGCTCGCGTTTCCTCAGTCTCTCGCGCTCTTCCGAAGTTGCAGCCTTTCTCCACCTCAGATAGAAATCCGACACCCACAAAGCGTTGGCGGAGAAGTTCAAGAACCACATGTTTCTTTGGGCCCATTTAATAGCCCACTCCCTTCGGCTCTCGGTAGTAAGCGCCATAGCAGTCTGCGGGACGGTGTCAAGCCTAGGGATCGTCTGCTTCAGCCCAACTTACCTCATCAGCCTTTCCGGAAAGATGCATATCATGAACTCCAATCCCGGAATGCGCACGGACCTAGTGGGATCCAAAGAAGACACTCCAGTGACAGACTTGAGGTGCCACCACGGTACGACCCATCTGATCAACGGGCCATCATCGCTCTTCAGTTTGTTCTTCCAATAATCACAGACCCGAGTGAAGTCCACCATGTACAACCGCGTCCTCATTGCAATCGAACGGGCATGATAGGAAAGTGCATGAACTGGGGGCTCGATCAATCGGAGCCGTTCCATAAGCCAAACCTACCAAAAGCAGGTATTAGACATCAAAACCAAAAAAAGAAACAAAAAACGAAAAAAAAAAGAAACGAAAAAAAAGAAACAAAAAAAAAGAACGAAAAAAAAAAGTGTCTTTACCTGCAGAATGACGGGACTCCCCAAGAACGGCAGATCGCGGTTGGATTTCCTATTATCCAAGCCCAAAATAATCTCTCCTAAGCATAAGCAAGCTGGGCTCCTGCGCAGCTCCATTTGCTCAATAAGACCCAAAAGACGAGGATCACCTCTCAAGTCTTCATCAACATGCCCTTGGAAGACATACACATGCAACAAACAAAAGCCAAATGCCCTCCTCCTAGCAACATGAGAGACAGTAGGGTCGGCCCTGTTGATGAATCGATCTATAAAATCCAACATTCTCACGCCTTTCGGGGTAACTAGGCGATCCACCTCAAGTCTGGTCAGTCCAAGCAAGTCTCTGAATTTGCTCTTATACCCTTATGAAGTGGAAGGAATGGCAGGTAAATGTTCGGGATCCCACCCACCAATAGCAGCTATTTCTTCAGGAAATGGGCAAATGTCACCTCCTGGGAACGCGAAAACATGATAATTCGGGTCCCAATAGTCAAGGCAAGCATCCAAGAATGGTTTTACAACCTTAATGAGTTTCAAACTCAATAAAGACCCAAGGTTACAAGCACCCATATCATGCTTCTCCATATTCGAAAATTCATTGGTCCATTCCTTCAAGCGGATCTCCAAAGTATTCATGATGACAATTTTCTTTTGAAGATTTATTTTGGGAGTTTTATGTGAATAGACGAAGAAAAGACGGAAGATTTATGTGAATTAAAGCTCCGTCGACGCTTCTATTTATACTAATTGCTATTTCAAAAATCCGCCGTAACGGACCGGCAGGAACAGCGCAAAGACTGCTGCGCCTCTTCAAAGGGACGCAGCTCATGCTGCGCCTCTTCCCCAGTCTCACTTCTGTGATTTCCGCGTTGGATCTTTCCTAATTCTATAACGCATGGTTTCCTATTCCTGCGGGTTAGTATTTCGGTAAATACGAGGAGATTACCATACTTCAAGTTTCCTAAATTCGCGGGCACGCATTTCGAGGCGACATCAACATTTTCGCCATTTTACTACATGTGCACATTTTCATTTTTAGGAAATAAATTTCATTTTCCTTTTTAGGAAATAAATTTCATTTTCGTTTTTCGGAAATAATTTTCATTTTAACGAATCTAAACATGTATATATTAATTTCTATTTCATTTCTACATTTCTAACTTATAGATTTCTCTTTTTTCTTTTTTTAGGGGGTAACCCTCCCTACCGTCCGGTCATTTCCGGCAAAATTTTTGCATTTGTGTTCTTTTGAGTCTCATTTTGCGCTAATTAAGGCCATATGTACAGAAATGTATGATTTGCGTGATTTCCATGTAATTTCGGCAGCATGACGGCGTAAACCGTTATCTACCAAACCTGTTCAAGAACTAACCTGCAGATACAAGCAACACAACCCAGCAGCAAAGGCACTCAGGCCGTCGTATATGCACCAAACAGAGCAAATGTACAAGCAAACTGAGGGTTTGCGCCCCAAACAAAGTCCAAAAAATTTTCAAAATCAGACGTCCAAATGTACAAGTCTACAAAACTACACAAAACTACCGCTGGGCGCCCTCCAACTAGGCAACTCTCGCCACCAGAACGGCGATCTCGGCGTCCCGAACCTCGAGCTCCCTCAACAAGCGAGCTGTCTCCTCCCGAGACTGGGTCAACTCTCGCTCCAGCTCGCGGTCACCCTGTAAACAGCAATAAATTGGCTCATGTCAATCGATTCAAGCAAAATTAGAAATCAAAAATCAAAAGAAATCAAATGAGGTTCATACCTGACGACCTCGACCACCGACGAGCGCCTCGATGGCAGTAGCTCGCAGCCGGTTGGCCACCCTCCATAGTGCCACGAACCGGGACGGCGCGACCTGCATTTTCAAAGGAAATTCTCAACAAATTGAACGAGCTCAATCAAACGTGTTCCTACACGAAAGTTATATAAGCTAGAGGCTCACCCTCCGAATCAGATGCTGCCAGTCGTCTAGGCCAGCATCCGTCACAGCTACGTCAAAGTCACGCAGCTCGGAGATCGTCGTCCTCCTGGTCGCGTCAGTGTACTCAAGGGTCTCGGGGTACACTGGCGGTTCGATGCCCGCCGCCTCGACCTCCTGCAAAGACAAATAGCTCTCACTAATCGATGATCTTTCGTCGTAATTCTCTAAATCAAATCAAGGAAAAGTAAAAGATACTCACCACTACCGGCCAGTATGCCAACCTCCCATAAAGGAACGCCGAGTAGTCCTCGCCAGGGAGAAGAAGGTCGTCGCCACTGGCACCAGCCAAGTCCGCCTCCCTCTCAGCATCAGAAGGCTCCCTAAACATCGTCCTAGGAGGATCGACGGGAACCGTTAACGCGTCCCGATAGCACTGACGAGCCAAACGCTCGCCCAGGTACCACACAAGACCCATCGACGTCCTCAACAGCAGCCGGCTCGGGCTCCTAGGTCGAAGGACCTCAGCGACAAAAGGAGGCGCTCCAGCGTACTCCGCCCAAGGTCTGGGCACCCACTGCGATAAGATAAGGCAAAGATCATTCCTATGGTCAATTAAAGGCAAAGGATAAGAAGTATAAATGAATACGAATGGGATACTCACGCTGCTCAGCTGAAGGGCGTTCACGTCCCGCCGGTAGACGTTGTGAGAATAACGCTTGCTCTTCGTCCGACACATAACCCAATCCCTCACAACAGGATAGGCCCTCTCAAGTGGCTCCGTCCTCTTGGGCGCGAGACTCGGGAAGTAGGAGTACACCCACGCCTGTAAAACGAATAATCAATGACAATCTTTCGTGATTCGATAAAGAAAGGATTTTGCTTTAGTCTAAAAAAGGGGAAGGTTCATACCTCCAACAGTAGTCCAGGTCCGACAGCCCCTGGAGAAGTCCCCTTCTCCATCAGCTCCGGACGAACCATGGCCCTCATGAAGCGGATGAGGACCGCAAAACCCAGATGACCCGGTCCCAGCGCCCTAGGGAACTCGGGTCGAAAGGAAGGGAAGAAGCTTCGTCGCGACCTCTTGCCCTTGTCTCCGAGGTAAATCGAAGACGAGAAACCACCAAAGCCACGGACGAGCCCTCTCGTCACCAGACGGGGAGGAGGAGCCGTCTCCCTCCCATCGATCGTCACCGGCGCCGGGTCTTCCCGCAAAGTAGTCTCGAACGTAAGAATCGGGTACCAAACCGAAGATCAGAATGACCTTCGGCGACAAGTTCCAGCCGATCAATCTCTCGCCTCGGCCGAGTCCGCCCCTCATGGCGATCTCCGGCCACACCATCTCCTCGGTCCCACACGGCGGACGAGAAATCATGCCGTAATCCTCCAAAGTGACTCCCACCTCACCGAAAGGCAGGTGAAATGTGGAAGTCGTATCCCAGAATCGGTCCAAGAAAGCGCGGACCAGGCTAAGGTTAGCCCGCAACTTCCTCTTCACGATATCCCTCCGGACTGAACCGAGAGGACCGAACGCTCCACGCTCGATCATGGCCCTCCTCCGCCGACAATTTGCTCGTAGTGCTCCATCGCTGTCGTATAACCCGAGAACGACCTGATGTTCCCGGCCTCCTATTGTGATTTAAAGCAAAGCTATCTTTAGTTTTGACTGAAATTTGAAAGAAATTGGGACAAAAAGAATGAAAAAGGATGGCTAATGAGTAGTGAATTCCTATTTACCAGACTCTTCACCGTTCTGTAGGACAGGTGACCCTCTGCAGCCCACACGAGGTGCCTACTCTCCCAGGTCTCGGCCCACGCAGGAGCTCCCCTCAGCTGACGACCTCCTCGCCTGACGTTGGCTCGTCTCGGGATCTCCTCCTCCTCGGCGGCCTCCTCCTCGTGAAACTCAACAGCCATCACCGCGGCGGTGAAGGCCTGCTCTAAAGCCTCCTCAACAGTAGCGGCGTCTATCTCCATGGGAGTCCTCCCAGAAGTAGAAGCCTCATCACCTGCAACGTTAAAGTAAATTCAGGCCATGTCACATGACGACAAGCCTTTGTTAAGAAGTTTTCGAACCTTCAAAGCCCTGAAAACGCCCTTTCCTTGCCATCTTTGGCCATATTCCCACCAACCTAATCACTCATGTGATAAATTGGGTCAAGTCAAGTCCAAATCAAAGCCTAGTTCCGGGTTCAAGTCAAAAATTCGGCAGCATTTCGCTATAACGGCGATTATGCCCTAGAAAGGTGTCCCGAAAAAGTTGTTACAAACCAAAACTCCGAGATGGTAGATAGTTTACCCATCACCCAAGGATCCCAAATATCAAATTTCATCGCAAATGGGCAGTCCTAAGGCTATTTTCGAAGCAATTTACGGTTTAGCTGTAAAACCGTCTCAAATCTCACTCAAAAGCTCAAAACTCGACAGAAATTCGAAACAAATACATGGTTATGTTCCTAACATTGCCTACTATCCGTTTCTAACATCAATTTGACATGGCAAATCCATTTGGGGGAAAAGCCCCAAATTTTCGATCAAAAGGGTCGAAAACCCTAAATTTCGCGGCTCAAAATTCAACAAATGTAGATGAATAATGCAAGATTGGGATACATACCTCGATTAGTCATGATTAATGAAAACTTTTGAATCAAACCTTGGCGGAAATGGTGAAGATTTGAGAGAGAAATGAGTGATTTGTGTTTCGAATGCAAATGAATACAATCCCTCTGATTTTCGCGTTTTTACGCAGAAATAGCACTTTGGGGAAAAGACGCAGCATGCGCTGCGCCTCTTCCAAGAGACGCAGCTCTTGCTGCGCCTCTTCCTTGTGTTCCCTCCATACGGATTTTCAAAAATTCGTTATAAGTTCGTTATTTGTGGGCCCATCTTTGGTGCGCCTCTTCCTCGATGCTGTTATATTCTTTTGGTCCATTTCGACGATTTTCTTTCGTTCCGGCCCGCATTTCATCAGTCAGCAGCGGACTGTTGCATATTATTCATTTTCCCAGTAGCAAAGCAATATTTTTGATATTGCTCAAATCCTTATATCCAGCGCAGTAGTATTTTGCAGTATTGCTCACTCAATATTTCTCCCCTGACGATCAAGATGTTCCTAGTCGTCAATATATTCCCCAGCAAGAGTTTGCTTGAGACCGACACAAGCAGATTCAACCTCAAGTTTTTCTAGAGTTCGCTTGAGACCGACGCAAGCAGATTCCCCAGCAGGTTCTACCGACGTCCTGCTACTTTCAATATTCCTTGTTTTCCCGCGGAGTTCGACCAGGGTGTCGTTCTCCAGAATTTCTCAAACCCAAAGCCTTCTTTCTTAGGTTCGTAAACCCGAAATTAGGACTTCTTTAACTATAGGATCCCAGTTCCTTTTAGGTTCATAAACCTTTAGGTACCCAAACTTAGTTACCCTTTAAGTTGAACTTACTTTAGGCCTCACTCCCGCCGATGCTTTCCTTCAGGGTCCCACACCCTAGCACAACCCTTACTTATCTTTTAGGTCTTACCCTTAGCTCCCATGCTCAACCTTAGCTCCTACGCAACTCCGGAAGCATCTCGAGAAGAAGTCTCAGGTATGGTCTCTTCTTATGGCTGGCGAGCCTCCTTACGTAGTCTAATGGACTTTAAACGACCCTCCCCGATAGTCGACAGACTCTAAAATGTTCCCGACGACAGGTCCTTGGTTCAGACCCCTTGAGCCGCCTCGCGTCGCCATAGTCGTCAGGTTGTAATCTTCGATTGACCTGATGGCTATACTTTGACTTTCGCCTTGTCCAAGCCTCAGTCAAAGTGGGGGCTCTGTAGACACCTCGTTTCTGCACCTCCCGCAAACCACTCGGTGATGATTGGGCCGCATGTTTGATACGCGGAACGATTTGTGACAGTTCGTAAGATTATCATCAAGTGATTGCTCAAATATTAATGTCTACCTCTTAGTTGTCATCTACGTCCCGATACGGTCGTTTTGGCAGTAATTAGAGTACATTCGGAGTCCGGGTCAAAAACCGTCTCCATTTTCTGATAACTGTTAAATCCCGAGTCGGAATGTTCTGGAATGTTCCGGATATTTCTATTCCATATTTCACAAATTTTATCTTTTGGCAAATAAATATCCCGTAATATTCATATAAGATATTAAGGGAAACAAGATTATTTCCGTCTTACCATAACTCAAACGCGGTAATCTTTCTTCAGCAGGAGGAAACCTCCTGGGAATAGACGCAGCAGGTGTTGCGCCTCTTCCAAGAGACGCAGTGGCTGCTGCGCCTCTTGCCAGGCCCTTTTCTGCATGTTTCTCGTATCTTTTTCATATCTTTCCGAGATTCACTTCCAAAGAGTCTCCGAAACCCTATTCCGTCACGTGATTAGTATAAATAGGAGCCTTCACTCCTCATATTTCTCACGCGAGTGTCCGCCCTTCTCTTCTCCCTTTGCATTCTAGACTTTGTTCTTACTTTTTGGCGCCTACGTGCTTGAACATTCGACCACGTAAGCTTGGATCCTTCCGGGTACCAGCCTCTCCGTTGCATGACCGACCAATTTGACCAACTACACCAATAATCAACTTAATCAATCAACTTAATCGTTTTCCTCTTACGAGGGCACTCTCTTTGCATTCGCGTCGAGCATCACTAATCGATATCTTAGTTCTTCGTTTTCGTCAACATGTAAGTCTGAGGGTGTATAATCCTTATTTATTTATTGTATTTTAATTATCGAATCACTCATGTAAGGTTTATGTCGAAAATACCTCATTAAAACCGATTTCTAAAACCGTCTTTAAAACCTCTTTTTACGGAATTTCAGAAGACTGACAGTCGAGAAAAGACGCAGCAACTGCTGCGCCTCTTCAAAGGAGCGCAGTTCATGCTGCGCCTCTTCGTGAGGCTGCCGCAGTTCCTGCTTCTTTTCTTCTTCCTTCGTCCTCTGTAATTCGTCTTTGATTATTCGTTTTCACTTGTTTTCTTTAATTCTTCGGTACAATAGTTTAATAATCATATGTATATTATTAATCATTCATCCATATGTTTTAATCGTCATAAATCCGACTTAAATCCCAAATAATTCATATTTGCGGGTTTTCGCCATTAAATTCAATTCCGGGTTGTAGAGATTCAATTCGCTCATATTGGGTTTCTGGGATTTGTCTTTGATATAGCTTTCATCTGTTTGTCACATATTCATCATATATCATCATGTTTAGACTAGTTAATTGATTTCAATAGAAGACTCATTAATATTTTTCACTTCTGTAATTAATTCATCTTAATTCCGTCTCACTCATGTTTTCATTGTTTTTATGACCCTTTCATATGTTAAATAACCTATTAATCACTTTCATCCGAGTACATAATTTAATCAATCCTTAAAATCACCAAATTGTATTAACGGCTTGCAATTACGGCTTCACAGCCAGACCTGAGCCAAGGAACAGACGCAACGTCTGCTGCGCCTATTCCAAAAGACGCAGCTCTGCTGCGCCTGTTCCTGGCTGATTTCTGTCCCTGAACTCCGTTTCTGCCTTGACTTAGTTATTTAGCCTTCGTTTAATCAACTATTATCCGTAATATCACGCTAATTCATGTTCGTTAATTTATTTATTCTTTTATTTCTTTATTCCTTTTTCTCAAATTATCCGTTTTATAGGTATTTTCGACATAAATCGCCTATTCCAATGTAATTATTGTAATTTTCATTATTGTAATTTTCTTTTATTGTATTTATCCTATTGCTTGTATGTTTTCACATGTAATTGAGCATTAAATCCTACTTCGACCTAATTGTATGATTAAACTAATTGTTCACCGACTTAGCTAATCTCACATGCTAGGATTAAAACTTGGATGTTGCATTGCATGCATATAACCGACGATATATCGAGTATAAATAACTTCCCTAATCATTAGTAGAGGCCGCTATCGAGGCGGGCGGGATTAGGTGTTCGATCAAAAGAGCTTCCTAATACGTACCCTCACCCCTTACTCCAGATCTCCGTGAGCACCCGTGTTCATTGGCATCCACGAGAGTCATTCTAGACATAGAATGCTAAGGGTAACGATTGCTTAGTGTTCATGTCTATACTTTATGTCTTGACATGACATGAGGTATTCGAACGGTTCCAATTTCCCATAAAAATTGGTGGCGACTCCATACAAAAATGCAAACGCTTGTTTCGTTTCTCACCAAGCGCCCCCGTGGGCGGCCCGCTGTCCACACCAAGAGAAGACGACCTTCACTTGTCCCATAGGGGTCTATGCATATCGTAGGATGCCATTCGAGCTTTGAAATGCGCCCGGCACCTTTCAAAGGTGCATGATGTCAATCTTTTCGGACTTTATAGAGAAAAGCATGGAGGTTTTCATGGACGATTTTAGCGTCCATGGAGACTCATTTGATCATGGTCTGGTCAATTTGACTAATGTGTTGAAGAGATGTGAGGAGCCCAACCTTGTCCTAAATTGGGAAAAATGCCATTTTATGGTAGAGGAGGGGGTTGTACTCGGTCACATTGTCTCTAGAAGGGGTATTGAGGTTGATGGTGCAAAAGTTGCCGTCATAGAAAACTTGTCACCTCCTTCCAATGTGAAGGGAGTGAGGAGTTTTTTAGGGCACGCTGGATTCTATAGGCGTTTCATTAAATATTTTTCAAAGATAGCAAAGCCATTAACCTCATTACTCCTCAAAGATGCCCCTTTTGTATTTGATGAACCTTGTCTTGAGGCTTTTCATAGGTTGAAGGAAGCATTGGTCACGGCTCCAATAATCCAAGCTCCGGATTTGAACCTCCCTTTTCGAGATCATGTGCGATGCATCGGACTTCGCGGTTGGTGCGGTCCTTGGGCAAGTGGTTGACAAGAAGCATCATGTCATTTATTACACAAGCAAGACCCTTGACCAAACACAATGTAGCTATTCTACGACCGCAAAAGGAGATGTTGGCAATTGTGCATGCCATTGAAAAGTTTCGTCAATATCTAGTTGGGTCTAAGGTGGTGGTTTACTCCGATCACACCGCCTTGACACAATTAATGGTGAAGAAGGATGCAAAGCCCCGACTCTTGATGTGGGTCTTATTAATCCAAGAATTCGATTTGGAGATTAGGGATAAGGCCGGGTCGGAAAACGTTGTGGCCGACCATTTATCAAGATTGACCATTGAGGATCATGGAATTCAAGACAAGAGTGGACCTATCAATGAGTGGCTAAAGGATGATGGGCTCATGGAAGTTAGCTCCAAAACTCCTTGGTTTGCGGATCTTGCAAATTACATTGTGAGTGGTTTCATACTGGATGAGATGGAACCAAGGGAAAGGAGGAAATTGAGACATGATGTCAATCGGTACTTTTGGAATGACCCCCACTTGTTTCGCAAGTATGGGGATGGAATGTTCCGAAGATGTGTTTCTAGAGAGGAGGGATTGGAGATTGTTGACCGGGTCCACAATTCCGCTTATGGGGGACACTTGGCCACCTCAAGAACCATTGCCAAGATCCTCCAAGGTGGATTTTATTGGCCCTCCATGTTTAAGGACATCCACTACTTGGTGAAATCGTGCGATGCATTCAAAAGGGTTGGGAACATTGGGAAAAGAAATGAAATGCCCCTCACCAACATATTGGAGATTGAGCTCTTTGATTGTTGGGGAATAGACTTCATGGGACCGTTTCCCAACTCTTGTGGGAATGAATACATCTTGGTAGCGGTGGATTACGTGTCCAAATGGATTGAAGCGGTGACCTCTCCCACCAATGATAGCAAAGTTGTGATGAAGCTTTTCAAGGGCACGATCTTTCCAAGATTTGGGACCCCAAGAGTGGTCATAAGTGATGGCGGATCACACTTCCGCAAAAGTACTTTCAAAGCTCTACTTGAATCACATGGAGTGCGGCATAAAACCGCCCTAACCTAAGTTTTTTTGAACATTATGAGTGTCATGGTATTTTTCTAGAATGTTCATGAGTTTAAATTTCAAATTTCAAATTTATTTGAAATTTTTATGATTTAATTTGAAGTTTATGGCAAATTTTGTATTTTTGAGTCCATTTATGAACAATTTTAAGAAATATAAGTTAATTATTGTCAATATGTTAGTGGAGACTAATTTTGAGTCCTAAGTTGGTTAGGGTAATTAACTTGTACATAAATATGAATTTATGTAATTATTGTGATTATAAAATGTTAAATCACGCAAATCCGTAAAAACCGATTAATATACGATATTGGCTCTTTAAAGGCGATTTAGCATAAAATTGGGCATGTTCATACATATTATAATGCTGCATTTTATTTATGATTGTCATATTTTAATTTTATGTAATTTTTGAATTATGTAATTTTACTTAGTATGGCCTTAGTTTTTAATTGGTATTACCCGAAATGTATGGGAGTATCGATTCGGTTGTAATTTATTGTGATCTCGTATCACCGTTTTGTAATTTAATAGATTTATTTTATTTTAATTACAAATGTATAATAGGAAATTACGTAATTTATTATGTAATTTATTTATTCCGTAGTTCCTTGAAGACGGTGCCACTCGAGAAGGCGATCCATTAAAGAAAGCGTTGTCTTGAAATGCGTTCCAAGACCGAAGTTCAAGGGACCAAAGGAGTTGATTTCCGAATTTGTAATAGTTTATTAGATTTACTATTTTAGGAAGGCCATACTAGGATTTAATTTATGCTTTGCATTTTATTTATATGTTGCATGCATCGCTAAATCGCCATAACTAAACATGCATTTTAAATCGAGTTTATCGACCGTGTCAATTACAATTATCGTAGTTCACCGCTTTAGTTCACTTAAAACGTGATAGATAATAAATTGACATGACTTCTCGCTAAAAATAAACAATTGAGACTTAGCCTTACCAAAAAGTAGAAACCATTAAAACCTATTTCGTGAGGGAGTGCACTCGGCCACACCGGGGTACAAACCTTGTTACGTAGGGGAAGTGGATGATAAATATCTATCCACCGAATTCATGTTGATGAGGGATTTATCGGCCACACCGTGCCCAAGTTAATGTGGGTTTGGATCATGGACACATTTATTCAAAATTTGGATTGAGCTCAACGGAAGTATTCGTGACCGTATTTGCATGTATTCCGGGCTAAAGATAAATATTAATGTAATTTTATCGACCAAGAGTTCTAAAAGTAGAATCAATTAAAGCGTTAATCCACCGAGTTATATTGATAAGGGATTCATCGGCCACACCGTGCCCAAGTTAATATGAATTTGGGTCTTGGAATCATTTATCAAGTTGGGTAGAGGTCACTAGATAAATGTTATAAAACTTGTTTGAATTAATATTTACAAGTGATGGGGCATATTCTGCACCCGCTGACCGAGTCAACATATTGAGCAAGGTCAAAGATATCCACAGCAAGTCAACGTATCAGACAGCCTAGCCGATGCAGCCTATCGGCCTGTCACTTGGGTCCCGGCTAGGACAACTAGCCAGCCGGGATACATATCCGCGTACTCATATCCAAGACCCCTCGGCCGGCCTGCCATGGGTCCATCGGCCGAGGGTAGAATGGTCTTTCCACCTGCTAGCCACTTGGCCACTTGGCCACTACGTGACAAAAGGTGAAAGTCTATAAATACCCCACTTCTCTCAACGAGAAAAGGATCCGAAATATAACCTAAACCACTCATAATCTGGTATAAACTCCCTTATCTCTCTACAATATCCTTTGCCAAGTAACACATAACTTAATCCCTTTAAGTTTACTGACTTGAGCGTCGGAGTGAGTACGCTCGGTGCCAAGCCGAGCCCTCAGTTTGTTCACTGTTTCAGGAGAGGCCGAAAGGAAGAGTCAAGCAAGGTCATCATTCAGCAAACTCACGTGGTAACAACACTGCTCCGTAATCATACCCGGAACAATTGGCGCCGTCTGTGGGGATCCCATACTAAAAGCTAGTTAAATCCCTTACAAAACACAAAACAAAACCCACCCAAAAAGCTACGAAGATGTCAAAACAGCCAGAAGCAATTGTGAGTGACGAAACCGCATTCTACCAGGACGATACAGTCCCTAATTCTGAAATCGGGCAGTCCCCCACCGGTCGAGTAATTCAACCGGCGTACGGGATGCCGACACTACCAGAAACATCGCTGCCCACCGACCAAGTCACCATCATGGGACATGTGGTTGATGCAGCCAAACTAAAGCTACTCCTGGACCTGATGGGTAATATGCCGCTAACCCCCGTCGTAACGACGGTTACTGCAGCGCACCCACAGGTAAACAGGGCCCAGAAGGTGACTCCGATCAACCTGACTGGAGCGATTGAAGAGGTTGGGCGTACCAAAACGCCAGCGGTGCCCGTGTTGTCAGTGGCAGACCAAAGTCCTTCCCACCCCTGCGGGAGGACGGCGTCGCCGCGGCATCAACGAGGTCACCCCCGACGAAGTGAAGAAAGGAGTCCGACTCACCAGAGTCGGAGAAGAAGCCCTTCCCGTCACGGGGAGAGAAGCCGGACTCATGGTGCGAGGAGCCGATCGCCGCGTGTCATTCGACACGTGGTCAGACAACCCCTCAGTGCCTATGTCCTTGATGTCGCCGTGCCAACTAAACTGAAGTTGCCGGCACTCTCATACACAGGGGATAGCGACCCAAACGACCATGCCAAGGCTTTCGAGTCATACATGTCGGTATGGGAGCAACCTGATGAGGTTTGGTGCCGAGTCTTCCCGACGACCTTGCACGGGATGGCTCAGAGTTGGTACAAGGGGCTGCCCAATGGCTCGGTATACTGTTATGCCGACCTGAGGGAGAATTTTCTAGCCCAGTACTCTTGCAATAAGAGGAGGGCCGTGGAGACATCGGATCTCCTGACTATCAGACAGGGGGAGGACGAGTCTCTCCGGAGCTATGTGAATAGGTTCGACGCCAAGGTTCAGCAGATTCGTGAGCGGAACACCGAGTTGGCGGCCTTCGCACTGATGAAAGGCCTCCCGAAAGGGGACTTGGCAAACGAGCTCATCAAGTGCGGGGATCTCAACCTAGACTCCGCCAGAAAGATGGCCGACCAAGCCATAAAGGTGGAGGACTATCACAAGACCTGGGTAGGCCACAGTGAAGCTGGGTACTCAGAGAAGAGGAACCGTCGAGACGACCCGGATGAAGGACGCCGTGACGGGAGTAGGTCACGGCCTGACAAATCTTCTAGGAAACAGAGCTCGGCGGGCGCCGGGGGGAGTTCAGGACCGTACTACCAAAAGCGGTACAAGGATCTAACCCCCCTGGTCGCATCTGCTGCCGAGGTCTTCACCCTAAGCAAGAACGAGGGTCAGAAGTGGGAAAGGCCCCCCAGGGCGAGGGGGGACGGTGACACGAGCCAGTACTGCGAGTACCACGGCCACACCGGTCACTTAACTGACAACTGCCGGCATCTGAAGAATGCCATTGAGGACCTGATCCGGAAGGGGTGCCTCAGCAAGTATGTAGCCGGAGGCCAAAGAACGAGCACCGGCGGGGCAAATAAGAAATCCGTCTTTGAGCGGATAGGAGTGATCCATGTTGTCATCGGGGGTAACGAGAACGGTGGGTCAGCTCATGGGCACAAACGGCACTTGAATGAACTTTATCAAGCCATCAACTTTGTGCCCACCACAGCAATCCCCGCTTCCACCGTCCCCGATATAACCATTGGGAAGAAGGACTACGAGGGAGTCATCGCCCCACACAGCGACCCACTCATAGTCCACTTGGACATAGCCAATCACTTGGTCAAGAGGTGCCTGATTGACACAGGCGCCTATACGAACATCATGTTTAGGGAGTGCTTTCTCAATCTCGGCCTGAAGATTGAGGACTTGAGCCCCTGCACCAACCCGTTGTATAGCTTCTCCGGGGCCGGCCTCGTACCCCTGGGGACCATCAGACTGCCGGTGATGTTCGGCGAGGGGAATGCGGCCAAGAATGTTCTGTCTGAGTTCGTGGTCATTGACGGCTCGTCTGCCTACAACGTTCTCATAGGCCGGGTCACTTTGAGTGAGGCCGACGCTATGATGTCCATCCGGGCCTTGACATTGATGTATGTCTCATACCGGGGGGAAGCGCATAAGTTCGTCTCAAAGGAAGAAAGGGACGAAGTTGTTAATGTCCAGATATCTTCCAGAGGGTGTAACATGCAGTCCCTCAAAGTGGCGAAGAAATCAGAGAAGGGGAAGAGCCCATCCTTACGACAGGAGGGTGATCCGATGAGCACCAACAGCTTCAGCATGGTCGAGGGGGCCGAGACCGAGCAAGTGGAAATTGACCCAGGACGCACCGTAACTGTCGGTGTCGGCTGGGAGCCAAAATTCAGAGCCGATCTCCTGGACCTGCTGAGGAAGAACAAAGACGTCTTCGCGTACTCAGCCGCCGAGATGCCAGGCGTGAGCCGAGAGGTCATCGTTCACAAGCTGAACGTGCTCTCCAACGCTCGCCCTGTGAAGCAGAAGATGAGGAACTCCTCGGCCGAGAAAGATGAGGCCATCAAGGCCGAGGTAGATACGTTGTTAGAGGCAGGCTTTATCATGCCTTGTACTTACCTCGAATGGCTAGCAAATGTTGTAATGGTGAAAAAGTCATCGGGGGGGGGTGGAGGATGTGTGTTGATTTTACAAATCTTAATAAAGCATGCCCCAAAGATTGATATCCCTTGCCTCGAATAGATAGCTTAATAGACGCAACGGCAGGCTACACTATGCTGAGCCTGCTAGACGCCTTCTCAGGGTACCATCAGGTATTCATGGCCGAAGAAGACATGCCTAAGTGCGCATTCATCACCATACACGGCACATACATGTACAAAATGATGCCGTTCGGTTTGAAAAACGCTGGCGCAACTTACACTAGGCTGGTGGACAAAGTGTTTCAAGATCAGAAAGGCCGAAACATCGAGGCTTACGTCGACGATGCTATTGTGAAAAGCAAGTCTGACAGCGAGCACTTGGCCGACTTGAGCGAAACATTTTGTTCACTAAGGAAATACAAGATGAAACTTAACCCAACGAAATGCAACTTCGGTGTAAAGGCGGAGTAAGTTTCTCGGCGTGCTTGTCGGCGCCGGGGAATTGACGCTAATCCAGGAGAAAGTCTAAGCAATACTGGACCTACCGGAGCCGAGGAATCGAAAAGAGGTTATGATGTTGACCGGGAGGATGGCGGCTCTCGCCCGTTTCATCTCTCGGTCAGCCGACAAGAGCACCCCATTCTTCAAAGTGTTGAAGGGGAATAAAGACTTCGGCTGGGGGGAGGAACAGAGCACAGCTTTCAGGCAACTGAAAGCTCATCTTCAAAATCTCCCAACCCTCTCTAGGCCGATGCTGGGGGAGACGCTATATCTATACATAGCCGTTACCTCGGCCACAGTCAGTGCCGTAATAATCAGAGAAGAGGACAAGCAGCAACACCCAATCTACTTTGTCAGCCATACACTGCTGGCCGCCGAAAGCAATTACCCACTGATCGAAAAAGCAGCCTTGGCTGTCGTCGTTGCCGCAAGGAAACTAAAGCCTTACTTCGACGCGCATCCCGTGACGGTCCTAACCGACCAGCCATTGGAGAAAGCATTGGAAAAATTTGAAAAATCCGGCAGGCTCATCAAATGGGCAGTGGAGCTATCCGGCTTCGACATTCAATACAAGCCGAGGCCCTCGATAAAAGGGCAGGCACTTGCAGACTTCCTGGCCGAGTGCACATATAAAGAAGAACCTAACCCCGGGGTATGGGAAGTATACACCGACGGATCCTCCACGACGAACAGCTCAGGAGCCGGCATCCTTATCATCAGCCCAAACGGGGACGAGTTTGAGTATGCCTTGAAGTTTACCTTCTCGGCCTCAAACAACGAATCCGAATGCGAGGCGGTGATAACCGGAGTCGAGCTAGCTAGAGCTGCCGGAGCGGAACACATTGTGTTGAAGACAGGCTCACTTTTGCTGACTAACCAAATCAGAGGAGAGTATGAGGCTGGAGACGACGGGATGGTAAGATACCTGGAAAGGGTGAAAGCTGACACCGCTAAATTAAAATCTTTCCAAATCCAATGCGTCCCCAGGTCTGAGAACAACCGAGCCGATGCTCTCTCAAAACTTGCCAGTTCAACCATCAAGAATGTCAGCCGAACCGTGCTGGTGGATATCAGGAATGCTAAAAGCATTACTGACACACTTGGCATGGTGGGCGACATAGAAGCCGAGACGACGTGGATGACTCCGATAATGAAATACAAACTGACAAATCAATTACCGGAGGACCGCAGTCTCTCCCAGAAGATAAGAAGGATCGCCGCCAGGTACTTAGTGTTTGAAGGAGAACTATACAGAAGGTCTGTGATAAGGCCACTCTTGAAATGTGTCGGCCCAGCCGACGCGGAGCTAATACTGACAGAGATTCACGAAGGCATCTGTGGACATCACATGGGGGCAAGAACGTTAGCCCACAAAGCTCTCCGAGCCGGCTACTTCTGGCCCACCATGCTTGAGGATTCCAGAACTAAGACCAAGAAGTGTAAGAACTGTCAAATGCATGCTCCGGTGATACATGCTCCTTCCCGAGACCTGCAACCGATGCTTAGTCCCCTTCCTTTTGCACAGTGGGGGATGGATCTATTAGAGCCATTTCCAACGGCCTCCGGAGGAAGAAAGTACCTGATCGTTGCCGTTGACTACTTCACCAAATGGGCCGTAAGAAAAGTGATTTGGGAGAACGTCATAACTCGCTTTGGGCTACCCCAAGTCATGGTGTTTGACCACGGCCGAGAATTTTGGAGTGACATGGTGATGAACTGGCTAGAGGAGCTCGGCATCAAGTTTGCATACTCCTCCGTCTGCCACCCTCAGAGCAACGGGCAGGCGGAAGCAGCTAATAAAACAATCCTAAATGGGCTGAAAAAGAAGGTTGAAGATCTAAAGGGAAGGTGGGCTGATGAACTACCCGGCGTCCTGTGGTCCCTTAGAACCACGGAGAAAGAAGCAACGGGATATAGCCCATTCCATCTTGTCTACGGGTCTGAAGCCGTCCTGCCAATTGAAGCGTCGGTGCCGACATTCAGAACACGAACCTTTGACCCAGTCGAAAACGAGGAAGGCCTGAAAGCCTCCCTTGACTTGGTCGAAGAAAGTAGAGACACGGCACGGCTCAACTTGGCGGTGTACAAAAGCCGAATGAAAAGAGCATACAACCGTAGGGTCCACAAAAGAGACTTAAGAGTAGGAGATCTAGTCTTAAGAAAGTCAGCCGCAACCAACAAGGGAAACATCCATGGTAAAATGACGGCCAACTGGGAAGGACCCTACAAAGTGGTTGAAGAAATGAGGCCGGGTACATACCGGCTAACAGACATGGAGGGTGTTCCTCTGATGAGCCATTGGAACACGGACAATCTAAGGAAATACTTTGTATAGCGGCGGAGGTGTCCGAGACCATTGTGGGCACCCCGACGCATGATAATGCCTTATGAAAAATAAATCCAAGTTTTCCATCAAAAATGCTTGTATCCTCCGTAGTCCCATCAAAGTAGACGCCACGGCCAAAGCCGGGCAGCCACTAGAAGAAGTAGACGCCACGACAGTCACCACCAGTGCAGTTGATACTCGCGAAAGCGACCAATAAGCCTTAGGAACGTATAAGTACAGTTGAGACGCAATTCTAGCCGCCTCGGCCAACCGAAGGCCTGGCAGAGGAAGCGATCAATATGTCTACAGATACGAACGCTGTTGAGCCGTAACCTCGATTGCCTCGGCCAGACCGAGAGTGACGGGGACACAACGACCGATACGCTAACATGTTCACAACGGCGGTTGGGAAGCGCAAATCTGACGCCTCGGCCAGACCGAGAGTGAAAGAGGAAGCGACCGACATGCCAACATGTTTAAAAAAAAAAACGTTAAGTACAGTTGAGTTACGCATTCTAACTGCCCCGGCTAGGCCGATGGTGGAAACAGAAAAGAAGCGCTCAATTAATAACGTAAGAAGACAACTCAGACAAAAATGAGAAAAAGACCTCGGCCAAGCCAGAGGCAAAATAAACAAACTCTTATTAAAATTTTTTACGAGTAATACAAGAAAGAAGTCGACGGCCGTCCCCACAAGGGATAGCCTAAACACTACCTACCAAGGTTTACAAAAAAAGAAGGACCAGCAAAAGGGTACGGACATAAGACATGAAGTGCCAAAAGATGGCAGGGAGGAAAGGCTTAATAATTGGCCCCCGAACAGCTGAAGCTGTCCGAAATGCCGGGTGAATCCGGTGACGGCCGCCCGTCTCCCTATGCCTGTTTCTGCTCGCCACCGGCGACAGTAGCAGCATCGTCTTCAGTGGGCGACCCAGAAGCCGACTTGGCAGCTTCAGTTTCAGATGCCTTTTCCCTCTCAGCTTCCTCCCTGGCCGCCTTCACCTTTTCAGCATGGGCCGCCTTCTCCGCGGCCTCCTCTTTCTCCTTCTTCACCTCTGCCTCCTCCGCAGCCTTCGCCTCCGCAGCCTTCACCTTATCATCAATCTTGACATCAAACAGCTCGTCAAATTTTTGCCACGGGAAGGAGCCTTCAGGAAAGAGCTCTCCGATAACTTCCCTGGCAGCTTCCTCGGCCAGGTCCCGGTATTGGGCGCACATGTTAGGGAGGACTTCGCTTTGGAGCGTCTCAATGTCCAACTCCCTCTGGGCGATGATAGCCCTCGAATTCCGATGCGCCTTCGCCTGGGCCGCATACAGGGACTTCCATTCCTCCCTCTTCTCAACAGCAAAATCGAGGCCAGCCTGAAGCTTGTCACGCTCCTCCAGTAGCTTAGCGGCACCAGCATCCGCAGCCTCAACCTTGGCTCTCTCAGCAAGGACCGCCTTTTCAACGTCCTCCCTAAGTTTTCGCTCAGCAAGGACCGCCTTTTCAGCCTCGACCTTGGCCCTCTCGGCTTCCTTCTTCGCAGCAGCGAGCTCAAATCTGAGCCGCTCAAGATGTGGGGCAGCTTCGGCCATGACCTTTTCTTGCTCCATAATATGAGCACCGGCCATGTCAGCCCACTTCGCCAGCATCTTCCTAATCTGGGCGGGGGAAGGCTTTAGGGAGGGGAAGTCGACGACGACATTCAGACTGCCCACCTGCATTGGCCGCTTCTCTAATCGCCATTCAGTGGGACCGGCAGCCGGCTGCGGTTGATCTACAAAAAATTCGTACAAGGCATCCATGTCAACATTCATTGACATGCCAGAAAGTCTGTCATCAGGAATACCTAATGAACCAGCTAAATCTGAGCCACAAGTCAGATCCGTACCAGCCTTGGCCTTCTTGGTTGGAGGCCCCTTTTCTTTGCCGGCCTCGGTAGCAATATCAGCGGCAGCAGCAGACGCTACCTCTTTCCTCTTACATAAGAGAGGAGATTCCTCTGCTACGGTGACCTCCTCATCGGTAATGTCGACGACCACCACCTTCTCCTTGTGGACCGCAGGGATTGAAGACGGAGCTGGAGTCGACACCGTCGCCGCCATAGACGTTGCCTTTCATTTACGTTGCGGCACTTTACTAGCAATCCTCGCCTGGGCCGCCGTCGCATCTAGGGCCTTCAACTGTTGGTCCATGAGTTCGTTAGGAGCCGGTCTGCGATCACGCGAATCAGCCTTAGGATGCAGCTCAACAACGTTCCCGGCCTTGTCAAGCCCCAACTTCTTTAGGATCTCCTCAGACAGATCCGGGCCAAAACGGTCTGTAAAAGAAGCAAAGCAAGAGTTAGACAAAAGAAGATAAACCAAAGTTCAAATACAGAAACATAAAAGCAAAGGTGGGCCTCACACCGACCCTACTCACCCTGGCGGAGGGCCGGTATGAGGCCGACGCGGCAGAGTAGCTCATCCTGGAGAATGATCTGCGTCGGGGGCATCCATCCCTTCGGCGTCCCATTCTTCTCGGCCTCAAACAACCTCATTGCCCGCTTCTCATCCTCATTGAGATAGACCCTGCTGGCGTCCATCTTAAGCTTATTCAGGGAGACATATTTGTCATGCTCCCCTTGGTTCTCACACCTCAAGTTGACGCGGTGCTGAAAGGACCGGGGCAATGGATAATCCTCCGGAACCTCAACGTATACCCACCGCCCCTTCCAGTCCTTGCAAGAAGTAAGCTTAGAGACGGTGATAAAGCCCGGCTCGGTCTGTATGCTGTACCACCCCGAGCCGGCTTGGGTAGTCTGTCTAAGATGGTGGAGCCGGCGGAAGAGGTTCACCGTTGGGGCCTCCCCCTTGAAAAGACACAACCATACAAAACCAACGATCGTCCTGATGGCCAACGGATGCAGTTGGGCCACCGCGACATTCATGGCTTTTATTATGGCCATAACGTATTCATTCAGAGGAAACCGGAGCCCATACTCCAGGTGTCTGATGTATACGCCGATACAGCCCTTGGGAGGGCAACAGACCGCCTGACCTTCCTCAGGAATAACCATTTTATACTCCCTGCCAAAGGAGTAATGGTGTTCAAAAAGCTCAGAATCGGAGCAGCTAGAGAACTTATTTGTCCAGGCACGACTAGGACCGATCGAGCAGGCATCACCGTGATGCGAAACAAGCGGCCTCTTTACGGCAGAAGGGGTCGCCTCCTCATCATCGACATCATCTCCATCAGATAAACCCTCCATAAATTCTGGGTCAATCTCAGGAGAAGGAGACCTAGGGCCCCCGGACCTTATCGGGATGGCGGCCAGTGCCTCCTCTTCGTCAAAACGCGACGGGGAGCCTCCCGGCGCAGGATTACTAGGCCCGGCACCAGCAGAAGACATGACAACGAATATTTAACAAGTAAAAAGTTGAAAAGTTTGTTTGATTACCTTGGGAATAAGTGTTACGCCGAATAAACGCTTTGAAGACTCGAGAGAAATTTCTTCGAAAAGTTAAGAGAGAAGAATTTTTTTTTTTTTTTTTGAGAGAATGAAGATTGTGCGGAAAATTGAGGGCATACTGCTCTATTTATAGATGCAAAGCCCACTCAACTGACCAATCAGGGCAAAGCCCATGAAACGTCAGCCAATCAGGGCAAGGCACACGAAGCGTCCACCAACCGACACCAGGACACGTGTCACGCATGCAGCTACGGAATGTCAATCGACAAACAGTTACAAAACTTCTTTGACACGCTCCTTGGTATGTACTTGGAAACCGGCCAGCTGATCAACCAAGCTTGGCAGCACCGGCCAGGGGCAATCAAAAGAAGCCGGCACTCTCAAGCCTCGGTCTCGGCCAGCGCCTATTTTCTATTCCACATTGGATGTCCATTACACAACCATGTGGAGGGGGGATGTGGTACGGCCTGAACGGAACAAAGGGAACAGAGTCAAGCCGAAGAAGAAGAAGCCGATGGAGAAATTCAAACATGCGCAGAATATACGCTCAACACTCATCGAAGGTCCATACCACGGCATAGACTACGCTGGGGGCAAATTGATGGGGCATATTCTGCACCCGCTGACCGAGTCAACATATTGAGCAAGGTCAAAGATATCCACAGCAAGTCAACGTATCAGACAGCCTAGCCGATGCAGCCTATCGGCCTGTCACTTGGGTCCCGGCTAGGACAACTAGCCAGCCGGGATACATATCCGCGTACTCATATCCAAGACCCCTCGGCCGGCCTGCCATGGGTCCATCGGCCGAGGGTAGAACGGTCTTTCCACATGCTAGCCACTTGGCCACTACGTGACAAAAGGTGAAAGTCTATAAATACCCCACTTCTCTCAACGAGAAAAGGATCCGAAATATAACCTAAACCACTCATAATCTGGTATAAACTCCCTTATCTCTCTACAATATCCTTTGCCAAGTAACACATAACTTAATCCCTTTAAGTTTACTGACTTGAGCGTCGGAGTGAGTACGCTCGGTGCCAAGCCGAGCCCTCAGTTTGTTCACTGTTTCAGGAGAGGCCGAAAGGAAGAGTCAAGCAAGGTCATCATTCAGCAAGCTCACGTGGTAACAATACTGCTCCGTAATCATACCCGGAACAACAAGTATTATTATAACGATGAATGTTTTGTTTTCATTATTCCGTTATTATATTGTTCTATTTCTTTACCTCAATTTATACGATATCATTTTGATTTTTAGTTCAAATCTCCATTAAAACATCGTAACTAAAGACAAATATGAATTTGCTTCTAAAACCTCATATGAACCATTGCTAAAGATCTTTTGTGAAAAGAGTAGATATAAGTTATTCATTATCATAAAGGCTTTTGATTATTGACTAACATGTCTAATTACAATGGATAATTATTCATATACTTAATTGAATTAAGTACTTTGAAACGTTAAATTGTTTTGGTAATTAGATTTGTAAGAAATCAAAATTGACCAAAATACCGCAACCACTTCAATGAAAGTTTTAAGACTAAACAAATGAATTGAAGAGTAGTCTTCATGAAATTCAATTTTGCTTCTCTAAGCAAAGACTCATTGTAATGAGTGGGAGCATTCTCTTAAACCGTTAAGAAAAGGACGAGGTTCAAAGAAGTAAAATTAGAATGGAATTGATACAAGGTAATGTTAAAAGTAACGTTATTGAGAATAACAATACTAAACCTATCAATCCCGACCAATAAAGTTTCCATTGTCTTAATTGTTGGACACTAGAAAGGAAGCTACCCCAAATTATTGAAGAATCAACAAGTTAGTTGTGGGACATCTAATGGCACCTTCTTCTTTAAATGTTTATTTGATTGACATAAATTTTGCTAGTACTACTTCGTCAATATTAGAAACCGGTGATGGTTTTCATAATTGTACTTGATACATAGGATGATTAGAATATGACGACTAGCAACAATGATGTTGAGAAATAGAGTCATTGTGTAATCAATCTAGTTTTTGGGTTTAAAGTTGGATTTAATCATGACTATTAAGTACATAAACTCTAAATAAGAATATAAACTTGTTAAGAGACAAAAGAGGTTTCACTTTTGTGACCCTATACACCATGATTTGATGTATGGCTAGCCCATTATCAAGGTGATTATATTCTAAACCAAACTAGAATGATATATCATGAAGATGATGCAAGACTCAAATTGGTAACCCAAGATTAAACCTTAGATTCTGAAATGATGAACGCAAAGAGTTATCGAATACTCTTGAAACCATTAGATCTTATGGTATATGTGTATTTTGTATTCAAAGCAAGATGTCTCGTGCCTTTTGGTTGAAAAGGAGATCGAGGTTGTAAATCATTGATCCAAAATAGGTTGATCATTTTCTTTTACCAACGATTTAGGTTGACACTAATGTGTTCACTTAATAAGGTAAATAGAGAAATCTTTGAAGAAGTTCAAAGAGTTCCAGGAATCACGATTTAGTCGTGATGGGATTATCAAAGTGAAGACTTTGATATAAGCCAAAGGAAATGTGATATAGTATCACAAATTAACCTCTCTTAGCACGCATTATAGGATAATGTGTGGTTGGATAAAGAAATCAAACGCTATTCGATATGGTTTGGACTTCAATCAAGTTACTTTGAGTTACTTGATCCTTTTGGGGATTTTATCATTTTGTCTAAATTATTTTTCCACTAAATCTAAAACGAATCATATGAGATATGAAATGGTAGGGTACCATGTTTGTAAGTTTTTCAAAAGAAACAAATGCTCATTTTTCCTTATTATAATCACGAGTACAACCGGTTTGTGGCTCGTGAATCTGTCTTTCTAGAATACAAGTTTATTTCTAGAAGACAGAGTGGGAGAAATTATTCAAGAGCCACAAATAATGTTATGTCGCAATAAATGGTCTTTCTTGGCTACATGAGACGTTTTGTGTAAGACGTTGTTTCTTCAAAACCTAGGAGGTTAAAGTCATCACTTGTTAAAGATGATGAATTAGTGTTACTTTTAGAAAGTAAAGAGCTTGCAACTTACAAAGAAATTGTTTGATTCAAGTTTATTACTTCTGGAAAGTAATGAACACATGACTTACATGAGAATGTTTAAGTCACAACTCAATACAAGGCTTAGAGCCATGAAAATCCGAAATAAATTCCAAGTGAAATTATTGGATATCAATGTGAGATATCAAAGCTTGATTAGTTGCAAAGTGTTTCGCACTATTCAAGTCTTCTTAGGGATTGTATTTCATTATGATGATATATAGCGAGTGAATCTAAAACTCACTTCTTCAATTAGAAGGAATGTATTCAATACATGTCATGAGTTTTGTATATTCTTGCAATCCTAAAATAATGTGCAACTTAAGAGATTGTCTTAAGTAGGACATCAATGAGTCGGAGTCAACATTTTGATCATGTTATAAAACTTTTCTCGATAGGTTGAAAAGTTGTGTTTATACATGAAGTTTAGTGGGAGTTACGGAAATTTTAATTAGTCTTATATGTGGATGACATATTGATCATTGAGAATGATTTAAGACTTGGAGAAATATAGTACATCTTTAATATCCAGATTTATGGAGATAAATCCACATGATATTAGCGTCAAATAAGAAGTCTTATGTTGATAAGATTCATGACTAGTTCAATCAAGTTGAACATATTTGATTGATTCCATTTGCTTCCGCTGCCGGATCAATTAAATGAGTAATGATGCATTACACTTCATATGCTTTGAGTATGATGAATTGTTTCAAAGTCGAATTTAAGTAATAGTTACCAAGTAGCCATATAGATTATTCTTAAGTGCTTGAGGAAGCATTAAGGATGGAAAGTTAAGTGTTTTTGATGCAATTTTGTGTAAGGGTGTTACACAAATGACAATTGGCAATTGAGATTGCGCATGGTTTCCGACAAAACCATAATCAAAACACATTAGGATGGTTAAGATACCATAGTGGCTATGTTATTTAAGAAATGGATTTGTTAGAAACGTTCTAAGCAATAAAGAACAATGAGGATGCTTACAACGGAAATTGAGTACACTTGCAATCATGAGATGTGCGAGAGGGATGGGTCCCGCACACTGTGAAAATAGTGGGAGCTATTCTAAGGCTAGAGGGCCTATGTCTTGATTGGATCTCGACACGTACTCAGAAAGTTTTGTAATGCAAATGTATACATTACAAAGGAAAACGAGTATGTAGTAAGGTTGACTAAGGTACAAGAAGTTGATAAAACCTACTAACCAAAGCCTTCTCATAGGCTTAACATGATGAGTCATGTCATTTCAATTGAATTGAGATGAACAACTACATTCAAGATCAAACTGGATTATAGAATATGAAGTAGTAATCAAGTATTGACTATTCATATGATAATCACATTTATCGTTCGAGTTTTTAAATCTGAAAAACTCATTTTATACTTTGTTACATCCAAACGGGTTGTAGAGACAATATTGAACCCCGTTAAAGTGAACCCGGATTAACATGGTATTCGCCCATAGTCACTTATATGAGGTGACGTCTCGAAGTGACTAGATGTAGACACCTCGTTTCTGCACCTCCCGCAAACCACCCGGTGATGATTGGGCCGCATGTTTGATTCGCGGAACGATTTGTGACAGTTCGTAAGATTATCGTCAAGTGTCTGCTCAAATATTAATGTCAACATCTTAGTTGTCATCTACGTCCTGATACGGTCGTTTTGACAGTACTTAGAGTACATTCGGAGTCCGGGTCAAAAAACCGTCTCCATTTTCTGATAGCTGTTAAATCCCGAGTCAGAATGTTCTGGAATGTTCCGGATATTTCTATTCCATATTTCATAAATTTTATCTTTTGGCAAACAATATCCCGTAATATCCATAAGATAATCGAATTATTTCCGTCCTACCATAACTCAAACGCGGAAATCTTTCTTCAGCAGGAGGAAACCTCCTGGGAATAGACGACGCAGTCTTTGCGCCTCTTCCAAGAGACGCAGTGGCTGTTGCGCCTCTTCCCAGGCCCTTCTTTGCATGATTTACGTATCTTTTTTATATCTTTCCGAGATTCACTTCCAAAGAGTCTCCGAAACCCTATTCCTTCACGTGATTAGTATAAATAGGAGCCTTCGTTCCTCATATTTCTCACGCGAGTGTCCGCCCTTCTCTTCTCCCTTTGCATTCTAGACTTTGTTCTTACTAATTGGCGCCTACGTGCTTGGACTTCCGACCACGTAAGCTCGGATCCTTCCGGGTACCAGCCTCTCCGTTGCATGACCGACCAATTTGACCAACTACACTCAATCAATCTTAATTAATCAATCGTTTTCCTCTTACGAGGGCACTCTTTCCTTGCATTCGCGTCGAGCATTCACTAGTCGATTCTTAGTTCATCTCGTTCCGTCAACATGTAAGTCTGAGGGTGTATAATCCTCTTTTATTTATTGTAATTTTACTTTTCGTATCACAATTGTAAGATTTATGTCGAAAACACCATTAAAACCGATTTCTAAAACCATGCTTTAAAACTCTGTTTTTGCGGATTTCGATGAGTGACGTCGAGAAAAGACGCAAGAATCGCTGCGCCTCTTCGAAGGAGCGCAGATTCTTCTTTGCGCCTCTTCGTGAGGGCCGCGCAGATTTCGCTTCTTTTCTTCTTCCTCCGTCCTCTGTAATTCGTTCCTATTTTACTTATTTTCGTTTGTTCTTCAATTCTTCACCATGATAGTTTAATAATCACATGTATATTATTCATCATTAACATATTTAATTCATCGTTAATCCAACTTAAATCCCTTATAATCAATATTTGCGGGTTTTCGTCATTAATATTCAATTCGGGTTTTAGAGATTCAATTCGTTCATATTGAGTTTCTGGGATTCATCGTTGATATAGTTTTCATCTGTTTAGTCATTAATTCGTCATGTTTCATCATGTTTAGTCTAATTAATTCGTTCGTTTAGTTTGTTAAATCATTCATTAACATCGACCCTTCACATAATTAATCCGTCTAATTAATCCGTCTTACTCATGTTTATTATTTTTATGACCCTTTCATATGTTAAATAATCCATTAATCACTTTCATCCGAGTAAATATTATCAATCAACCCTTAAAATCATCAATTGACATTAACGATTTGCAGTTCCGGCTTCACAGCCAGAACTCACCCTTGGAACAGACGCAGCAACTGCTGCGCCTCTTCCAGAGGGCGCAGTCTCTGCTGCGCCTGTTCCAGGATGAAATCTGCCTCTGAACTCCTTTTCTGTCTTGACCTAGATTAATTAGGCTACGTATTAACTAACTATTATCCGTATTATCACGATAATTTCTGTTCGTCTTTCATTCTTTTATTTCTTTTATCAAATCATCCGTTTTAAAGGTATTTTCGACATAAATCGTCTATTCCTTTGTAATTATTGTAATTTATATTTATTGTAATTCGTAGTTATTGTATTTCATATTCCTTGTATGTTTTCACATGTAAATCAACCTTAAATCCTACTTCGACATTAATTGTTTGCTAATTAATTGTCAACCGACTTAGTCTAATTCTTCACATGCTAGGATTAAAACTTGGATGTTGCATTGCATGCATTACAACCGACGATATATCGAGTATAAATAACTCCCTAATCATTAGTAGAGGCCGCTATCGAGGCGGGCGGGATTAGGTGTTCGATCAAAAGAGCTTCCTAATACGTACCCTCACCCCTTACTCCAGATCTCCGTGAGCACCCGTGTTCATTGGCATCCACGAGAGTCATTCTAGACATAGAATGCTAAGGGTAACGATTGCTTAGTGTTCATGTCACTACTTTATGTCTTGACATGACATGAGGTATTCGAACGGTTCCAATTTCCCATAAAAATTGGTGGCGACTCCATACAAAATGCAAACGCTTGTTTCTCGCTCCTCACCAAGCGCCCCCGTGGGCGGCCCGCTGTCCACATTTTGGCGACTCCGCTGGGGAATACACTTACGTGTAGCTAGGGTGAAACTTGAACAAGGTTAGGGAATAAGTTTGTACAAGACAATTGTCGGTTTTCATAACTCGGTCTTCCTAGATCGTTTATTCGGCCTTCCTAGGCCCAACCCAACCCATTCGACCAATCGTCCCGTCTAAACGGTCCTAATTCTTATTTGGACCTAAGGATGGATAGCGATTGACGTCATCCACACCATGATGCTTACTCTTGTTTGTATCAAGGGCCTTCACTACTTGAGGAAATGGACTAGGAATCGGCCTTACTCTTGTTTGGCACGAGCCTCTCCACAGACTTCGGGTTTGATGGCTCGGTATGGCAACCCACCCTTTAAACCAAAACCCTTTTAAATGCACTCAGCATCCCGTTATAATGCTTGTATAAATGTGTAAACCCTACGTGATCACCATTTCTAAAACAGAACTATGACAAATTTTCAAAAATCAAAATCCTTTCTTTCAAAACAAGAATTTCGAAAAAAAAAAGGGCCTTCAATTAGCGCAAAGATCCGGTCAAAACTCTGCCCGTTTGTCGTGTCAAAATCCGGGCCACAAGCCCATTTCAAAACCTCACTTCGAGTCCACTCCTACAACTACACTACAGTTGACTAGGACACACATTTTCAAAGACCTTGTCTTTCTTCAAAACTCACTCAACACAAGTGGCACACACCCACTTCAAGAGTCAAAACTTTTTCTCTTTTAGCAAGTGTGATAGAATGGTCGATCGTGTTCTGATTCGTCGCCGATCTCTTACCCAGTTTCCAAGATGCCTGGGTCAAGTGATGAAACGAACCTCCAGCAAATTCAAGAAAGTAATGATCGAATCCTAGCCGCGATAACCCAAATGCAAATCACTCAAGAACAAACCTATGACCGCCTTGAACTTATCGAAGGCCGTATCTTTGATGTAGAGGGAAGGTTGCCTCCCCTTAAAGGTGAAGTACTACAATTTTCCGACGACGAGTCTAAAGATGAGAACCCTGTCCTAGGGACAACCGCAGCTGAGAAAAGACTCCAATACCTAGAGGAGCAATTGATGTACCTTAAGGGGGATGACATTTACAGGGAAAACAATCGCAAATATGAAGCCGTCAATTCCAAATTACCCACTAACTTTAGCATGACGGATATCCCTAAGTTTAAAGGACATGAGAACCCTTTGAACCACATCCGCGCCTTCAAGGACTACATGTCTATCAAAGGCATCAAACCCGAGATGTTCTTAAGGATCTTTCCTTCATCTCTTGACACCATCCCGAAGCAATGGTTCTACACTTTGGATCACAAAAAAGTCGCTACTTGGGAGGACGCCGCGATCGAATTCTCGAAACAATATGCGGATAATGCCGAGATCCAAGTCAACATGCGTACTCTAGAGGTTCTTACCCAAAATGACAAAGAAGGATTCACCGACTTCCTAAGTAGGTGGAGGAAGACTAGTACTCAACTAGTTGAACGCCCGGATGAGGCTACTCTCGTGGAGAAGTTCGTGGATAATCTCAAACCCATATATGCCAGTCACTTGAGATATCAAAACATCAAGACTTTCAAGGACTTAACCGTATTAGGGACACGAATTGAAGATGACATCCGTAAAGGACTCTTGTCCAAAACGGTAGGTCGAGGATATCAGGGGTCCACAAGTCGTTCATACGGCTCTACTAGCAAGACCGACGAAGTTAACCTTCTCGAGCCATCCAAGAAAACTAGCCCACCAAGGAAATTCACAAACCTCGGGGACACGTACTCCAACGCTCTAAAAAGGCTAATGAAGCAAGGCAAACTCCAACCCATTGGACCTACTCCCAAACCCGAAAAGAAGTCCAAGTTCTGGGATGAGAACTCCTACTGTGAATACCATAGGGGCAAAGGGCACGACACAGAAAAATGCTACAAGTTGAAACATGTGCTTCAAGATATGATCGAGGATGGTCGACTTCCAATTCCACCAGGAGGTAAGCCCAACAACACTCAGAATCCTCTTGGAGTTCTAGTGATTACAAGTGACGAATCTACCTTAGATTGCTCACACCTAATTTCTCCCACCGAAAATGAAATTCATACAATTGAGAAAGAAAGGCTCTACTCTACTATCTCCCCTACCATTTCCGACTTCATCGCATGGGCAAGGAATGTAGATAGACAAGTGTGGGAGCTAGAAAACATGGTAACGGCCTTAAGCCATCCCAATGCAATGCCTAAGGAACGTGTACCATTGATCTTCTCTCAAAATGCCACTATGCAAGAAGTAGTCGCCGTGGTCGATAAGCTAGTCGATCAAATCATACAACTAGAAAGTGATATCATGAGAATGAAGGAACTAGCTGCAATCAATGGGGTTTGGGCCGATGACGATGAAGACGAATACCTCATTGAAAACTCCTTGGTCAAGGAGATAGTCCAAAATGGAGAAGACCAAGACGTGGATCACCTAACTCGTTCGGGTCGCCCATATCAAAGCACTACTCAAAACGGTCCAACCAACGTCATCACACCAAATGACAACGAAGATGATCCCACTGATCATTTGCTCAAGCAATTACAGAAAACCAAGGCTGATCTTTCAGTCTGGCAACTAGTGGCAAGCTCATTTCCGCATCGCCAAGCTTTACTGCAAGCTTTGGCTAAATTGAATGTAGCACACAACTCCACTCCTGAAGATGTAGTCAACTTGGTCTTCCAAGAATCACCTAAGCTAAGTAATCCTATTACTTTCTCGGATGAGGACTTGCCACCTTTCGGCGCTAGTCACAACCTTGCCCTATACATCACCGTCATTTGTCTAAAGAAGAATGTGCCAATGACTTTGGTAGATGATGGCTCCGCGGTCAACGTCATACCTCTCAAAACGGCATACAAACTAGGCATGAAGGAGTCGGACTGGACTCCTACAAATCAAGGTATACGTGCATATGACGGTACACGACGAAAAGTGGTTGGACTTGCTAGCCTAACCATAGCCACGGGACCAATCGAACGAAAAGTTAACTTCCAAATAGTGGACATCGAGGCTTCATTCAACATACTTCTGGGAAGGCCTTGGATTCACGCTTCCAAAGCGGTAACATCCACCCTTCATCAAAAGATCAAGATCCCACTAAATGGCAGAGTTGTGACGATCACCTCGTCACCCATCAAGGCAATAATCGAGAAGCAATCAAACAATCAAGTCCTTGCAGATCCCATATACGAACTTGGGGGCTTCCAAAGTGTGAATGTCATAGAAAGTGAGTTGGCACCCTTATACTATAATCCCTACTCTAACTTGGTGGTCAACCACATACTCAAGAATCAGGGATACTTCCCTGGAATGCCTTTAAACCGAATTCGGAAGAACACCTTTGCACCATACAAGAAAGGCAACTCGACAAGGATACCACTTGGACTAGGATACAAACCCACAACTGAAGAAGTTCTCGAAATGCTCGCTCAAGTCCAAAATCGCAAGCACGTAGGAGTCCAAATGAGACCGTATCTCCCCACTTTAAATGGATACTTCGTTCAAGAAGGAAGTTCGGAACTCTTTCATGGATTTCCCGAACCTTGGCATTACCTTGAGAGGAAGTTAGCCGGAATCGAGATCTTTCACGATTGCTACTTCATTCCTCCCGAAACGGTTCCTACCGTCAAAACCCGTCAAGCACCTTGCTTCGACGAACAAGCTGTTAGCCTATTGTTTGGAGAGGACCGATTCATTAGGGCCGCGCAGGATGAGATCATTACTATGATACTTCAGGACGATCGCTTCAACCCCACCGCGTTGATCACAGAAATCGACACAAAGCAGCAGAAAGGATGGAGAAAATCTATCAAGTGGACCAACAACCAAGGAAGACTCTTCAAGCTCACTCTTTGGAGAAGGAGAGATGTTCAAAGGAGAACCAGAAGACGACGAGTTCGAGTCGGAGTCGGAGTCGAGTCGAGTCAGAGGAGTCATTAGAGAGTCTACTCTGTTGTCATCCCCACTCCCTTCGTTTCTCCTAGCCTAGCCTCGAGTAGTCACGGTAGTTCGGGAATGCCCCAATTTGTCCTTTGCCGCCACCATGACCATGGATCGGTTGGCTTCTTTGTTTCACTCTACTCAAATCTTAATATGAATAAATCGGGTTCGCTTTACTCTCTGTGTTCTTTCGAGTGCAATTCTGTTTATGATGATACTGAGGACGACCAAGACCCAGACTTGACCGAAATACCTCCCTACGTAGCCAAAGAAATATTACAGGAAGGGGAAGGGGGACCAGTAATAGAAGACACCGAACCCATCAACGTAGGAACCGAATTAGAACCCAAAGAACTTAGGATAGGGACTACCTTTAGCTCTACCGAAAGGGCCGATTTCATAGACCTCCTAAATGAATTCAAAGACGTTTTCGCTTGGTCCTACAAAGACATGCCAGGGATCGACAGGGGATATCGCGAACATAGGATTCCGATTAAGCGGGTTTCAAACCTGTGAAACGAAGCTTGACGAATGAGACAGAATGGGCTCTAAAGATTAAGGAAGAAGTTGATAAGCAATTCAAAGCCGGGTTCATCAAAGTTTCCGAGTACTCTGACTGGGTAGCTAACATAGTACCCGTACCCAAAAAGGATGGGAGAATCCGTGTTTGTGTTGACTTCAGGGACTTAAACAAAGCAAGTCCAAAGGATGACTTCCCTCTACCTCACATTGACATATTGGTGGACAATACTGCAGACCACGCATTACTATCCTTCATGGATGGATATGCGGGTTATAACCAAATCAAGATGGCCATGGAAGATATGCACAAGACCGCATTCGTCACCCAATGGGGAACATATTGCTATACAGTAATGCCATTCGGATTGATTAACGCCGGAGCTACATACCAACGAACCGCAACTACACTCCTGCATGACATGATGCACAAAGAGGTTGAGGTATATGTAGATGACATGATCGTCAAATCCAAGGAAAGAGAAGGACATATTGCAAACCTTCGCAAGTTCTTCGCAAGGCTACGAAAATACAACATGAGGCTCAATCCTCAGAAGTGCACATTCGGGGTGACATCTGGCAAACTCCTGGGATACGTGGTTAGTCAAAGAGGAATAGAAATAGATCCTTCCAAAATCAAAGCTCTAATCGAAATGCCACAACCTCAAACAGAAAAAGAAGTCAGGGGATTCCTGGGAAAGGTACAATATATAAGTCGATTCATATCGAAACTTACCATGATTTGCGAGCCTATCTTCAAAAAACTCAAGAAAACAGACCACACCATGTGGGATGATGATTGTCAAAAGGCGTTTGACCGAATCAAGGAGATATTGGCCAAACCACCAGTGCTCATGCCGCCACAACGAGATCAACCTCTTGGTTTATATCTCACGAAGAATCGAAAGCGCCATGGGTGCTATCTTTGGCTCAAACCGTAGGAAGTGAAGAAAGAGATATTTACTATCTAAGTAAGAAGTTCTTGGAATATGAGTGCAAATACTCGCAACTCGAGAAGACATGCCTCGCTCTTGTGTGGGCAACGAAGAAGCTACATCACTACATGCTTAGCTACTCCGTCAAGATATATTCCAAAATGGATCCATTCAAATACCTCTTCGAGAAGCCCGTCCTCAACGGACGTCTTGCAAGGTGGACTCTGATGCTCTCAGAATTCGACCTCAAATACGTGCCACTGAAAGTTATAAAAGGTCGCGCCGTCGCCGAATTCTTCGCAGAAAATCCTATCAAAGACGCACAAACCATAGACACTTGGTCATTTCCCGACGAGGATATACTTCAAACAGACGTAGACTCTTGGGATCTATACTTTGATGGAGCGTCAAATTTAAGAGGATTCGGAATAGGAGTGTTGCTCATTTCTCCTGAAGGTGAGCATACACCGATCGCTGTCAAACTCGACTTCGAGGTGACAAACAACGCTGCAGAATATGAAGCTTGTCTCATCGGACTACAAGCGGCAGTAAGCTTAGGCATCAAAAACCTCCGAGTACATGGGGATTCATCGCTGATCATCAACCAAGTTACAGGATCCTGGAAAATCCGAAGCGAAAGCCTCGCGCCCTATCAAGCTAGGATAGACCAAGTGGCTCAATTCTTTGATCACGTAACCTACTTACACCTACCTCGAGAGGAAAATCAATTTGCAGACGCTCTTGCGAAACTTGCATCTTTGATAAATATGCCAGATCACATGATGGAAATGCCTTTGTGTATCGAACGACGATCAGAACCGGCTTATGTCCACCAAATCACCGATGAAGAAGAAATCGCACAAGAACCCTAGTTCCAAGCGATCCTAAATTTCAAGCTTAATGGTACCTATCCACCGGATATGGACAAAAGGGGACAACGTGCTATACGCCTATTAGCTTCCCAATACATCCTGATGCAAGGAGAATTATACAAAAGAACACCTCTTGGTGTAGTCCTACGTTGCCTTGATCATTCACAGGCACGAAAGGTGATGGAAGAAGTCCATGACGGAGAATGCGGTCCTCACATGAGTGGGCCCATGATAGCAAAGAAAATCACACGTTTAGGGTATTATTGGAGCACAATGGAATCTGATTGCATCAAGTACGTAAGACACTGCCACAATTGTCAAATCTTCGGGAATGTGCAACATGTCCCTCCTTCATTGCTATACACGATGACATCTCCTTGGCCATTCTCCGCATGGGGAATTGACATAATCGGGAAGATAACCCCAGCCGGAACAGGAGGTCACTGTTTCATTCTAGTCGCAATTGACTATTTCACCAAGTGGGTAGAAGCGGCTTCTTACATCGCTCTTCTGACTAAAAATGTGGCAAAATTCATACAAAACAACATCATCGTCGATATGGTTGCCCACATGAGATCATCGGCGATAATGGGTCACACTTCCAGTGAAATCGAGCAATTGCTAGCCAAATACAAGATTAAGCATCACCACTCTTCGCCCTACTGGACCACGGACTAACGGCGCGGTAGAGGCGGCAAACAAGAACGTTGTCACAATTCTCAAGAAAATGACTGACAACTACAGAGATTGGCCAAGCAAGATACCCTTTGCTTTATGGGGGTATCGTACATCAGTCAGGACGCCCACTGGGGCTACTCCTTTCTATTTGACCTATGGCATGGAGGCCGTACAACCAGTCGAACTGGAAATACCATCCTTGCGTATTCTACTAGAAAGTCAAATCCCTAAAGCCGATTGGAAGAGGGATAGATATGAAGAACTCATCCTCCTGGATGAACGTAGGCTACGCGCCTTACATAATGTCCAAACATATCAAGCACGTATCAAACGAGCTTTCAACAAAAGGGTTAGGCCAAGAAACATCAAAGAAGGAGACTTAGTACTCAAATCGGTTAGGGCTCTTTTACCTGTCGACCCTAGGGGAAAATTCAAACCTAATTGGGCCGGACCGTATCTAGTCAAATCCATACTCCCAGGGGGTGCGGTTAGAATCACAGACCTAGATGGGAATGAGTTTTCAAACCCTACAAACCTTGACCAACTAAAACGATACTATGCCTAGAATAGGACAAAAACGCGCCTCGCGTAAACCCATGTGTCGCTCTTGTGGCACTAAATAGACGGCCCCTGGCCAAGCTGAAATAAGCTAAGTGTCACTATGCTCTTGCATCTTGACAAGATTGTCATCCTCACATCATCAAATAAACTAAATTCGCACCTTGAGAACAATCAAAAGCTCATGCTTATTTTCTATGTTCATTACAAGCTCTTGCTTCGAACAATTATTCTTTTACATTTACTCGAACTACGCGCAAGGGTTTGATTTCGCTTTTTTTAAGTGAATACGTAGGCAATCCTTCACGGGATTCAACCCAATATACCTAAAATGTAAATAGAAGGACATTTGCATTGCATTTGAAATTCGACAAGAATAATAAAAGAAAATCACAGCGGTTTCTTAACCATTTAAACCTTTTTTATTTTCATCCATTTTCTAATAATAATAGTACGATACATAATAAAAAAATAGAATAGGTTAGGATTCTAAAAATCCCTCCCTTTTATTACAACAATAATAATAATAATCAAATAATAAATAAAGACTCGGGCTATTCTTCCATCTTCCCCTTGCCCTTGTCATTCTTGTCATACTTCTTGTCACGACCTCGAGCCGGGCGCTCTTGCACCACTTCAGACCTAATCACCAACGGTCTTTCTCGAGGCCTGACCCTTCCATTCTTGCTAACCACCATTTCCGCAACAGGAGTACTCTTTGATTTCTTCGAAGGACGAATGACCTGAAGTCCAGCTTCCTCTTCTCCTTCTGTCAGATGCTTCTCCTTCTCATTCTCTCCCTCACGCACCTTGTAGTCAACAGGCTCGCGTTTCCTTAGTCTCTCGCGCTCTTCCGAAGTTGCAGCCTTTCTCCACATCAGGTAGGAATCCGACACCCACAAAGCATTGGCGGAGAAGCTCAAGAACCACATGTTCCTCTGAGCCCATTTGATAGCCCACTCTCTTCGGCTCTCGGTGGTGAGCGCTACAGCCGTCTGCGGAACGGTATCAAGCCTCGGGATAGTCTGTTTCAAACCAACCTGCCTCATCAACCTTTCCGGAAAGATGCACACCAACCCTGGAATGCGCACGGACCTGGTAGGATCCAAAGAAGACACTCCAGTGACAGACTTGAGGTGCCACCACGGTACGACCCACCTAATCAACGGGCCATCGTCATTCTTAAGCTTGTTCTTCCAATAGTCGCAGACCCGAGTGAAGTCCACCATGTACAACCGCGTCCTCATCGCAATCATACGGGAATGATAGGAAAGTGCATGAACTGGGGGCTCGAGCAGTCGGAGCCGTTCCATAAGCCAAACCTACCAAAAGCAGGTATTAGACACCCAAAAAAAAAAAAAAAAAAACAACAACAAACAAAAAAACAAAAAAAAAAAACGAAAAAAAAAAACAAAAAAAAACGAGAAAACAAAAAAAAAGAAAGAGAACGAGGGTGTCTTTTACCTGTAAAATGACAGGACTCCCCAAAAATGGAAGATCGCGGTTGGATTTCCTATTATCCAAACCCAAGATAATCTCCCCTAAGCATAAACAAGCTGGGCTCCTGCGCAGCTCCATTTGCTCAATAAGACCCAAAAGACGGGGATCACCTCGCAAATCTTCATCAACGTGTCCATGGAAGACATACACATGAAGCAAACAGAAGCCAAATGCTCTCCTCCTAGCAACATAAGAGACAGTGGGGTCAGCCCTGTTAATGAATCGGTCTACAAAGTCCAGCATTCTCACGCCTTTCGGGGTAACCAAGCGATCCACCTCAAGTCTAGTCAATCCAAGCAGGTCTCTGAATTTTGTCTTATACCCCTGTGAAGTGGAAGGAATGGCAGGTAGATGCTCGAGATCCCACCCACCAATAGCAGCAATTTCCTCCGGAAAAGGGCAAATATCACCACCTGGGAACGCGAAAACATGACAATTTGGGTCCCAGTAGTCAAGACAAGCATCCAAGAACGGTTTTACAACCTTAATGAGTTTCAAACTCAATAGAGACCCAAGATTATGAGCACCCATGTCGTGCTTCTCAACATTCGAGAATTCATTAGTCCATTCCTTCAAGCGGATCTCCAAAGTATTCATGATTACAATTTTCTCTTGAAAATTTATTTTGGGAGTTTTTTTTATGAGGATTAACGGAGAAGAGACGGAAGAATTATATGATTTAAAGCTTCGTCGACGCTTCTATTTATACTAATCGCTGTTTCCAAAAATCCGCCAGAAGAGACACACTTGGGAACAGGCGCAGCTCCTGCTGCGCCTATTCAAAGCGACGCAGCTCATGCTGCGCCTCTTCCCCAGACTAGCTTTCTGTGATTTCCGCGTTTGGATCTTTCCTAATTCTATAACGAATAATCCGAGCAATTTACCATGTTTCATGTTTCCTAAATTCGCGGGCACGCATTTCGAGGCGACGTCGACACATTCGCCATTTTCATCGCACTTAATTCTTCTTTTGTTATTATTTTAATTCATTTATTTATTTCATTTTCTTTTTAGGAAATAATTTTCTTTTGTTTCAACATTTTCATTTCTACACTTGTAGATTTCTTTTTTTTCTTTTTTTTTTAGGGGGTAACCCTCCCTACCGTCCGGTCATTTCCGACAAATTTTTTGCATTTTTGCATTTTTGTCCTTTCGAGTCTCATTTTTGCGCTAATTAAGACCATATGTGTATTAAAATGTATGTTTTGGCGTAAATTTCGGCAGCACGACGGCTTAAACCGTTGTCTACCAAACCTGTTCAAGAACTAACCTGCAGGTACAAGCAACACAACCCAGCAGCAAAGGCACTCAGACCATCTTATATACAAATATACAAGCAAACTGGGGGCTTGCGCCCCGAATCAAGTCCAAAGTCCCGGCAAACTGGGGGCTTGCGCCCCAAACAAGTCCAAAAAAAATGTTCAAAATCAAATGTACAAGCCTACAGAACTACTACTGCTGGGCACCCTCCAACTCAGCAACTCTTGCCGCAAGAACGGCATTCTCGGCATCCCGAAACTCGAGCTCCCTCAGCAAGCGAGCCGTCTCCTCCCGGGACTGGGCCAACTCTCGCTCCAACCCGCGATCAGCCTGTAAACAGCAATAAATTGGCTCATGTCAATCAATTCAAGCAAAATCAAAAACTGAAAATCAACAATCAAAAGAAATCGAATGAGGTTCATACCTGACGATCTCGACCACCGACAAGTGCCTCGATGGCGGTAGCTCGTAGCCGGTTGGCCACCCTCCATAGTGCCACGAACCGGGATGGCGCGACCTACATGTCAAAAGAAATTCTCAGTAAAGTGAACGAGTCAAATCAAATGTGTTCTTACACGAAAGGTATATAAACTGGAGGCTCACCCTCCGAATCAGATGCTGCCAGTCGTCTAGGCCAGCATCCGCCACCGCTACGTCAAAGTCACGCAGCTCGGAGATCGTCGTCCTCCTAGTCGCGTCGGTGTACTCAAGGGTCTCAGGGTACACTGGGGGCTCGATGCCCGCCGCCTCAACCTCCTGAAAAGACAAATAGCTCTCATTAATCGACGATCTTTCGTCGTAATTCCTGAAATCAAATCAAGAAAAATAAAAGATACTCACCACTACTGGCCAGTACGCCAACCTCCCGTACAGGAACGCCGAGTAGGCCTCGCCAGGCAGAAGAAGGTCGTCGCCACTGGCGCCAGCCAGGTCCGCCTCCCTCTCAGCCTCAGTAGGCTCCCTGAACATCGTCCTCGGAGGATTAACGGGAACCGTCAATGCGTCCCGAGAGCACTGACGAGCCAAACGCTCGCCCAGATACCACGCAGGACCCATCGACTTCCACAACAGCAGCCGACTCGGGCTCCTAGGTCGAAGGACCTCAGCGACAAAAGGAGGCGCTCGAGCGTACTCCGCCCAAGGTCTGGGCACCCACTGCGACAAGATCATTCCTATGATCAATTAAAAGCAAAGGACAAGAAATGTAAATGAATACGAGTGGGATACTCACGCTGCTCAGCTGAAGGGCGTTCACGTCCCGCCGGTAGACATTGTGAGAAGAACGCTTGCTCTTCGTCCGGCACATCACCCAATCCCTCACCACGGGATAGGCCTTCTCCAGCGGCTCTGTCCTCTTGGGCGCGAAGCCCGGGAAGTAGGAGTACACCCATGCCTATAAAACAGAATAATCAATAACGATCTTTCGTAATTCGATAAAGAAAAGAATTTACTTTGGTCCAAGGGAAGGTTCATACCTCCCGGTAGTCCAGTCCGACGGCGCCGGGGAGAAGTCCCCTTCTCCATCAACTCCGGACGAACCATGGCCCTCATGAAGCGGATGAGGACCTCAAAGCCGCAGATGACCCGGTCCCAACGCCCTAGGGAACTCGGAGTCGAAAGAAAGGGAAGAAGCTTCGTCGATAGCCTCTCGCCCTTGTCTCCGAGGTAAATCGAAGACAGGGAACCACCACGGCCCACGGGCGAGCCCTGCTCGGTGCAAGGAGGAGGAGCAGTCTCCCTCCCATCGATCATCACCAACTCCGGGGTCTTCCCCGCAAAATAATCTCGGACGTAGGTACTGGGTACCAAGCCCGGCACTGCAACAGCCCTCGGCGATAAATTCCAGCCGATCAACCTCCTCGCCTCGGCCGAATCCGCCCTCATAGCGGTCTCCGCCACACCACCTCCTCGGTCCCCACGGCGGACGAGAAATCATGCCGTAATCCTCCGAGTAACTCCCACCTCACCAAAAGGCGGGTGAAACGTGGAAGTCGTGTCCCAGAATCGATCCAAGAAAGCGCGGACTAGGCTAAGGTTAGCCCGCAACTTCCTCTTCACGATATCCCTCCGGACCGAACCGGAGGACCAAACGCTCCACGCTCGATCATGGCCCTCTCCTCCGCCGACAGCCGCTCGTAGTGCTCCATCGCTGTCGTATAACCCGAGAACGACCTGATATTCCCGGCCTCCTATTATGATTTGAAACAAAGCTATCTTTAGTTTTGAATGAAATTCGCAAGAAGTTTGAAGAAAAATGAAAGAGAATAGGTAATGAGTAGTGAATTCTTATTTACCAAGCTCTTCACCGTCCTGTAGGACAGGTGACCCTCTGCAGCCCACACGAGGTGCCTACTCTCCCAGGTCTCAGCCCACGCAGGGGATCCCCTCAGCTGACGACCTCCCAGCCTGACGTTGGCCCGTCTCGGGGCCTCCTCCTCCTCGACGGCCTCCTCCTCGTGAGCCTCGCCTCCAGTGGCCATCACCGCGTCGGTGAGGACCTGCTCCAAAGCCTCCTCAACAGCAACGTCTACCTCCATGGGAGTCCTCCCGGAAGTAGAAGCCTCATCACCTGCAACATTAGAGTAAATTTAGGCCGCGTCACATGACGACAAGCCTTTGTTAAGGAGTTTTCGAGCCCTCGGAGCCCTGAGAACGCCCTTTCCAGGCCATCTTTGGCCATATTCCCGCCAACCCAATCACTCGTGTGATAAATTGGGTCAAGTCAAGCCCAAGTCAAAGCCTAGTTCCGGGTTCAAGCCGAAAAATCGGCAGCATTTCGTTATAACGGCGATTATGCCCTAGAAAGGTGCCCCGAAAAAGTTGTCACAAATCAAAATTTAGAGATGGCAGGAAGTTTACCCATCATCCAAGGATCCCAAATATCAAATTTCATCGCCAATGCACAATCCTAAGGCTATTTTCGAAGCAATTTACGGTCTAGCTGTGAAACCGTCTCAAAATTTGCTCAAGGGCTCAAAACTCGATGAAAATTCGAAGTAAATACATGGTTATGTTCCTAACATTGCCTACTATCCGTTTCTAGCACCAATTTGGCAAAACGAATTCATTTGGGGGAAAAGCCCCAAATTTTCGATCAAAAGGGTCGAAAACCCTAATTCTCGCGGCTCAAAATTCGACAAATGTAAATGATTAATGCAAGATTAAGACACATACCTCGATTAGTCATGTTTAATGCAAGCTTTTGAATCCAACCTTGATGGAAATGGCGAAGATTTGAGAGAGAAATTGAAGGAATTGGGTTTCGAAATAATGAAACATAAACCTTCTGATTTCGCGATTTTACGCAGAATTGCCAAATTGGGGAAAAGACGCAGCAGGCGCTGCGCCTCTTCCAAGAGACGCAGCTCTTGCTGCGCCTCTTCCTCATGTTCCCTCCATACGAATTTTCGAAAATCCGTTATGAGTTCGTTATTAGTGGGCCCATCTTTGGGTGCGCCTCTTCTTCAATGCTATTATGTTCTTTTGGTCCGTTTCGACGATTTTCCTTCGTTCCGGTCCGCATTTTATCCAGCGCGACAGTATTTTGCAGTATTGTCCCAGCTCATTTTATCCGACGCAGTAGTATTTTGCAGTACTGCTCATTCAAGATTCCTCTCATGACGATCAAGATGTTCCTAATCGTCTGTCCCCGGCGCAGTAGTATTTTGCAGTACTGCTCACTCAAGATTTCTCCCGCGACGATCAAGATGTTCCTAGTCGTCAATATATTCCCCAGCAAGATTTTGTTTGAGACCGACGCAAGCAGATTCAACCTCAAGTTTCGCAAGAGTTCGTTTGAGACCGACACAAGCGGATTCCTCAGCAGTTTCTACCGACGTCCTGCTGCTTTCAACATTTCTCGTTTCCCCGCAAAGTTCGACTGAGTCTCAGGTATGATCTCTCCTTATGGCTGGCGAGCTTCCTTACGTAGTCTAATGGACTCTAAACGACCCTCCCCGATAGTCGACAGACTCTAAAATGTTCCCGACGACAGGTCCTTGGTTCAGACCCCTTGAACCGCCTCGCGTCGCCATAGTCGTCAGGTTGTAATCTTCGATTGACCTGATGGCTATACTTTGACTTTCGCCTTGTCCAAGCCTCAGTCAAAGTGGGGGCTCTGTAGACACCTCGTTTCTGCACCTCCCGCAAACCACCCGGTGATGATTGGGCCGCATGTTTGATTCGCGGAACGATTTGTGACAGTTCGTAAGATTATCGTCAAGTGTCTGCTCAAATATTAATGTCAACCTCTTAGTTGTCATCTACGTCCTGATACGGTCATTTTGACAAAGTACTTAGAGTACATTTGAGTCCGGTCAAAAACCGTCTCCATTTTCTCGATATTTGTTTGAGAATGTTGGAATGTTAGGATATTTCTATTCCATATTTCATAAATTTTATCTTTTGGCAAACAATATCCCGTAATATCCATAAGATAATCGAATTATTTCCGTCCTATCATAACTCAAACGCGGAAATCTTTCTTGGGGAGGAAACCTCACGGGAATAGACGCAAGCAGCAGTCTTTGCGCCTCTTCCAAGAGACGCATGGGCTGCGCGCCTCTTCCCAGGCCCTTCTTTGCATGATTTACGTATCTTTTTTATATCTTTCCGAGATTCACTTCCAAAGAGTCTCCGAAACCCTATTCCTTCACGTGATTAGTATAAATAGGAGCCTTCGTTCCTCATATTTCTCACGCGAGTGTCCGCCCTTCTCTTCTCCCTTTGCATTCTAGACTTTGTTCTTACTAATTGGCGCCTACGTGCTTGGACTTCCGACCACGTAAGCTCGGATCCTTCCGGGTACCAGCCTCTCCGTTGCATGACCGACCAATTTGACCAACTACACTCAATCAATCTTAATTAATCAATCGTTTTCCTCTTACGAGGGCACTCTTTCCTTGCATTCGCGTCGAGCATTCACTAGTCGATTCTTAGTTCATCTCGTTCCGTCAACATGTAAGTCTGAGGGTGTATAATCCTCTTTTATTTATTGTAATTTTACTTTTCGTATCACAATTGTAAGATTTATGTCGAAAACACCATTAAAACCGATTTCTAAAACCATGCTTTAAAACTCTGTTTTTGCGGATTTCCGAGAGATGGAGACGTCGAGAAAAGACGCGCAAGAATCGCTGCGCCTCTTCGAAGGAGCGCAGTTCCTGCTGCGCCTCTTCGTGAGGCTGCCGCAGTTCCTGCTTCTTTTCTTCTTCCTCCGTCCTCTGTAATTCGTTCCTATTTTACTTATTTTCGTTTGTTCTTCAATTCTTCACCATGATAATTTAATAATCACATGTATATTATTCATCATTAACATATTTAATTCATCGTTAATCCAACTTAAATCCCTTATAATCAATATTTGCGGGTTTTCGTCATTAATATTCAATTCGGGTTTTAGAGATTCAATTCGTTCATATTGAGTTTCTGGGATTCATCGTTGATATAGTTTTCATCTGTTTAGTCATTAATTCGTCATGTTTCATCATGTTTAGTCTAATTAATTCGTTCGTTTAGTTTGTTAAATCATTCATTAACATCGACCCTTCACATAATTAATCCGTCTAATTAATCCGTCTTACTCATGTTTATTATTTTTATGACCCTTTCATATGTTAAATAATCCATTAATCACTTTCATCCGAGTAAATATTATCAATCAACCCTTAAAATCATCAATTGACATTAACGATTTGCGATTCGGCTCACAGCCGAGAACTCACCCTTGGAACAGACGCAAAGAATCGCCGCGCTCTTCCAGAGGCGCGATCTCTGCTGCGCTTTGTTCAGATGAGTTCGCCTCACGAACTCCTTTTCTGTCTTGACCTAGATTAATTAGGCTCCGTATTAACTAACTATTATCCGTATTATCACGATAATTTCTGTTCGTCTTTCATTCTTTTATTTCTTTTATCAAATCATCCGTTTTAAAGGTATTTTTGACATAAGTCGTCTATTCCTTTGTAATTATTGTAATTTATATTTATTGTAATTCGTAGTTATTGTATTTCATATTCCTTGTATGTTTTCACATGTAAATCAACCTTAAATCCTACTTCGACATTAATTGTTTGCTAATTAATTGTCAACCGACTTAGTCTAATTCTTCACATGCTAGGATTAAAACTTGGATGTTGCATTGCATGCATTACAACCGACGATATATCGAGTATAAATAACTCCCTAATCATTAGTAGAGGCCGCTATCGAGGCGGGCGGGATTAGGTGTTCGATCAAAAGAGCTTCCTAATACGTACCCTCACCCCTTACTCCAGATCTCCGTGAGCACCCGTGTTCATTGGCATCCACGAGAGTCATTCTAGACATAGAATGCTAAGGGTAACGATTGCTTAGTGTTCATGTCACTACTTTATGTCTTGACATGACATGAGGTATTCGAACGGTTCCAATTTCCCATAAAAATTGGTGGCGACTCCATACAAAATGCAAACGCTTGTTTCTCGCTCCTCACCAAGCGCCCCCGTGGGCGGCCCGCTGTCCACACTAGAGTGTGATGCGATTGATGGCAAGTTCAAGTGCCATAGAGTCATGTGAGATGACTAGTCGATCACATAGGCAAACTGTTAGGAACACTTTGTCGGGCCTTATGACCGCTTATAGAGTTCTGGCAAATTTATATAGCCTGGTCGTGGAGAGAGCTACTATAGTATTCTAATGAGTCGATTCTTTTGACTAAAGACTGTTCGCCTAAGATGGCACAGTTTCAAATTAACTTTGATTTGTGTTACTACGACCTTCGTAAATGGGGTCAAATGGGCATATTTTGGGTTATGATGGCTGTGGCTAGTCGAAGGGAATAAGTGCAATAGGAATTGTCTACCCCTTGTCAGGGTTATAACAATATCTCAGGGCCACTCGAGGAGTAATGAATTGGAAATGCGTGGCCACGCTCGGAAGGCATCTATGGTAGATAATTCCGGTCAATCAGTTATTCTCCAGATCGAGGAAACCACTCTCGATATGATCACTTGCAAGTACGACCTGAAAGACACCTTGCATTGAGTGGGAGATACTAATAGGACAAGAGAATTGGTGACGCACACTTGTCGAGGACAAGTGGGAGATTGTTGGAATATGTGTCCTCCGACAATAATGCGATCACAACTGTTGATCATGATGATCACATGTTTAAGTCTCATTTTAAGAATACATGTGGGATGTAATATTTTACAGTCAACTGGTCCACACATATCGGTAATGATTGGCTGACTAGAGTTTGACATTACTGTCGTGCGACGGTGGTGATCAGTTGATCCCCTTAGGTCATACCTAAAGGGTAACACTCTTAATTGAATATTTAATTGATCGTATGACGATACGAGTTAATTAAATTACTTTAAATTGACGGACCATTTTGGAAGTAATATTTACGTGTCTCATTGTAATTTGATTAAATAAGATACGGTCTAGGTAATCGAATTGTTTTATTACTTAGATGAAATTATTGTTTACGGAAACAATTGAAACTCAATGAATAATTTATTATAAATACAAGATGTTGTGATTTATAAATTGGTAAACCATTTTGGTACAAGTAATTGTGAATTACTATGTTAATTTTTATAAGTGACATATTTTATTAATATTTTAATTTTTAATTGTTAAAAATACATTTTATATATAAGATGTCATGTAATGTGTCACATGTGACATATTGACAAAATCACAAATAAAATGGACTCATCCATTTTATGTGTGTATACCGAAATGGAGGGTGTATTAGGATAAAAATTGTGTTGATTATTTATAAGTGGAAAACATAATTATGAAACCTACACCTAGCCTTGCATGCCTATATTCTTGGTTAGAGAATCAAGCCCATTGATACCGTCGTTTAGTACCAAAATTAAATTTATAATTCCAAACTAAAACTATAGCTAGTGATAGTAAGGGTCGAACCACAGAGAGACAAGGTTGATTTTGTTTGCTATTTTTTTTAGTCTATAAAAGTAACAATTAATTGGGGGGTTTGAATTTGGTTGATTAACTGGCTAATTGCTAAAATGAATATTCTCAACAAGATAGAAAAGGGATCGGGAAATTCGGTTCACCATGGCAAATATCAGGTCTGTAATGTAGCAAAACTCTTACGATACGGTCTCAGGGAAAATAAGCTAGCCTTTCGATCAAAGCTCAAGTAACCTCACGGTCTATCAATTCCCTAGAATTTATCAATGCTCTCGCTCAAGAGAAATTCCAAATCTAGCGATAATTCAAATTACCAATCTTTCAATCTAGTAAAGAAATTTACCAAAAGATAGCAAGACCAATACGGAAGAACTCTTACTACACAACAATCCTAATTTAATACCATGGCTCACCTTATTCCCAATCAAATGAATTACCTACGCATAATCATAACTACACTAATTGCGAAATTAATAATAAAGAACAAATTTGACATATTGGAATTGAACTAAAACAAAAGAGAAGAATAAATTTCTGGAATTAAATTGATAGAACAAGAATTTAAATAACAAGAATTCAAAGAGAATGAAATTTGCATAAACTTACTAACTTAATTCATGAACAAAGTATCGAATTCCAAGGTTTCCGTCTCCAAGCCTAGATCTCAAAACTGAGTTTTTCAGAATGAAAAGCATAACCTAAAAGTTGCTGCGTTCTACTGATAAAAAGATACCGAAAGTTAATTACAAGTTGGGCTTTTAAAAGTCTAACACGAAGAAAAGACGTGTCAGCTCGAAAACTGGTCGATCGACAGGCCAGAGTGGTCGATCGACTGAATATGCGGAACAGTAACAAAATTGTGGCATCTGACGAGCTTCAGTGGTCGATCGACTGAATAGCATTGTCGATCGACCAAATGTGATGTGCAGTGGCTCCCTTCTTCCTTCCAATCAACTCTTCATCCTTTGCACGCATCCCAAGGTGAGTGAATACGACTCTCCTTCTTCTTGGCTTCCTCAAACTTGCTTCCGGAGGACGAACTTGGCCTGGTTCAGCTTACTTCAATGCATTCCTACAATAAATCGTAAAAAGTGCAAAGTAAACCGTTTCGGGAGAAATAGCAGCCTTAAGCTAACAATTATGCATAGAAATACGTGCCAAAACCACAGATAAAGTGTATAGAATATGCACGTATCAAATCTCCCCAAACCAAACCTTGCTTGTCCCCAAGCAAGCACTATGACCCGTATGAAGACTAAATGGAAAGGAGTATATTTCAGAGCTAACTACTAGTCAATGCCAAACCATTTAATGCCCAAAGTCAACTGCTGCAAAGCTTAAATCAAGTGAACAAATTTATGCATATCATAGAATTAAGTCGAGCGTTCGACCTTGCAAGACTCATACAATCGGACTCTCCCGGATCGCTCTTCTCTCAGCAAAGCAAATGGTAAGATAATATGTAAAAGAGAGAGAAGGAAAGTAAAGTCTCTCACCTAGAATGCGACCGACAAAACATGTATGCTTGACTAGCATGAATAATGATTCTATTTACCGTACATACGCATAACCACCGTCAAGAACTATCACATGCCGAACTATTGCAACATTTGGATATGTGAGGCTAAGTGGGAAAGAAGGGGCAAAACAATTATGGAAGAGTGAAGGTAAGAGCCAAGCTAGTACCTAACGAACCATTAGAAACCGAATCCCGTTCTTCCAACTCAACAAAAAGACCATGCCTTTATTGACTAGGCAACACAAAAATCCAAACGAACGCCTCCAAATCAAGAGACAAGCACATGAGGCGTGTTTTTATTCCAGCCAAAACCTTATTATTTTCAAGACTCTTTTTTTTTCTGTTTCTTTTCTTTCTCTTTCATTTTCATTTTCATTTTTTTTCAAAATCTGAACTGGTGGTCGATCGACCAATGATGGCAGTCGATCGACCACCCTGCACACTTCAGAGCATTCTGCCCAGGTACACAACTTCCCTTTTTTTTTCATTTTTTCTGAATTTTTCCTTTCTTCCTGTTTTCAGGCTGAGGTAAATCCTTCACATCTCAAAAATACCCGCTCCAACATTACAAGAGCGAACCAAAACAGCTCAAATCAACAAATTCCTCTACTAACTCCTAGCTTGGCACAATGGTAGGCTAAGTATGGGATGTAGTTGAGGGCAACTGGCAATTTTGGCTTATAGTGGAGTTAATGGGGTAAAATGAGAAAGGGGAGGATGCAATAGTTCTCAAAACATGCAATACCGACCATAAACCAATGCGTATAGGCAATAAGCAATCAAAACTCATACACGTGCAAAACATGAAATGAAGGGAGTAACTACTCTCAATCCTAAATTAACCGGTCATAAATGTCATCAGTTATAAGCTCTATATCTCAGAAAATGTAAGTAGTTTGCCAAAGGTAATGAGTCAAGTCTAATTGCCCGAAATGGATTCCATAACAAAATTTGAGAAATCACTTTTAATTCTTACTAAACAGCTATGAAAAGGCAAGGAATGGCATATTTGACTAATAGTGCAAAATCATCATTAACAACTCCAATCCGACTCAACTATATGCAAAAGTAACCGTGATTTTTTTTTGAATTTTATGAATTTTCAGATTTTTTCTTTGTTTTTTTTTTTGAATGGATGAAAATAAAAACAAATGCAAACAAAAATGCACTAAACATGTGACTGAAATGCAATAAAAACAAATGCAGATGCAAAACAAAAGACATATGCAAATACCCTCCTCAAACCAAAACGCACAATGTCCCCATTGTGCTCATCAGCAAATCACCAGCAGAAATATGGGAGAATAAAAGCATAATAAAATAAAGGAAGCTAATAAAGAAAGGAAAATAACTCCAAAATACAACCTCCCCAAACCAGCCAAAAACGGAGAGGTCACCAGCATCTAATCACCACCATCGTAATCAGAACCATCATCCTCTCCGGACCCCGAGTCGCTCTCCTCCTCCTCCTCCTCAGCAGCAGGAGTGGCTCTCCTAGAAGTGGAGGGAGCAGTAGTGGTGGTAGTAGGAGGGGGTCTCCTAGCAGCCTGAGGGTAGCCACCCACAGGAGGAACAAAGTAAGAAGGGTGAGCCCAGTCACCCTGTGGAAGTAGCCCCCCCCCCCGTGCTAGCTCGTCGTAGACCGGGAACAGGGCTAGGGCCGTGTCCAACCTGTGCTGGTTGAAACTCCTGCACAAGTCACCCAAGACACGTGACATTGCCCTCTGGTTCATGACCGGAGGGACAACCAAAGGAGCAGGTGGTCGAAAAGTGGCAGTGCCAGCAGTGGCAGTAGTAGTGGAGGTAGAGGGTGCCTGCGAAGAGGAGGCACGAGCTCTCCTCGAAGTGCCAGCAGAAGGTGTGGCCGCCACCAAAGGAAGCCTGTAACTAGGCAAGGGCGGCCTAGCAGTCCCCTCAACAGTGGTGAGGGCGGGGACAGAGGTAGCCGGTGTGGGGATGCGGTCACAGATGAAAGAGTCAATCTTCCACCGCATCTGTCTATCAACCCAATAGACACCCCTCGCATAAGGGAGGTCCATGAAGCGCATGTCGGGGTCGATGGGGTCCTCCTGTCGAGGGAAAAGTAAAACTAGGCGGTTGGCGATACGTGTCACCAATCCGCCACAGGCAATGGTGGTCAAGGTGCCCTCACTTACAGTCTGAAAGTGAGCGGCAGTCAAGTAGGCAATGTTATAGATACGGGTTGTCCGACGCTCAACGTTCAGATAGCCCGTAAAAATCGAAAGCTCAATATTATTAACGTTATTAGACTCTTTACGGCCAAAAATGGTATTACCCATTAGCCGTAGAAAATAACGAAGAGGAGGCAAGTGGACGGAAGTGCTCGTCCTCCTCGACCCGTAAGTGTCACCGATACAAGACCACATGACCCGATGAGTATCAGAGGTGTCCGAGGTTCGGCCCTCAAAATAAAGACCCAGAAAACCCGCAAAATCAGCAAGTGTCAGAGAGTAATTGACATTGAAAAGACGAAAAGAAATGCAAGGTTTGGTCGAATCAGCCTCGAAAATTTTCGAGTCAAAAGCATAAGATGAAAAGAATTCAAGGGTTAAAACATAATACGTGAACTCAGCCATGTTCACTAAGCCTGTCATACCCGTCCCATTTAGCAGGGACACAACTGACTCGTAACAGCCTAGTTTCTCCAAAGTCTCTTTATGAAGAAACCGTGTAGCTGTGACCTTCATTTTCGAAACAAACAGAAGAAACTTAGCACGTTGCACGGAGTTAGCAAAGATAACCTGCGGATAGTCAGGTAGACTATCCGTAGTGGCTTCTATCATCAGTGGCGGTCCGCGCTGCCGCTTAGCTGGCCGTTGGCTCGATTGTCCCTCTTGCATTGGCTCCTTTCCCTTTGTCATAATTTTTTTATACCTGCAATTAACACATTAGAAGCAAGAAATCCCCAAACAATGTCGATATCTGGAAACCCGAATTAAAATCAAAACTGGAATGCAAATTAGGGTTTCGAAAAAATTGGGGAAAACGGCTTAAAACTCATTCTAGCTGCTTATTTTCTTTGAAAAGCAATGGGAAAAGGGTATATTAAGCAATTAAAACCTATGAAAGGCAAGAAAACAATCCCTAAAATCGATTTCCCCAATTCGATTTTTCTCATCTCACAAGCATATAAGTCGAAAACTTCGCGTAAAAACACAATAAACTCGAGAATAGAACATGGGAATGAGATTAGAGACTTACCTTGAAGAAACCTTGAAGATTTAAAGCAAGAAAAACGAGTAGAAGACGGGATTTTGGTGAAAATCGCAGGAAGGGGAAAGAAAATTAGGGTTTGCTCAAAGTTTGTGTTTTGTGAAAATGAATGAATGAATGAGTAAAACTCCCCTTTTAGTCGTAATCTGATCCCGCAGTGTGGTCGATCGACTGCTTTACTTAGTCGATCGACCAAGATCCCTGCACAGTAGCTTCTAGACGCTCCTCGTCAGTCGATCGACTGAATGGACTGGTCGATCGATTGCAAATGCTGGGGTTTAGGCTTTAATTCGTCAAAAATTGTTTCCCAACTTAATCTCCGTCTTTCTCACAACATCCAGTAAACCACTTGCGCACTTTGCATAAAATAAAATCCTGCAGAAATTATCAAAGGCGCACAATTTTCCCAAACCAAGAAATTGCAAAATGCATGGAATTAAAAAGATTCAAAAGAAATGCGAATAAAATCAAATAACAAAATAAAATTCCTAAATTACAAATAATTACAACCTGGGTTGCCTCCCAGTTAGCGCTGGTTTAAGAGGTCCCGCACGACCTTTTTACCTCACTTTTCGTCATCTGATAGCGGGTCGAAGTACAAAACCTCGACTTTCCCAACATAAGCATCTGATCCATGATAGTGCTTCACATATTGGCCATTTACCTTGAACCTTTCTCCAGCTGAGGTCTCCAATTCCACTGATCCGAACTTTGTGACAGCTGTGACCGTATAGGGGCCGGTCCACCTGGATTTCAGCTTACCAGGAAAAAGACGGATACGAGCATTAAAAAGAAGTACCTTATCGCCAATATTGAACTCGAGCTTGATGATTCTTTTGTCGTGCCAGCGCTTTGTTTTCTCCTTGTAGATCCTTGCATTGTCATAGGCCAGCAGCCTAAATTCCTCCAGCTCATTCAGCTGTGTCATGCGTTTCTCACGAGAGAGGTTAGGATCCAAATTCAAATCACAGATAGCCCACCAAGACTTACGCTCTAACTCAACAGGTAAGTGACATGTCTTACCATAAATCAATCGGTATGGTGACATCCCGATTGACGTTTTAAACGCAGTTCTATAAGCCCATAAGACATCATCCAACTTAAGACTCCAATCTTTCCGTGATTTAGAAACAACTTTAGCTAAGACCTCTTTCAATTCTCTGTTAGAAATCTCAACTTGACCACTAGTTTGGGGATGATACCCCAAACCTCTACGATGTTGGACACCGAATTTAGTCAATAAAGCACTAAGTTGTTTCTCTTTAAAATGCATTCCCCCATCGCTAATGACAACCCAAGGGACACCAAAACGAGGGAAAATAATCTTTTTAAACAATTTAATCACGGCCTTTGCATCGCAATGGGGAGTAGCAATAGCTTCCACCCATTTGGACACATAATCTACAGCTACGAGGATATATTTATTACCTTGACTGCTCGGAAAAGGTCCTTGATAATCGATGCCCCAGACATCGAAAATCTCAACCTCAAGAATGCCTACCTGTGGCATCTCATGTCTCTTGGAAATATTCCCCGATCTTTGGCAAGCGTCGCACTCAGCAACAAAATTGCGACAATCTGCATGCAAGGTTGGCCAAAAGAAACCAGATTGGAGTACCTTAGCTACAGTCCTAGACGGACCGTGATGACCACCATAAGCAGAAGAGTGGCAAGCCTCTAGGATATCCTTCACCTCCCATTGAGGTACGCATCTCCGGATGAGACCGTCTGCGCATTCCTTGAAAACATAAGGATCATCCCAAAAATATTGTCTAACATCATAGGCAAACCGCTTCTTCTGCTGCCATGAAAGTTCGGGTGGTATCTTACCTGTCACAGCAAAATTAGCAAAATCAGCAAACCACAGAGGTGGATAAGACCCTGAAGTAGTAATGGCTAACAGACTCTCATCAGGAAAAGAATCATTAATAGGCAAAGAGTCCTCCCTTTCTGTCAGCTGCAGACGAGATAAGTGGTCAGCTACCACATTCTCTGCTCCTTTCTTATCTTTGATTTCCAAATCAAACTCCTGCAAAAGGAGTATCCACCTCAAAAGCCTTGGCTTAGAATCTTTCTTAATAAAGAGAGTCTTCAACGCTGCATGGTCAGTATAAACGATAACCTTAGAACCTAACAAATAAGACCGAAATTTGTCTAAGGCGAAAACAACAGCTAGAAACTCTTTCTCAGTGGTAAAATAATTGACTTGAGCCTCATCCAGAGTTCGGCTCGCATAGTATATGGCATTCAAAGCTTTATTCTTTCGCTGTCCCGGAACTGCACCGATGGCATAATCGCTGGCATCACACATGATCTCAAATGGGAGGTCCCAATCAGGCGGCTGAATGATTGGCGCGGAAACTAGGGCCTCCTTTAACCTGTTAAAAGCGACATGGCACTCATCAGTAAATTCAAAGACAGCATCCTTAAGGAGCAATTGTGTAAGTGGTTTAGCAATCTTTGAAAAATCCTTAATGAAACGCCGATAGAAACCAGCGTGACCAAGGAAACTCCTCACTCCTTTAACATTCACGGGGGGAGGTAATTGCTCAATCACCTGCACCTTTGCTTTGTCAACATGTATACCTTTATCAGAAATCAGATGCCCCAACACAACTCCCTCAGTGACCATAAACTGACACTTTTCCCAGTTTAAAACAAGATTAACATCTATACAACTCTGCATGACTTTATCAAGATTAGCTAAACAACGATCAAAGTCATTACCATAAACTGAGAAATCATCCATGAATACCTCCATGATATTTTCTATATAATCAGAAAAAATCCCCATCATGCACCTCTGAAAGGTGGCAGGGGCATTACACAATCCGAAAGGCATTCTACGATATGCAAAAACACCCTGTGGATAGGTAAAAGTAGTCTTACTCTGATCGTCCGGATGAATAGGGATCTGAAAGAACCCTGAGTATCCGTCTAGAAAACAGAAAAATTTGTTAGAGGCAAGTCTTTCGGTCATTTGGTCAACAAAAGGGAGGGGGAAATGGTCTTTCTTGGTGGCGGCATTCAACTGTCTATAATCAATGCACATCCGCCACCCTGTCACAACTCGAGTTGGTATTAATTCATTTTTCTCATTTTTAACCACGGTAGTCCCCCCTTTCTTCGGAACTACCTGAACTGGGCTAACCCACTTGGAGTTGCCAACTGTGTAAATAATACCTGCATCGAGTAATTTCATCACCTCAGCCATAACAACTTCCTGCATCTTCGGGTTCAACTTGCGTTGACCCTGTCTGTAAGGCTTGTGGCCTTCTTCGGCTCTATCTGTGCATACAAACATCGGGTGATGCCCTTAATGTCATCCAAAGAGTAACCCAAAGCCTTCCTGTTTTTCTTAAGCACACACATCAAAGCGCGGCATTTGGTCATCATTAAGCTTAGAGCTAACAATAGCTGGGTACTGCTCCGTATCATCTAGAAAAACATACTTAAGATTAGGAGGAAGTGGCTTACGCTCTGGCACCTTTACCTCTACAACATAGACAGAATCAGCTTCAATGGTGTAGCAAGTGTTGACCAAGTTTTCATTGGCCAAGCTTAAAAGCTTCTCATCTTCTTCCTCATTGAGCTCGTAAATCTCCATCGAGGCTACCAAAGCATCTGGCTCCTCAGCATTCTCCACTGTATTACCTGCACACTCATCTAAACGGGTTAGATCAGCTAAGGGATCCTTGGCTAAGGATTCCCTCCAATCACAAGTAACAATCCTGTCAACAATATCAATGGAATAACACGTATCCTCATCGCGAGGTTCGATTTGCCTTGTGAGCAAGATCGAACTCAATGGTGTCATCTCCTACCTCTAAGGTGATGGTTCCGCGTTTGACATCTATCAAGACCACCGGTTGTATGTAAGAACGGTCTGCCTAAAATGATAGGTATCGATTGTCCTCTGCAATGTCCAAAACAACGAAATCGACAGGAATAAAAAACTTACCCACTCGAACGGGTACATCCTCTAGAACACCTATAGGTCTCTGAGTCGATCTATTTGCCATTTGAACGGTTATATCAGTCACCTTAAGTCTACCAATATTTAACCTTTCGCAAACAGAATACGGCATGACACTAACACTGGCCCCTAAGTCACAGAGGGCCTTTCCAATTACATGGTTACCTATAGTGCAAGGAATTGAAAAACTATCCGGGTCCTTTAATTTAGGTGGCACATTAACTTGTGAAAGAGCATTACTGTAACACTACGGATTTTTATAAGCTAAGTACTCGACCGAGTAGAGCCTACTCGGCCGAGTAGTGTCAGGAGTGTAGTTTGTTTGGGTTCTGCTGAGGAATACTCGGCCGAGTATGGTGAATACTCGACCGAGTCGAGAATACTCGGCCGAGTATACACCTTACTCGACCGAGTATCCGGCCTGACGGGTATTATTTCCGCGATTTTGGTTATAATGATTAGAGGTTATATATCATCGTTCGTCAGTTTCTAAAATCATTTCTCCCCAAAAACATAAACTACGTTCATTATCCTCTAATCATCTTCATCAATTCCAAGTCAAAGGTTGTCGATTGTGGGTTCTAGCATCTCATTCCGTGTCAATCGCCGTAGTAAGTGTCTTATACTTGTTCATCTATTGTCATTCTTATAAGTTAACAAACCCTAATTTGGTTAATTTGGGGATTTAGGGTTTTGGTCATCATATGTCGTTGATTGTTGATTATCGCTGTTGTAGGTGATGATGTGTTACTAGTTGTGCATTTGTATGATTGATTGCAGCGTAGCGGATTGCGAAAAGGTAGGGTTTCTCCTACTCAGTACTGTTAATTGATTGAGATTGCATATGTTTTATAATTGTTGTTATCTGCTGATCATCGGAGGTTGGGTGTTGTGGTGACGGTATTGGTGTGGTTGTCTTTGTGACGATTGTGGTGTTGTGACATTTGTGATCTTTGTGTGTGTGATTGTGGTGGAGTCACTTGCGGGAGTGGCTTCACACCCTAGTTCGCCCTCCGTGGAACCCGTAACGGGAGGGGATGTGCACATTAAGGGACAGGGATTGCTAGTCGCTCGTTGATGAATTTGGACTAGGTGGGGATGGGTGCGGTCACCCATCGGCGGCGAGGATTACTGTTGCGATGGGTAATGGCGGGGCTACACACTTCGGTGTGTAGTCGGTTCTTGTGTGAGATCGATGATCATTTGGTTGTATTGTTGTTGTCTTATATTGATTGAGTAATCGACCCCGTGTTGTTGTTTTGTAAAACCTGCGGTGATCCATTCGGGGATGGTGAGCAGATTGTGACAGGTAATGCAGATGTTTAGCTATGGGACAGTCATGGGGAGTTATCACGTCAAGTCTAGCTTCCGTTGTTATGAGTTTAGATGTCTTGGATTTCATTTGTATTGAGACCTTGTACGTTTATTTTGAGTTGGTCTGAGATAATGTAATCTTTAACTTTTATACTTTAATAAATGTTGTTTGGAATTTGTAACTTTGATATACTAACCTCGGGAAACCGAGATGGTAACAGCCTTTCATGCTAGGGTAGTCCTTGGTAAGGTACCTTGGTATGAGGGGGTGTTACAAAGTGGTATCAGAGCCGACGATTCCGGCACCTAAAACTAATGAACTCAATGAACTTAGGGAGTCTAAATAAAATGAACCCGGGGAAAGTTGTTTGGAGCTACCGCAAAGACTTGGGAGACGTCCCGGAGTCGCACTAAGGCCCTTACGATCTCAAACCGGTCACATGGGGGGAAACTGTTGTATGTTTGAGTTATGTGTGTTTGATATCTATAGTTTGAATCTTGTGCATGGTTGGATTAAATGATGAAAGAAGTGGAATGTGATAGTTGTTGAAAGATGCATCGAGGATTGTGGATGTTAAACTTTGAGCATGAATATGTTGGCATGTTAAGTGTTGGAACATGGTAAAATATGAAAAGTGAATTGTGAAATTGTATCTGGTTGATATTGAACATGAAGAATGTGATCATGTTACCTGTTTAATACAATGTTGAACATGAAGTATGGTAGTGGTACATATGCATATGAACATGATGATTTTAATGCTTGATTGTTGGTAGAAGCATGTGATTAAGGTCATGCGTCTATATATGTGAATGTCGTGTTTAATTTTCATGTGAGTATGATAAGAGTTCACTTGTGTACTGGTTTCTTGGAGTTGAGGAAATTTGATTGGTATGAAGATCGATTACGGAAGGGTTGTCTTAAAACTGTCATAAGTCGAGTTCTAGAAAAGATATTGTTGTGATTCCAAGTTGAGGTGTTAGCTTGTCCTCTTACAATTCTAACGATAGGTCACACGCCCAAAATGACCAAGTAACGAGTGAGATATGACTGTTTTACGAAAACTGGACGGTGCTCAGAACTGCGCCGATACTCGACCGAGTAGTCCCTACTCGGCCGAGTATCTTTTATACTCGACCGAGTATTCCATGTTCGGCCGAGTAATCTCTCTGTGATAATACTGTTTAGCGTCTGGAGCCGTGAACTCGGCCGAGTAGTCTCATACTCGACCGAGTAAGGTCTACTCGGCCGAGTATTCCCAATACTCGACCGAGTAATCCTTCTGCGACAATTGAGTTTGCTTCTGGAGTTGAAAACTCGACCGAGTAATATAGTTACTCGACCGAGTACCTTGTACTCGACCTAGTATGTTACGTACTCGACTGAGTACCTCACTGGGCGGCCACTTTGAGTCGGTGGCTATGTTCTTACTTTTGTTTTGAGCCGATGGCTATGTTTTTACAGTGTTTTGAGTCGTAGGGTATATACACATGTATGTTTTGAGTCTTAATGCATTCTTTTATATGTGAGACGGTCTTGATACGTAAGTTACCGGAAGTTATGACATGGAGAATGACGGCTTATGAGGGACATGTGTTGGGTAAGGAAGACATGTGTTAAAGTGGTTGTGAAGGATAGTGGAACAAGAAAAGGGAAGAATGATGAGCTAATCGAGGTAAAGAGCATGTTTTGTGAGATATGATGAGTGATATAGTCGTGTGTTGAATAGTATAAAAGTAAGTGTATATGGGCAAGGGTGATGAGTGTAAAGAAGCATGAGAATGAAAGATTGAGATAAGGGATACGAATAGTGGCATATTTGGATGTGTAAGGATTTATGAAGGAAGACAGCTAGGATAGGGTTGCTTAAGGATATATATGTAATGGAAGGTTGTTGTAAGAAGATAGGAAAGATAGGTATATAGTGAACTTAAAGGAAGTTATGTCGCGATGTGGATTTGTAGATAGTGGCTAAGTTTGGGAAGTTGGAATATCAAGGGGTGAGCCTAGTGTGTAATTCTTTGGACAAACGGTATGAAGTGAATTTTGGTTTCTAGAGATACGACTAATTGAAGAGTAACTGTTAGTGTGTGGACTTGATGGTGACAAGGGAAGTGAGAAGAAAGATAAGAGAGGATAAATGATAAGAAGAATGATAAGATATTGATATGAATTAAGGGAATTAGAGTTGTGGAGCTATGGAAAAATAAACAAATTAGTAAAGAGTTAGGTAGGAAGAGAAAGGAGATGAATTATTAATTGGTATTATTGAGTAAAAAGGGGGAAATAAGGATGGAAGTAAGTTGAGAGAATGTTGACCGAAGTTAAGGAGCATGAAGGTAAGAAATTATGGAAATGTACGATAGTCTCACTAGAGGGTGTGAGTTAATGATTATATAAGAGAGTAGGACGACATGTTAGCCGTGAGTTTCGAGGTATTAAGGGAATAAGGAGCTTGTAGAGTGTTTGCACGATCTGAGATTTTGGTGGAGAGTTAGGTAACGATATGATAAAGGATAGAATTGGGAATAGTGTTGAGGTAAATCTTGTTGATGGATTGGATGTTCGTTATTTGGGATGATAACCAAAGAGAGAAAACGTATTGTGATATTAAGAAGTGATAGTAAGAGAGTAGTCACATGAAGGATGTTGGTGCCATAGTATTGTCACTAGTGGTTGAGGATGATGTTACTTTAGGGAAGCTAGTTGATCTAATGAGGTTGATTTTGTAGAGACCAGATAGATATGTATGGTTGTGAGAGAGTATAAGATGTGGTTATATGAGGCGGTTGTTAGTAGTTGAGTATTAATGGTATGGTTACATTTGGCAGGGGGTGATGATTATGCGGATGGGAGAATATGTTATGAGGGGTGTACGAGTTAAGCTCGGGTGAGAGGTAACTTTTAACAGGTGGTAACTTACGTGATCAGGGTTGACTAGTTGGATGTGATTATGGGTCTATGATGTGTATAAATGTTTGTGTGAGGTTCTGACCTCACGAGAAGCGGTATGGTGTGATAGTCATAAAGTTGTTATATGAATGTTTGTGATATATGTTGGGTACGCCAATCTAATGGAATGAGGTTAAAAAGGTAATAATTTGATTGATTTGGCATGGATAATTAAAATCGTAGGTGTATTGATGATACATGTATATTCCGTGAAAAGGTATGGATGATATGCATGAGATTCTTGTATGTTTATTCCGTATAAAATGTTGTGTTATGGTCGAGTAAAGCAGTTTTGAGTAAGTTCTCTTGTCCAGGAGAGTTATCTTGAGTCGGTGTTTGTGGGAATTATATGTGGGCGTGATGTTTATCGATGTGGTTGTTGTGCCTCGGGTGGTGATCCGAGCACGGTACTTACTCTTGTGATGCGGGTATTTTCGCACTGCGGTGCGGCTGTTGGTGGCGGTGTTGCGATGCCGTCACCGGTTGTGTGGAGTAGGTGAGATGACTATGATACGAGTTTTCGAAAGTGCATACCAGTTAAACATAGATTGTTGTTTTGTTTGCTGCTGTTCCTTGTGAGTTTTGGTTGAACATAAAGACTGTTGTTTTTCTTTGTTGATGTTTCTTACCAGTTTCAGTTTGGGAATGAGGGTAGAATATGATATGAAAGAGAGTTGTATATGTTTTCGTTGTTATCATGGTATAGTGATATTCTGTTGATGGGACACGGTTGTGATAGGTTGTTCTGATAATTTTTATCTTGTTCTAGATGAGGCATTGGTAGACGGGGTAATGGCAAGTGATTCGTAGAACATGTGTGGTAATGATCGATATATGCGGGTGGTTCATAATCCTTTGTTGAGACAAAGTGAGTGTAGGGTGTTGGGTAATTAGTGTCGTGTTAAGTTATGTATGAGTCTTGCGGTAATGAAAGAAAGGAACTTGAGGATCTAGTATGAGTGTACGTAACAAGTGTGGATCGTGAGTTATGCTTTCGGCGATAAGAGTTTTATATAGCTTATATAGAGAGGTATGTCGTGTTGCGGTAATGTTGAAGAGTTAGAGTGTTTGTTATGATCAGGATTGTGTGGTATTGGTTAGATGGAGTGCAGAATGAGTTGAGGTATGAGAACTGTTTAAGTAAGAGAGCCTTGGATATAGGAATAGTAAGTGTTTAGATTATAGGCGGGTATCTTTCACATGTGGTGGTGATGAAGATAATGAGAGGTATAGCTAAGGATCTAGTATTAGTGAGTTACGGGGACGTAACATATGTCTTAAGAGGAGTAGGATGCGGCAAAGAGAGTTTTGAGGGTTGTGCATGTCGTAATATTATTGGACGTAGAGTGTAGTGTAGCATAAGGAATTGATGGGTACATATAGTGTTTGATAGTGTTAAAAGGCCATGGCTGTGCTTGGAGTAGTTCGATGTTTAGGAGTGTGAGAATTTTTTCGATAGTGTTGATAAAAGTGGATGATGATATTTATGAGTTCGAGAGTTTTGGCAGCTGGATGATGATGTTGATGAGTGTGAGTAAACTTCGAGGACGAAGTTCCTTTTTAAGAGTGGTAGAATGTAACATTCCGTTTTGATGGTTGATCTTCTTTTGTGGATTGTCTTGGTATTGAGTGCTATTGAGTGTTATGGAAGTGAGACAAGATTGGAAACATTATTTTGTGGTTATTCGATAATGTTATGGAGTCAATATCGAGAGGATATGTTATCTAGTAAGCGTGGTTAGTGGAGCTGGTGTTAGGTGTCCATGTTTTATAGGTTGGGTTGGAACTTCGGGGACGAAGTTCTTTTTAAGGGGGGAAGATTGTAACACTACGGATTTTTATAAGCTAAGTACTCGACCGAGTAGAGCCTACTCGGCCGAGTAGTGTCAGGAGTGTAGTTTGTTTGGGTTCTGCTGAGGAATACTCGGCCGAGTATGGTGAATACTCAACCGAGTAGAGAATACTCGGCCGAGTATACACCTTACTCGACCGAGTATCCGGCCTGACGGGTATTATTTCCGCGATTTTGGTTATAATGATTAGAGGTTATATATCATCGTTCGTCAGTTTCTAAAATCATTTCTCCCCAAAAACATAAACTACGTTCATTATCCTCTAATCATCTTCATCAATACCAAGTCAAAGGTTGTCGATTGTGGGTTCTAGCATCTCATTCCGTGTCAATCGCCGTAGTAAGTGTCTTATACTTGTTCATCTATTGTCATTCTTATAAGTTAACAAACCCTAATTTGGTTAATTTGGGGATTTAGGGTTTTGGTCATCATATGTCGTTGATTGTTGATTATCGTTGTTGTAGGTGATGATGTGTTACTAGTTGTGCATTTGTATGATTGATTGCAGCGTAGCGGATTGCGAAAAGGTAGGGTTTCTCCTACTCAGTACTGTTAATTGATTGAGATTGCATATGTTTTATAATTGTTGTTATCTGCTGATCATCGGAGGTTGGGTGTTGTGGTGACGGTATTGGTGTGGTTGTGCTGTGACGATTGTGGTGTTGTGACAGCTGTGATGATGTGTGTGTGATTGTGGTGGAGTCACTTGCGGGAGTGGCTTCACACCCTAGTTCGCCCTCCGTGGAACCCGTAACGGGAGGGGATGTGCACATTAAGGGACAGGGATTGCTAGTCGCTCGTTGATGAGCTGGACTAGGTGGGGATGGGCTGCGGTCACCCACTGGCGGCGAGGATTACCTGTTGCGATGGGTAATCTGGCAGGGCTACACACTTCGGTGTGTAGTCGATTCTTGTGTGAGATCGATGATCATTTGGTTGTATTGTTGTTGTCTTATATTGATTGAGTAGTACTGACCCCGTGTTGTTGTTTTGTAAAACCTGCGGTGATCCATTCGGGGATGGTGAGCAGATTGTGACAGGTAATGCAGATGTTTAGCTATGGGACAGTCATGGGGAGTTATCACGTCAAGTCTAGCTTCCGTTGTTATGAGTTTAGATGTCTTGGATTTCATTTGTATTGAGACCTTGTACGTTTATTTTGAGTTGGTCTGAGATAATGTAATCTTTAACTTTTATACTTTAATAAATGTTGTTTGGAATTTGTAACTTTGATATACTAACCTCGGGAAACCGAGATGGTAACAGCCTTTCATGCTAGGGTAGTCCTTGGTAAGGTACCTTGGTATGAGGGGGTGTTATAATTACATTCCTCCACAAACGCAACATTACCATCATCACGAAAATTTCTCTTACGATTCAAAATATCTTTCATAAATTTAGCGTAAGAGGGTACCTAGGTAATTAAATCAGTGAAAGGAACCGTTACCTCGAGGTTTTGGACCATCTCCAAAAACTTATCATATCGATCATAAGCTTTGATGAGTGTTTGGTAAGCGGTAACCCTTTCATTGTGCCGCTTCTATTCTCCTTTCCTTCTCTTTAACGTTCGTTGAACCTTGTTTTTATGCCAAATTTTACGTATCTTCTTCTTGCCCGAGATATCTTCTTAACTCGAATACCTCTTATTTTTGTCAACCGTTATCTTTACGGTCCGACTCCTTATTTCCTAACATGTCATTTGTTCCTTGCTTATCCTTCCTTAACGCCTTTTTATAATACCATTTCTTTTGAGAAATGTTGGCCTTGGTTGGACATCATGACCTTTGAAGGGATTGTTGTGCTTGACCCTTTCCTGGTTTTGGGAGGATTTGATGTTGAAAAGACTTAGGTAGTGTGATGAGACATACTTGATGGTTCTTATACCTATAGATCCTTGATAAAGTGAGTACTTTGGATTGGTGGATTTTGTGTGTCAAGTGTGAGTTGCATTGGTTACTAAGGTTATGGAACATGGCATTGTTGTTTATGTTTAGGATACTAGTGTTTAGTACTTAACTTAAAATGGATGAAACTGAATGGTGGATTTGAGGATGTAAGATTGACTAAGTAAGTCGAGTGGTGATTGGCTTCCATAATCACTTTGGACATGAGAGTTTGATAATGTATATGTTACCGTGTGAGAAATGTTAGATGTGGGATTATTAGTTGGTTTTGGTGAGTGATATTGATTACTACTTGAGGTATGGTATGAGAGTGAGAGTAAGCTACATTATTGGGAGGTTTTAGCACTTGTTTTGGTAACTAGAAAGGGTAATGGTATGGTTGACACCAATTGTTAGGCTAAGGAACATAATTTCAATTTATGGTTTAGGAACTCTGAGGTGATAAAGTGTTGTTACGATTATGACCTTGTTCCTTGAGAATTTGATGGTAAGTAAGTTTAGGATATCAAATTTGAAAGAATACTCTTTGGGGATGTTGATGACCAGAATGGATTGGTGATGTGATTTGGTATTAGTTGGCTCTTGAGAGTTCTTGAGTTGAGAGAGACTTAGAGTTGAGAAGAATTTGTTAACCCTATAGATTTATAGACCTTGAGGTCGCATTGAGTACTTGTGATGATGGGATGATGTTGTAGCTGAGTGTAGTTCCGCTTTTGGGAATCCTTAATGAGTAAAAGGATAGAGAAACTTGAGATCCTATTGATTTTTCAGATTTTGGGGTTGGTATGTTACTACCTTGTTTTGAAATAAGAACCTTGTGGAATATTTGAGGAACTTTCTCTTGGAGTTTATAGCTTGGTATTGGGATTCTTGATTGAAGGTTTACTTTTTGAGGAAACCATAGTTGACACTAGTTGGATACGAATATAGCTTTGTTGGAAGCCTTGACCTTAGGCTTGTGGAAGTTGTTTCTGGATGTTTGAGGATTTGGAACGATGAGATCCCACTTATAGTGGAATACCTTGTTTCAGGGAATAGATTAGGATGAGGTAACATAAGCAATTGAGGAAACCCTTGGGAGTGATGTGGTTATGAGTTTTGTTGTTAGGAAGTTTTTGGAACCGTTTTGGGTGTTGTTGTAGTTTGTGATAAAAGTGTCTGGCATTTCCTTATTGTCTGTTTTTCCTTCTTCCTTGATCATGAGCGTTACCGCTCATACCTCTTTTCCTTACTTCATCATACTCCTCTCATAAGTTTGATGTTGGTAACCTATGAAACTCCATCTTTGACACCCATTTAGGTTCGACTTCAATTCTTACCTCATGAAATTCATACAGCTCTTTTGATTATTGTTCTTATTATAGAACTTTAAACTAAAATTTTGAAAATGCTTTTATGATTTTTAATGGTTTTAACATTAATGAGTGTTAAATCTCGTTGTTGGAGACGTCCCAATAATGGGTTTTCTCATTTATTGGTGTAGAGATATTTTTATATCTTGATATGAATGTGGATATTCTTGTCTGATCAACGAGAGTATCACCGTTTCATTGAAAAGATACCTATATTTTCTTATAACTATATTATTAAGATGTTGTATACTAAAATTTCTCCTTCTAACTTTCGAGGACGAAACTTTTTAAAAGGAGGGGTGATTGTAACGCCCCGTAATTTCGGACCGTTAATATATTTCGGAAGTAATTTATTAATCAAATAAAATTTAATATTAATGTATTTGCAGTAATAATAATTCAAAGAAATATAATTTTATTATATTTTGAGGTAAAGTATTTATTTTGATAGTTTCAAAACGTTTAAAAATAGTTTAAACCGTGTAAAACTTTTTATTTCGAAATAAGGGCTTTTCGGGGAAAAATGACAACTCTATTGAAAATTGGGTAAACGATTTTGGAAATGGGTCGTATGAGTATTCAATTTTCTTGTAATCTCGTGTTTAAGAACTTTGGTCTTGTCGGAATTTGCATTTGATGCGGTTAATTATTATCGAAACGAGCCAAAACCGACTCGTAAAAATCCCGACTAAAAACCCGCACCTTCCTCCTTTCCTTTTCTCCTTCCCTTTCACGCAGCACCCCTTCCCCCTTCATTCCTTTTTCTGATTTTTTCTTACCAAACACCATTTTATCTTAAATCTTAAGCTTTTCTAAGGTAAATTCACCATAACTTTCTCGTTTCTTGACGGATTTTCACATAATTTATATTTCCGGAATCCTCTCGTCGAGATCTACAACCTGGTATATTTTAATTTCAGTTTTCTTGAAGTTGTTTTAAGACGAATTTTGGCAAATTTCGGTATTTATACTTATTTATTGTGTTTTTATTGATTATTTAGGTGAAGAATTGGAAGACGAGTTTGGGGACTCGTATATTGTCGAAGATAGCGGATAGTTGCTTGTTAGGGTTTGGTTTTTAAGGTGCTAATTGCTCATTTTCTAGCTTAAGGTAACATATTTCGAGTTACTCGACGAATAATCGTCACATTCTTTGCTTTTTGTATGTTTTTGTGATTTTTGGTTGAGTAGTAAATTTTCGCATGTTTAAAATGGGTTGCATGCATGTTTAATGCTTGTCTTTTGTTAGTTTAAGTTAACCATTTGTATATTATTTTTTAGAACAAATTTGGATGAGTAATTATTTGAGGGGACAAATCCGCGGGTTGGCTGGAACGTGTCAGTACCGGACCGAGACATTTTCCAATGTTTCCAAAAATATGACAGATTGAACGGCGTCGAAAAATTAGGTGGTTTAGCCACTTGAATCACTCAATTCGGAGTCCGTATGAGTATTTGGCGTCGTTTTACCGAAAAATTTATAGATAGGTTACTGTTCACAGACCCGCGGTACTGTTCACAGCAGTGAAACAGGCCCGTGACGGGCCGCGGCAGGCCCGTGCTTGGCCCGGGTTGGTCCGTCGCTTGTTTCGCGGTTTTTCATGCAATATTTGTCATTTCGGGTTCATTAATGTTATAGTTAGTATAAGTCACATATGAGTATACTTTTGAATTGAATCATATTAGTAGTAAAAATTATGTTAATGGTAAAAATTAAGTTTATATTAGTAGTTGCACATGTTAGGATAGATTATAAAATAAAATTGTAATGAATAGGCTCAAAATAAATTTTATAGTGCTAATTGTAATGTTTTGTTGATTGTGCCGAAAAAATCGAGCCTTAGTCCCTTTGTCGATTCGATGTCGATCAATTGAGTGATTGGTCACCGCAATTTAACCGTGCACTGCCGCAGGTGGGGTTGCGGGTAAAAATTCGGTTGGATGAAATTTTATATGAATTGGATAATCGGCCTTTTTCTTGTTTTAGGCCATTTATCAAGTTTTTAGTCACATGTATAGTTGGTTAAATTTAATAGTTTCTTATATTGTAGAAACGGGCCTAGATTCCCTGAAGCCTTTAATATTGTTGGATTGTTCTGCTGAATAGACATTTATATAACCTTTCACATGATAGAATGTTAGCATTTATGTTGGTAAGTTGGACTTTTTGCCTCTTATGGTTAAGTGGGTGTCTTACTTGTCTTGTGTGGTGTGGGCTAAAGTATTCAAGCTGGGACTAGCTGGGACTAGGTCCTAGGTGAGTGTTTCGGCCTTCATCATAGATAGGTCTTTATAGTCTCTGACGAGTATATGTTCACTGCTTAATAGCCTTTGTGTTCCTGACTAGTGGATTTATATCCAAGTTGGGGCATGACCTCGTTACTTATTTTGTTAGTAAGTGGTCAGCTTAAGTACTAGCCAACCCTTTGGTGGACTCCTTAGGGTACTCACTTTGTTTTAGAAAAATTGTGGGTCTTGGGTGCGGTGGTGTGTATCCGCATGTCTAGGTCTGCGCAGATTTTAGGCTAGGGTTGTGTTGTGTCTTGGCCATGTTTTATTAATATTAACCGCTGAGCCAAGATACCGGTTCGATTACCTTCCCTACCTCGTGGTATAGACTCGAGTTACAGAGTGACTATTGACCGTACTAAGAACTTATGCCTGTCTTTGATATATTGCCCTTTCTTGTATGGTGATTCTATGAATCATAGAAGGTGAGATGCAAGCCGGCTATGGTTGATAGAGTTTGGATTCTTGGATGTTATGTGATTCACATGATAGTGTAGTATGAGTCGGTCTAGTATTCACATGCTAGGACTATGTGTTGTTATATTGTTGTTCACATGATAAGCACGATTGTCTAGCATCTATATGCTGAGGCTATGTGTGATTCGTATTCATATTCTTATGTTTACATGTTATATTAATTATGACGTTTCGTGGCTGGGAGGACTCGAAGTTACTCCCCACTGAATTGTGGCTTTCGTGTTTGTATAAAATGCGATTGACAGGTTGAAGATTTAGATGGGGTCACAGACGAGCTAGTGAGCATAAGGAACCTTGGACCTAGTTTGGCTTTTTTTTTTTAGTAACCCTTTTACTTTTGGTTTTGTATATATTTTGAAGGGACATATGTCTCCCTCTTCTATTTTGGGTTGTATCGTTATATATTTTCTTATCTTTAGCAGGGTTAAGTAAATTAGATTGTTAGCAATTGCAGGTTATGGCACTCTCCTTTCGGAAATGTTTGTGAATGGTTTAGGAAATTTTTTGAAATTACAGGTTTTATCTAGTTGAACCAATTACAAACATATCCTGTCAGTTTTTCCGTAGAATTTACGCCTTTATCTTTTGTTAAAATTGAGGGTGTCACAGTCTCCCCGGCAACGGCGCCAAAATTTGATACCGTCGTTTAGTACCAAAATTAAATTTATAATTCCAAACTAAAACTATAGCTAGTGATAGTAAGGGTCGAACCACAGAGAGACAAGGTTGATTTTGTTTGCTATTTTTTTTAGTCTATAAAAGTAACAATTAATTGGGGGGTTTGAATTTGGTTGATTAACTGGCTAATTGCTAAAATGAATATTCTCAACAAGATAGAAAAGGGATCGGAAAATTCGGTTCACCATGGCAAATATCAGGTCTGTAATGTAGCAAAACTCTTACGATACGGTCTCAGGGAAAATAAGCTAGCCTTTCGATCAAAGCTCAAGTAACCTCACGGTCTATCAATTCCCTAGAATTTATCAATGCTCTCGCTCAAGAGAAATTCCAAATCTAGCGATAATTCAAATTACCAATCTTTCAATCTAGTAAAGAAATTTACTAAAAGATAGCAAGACCAATACGGAAGAACTCTTACTACACAACAATCCTAATTTAATACCATGGCTCACCTTATTCCCAATCAAATGAATTACCTACGCATAATCATAACTACACTAATTGCGAAATTAATAATAAAGAACAAATTTGACATATTGGAATTGAACTAAAACAAAAGAGAATAATAAATTTCTGGAATTAAATTGATAGAACAAGAATTTAAATAACAAGAATTCAAAGAGAATGAAATTTGCATAAACTTACTAACTTAATTCATGAACAAAGTATCGAATTCCAAGGTTTCCGTCTCCAAGCCTAGATCTCAAAACTGAGTTTTTCAGAATGAAAAGCATAACCTAAAAGTTGCTGCGTTCTACTGATAAAAAGATACCGAAAGTTAATTACAAGTTGGGCTTTTAAAAGTCTAACACGAAGAAAAGACGTGTCAGCTCGAAAACTGGTCGATCGACAGGCCAGAGTGGTCGATCGACTGAATATGCGGAACAGTAACAAAATTGTGGCATCTGACGAGCTTCAGTGGTCGATCGACTGAATAGCATTGTCGATCGACCAAATGTGCTGTGCAGTGGCTCCCTTCTTCCTTCCAATCAACTCTTCATCCTTTGCACGCATCCCAAGGTGAGTGAATACGACTCTCCTTCTTCTTGGCTTCCTCAAACTTGCTTCCGGAGGATGAACTTGGCCTGGTTCAGCTTACTTCCATGCATTCCTACAATAAATCGTAAAAAGTGCAAAGTAAACCGTTTCGGGAGAAATAGCAGCCTTAAGCTAACAATTATGCATAGAAATACGTGCCAAAACCACAGATAAAGTGTATAGAATATGCACGTATCACCCATGCATAGGGCACCCTCCCCACACCCACCGGTTTTGCCTTCTAACGAGAGCCAAATGGGTTCTTTCACAATTCATACACACAAATTCTTATTTCTAGTGTAAGAAATAAAACTCTCTATACATCTTATAAAATTAGAGAGATAAAAACTCCAAAATTCCTTCCTCTATTTTACCGAAATAATAGAGTACAAAATAAATATTTTGGGTCAATTTTTAGTAAGATTATTATTATTCTAGATCAAGTAATATTAATCTATTAAGGGGTTACCTTGGGTATTCATCTTTGGGAGAGATTCTATCTTTGAATCTTTGTTCATCCATATAAGGAAAGCTCAAGAACAAGTAAGAAGGAGATCTTACTTGTGCCCTTTGATCCGAAATTTTGTAGTAAGGAAAACAATTTCTTCTCTATATTTATTTATGTTTGCATGCATAAGATCTAAATTTATTTTTATGACAAAATTAATTTGTAACATATATGAATATGTTGTATTATGAGATAATTAAATTCTAACACCCCTAACCCTCATCGTGTGTATACGAGAGATAACCGAGCGGCCACTGCTTCCTCACTCCAATACACTATGCCGCAGACCCACCAACCCCCACCATGGCAATTTCAACCCGGTGAGGGGTCTTCCTCGGGTCAACCTTCATACCCTCCCTTACCACCTACCCTTACTGAGTGGATGGAGAGGATGGATATTGCGACGGCTAAGGCCGCAAGTGAGAGAGATGTGTTGGGGCGGAAGTTGGACCGCATCTACTATGACCAGTCCACCGGCTCCTACCCGATCTACGATGATTTTTGTAGGCGGGATTACGTCCCCTTTTGTGCCCCGCACCCTTCCTAGTTTTCATGGCCCGGCGGGAACTACCAGAGTGCGGATAGGAAGATCATTCACGGGGGTCTTAACCTCCAACCGGACTACTTCTCCGCTCCCATCTTCCCTCCTAGGCCCGAGTATCGACCATAGGAGCATGACGCCCATTGGGTGGGGGGCATCCGCCCTTACTTTGCTAGTGAGGTGGGTGTTTCGGGGTCCGGTGGTGCTTACATGGGGGATCCTCCTACGGGTGGGGAAGGAGGAGTGATGATGATGGGTGGAGACTTCACGGGAGGTCTCATGGGTACCGGCGGAAGTGGAGGTGACCACACCTTCAACCCCGATGACTTGATTCAAGGCTCCGAGTTTGGAACCGGAGAGAATGATGAAGATGATATGGACTCCGAGTCTTGAGGGCTGAGTTGGTGGCCCACCTTATTCCCGATTCAATCCAAAAGACAAGTATGTCTCCCTCATATCCAAACTCTCATTCATATTTCATTTCCGCATGCATTTAGTGTACTTGTATCATATGTAGATTAGCCATGTTAGACGCATTCATATACTTTGCATTAGATTTCATTTCTTGTACAAATCGTCACATGTAGCTTGCATTCATATAATTTAGTTGCATTGTTATTTATTTCTTGCATTTAGATTAACTCATGCATTGCATCCCCATTTAAAACACAAAAAAATTGAAAAATTGAAAAATCACAAAAACACACACTTTAATTTACGAATCTCCTCCACACATTATGTACATAGATAAGTGTGGGGAGGAGATTCCTTATTAAAAAAAATCTTTAAAAACATGTTCTTTTATTTCTCTACTTGTCCTCCCATGTTTAAAAATAAGTGTGGGGAGGGCCTTAAAAAAACTTTCAAAAACTCCAAAAACATGCATTTTATTTTGGGTTATTTAATAAGAATACTCCAAACTATGAGTAGCCTTCTTAAAATACTCTAAACTACAATTAATCCCAGAATAAAACGCACTATTAAGCCCCTCATCTCGTAATAGAATCGGATGTTTTATACCCTGCTATAACAGGTAAAAGATGACATGGCATGAAATATTTTGTTTTAAAAAAAACTAGTAAATCCTCCTCCGACCTAAAGCGAGCCTTCACCCAACTCGCACCTTCCACCTTCTTCCTTAAATCTATATTCACCATTAAAACACCACAATTATTCTTCCCCAAACTAAGGTCTCAAAACAAAATATCCATATTAAAACCTATACCATATTTAATTAACTCCCACATAACTTCAAAAACCTGAACAAACCAACAAAAAATAGTGCCACATTTAACAATCAATTGAGCGTCGTAATGTATAGAAATGAGAACTTGTGAAGTACCCAATTTGTTAAAGTACTCGTATAATGTCGTCGTACCAAATTACCAAAGTCAAACTTGTTTCAGTAGGGGGATTTGCATATTAGCATAGTTTTGAATTGAATGTTAAATATCTAGAACACAACCAAAAACAATACATCATTTTGAATTGAACTACCAAACTACTGAAGTCACTTGTTTCCCCAAGTTATCTTTGTTTTGATATGTTCGCATTTAAGCATAGTTTTGAATTGTATGTTTAATATATGGAGTTGTATACAAAACCCAGATCTATGAATATATGGAGAAACAGTAAAAAATAACTTGGGGATTTAGAGGGAGAAACACAAGGAAAATCAATGGTGTAGAGTAGTGAAAATCCATTGGAAGTGAGAGGACGCCCATGGCAGTGAGCACGAGCAGTTTGAAGATGGTGATACTAATGGTGATTGAGGCTAGCGATAATGTTGGCTGCACTTGTTACATGTTAATGGTAGAGGAGGTAATAGGTGAAATATTATTAAAAAAAAGGCAATAATGACCTGATTAACAGGTAACTGGTTACCCTAGTCTAATATAAGACGAAATGGTTAATAGTTTGTTTTATTCTGGAATAAAATGAAGAAGGGAGTATTTTGAGAAGCTCACCCATAGTTTGGAGTATTCTTGCTAAATAATCCTTTTATTTTTTATTTTTTATTTTCCTCCACACATTTATTTCCATTTGGAAGCAATGTAAATAAATAAGTGTGGGGAGAAAATTAATATATTTAAAAATACCAAAAACATGTACTTTTCATTTTCAAAAACAAAAATACCAAAAATATGTGGTTTTTCTTTTTAAAAATTAAAAATACAAAAATATGTTCATTTCTTTTTACTAATTCACTCTCTATGCTTTTGTCCATTGAGGACAATGTACATTTCAAGTGTGGGGAGGGAAATATCCACTCTTGTGAATATTTGTATATATTTGTAAATACTTGTAAATTTGATAAAATTTCAAGAAAATGCCTAAAAATTGAAAATTTTCAGAAAAATTACAAAAATATTTGCATTGTATATATATGTTGTTTTCTCTAACCTTTGGCATAGCGCATTGACCACCTGAGGCAAAAAGGAGCTAGAAGATCGCTTGGTATAACCCTTTCTATCTCTTACTCCTTTTACTATTCTTTCTTTTTGGTATCTTGGATATTTTGAAGGAGAATGGGAATTTTGTTACCTTGGGTGTCTCCTTGAGAGTAGGGATGTCAGCGAGGCGGGTACAAGTGGGTACCGCCCCGCACCCGCCCCAGTTGGGGCGGGGATGGGTAGAGCTTTGGCGGGTGGTGGGGTGGGTCCGGGTATGAAAATTGTACCCGTCATGGGTAATGGGGCGGGGAGGGATTTTGCATCTTACCCGCCTCAAACCCGCCTACCCGCCAATTGCTAAAAAAATTTGTGCGCTTTTGACAATTTTTTAAATCTTATTTAGTTATAATTAAGATATAATGTAAATAATAGCTATTTTATAAAGTTGTTTACTATCTTCTTTCGTGAAAAACTAAACTTATAAAGAAAATTTCAAAATAAATGGAAATTAATAATGATTGAATCAACATTTGCGAAAAAATTTATGCAATAAAATCATGGTGTAGCGGGTTAATGGATAAGCGGGGCGGGTACAGTTTTATATTTCCACCCGTTGGGGCGGGGATGGTTTTGGAAACTTGTACCCGCCATGGGTGGTGGGGCGGGGACGGGTACGAGTTTTTCTTGGTGGGTATGGGTACGGGGAAGCCTATATCCACCACCGCCCCGCCCCAATGACATCCCTACTTGAGAGACCTGTGGATTGTTTGGTGTTGATGTGTGCTGGTAGGATTAGACATTGGTTGCACGTTTATTTTCATGTTCTTTCGATTTCCACATGCATTTTGTCACATGTGCATATGTGTTGTTGTTGAACTTAGTTGCACTTAGTTTGTAAATGTTTTGCATAAGCATGGTCGAGGAAGGAAACCAAGTACCCCCATGATGATCTATATTTCCAATTGTTCCTTTCCCCTCCCCGTGACTTGCACCCGTGACCTCTTAGTTAGCCGGGGGAGGTGGGCTTGACCAATGAGTTTAAACCGATCTTGTGAGACCTAGGACCGTAGACTAGACCTATGGCTCGACTTAGCCACTCAAAGGTAAAGGTAGAGCCTTCTGGGGTGGGTACATTCATACCCCACCCTCATCTAGGTTTGAGAGAAGGCCTCCTCGCGAGGCGTGTCACATCAAGACGCATAAGTGTGTCATTTCGTCCTTAGACCGTGAATTGCATTACATTTTTTGTGCACGTGTTATGAAACAAAATTCGTTTGTATGAAACTCACATAGCCAAATTAGCTTAGTTTTGTCCCTTGCATTGATTTTCTCTTTTGATTCACCCCTTCTGAGCCTTAGCCTATTCCTTTTGGCATACCCACTAAAAGAGCTACATCCCAAAAACACCCCTCCTTGATCAAGAATGGGTCGTAATTTGTAGAAGTGTCTAGGTGGTGAAGTCGGAATTTGGTGATGGACGAAGTACAAGTCCATTGGGTCAAAATTTAGTCTACATTTGGTGTTGCATATAAATAAGAGGTTGAAAAATTGTAATGAAAAACGAAGAGAAAAGTGAAAAAGTTCTGAAAAATCCAAAAAATGAGTTACTTGTGTTATGCATTTATATTGTCAAGAAAAGAAAAAGGCAAGCAACGCCTCTCCTCATCATTAAAAGGGGTAGAAAAAGCCGTTGCTAAATAAAGGGGCAATTTGATGTTTTTCCAAAATGAGTCGGGTTTACACAATTTTTGCATGACTTGGGAAACAGAGTCTTTGTTAGGGTGTAGACGTTACCATTTGTTGAAATAAGAGGAGTACTTTCAAATTTTTCCAATTTGAGTTGGGTTTATGCAATTTTTGCATAGTTTTGGTGATCCATGCTATGTTAAGGCATAGACGTGTCTCATGTGTTGCAATAAGAAATGGGTTACGATGTGTCGGGAATTCTTGATTTGAACTCCACATATCCAAACGGTGCTTGCACCAATCCCGTTTTGTCCTACTCCCTAGCCCCGTTACAACCCTTGTTTCATATTGTGTGCATTGTACCATTGTTTGCATTTCATTGGGCATAGGACGGTCTTACACATTAGATTGCGGGCACGTTTTCGTTAGTCGAGTTAGGAGAGTGACTTTGGTTACTATTTGTCACAAAAATCACCTTGTTCTTTCATTGAGTGACGAGTGAAAACTGTGAGGATGTCGTTGCCTAGGTCCCCTTAGTCATGGGTCTTTTGATTGAATCTCGTGTCGGTTTTGTAATTCTCGGCGAACTTGCCTATTTCCCCTTACCCCGCTCTTGAATGTGTTTCTTGAGTATTGGCCACACTAGGGTTGCCTGAGCCATGCTTAGGGGGTTGGCACCTCCGTTGGAACTTCTGAGACGGTACTCCCGACCAAGACCATGTCTTGTTGCTTGAAAATCCGGCCACTTAGATGAGGAAAGTGGACCATTTTTGTTAGATGCATTCTATAGCTTAATTATGTGATTTCATGATGGATGCATCGCAATTTTGTAGCAAGACCCAACTTGCCTTGCAATAGGGCACTTTTCCCTCATGAGTGTCAAATTGTGAGTTGAAGGGGCGTTGAGTGCGCTAATACTCGATCGGCTATTAATTTAGAATAATTGAGTGATGCTTATATTGTGCACACACTCTTGATGGTAATTATAGTAGTCTCTTGTGCATTGGTTTTGGACTTACTCGAGGACGAGTAAGGCTTTAGTGTGGGGAGTTTTGATATGTGGTTATTTTACGCCATTTCACTTCCCGTTTCTCTTGCATTTTGCCTTCTTTAGCGCGTTTTTAGCTCACTCTCGCTCGTGTTTTGCCCTTTATTCCATGAACCTCGATATTATGACTCCCCGTACACTTTTGTAGGGAATTGGCCTTGGAAAAGGCAAGATGGAATGAAGACCGAGTGAAGGAGCTAGCTCATGTTAGCTTGAGAAGAAAAGGAGTTGAAAAAGGTTGAGAAGTGTGTTCTGCCGGCACACCGGCAGCCGGTCCTGCCACCGGCGGAACACCCCCACTGACATTGCCAAGAGAAAAGAAATGGAGCTGAAGAATGTGTTCTGCCGGCAGCCCGGCAGCCGGTCCACCGGCAGAACACACATCCCAGTTATTTTCCCAAAATTCCATCGAGTACCCTACAGGCAGACTATTGTTTTGAGTCAAAAATTACTTACTCGACAGAGTAAGCCCCACTCGATAGAGTACCCAAAGACTCATAAAACCGTAGTATTACACAAAGCACTAATCTTTCCTTAATCAATATTAATTATTATTAATCATTTAGTAAAATTAGTTTAGTAGTAGTATTAATCAATTGTTTACATTTGGTTATTGGGTTGTATTGGGAGATATTGAAGGATTCTCTTCATTTATTCAATCAAAGAAACCATCTTTACTCATTGTTGGTACATTTCTCCTCTTGTTTACTTGTTTAATCAATTGTTTACATTTCAAGTTGTCTTTTATAATTGTTTGAATTTATATCATGTCATCTCTTTTGATTACTTGTTTTTATACCTTTGTTTGTATGAACAATTTGAACATGAGTGAGTAGAAATCCTTCTAGGGTTTAGGAGGAGACTAAATGGAATTTATGGGCATGATTGTATGATCACTTGGGTATTTGGTGAATTGTTTATCTTTCTTATTCATGCACACAAGGTGTTTGATGAATTGTGTGAGTGAAAGCTTATGCCTTTTCTTCATTATTGCTTAATTCCCCCCCCCCCCCCCCCCCCCATTGAATGAAAGTTTGTGGTGGTCTTGTTGTATGTTTAAGAGAAGTGTGATGTTTAATGAAAGTTAGTGGTCACCTTTAGGATAATCAAGACATTGATTTTACATCCTAGGATAAACTCTTACCATAGACCCCTTAAATCATCATGTTTGCCCTTAAACCATTTAGATGAACCCGAGCCCTAACCTTTAATCAATCGTATACATTTCCTCTCAATTGTTCGTTTTAGTTACATCTAGTAGTTCATATCAACTCCTTTCCTTTCATTTTTGACTAGACTAGACTCATAATTAATCTGAGTAGAAACCCCTCCATCCTCGTGGTTCGACCCCGATTTATACCACTAAATTGGGTTAAAATTATTGTTGGTGATAAGAGACTCGACCCTACCTACATCTTACTCATCAACATGGAAGCAACTTCTCGCTGTCCAGAACCGCGACATGTTCTAAATTTCAAAAAAAAAAAAAAAAAAAAATCAGAAACGATGTCGTGGACCCATTTTTGGTAAATAGTTTGAAACCCACCCTATTTTGTTAAATAGTTTGGGTTTCAACCCTATTTAAACAAAAACTTCAAGCTTGACTGGGTATTCTGAAGGTGCCTTTCCTTTCAAATACTTGGGCCTGCCTCTTAATGATAGCAGACTAAGGGGGTACAACTATAGAGTGATCTAATATGTAAAATTCAACGTTTAATCAATCATTGGACATCCAATTTGTTGACCTACGTTGGAAGATTGCAGCTTCTAAATTCTGTCTTATTTGGGCTTAAGAATTAGTGACGATGCAATATTCTACTCTTACCCAAAGCATTGCTGAAGATGCTTGATTAGTTCTGGAGGGAGTATCTTTCGAGTGTCAATGCTGATAAGCACAAGCTATACCTTAAGAGCTAGTAATCATACATGTTATTGCCCCTGGGAAGAGGGTGCTTTTCAACATCAAGGAAGTGCTTTCTTGGAATAGAGAAAATTTATGCAAATGGCTACGGGTAGTGAACTTTACTACTGAATTCATTTGGGCTCAATGGAATGCAAAATATAATGTGAATGCTAGCTCTGCATGCCACCTCAACCGTTGCCAATGCTAGCGACGTCCCATCCCGTCGTTGGTGCGACTTCCTGCCTCCCACCGTAAATAACCTCACTCTTATTTCGAACTCCAACCTTAGCTTACTACCACAAACACCATCTCTAAGAGCACCCACAATATAGAGGATGAGAGATCCTTTTAACACTCTCTTTCCTCTAAGAGGACATCCTCTCTATTGTGAGGTACATGTTACGTATCCTCTTAGCAAGAGGAAGATGCTTAGGCCCTGTTCTTTTGGACTTAAAGTCACTTAATTTAAGTTTACTTCAGATCCTATAAGTTCGATTCGATTCGATTCGAGATCCTATAAGTTCGATTCGAGATCCAATAAGTTGATTCGATTCGAGATCCTATAAGTTGATTCGATTCAGATCCTATAAGTTCAGTTCATATGCTATAAGTTCAGTTCAGTTCAGATCCTATAAGTTCAGTTCAGTTCATATCCTATAAGTTCAGTTCAAATCATATAAGTTCAGATCTTATAAATTTAGTTCATAAAGTAATATACGGAGTATTATTTTTAAAAATGATGCAAAAAACATTTGACATTAATTATTCGATACATATATACATTATTATTTTTAAAACAAAATTATCACTCCTCTCATTATTTTTTATCGTAATGAATCGTAGTGTAATATATGAACAAACCAATATATATAAAGCGGAAAAATGTTATTATCTTACCTTGTGCTTTAAACTATATTTTCTTATCAATGTTCTCTCTTGGCTGCCGAGTAATTTCTTGTAAAAAAATTATTTGATTTCAATAAAAATTTGCGTTTTTACAACAACAACAACAATAATAATAATTAAGTTAAATTAAATTAAGTTAATTTAAATTCGGATTTATAAATTCAGATCAGATCATATAAGTTCAGTTCAGATTCTTGTAAATACCTCATTTATGCACCTCCCGCAAACCACCCGGTGATGATTGGGCCACATGTTTCGTACACGGAACGATTTATGACATTTCATAAGTTTATCGTCAAGTGATAGCTCAAATACTTGTGTCTAACCTTTGGTCATCATTTACGCTCCATTACGGTCGTTTTGACAGTAATTAGAGTTCATTTGGAGTCCGGGTAAAAAACCGTCTTCATTTTCTAATAAACCGTTTAATATGCCGAGTCGGAATGTTCTGGAATATTCCGGATATTTCTATTCCATAATTTTAATCTTTTCATCTTTTGGCAAAATATATCCCGAAATCATATTTTGAACAATAGGGAAGTTGAGATCTACCGCAATTTCATAACAGAAACCGCGGAAAATCTTTCTTCCGCAGGAGGAAACCTCTGGGGAAAGGACGCAGCACCTACTGCGCCCCTTCCAAGAGTTGCAGTGGTTGCTACGCCTCTTCCCCAGCCCTTTTCTGCATATTTTCAGATCTTTTCGAGATTTGTTTCCAAAGTTTTACCGTAACCCTAATTCCTCCGTGTGATTAGTATAAATAAGGACCTTCGTTCCGCATATTTCTCACGCGAGTGTCCGCCCTTATCTTCTCCCTTTGCATTCTAAGACCGCGCTCTTTTCTTATTGACGTCTGCGTGCTTGATCAATCGACCACGTAAGCTCGGATCCTTCTGAGTACCAGTCTCGTTTGCATGACCGACCAATTTGACCAACTCCACTTCAATTAATCAAATCAATTTAATCTAAATCCTCTTACGAGGGCACTTTCATCATACATTCGAGTCGAGCAATCACTAATCGTTAACTTAGTTAATCTCGTTTCGTCAAACATGTAAGTCTGAGGGTGTAAATCCCATATTTCATTATTATATTTCATTATTGTATAAATTAATGTAAGGTTTACGTCGAAAACATGTTTAAAACCGATTTATAAAACTCTTTTATCAAACCTATTTTCACGGATTAACAGAAGACAGGCGTCGAGAAGAAACGCAGCAACTGTTGTGCCCCTTCGAAGAGTCGCAGCATCTGTTGCGCCTCTTCCTGAGGCTGCCGCAGTTTTTGCCTTTCTTCTTCTTCCTTTGTTCTTTGTTGATTCGTCTCTTTTGTTTCGTCTTTTCTTATTTTCTTCGTATTTCCACTCGCATAATTATAATACATAATTCATAATAATTTATCACACTTTAATTTCTGACTTAAATCCTAAGTAATCAATATTTGCGGGTTTTCGTCATCAAAATCAAACCCGGATTTTAGAGATTCGATTTGTTCATATCAAGTCTCTGGAATTCGCCTTTTGTATATTTTCATCTGTTTATCACCATAAATAAACTTAATTAATCTGTAATTAGTTTATAATTCACTTTAGTTCACCTAAATTAATTCTCATTCGTTTAAACTTGTTTCTTTATCGCTTTTATGATTAATTCACATGTAAATAATCTGCTAAACCACTTCTACTTGAGTCGAATATCCTTAAACGATCATTAAATCACCAACGAACATTAACAATATGCAGTTCCGGCTTCACAACCAGAACTCACTTCAGGAACAGATGCAGTAACCACTGCGCCTCTTCTAAGGGACGCATCACTGTTGCGCCTGTTCCGGGGTGATTTCTGTCTCTGAACTTCCGTTCCTGCTTTGACCTAGTTTATTAGTTTTACGTATTAAGCGACTATTAATCGTAATATCACCACTAATCTGAAAGATCATAGATCCATATTAGACTCTCTAATAAAAATTAAATTATCTCATAATTTATCATTTAGGTGATCTATGTAACATGCATGCAAATATAAAAGCATAAAAATGAAAGTTTAAGGAAAAACAATTTCCTTACATTGATTTTATGGTAAAATGGGCACAAACTAGATCACCTTACTAGTTTGTTCTTGAGCTAAAAAAATATGGATGATCCTCCTTGAAAAACCTTCAAAAAGAAAGTCTCCTTCAAGTTGCACCCAAGAACTACACCCACAAATTATCTTACAAATACTAACTAGATATTTGTAAAACTAACCCTTGATAATATGTTAATATTACTAACAATCTTAGTAATAATATATTTTGTATACTAACAATCTTAGTAAGAAATGATATTTATTTTAGAGAGATAAACCAAAAATTGTTCACATGCAAAACCACATGAGTGAAGTAGTGTAGAAAATGAACATTAGATGGACTAAATAGGAGGGAAAGTGGCGGGTGGTAGGAGGTAGTGTGTAGGAGTGAATTTCTTATTTTTTTTATCAATCCTACATCACATGCAAAATCATATAAGATAACTTATGGAAGAATATAAAGTAAGGTGAAATGATTATGTTCCTAATCATCCACAACTCTATTTTACACGGTCCACTTGCCCATTTACGGGTCCATGTTGGTTCTTATATTTGTCACACAAATACGTGTAATTTTATTTTAAACATCGTTTCATGTTTAAATACTTCCATAATTAATTCGTCCAAATCACTCCGTAAATATACGTGTATCACTACACATATTATTTACGTACTAATATTAATCACATTAATCAATTAGTACAATTTTAGTGAATTAACAATTAATTAACAAAAACCCGTCTCATAAAATTTATTATTTAATTATCGCATAATTAAATAATAACTGCCGCTCCTCGAGTTCGCAACTCAAAATCTCTCTAAAAATAATCGGCTAACCTTTTATTCTATAAATCAAGGGACTAATTAAATTGTATCACATACAATTAATTAGTTGTCAATTGGGGTTCGTTCCTTTAGGTGTGACCGAAAGGGGTCAGTTGATCACCGCCGTCTCACGACAATAACGTCAAACTCTATTCAGCCAACCGTTATCGATTTACATTAATCAACTGACGAGGATCAAATAATTAAATATATGATGATATTCCATTAATGAGATTTATTATGTAAACGCACTATTGTGGAGGACACTAACTCCAACATAATCTGTCCGTTTTCTAACCCTAATTATTTTCCTTTTCTTTTCTCAAATTATCCATTTTAAATGTATTTTCGACGTAAATCATTGAATCATTGTAATTATTGTAATTTTAATTATCGTATTTTGTTTATTGTATTCTTTATCATTGTTGGTTTGCTTTCACATGTAATCAACCTTAAATCTCCACTTAAACCTAATGTATGCTAAATTACATGTTCACCGACTTAGTCAGTTCTCACATGCTAGGATCAAAACATTGTTTGTTGCATTGCATGCATATAATCGACAACATATCGAGTATGAATAACTTCCCTAATCATTAGTAGAGGCCGCTATCGAGGCGGGCGGGATTAGATGTTCGATCAAAAGAGCTTCCTAATACATACCCTCACCCCTTACTCCAAATCTCTGTGAACACCCGTGTTCATTGGCATCCACGAGAGTCATTCTAGACATAGAATGCTAAGGGTAACGAGTTCTTAGTGTTCATGTCATTACTTTGTGTCTTGACATGACGCGAAGTATTCGAACGGTTTCCAATTTTCCACAATAAATTAGTGGCGACTCCACAAATGCAAACGCTTTTTTTCCCAATCGCCCCCGTGGGCCCCCGTGTCCACACTTTGGCGACTCTGCTGGGGATAATACACTTACGTGTTGCCAAGGGTGAAACTTGAACAAGGTTAGGGAATAGTTTATATGAGACAGTTGTCGGTTTCATTACTCGAGCTTCTTATATCGTTTTATTCGGCCTTCCTAGGCCCAACCCAACCTATTGGACCAATCGTCCCGTCTGGACGATCCAAATTCTTAACTGGGCTTAAGGATGGATAGCGATTGACGTCAACCATACCATGATGCTTACTCATGTTTGTATCAAGGGTTTTCACTACTCGAGGGAATGGACTAGGAATATTCTGTAATATTCCGGATATTTCTATTCCATAATTTTAATCTTTTCATCTTTTGGCAAAATATATCCCGAAATCATATTTTGAACAATAGGGAAGTTGAGATCTACCGCAATTCCATAACAGAAACCGCGGAAAATCTTTCTTCCGCAGGAGGAAACCTCTGGGGAAAGGACGCAGCACCTGCTTCGCCCCTTCCAAGAGTCGCAGTGGTTGATGCGCCTCTTCCCCAGCCCTTTTCTGCATATTTTCAGATCTTTTCGAGATTTGTTTCCAAAGTTTTACCGTAACCCTAATTCCTCCGTGTGATTAGTATAAATAGGGACCTTCGTTCCTCATATTTCTCACGCGAGTCTGCCCTTCTCTTCTCCCTTTGCATTCTAAGACCGCGCTCTTTGCTTATTCACGTCTACGTGCTTGATCAATCGACCACGTAAGCTCGGATCCTTCTGAGTACCAGTCTCGTTTGCATGACCGACCAATTTGACCAACTCCACTTCAATTAATCAAATCAATTTAATCTAAATCCTCTTACGAGGGCACTTTCATCATACATTCGAGTCGAGCAATCACTAATCGTTAACTTAGTTAATCTCGTTTCGTCAAACATGTAAGTCTGAGGGTGTAAATCCCATATTTCATTATTATATTTTATTATTATATAAATTAATGTAAGGTTTACGTCGAAAACATGTTTAAAACCGATTTATAAAACCCTTTTATCCAACCTATTTTCACGGATTAACAGAAGACAGAGGTCGAGAAGAAACGCAAAGAATCGTTGCGCCCCTTCAAGAGTCGCAAGATCTCCGCGCCTCTTTTCGAGGCCGCCCAGATTTTCGCCTTTCTTCTTCCTCCTTTGTTCTTTGTTGATTCGTCTCTTTTGTTTCGTCTTTTCTTATTTTCTTCGTATTTCCACTCGCATAATTATAATACATAATTCATAATAATTTATCACCCTTTAATTTCCGACTTAAATCCCAAGTAATCAGTATTTGCGGGTTTTCGTCATCCAAATCAAACCCGGATTTTAGAGATTCGATTTGTTCATATCAAGTCTCTGGACTTCGTCTTTTGTATATTTTAATCTGTTTATCACCATAAATAAACTTAATTAATCTGTAATTAGTTTATAATTCACTTTAGTTCACCATAATTAATTCTCATTCGTTTAAACTTGTTTCTTCATCGCTTTTATGATTAATTCACATGTAAATAATCTGCTAAACCACTTCTACTTGAGTCGAATATCCTTAATCAATCATTAAATCACCAACGAGCATTAATAATATGCAGTTTCGGCTTCACAGCCAGAACTCACTTCAGGAACAGACGCAGTAACCACTGCGCCTCTTCCAAGGGACGCAGCACTGCTGCGCCTATTCCGGGGTAATTTCTGTCTCTGAACTTCCGTTCCTGCTTTGACCTAGTTTATTAGTTTTACGTATTAAGCAACTATTAATCGTAATATCACCACTAATCTGTCCGTTTTCTAACCCTAATTATTTTCCTTTTCTTTTCTCAAATTATCCATTTTAAATGTATTTTCGACGTAAATCATTGAATCATTGTAATTATTGTAATTTTAATTATCGTATTTTGTTTATTGTATTCTTTATCATTGTTGGTTTGCTTTCACATGTAATCAACCTTAAATCTCCACTTAAACCTAATGTATGCTAAATTACATGTTCACCGACTTAGTCAGTTCTCACATGCTAGGATCAAAACATTGTTTGTTGCATTGCATGCATATAATCGACAACATATCGAGTATGAATAACTTCCCTAATCATTAGTAGAGGCCGCTATCGAGGCGGGCGGGATTAGGTGTTCGATCAAAAGAGCTTCCTAATACGTACCCTCACCCCTTACTCCAAATCTCTGTGAACACCCGTGTTCATTGGCATCCACGAGAGTCATTCTAGACATAGAATGCTAAGGGTAACGAGTTCTTAGTGTTCATGTCATTACTTTGTGTCTTGACATGACGCGAAGTATTCGAACGGTTTCCAATTTTCCACAATAAATTAGTGGCGACTCCACAAATGCAAACGCTTTTTTTCCCAATCGCCCCCGTGGGCCCCCGTGTCCACAGTTTGGCGACTCTTCTGGGGATAATACACTTACGTGTTGCCAAGGGTGAAACTTGAACAAGGTTAGGGAATAGTTTATATGAGACAGTTGTCGGTTTTCATTACTCGAGCTTCTTATATCGTTTTATTCGGCCTTCCTAGGCCCAACCCAACCTATTGGACCAATCGTCCCGTCTGGACGGTCTAAATTCTTATCTGGGCCTAAGGATGGATAGCGATTGACGTCAACCATACCATGATGCTTACTCATGTTTGTATCAAGGGTTTTCACTACTCGAGGGAATGGACTAGAAATATTCTGTAATATTCCGGATATTTCTATTCCATAATTTTAATCTTTTCATCTTTTGGCAAAATATATCCCGAAATCATATTTTGAACAATAAGGAAGTTGAGATCTACCGCAATTCCATAACAGAAACCGCGGAAAATCTTTCTTCCGCAGGAGTAAACCTCTGGGGAAAGGACGCAGCACCTGCTTCGCCCCTTCCAAGAGTCGCAGTGGTTGATGCGCCTCTTCCCCAGCCCTTTTCTGCATATTTTCAGATCTTTTCGAGATTTGTTTCCAAAGTTTTACCGTAACCCTAATTCCTCCGTGTGATTAGTATAAATAGGGACCTTCGTTCCTCATATTTCTCACACGAGTCTGCCCTTCTCTTCTCCCTTTGCATTCTAAGACCGCGCTCTTTGCTTATTCACGTCTACGTGCTTGATCAATCGACCACGTAAGCTCGGATCCTTCTGAGTACCAGTCTCGTTTGCATGACCGACCAATTTGACCAACTCCACTTCAATTAATCAAATCAATTTAATCTAAATCCTCTTACGAGGGCACTTTCATCATACATTCGAGTCGAGCAATCACTAATCGTTAACTTAGTTAATCTCGTTTCGTCAAACATGTAAGTCTGAGGGTGTAAATCCCATATTTCATTATTATATTTTATTATTATATAAATTAATGTAAGGTTTACGTCGAAAACATGTTTAAAATCGATTTATAAAACCCTTTTATCCAACCTATTTTCACGGATTAACAGAAGACAGTGGTCGAGAAGAAACGCAGCAACTGTTGCGCCCCTTCGAAGAGTCGCAGCATCTGCTGCGCCTCTTTCTGAGGCTGCCGCAGTTTCTGCCTTTCTTCTTCCTCCTTTGTTCTTTGTTGATTCGTCTCTTTTGTTTCGTCTTTTCTTATTTTCTTCGTATTTCCACTCGCATAATTATAATACATAATTCATAATAATTTATCACCCTTTAATTTCCGACTTAAATCCCAAGTAATCAGTATTTGCGGGTTTTCGTCATCCAAATCAAACCCGGATTTTAGAGATTCGATTTGTTCATATCAAGTCTCTGGAATTCGTCTTTTGTATATTTTAATCTGTTTATCACCATAAATAAACTTAATTAATCTGTAATTAGTTTATAATTCACTTTAGTTCACCATAATTAATTCTCATTCGTTTAAACTTGTTTCTTCATCGCTTTTATGATTAATTCACATGTAAATAATCTGCTAAACCACTTCTACTTGAGTCGAATATCCTTAATCAATCATTAAATCACCAACGAGCATTAATAATATGCAGTTTCGGCTTCACAGCCAGAACTCACTTCAGGAACAGACGCAGTAACCACTGCGCCTCTTCCAAGGGACGCAGCACTGCTGCGCCTATTCCGGGGTGATTTCTGTCTCTGAACTTCCGTTCCTACTTTGACCTAGTTTATTAGTTTTACGTATTAAGCAATTATTAATCGTAATATCACCACTAATCTGTCCGTTTTCTAACCCTAATTATTTTCCTTTTCTTTTCTCAAATTATCTATTTTAAATGTATTTTCGACGTAAATCATTGAATCATTGTAATTATTGTAATTTTAATTATCGTATTTTGTTTATTGTATTCTTTATCATTGTTGGTTTGCTTTCACATGTAATCAACCTTAAATCTCCACTTCGACCTAATGTATGCTAAATTACATGTTCACCGAGTTTGTCAGTTCTCACATGCTAGGATCAAAACATTATTTGTTGCATTGCATGCATATAATCGACAACATATCGAGTATGAATAACTTCCCTAATCATTAGTAGAGGCCGCTATCGAGGCGGGCGAGATTAGGTGTTCGATCAAAAGAACTTCCTAATACGTACCCTCACCCCTTACTCCAGATCTCTGTGAACACCCGTGTTCATTGGCATCCACGAGAGTCATTCTAGACATAGAATGTTAAGGGTAACGAGTTCTTAGTGTTCATGTCATTACTTTGTGTCTTGACATGACGCGAAGTATTCGAACGGTTTCTAACTTTCCACAATAAATTGGTGGTGACTCCACAAATGCAAACGCTTGTTTTCCCAAGCGCCCCCGTGGGCCCCTTGTGTCCACAATTCTATAAGTTCAGTTCAGTTCAGATCTTTTAAGTTCAGTTCAGTTCAGATCCTATAAGTTCAGTTCAGATCCTATAAGTTCAGTTCAGATCTAATAAGTTCAGTTCAGTTCAGATCCTATAAGTAAAGTTCAGATCCTATAAGTTCAGTTCAGTTCAGTTCGATCCTATAAGTTCAGTTCAGTTCAGATCAGATTCGTTTCAATCCAAAAGAATTGGGCCTTACTTCCTCTATCTTCCTCTATTTTTAGAGGAAAGCTTACATTAGCTCTAGTGCCCACAAACCAATCACTATTTGTCTTTTGCATAAAAATTCTTTTATTTTTATCTTTTATAGATTTTGAGATTATTTAAAGTAAGAGAGGTAATATGAGAGGATTCTCTCTATTGTGGGAAAAAATAATGGAAGAGGATGGTAATAGTGAGAAATGAGATTGATGAAAGAGAAAATGAGGTGTCGAAAAAATAGAGAAAGAGTGGAAAAATAGGAGAAAGATAACATCCTCTCTATTGTGGATGCTCTAAGACCCGAAAAACCGAAAACACTACATATGGGGTTTTCAGGGCTTAGGGAGGGGTTTTGGGCGATATTGAAGTTAAGTTTCAAAATGGTGGTAGGGGTGTTGTATATGGCGGCCTAGCGGGTGGGCTAGGGGGAGAGTGTCGACGATGCCTAGTTGTTGTCAGTGTTGGTTGTTGTCAATGAAGGTAGTAGTTGGTGGCAGGTGTTGGTGGTGTGTGTTAGACGTTGGGATGAAGAGGTTGTCGTGGTGGTAGTAGGTGTAAGAGGTGGGGACAAAAATAGTGAGGCAATGGGTGACGACGTTGTTGTCGTGATGGTGGTCGCAGGTTGGTAATTGTGGTGACTCATGAGTGATGATGGCAGGTAACTAAGTGAGTTAGAGGAGCGGAAATGAAATACCGTTTTCTTGAGATATGAGGGGCAAGGAGTTTGAAGGTAAGGGAGGGAATTTCCTTATATTTGTGCCAAACGAAGATAATCTTATTTGTGCTTGAACACCCCTAACCAACGATAATATAAGACAAAATAACAAGTTAACAACAGATATTTTTCAAACGACTCACCATAATACAATTAAGCACGCCATAAAGTACAAATTAGACATCAAATCCAAACCCTTTATTAAACAAAAACTGAAGAACAAACCTTCAAACTAAAACCACCCCCACAAAGTAATAAAGTCAAGCACACAAATTAAAATGAACTCAAAACAAACACACAAGCAAGCACGTACTCCTTCCGTCCCAGTTATTTATTTGCCATTTAATTCTTTGTGAGACTATTTTAATCAAATTCAAACAGATAATTGAGTCGGGGGAGTAATAACCTAGCTTTTACGCATCTCTAACTTCAAATACGTTGCTATTTTTAACAACAATATCATACATGTGTGCGGACTTAAACTTGCTGAAATCCTTAGGCAAAGAAATCGACTGTACGCTTCCGCGTTTATGATACTAGTTGTTGCTCCGCGCCCTATCGGGCGCGGAACCCCAATTTGGTTAATCATTTAGACGACGTCATTAGTAAGCGTTATAGCAGAAGTGGACATTGCAATTTACGTTTCCTAACAACTGGATAGAAGACGGTAAGCACTATACTACGTACAATATGCAAACAAAGGAATAAATAGTATTGTAAACGGACATGGTCCGTTAGTTGGACACGGAAACCATTAACACTTTACGTTCGATGGTGTTTCTAATTTTCAATAACGACGGCTAGAACACTTCGCAACCAATATCCGATTTACTATTGTCTATTCGTATAAGGTAAGTTTTAAACTGTTGTAAACGGACACGGTCCATTAGTTGTTGATTTACTGTTGTAATGTTCTTCTTTAGCTTTTTCCACCTTCATTTACAGCTAGGTAGTATCCCGCGCTTCGCGCGGCCTGTTTTAAAATTTTATTATTATAATTGAAAAAAAATAACATAATTTATATATGACCTTTAATATTTTTAATTATAAATAAAAATAAATCAATTTTTCTCAAATTTAATTTTTTAGGTTTAACTCCAATGTTTTAAAATAAAATACATATCACTTTAATTAAAACTAATAAGTGATAATTAATTATGCATGATCAATATTTACAAATTATTTTGTGACTGATCAAATATCATATTAATTAAAATAAAATTTATTCGGATAATGCAATAATCAACATTAAGTTCTCAAATTATATCATTTAACTATACGTTATGTTCCAAATCAATTAATATTTGTTCAAAATAATGTGAATATAATTTTATGTAATTTTTATTTTTTATGTATAACGTGTGATATTTATGTATCAAACATATAGAGTTCAAACTCAACCTATTCAAATGTTTTCATTGTGTCTTACATATGTTATGTGTCAAACATATCTATAAGAATTATACCTTTTGTATTTTTAAACAACTATATATAAATGATGTTTAAGAGTTTACTTTTTTTAGGTTTAACTTCAAAGTATTTAGAAGATGACATATAAAATATTTAACTAAAATTAATATTTAGCACGTCATAGTCAATATTTATACTTGACGTATACATAATTTAATTGAAGATATTAAAAAAAAAAAATATAACACTTTTTCTACGTTTTTATGTCGTTTATAATAGTATATTATTTTATAATCATTACTTTTGTTTGATTATTTAAATACACCCGTGATCACTGTGTACATACATGCTCGTTATCACACTATTTAAATCTATCAAAATCTCACATATATTCAGTTTTTCGCAATATATTTTTTTTTCCCACATAAAAACTTATCTTTTAGTAGTTTTTTAAAGTTATGTTTTTAAGAAATACAATGACTCTTCCAAATATATTTTTCTTAAGATTTAATGGTTTAAGTTTTAATGGTATAACTTTCTCAAAATGTCTTTTCACGTAAACATAAAACATTATGAGACACTCACTTTAATCATCTCTACAAATAAAAATATTTCAATAAATATAAAGAAAATTATACTCAATTTAAAGCATTTTTCGCAATGAACGTAATTATTTACGTTTTAGAATTTATATCAAAATAATTTTTTAATAAATTTAGTATCAAATCACCATAATTATTTAATTTAATTTTATAATAAAATTTATTAAATTATAATTAATATTTTCTTTGAGATTTATACAAAGCATTTATTATGTTTATATTTAATGTTCAATTTGTAATTAATACTTGTATTTAATCTTTGGTTGACACGTGGCGCATCCACAATGCTTCAACCAGCTTTTTTTATATATATATATATATATATATATATATATATATATATATATATATATATATAGAAACTGCATCAGGTGAGTCTAGGTATCTTAGGTGAGTCCGTCCCGCGATTCTCCACCATTCGATTTTAAACAAATGAATGGCTGAGATTAATCCTAGCTCATACTATATAAACTTAAAAATCTAACCTAACAGCATCATAACCCAATATCACTTTATCTCTCTTCCTCCCATCTCTCTCTAAATCGTCTTCTTCTACAGATCCCCAAATTCTAGGTTTCCAATTTTCAACAATTCACGTTTAATTTATCTCATCAATTTTAGAAACTCAAGCAATAAGCAATTTTATTAGTTCAATCAATTCAGTTAATTCATGATTCTAGCAATTCGGGATTGAATCTATTCAATCGATTTAAACAACTTAATCAAACTCCGATTTAGATCTTTCAGCTGAAATCGCATTTTTCGTTCGATTACCTTCAATCGATTTCCAGGTTAGTTCTACGCTTTCTAGTTAATTTAAAAATTGTTATTGTTGATTGTTCATACTATTAATGTCGATTATATGTTGTATTCAAACTATTTCTGAAACGTTAGGGCTATGTCATGGTGAAACTAACAATCTTTCGTTTTCTCATGCTTTGTTGTAATTGATTTATGTGTTAATTTGCGATTTTATGGATTATTTTGTGGTATAACATCATTTTATATTATTTACCGTTTATTATTTGTGTTATAAGTGTTTGTAAAAAAAATTAAGGTTTTCACATTATTAAATTCATACCTGGATTTGTTTTCGTGAAATTGCGGTAAATGTGAGGATTCAATTAGTTTTCGTAAAATAATCAACTAAACTTATTCTTCGTAATAGCGTTAAGTAACATAAAAAATCGCATGATGATGAATTGAACTTAAAATATCCTTACAACATTGTATATTTGATGTTATGTGATTTTTTTCAATTAAATATGATGGTTTAACATTGTCATAAACTCGCAATGATGTTTCTTTGTAATGATGTTCTTTGTAATGATGTTCTTGTAATATTATTGTTTGTGAAATTATCATTAATAATGGACCACCGACTTTTTCGATATGGTTTATCTAGTAATTGTCGAATGTTTTGTTTTGGTTGTCAGGAGAATTGAAGAAAGAAGAAGGTTTGAGAAATCAACCAACACAAAAAAAAAAGGCTCACAAGGATACAATATATACAAAAAAAAGCAAGACGTTGAATAATCAATCATGGAGATAGGCATGAAGAAAGCAATGTTATTGAAGTTGGAATGATAGTGGACACTTTTACCATTGTTGTGTTATTTGTTGTATGGTCAACACCACTTTATTGCTTTATTAGTTTATTAGATAACTTTGTACGTTCCTCCTAATTCCAATACAACCAATCCTTATTCTGCCACGTCACAACAATAGTGTTACAAAGAATATCGTTCATTAATCAAAGTTACGATTGTTATCGTAACATCTTCGTTATATTTAATTTTTCAATGGTATATCAATATTATCAGTAACAATGTTCTTTGTAAAAACATTAATTCATTAAACTAACATGACAACAATGTTACAATAATTATTATTTAGTTTGTGTATTATATCAAACGGTGTATAAAGTAGTTCTAAAATGTAATGAAAAAGTTGTATGTTTCGTATTTTAAAAGTGACAATGTTATCAGTAACATTGATACAAAGATAATTGTGTTCTTGTAACATCATTCATTCATAAAAATAATACGAATACAAAGTGTTAAAAGACCAAACTTTAATTACTTCAATAATAAAAAATCAAGTGAAAACAGACTAGCCCAGTTGATCCGCTAAAATGATTTGCAATATCACATCGTATTAATGTGAAAAGTTTACAAGAAGTATACATCATAATCACACATCAAAATATGACAATAATGTTAATGACCTCAACTAGGATTTCAACTTCATTAACGTTGCCTTCTTCACACCTATCTTCATGACCGATTAGCGTAGTCTTTACTCCATTTTGTATATATCTTCTCTTTGCGCGCCTTTTTTGTATTGGTTGATTTCTCAAACTTTCTTCTTCAAATATTCTGACATTAAAAACAAAATATTCGACTATTAATAACTAAAACTTATGCGAAGCTTGTGGTCCATCATTATTCATAATTTTACAAAACAATATTACAAAGTAACATTATTTGTGAGTTTATGACAATTGTTATACCATCAAATTTAATGAGAAAAAATCAATAACATCAAATATACAATGTTGTAATAAAGATATTTCAAGTTCGGGTTTTGTCATTATGCAAAGAGTAATGTTACGTAAACGCTATTACAAGAATAATAAGAGTTGAGGATTTTATGAAATCGGCAGATTCTGTCATGCAAAGTAGTAATATTACGAAGAACGCTATTACAAATTAATCAATACCACGCAAACACAAAAGCGTACATTAATTACTCGTTTTTTATAAATCGTTAACCCTAATTTTTAGGCGAAAATTAGAACATGAAGTATCACAGAATTTAATAACTAAGAAAACAAAAACTTGAATTAATTTCTCAATTTCTATGTTCGAAAAAGTGAATATATATACAATCAATTGACAGTTTATTTATATAATTCAAGATCAACAAAAGCAACATGCAAATTAAACCTAATTTTTTGGCAAAAAATCAATTAATCAGTTTGAGCAAAACATTAACCCTAAATCAATTAATAATTTCTTCATATCATCAATAAAATCAACAACAACCACAACAACAATAACAATCAACAACAACAACAACAACAACAACAACAACCTGAAATAACATAAATCACAACGAAAGTTTTGTAAAAATATAACGAAAATTGAGAGCGATTTATACCTCTTCTTTATGCGATAAACCGATCTAATATAATCTTAACTAAACTTTTTTGAAGATCTTCGCTTGATTTTAATAAAAATTTCGTTTGATTTTTAATGTTTTTTTGGAAAAAGAGGCGGTTGAAGGAATTAGATCGTCTGTTTTTTTTGTTGAATAATTGATGACTATGGTGTTTCAAGAGAGAGAGGGGGGGAGAGAATACTTGTAGAGAGATAAAATTTATGACAATAATGAGACGTTAAAGAGGAAGTGTTTAGTTTTATAATTTTGCAGATTGATAGAGGGTGACGTGGAAGAATGAGGGCTGTTGGATCTTGTTGATCCAATGGTTCTTATTGATATGCTAGACTCATCTAAGATGATAGACTCATGGGATGCTCACTCTATATATATATATATATATATATATATATATATATATATATATATATATATATATATGATATATATGATATATATCAAACCAATGTTATTAGAGACTAATAGAGCAATGATATATACAAATTTAGCTTGCTTTTTAAACACTAAAATCACGTGCTTTGAAAAAGGTAAGTTTACCGTGATAATTGGATTTGTTTTTATATTCAATTAGTTTTTTATAAATCTGAGGTATGATGGTACGAAACAAAATGGCTCCTAAAATCTTTTAGTGTAATTGCCTATTGCCAAAATGATGATTTTCCAAAGCTTTTTCGTTATGGATCGTGTGGAGATACTAAACATATTAGCAAACGTTTTGTTGAAATCTATATAAAATAATAAAACAGAACCCACTAAACATTTTTTTCCCGCCTACCACCTTCACCCCAAGATAAAACATAGCTCTTACAAAACCCTAAAATTCAAATGCTACCTCCGTGCCTCCGTTTCCTTTGCGGCTCTTTCTCATCCCTTCTCCACATAATTAGGCCCTACTTATATTTCTCATAAGTCATAACTAACCAATTTCCAATTTCCTGCTGAGTAGAACAAGTTTCCTTCCCACAAAAAATTACCCATCATTTTGTTTATCATTTGGTCAGTTACGTTTGTTTGTCAAAGCACCCCCATTTTTAATGAAGTTGATTACTTAATCTTAGTTCATTTTAGATAATCTCTCCGTGTCAATTATTTGTTTGCCTTCGATTAAAATACATCTTACAAAGAATAAGAAAGGTAAACAAATAATTTGAACAAAGGGAGTATATAATTTCGTCTGATTTATCGACATTGTTTTGCTTAGGATCTTCAAAGTACTTCATATGAGTGTTGTTTTTCTCTAAAACTTTGGAGCCTCTTGAAAGCGTTACTTTGGTTCATTGGGACGATTGGGTATTCGGGTCATCAACGGGTAATTCAGGCAAGGTATAGTTTTGAATTTTGTCTACTACCTTTTTTTGAGTATTGAACATGTACAACTTGATACCTATTTTTTTTTTAGTATAATTTTGTTTTTAGTTGTTTACGGAGTAATTTTTATATAGGTTATATCGATTCTTAGCGATACATTCCTGTAAATTTTGCCATTTGTGTTTTGAGATATTGTAGAGTATTATACTACATTACCACTACGTGTGATGTAATGTTTTGGTAATTTTAGTGGAACTCCATAACATTGATCAGCTTTAACTACTTTCATTTGTATTGGTCTTTGCTTTGGATGAAATTTTCGACAAGAGTTTGGTGTTTTTGGTAGCTTAAGAATATATGTTGCGGCTCTTTTAAGCATACATTGCGCTCATCCAATTAGCCCAATTGATGCATCTACTCACTTTCAATATGAAAAAAAAAAAAAAAAAAAAAAAATAAATAAATAAATAAATAAATAAATAAATAAAAAAATGTGTTTAGGTAAGACTACCTTATACTCCCTCTTATTCACCATTTTCTTCCCCTTTCCTTTTTGCACAAGAAATAAGAAATTGAATTTGTACCACATAAAACACACTACTCCACATGCTATTGAATTTGGACCACGCAAATCAACCCAAAAAAAGAAAATAGGGAAAAAAACGTGAATAATCCGTAAAAAGAAATAGGGAAGAAAATGGTGAATAGGAGGGAGTATATAATAAGGCTACAAGCAAGTATATTATAAAATAGGTTAGTTTAATACTCCGTAATTATTTTCCCCACTAATTCGATCATGACTTCTTGGTGGGTAAATATATTTTACGCAATATTTGTGTAAAATTGTTTTATAAAAGAGTTATTTTTTTTGTTTGCTATGGTGCAGCCTTATGTTCTTCAACCAGTTGTAGGTACCTGCGTTAACGTCCTTATTCGACCTAGGCACCATATTGTATTAGGCTTAAGTATGAAGGAAGTTTTATTCCCTCTCAATTTATCCTAAATTAATTATTATTTTTAAATTTGAGAAGTAAAAAAATGCATCCAATATTATTAAACCTATTTCAGTACTCTGTAGCTACTCTCGCATTAAATGATAAAATTGCCCTAATTGACCGTCAATAAGTTGTTATCTTATTAGTTTTTTTTTCCTTAAAACTTCCTACGATATAATGGAGATAATATAAATGAAATAAAGGTAGTAATACTCATACTAATTAGTTTACATTGAAATCAACGGGGTACATGTAATATAATAATGTGAGACTTCTTTTTTTGATTTTTTTTATGTTCTTACAACTGTTTAGAAATAAATGGTTTTCTTTTATACATCCAATCATTTTTCTCGCTAAGAATAGTAAGGCCCTGTTCTTTTGGACTGAAACTTATCTCGATTCGAATCGAATCGAACTTATAGGATCGAATCGAACTTATTGGATCGAATCGAATCGAACTTATAAGATCGAATCGAATCGAATCGAACTTATAGGATCGAATCGAATCGAATCGAACTTATAGGATCTCAAGTGAATCGAACTTATAGGATTCGAATCGAACTTATAGGATCGAATCGAATCGAATCAACTTATAGGATTCAAGTGAATCGAACTTATAGGATTCGAATCGAACTTATAGGATTCGAATCGAATCAATCGAACTTATAGGATTCAAGTGAACTTAAATTAAGTGAGGTATAGGATCGAATCGAACTTATAGGATCTCGAATCGAATCGAATCGAACTTATAGGATCGAACTCAACTTATAAGATCTCGAATCGAATCGAACTTATAGGATCTAAATCGAATCGAACTTATAGAATCTGAACTGAACTTATAGGATCTAAACTGAACCGAGCTGAACTTATAGGATCTGAAGTGAACTTATATTAAGTGACTTTAAGTCTAAAAAAACAGGGTCTAATGCATCTAAAGATGCATAAAAGAAATGAGATGAAAGCAAACAGGGTTAAAGTCATCCATTAGAAAGGTGATGTAGGTCAGTCAGGTATTATCAAATGGGTGATATAATAAAGCAAATTGTGTCAAATTTTATTTCCCATTCAATTTAAGATAATCACTTAAGCTCCTATCTATGTACTACATATAACATATTTGTTTATGTATGCCCGTGCAATTTTGCACGGGTTTAAACTAGTTGAATATAAATCATTATCCTCGCTCCTCTTTCTTGACCTCCTTCCATGAATCTCTCTCTCTCTCTCTCTCTCTCTCTCTCTCTCTCTCTCTCTCTCTCTCTCTCTCTTCCTCCTCATCCTCCTATTGAGTCTTGATCATCCTCATCTTTATCTTCATCTCTGTGTTTCTCCGACGCCTCCTCTTACTTACCTCATTCCTATTTGGTGTTGTCGCCTCCTCCTCCGTATTTCCCTTTTTCCCGCTCTTCTATTTATCTATTTCCCTCATTCTCATCTGTCGCCGATTTCTCCCCATTCCCCTCTATCTACATCCCCCCCCCCCCCCGATCTCTTGATCATCCTCGCATTTCTCTTTCTTCTACGCCTCTTCTTTTTCTTCTTCTTCTTCTTCTTCTTCTTCTTTAGCGTTGCCCCACCTCCCCAGCATCCTCCCATTTTCCCGCTTTCATTCTATCTCTTATTCTTCTCTTCCCTCTCATTCTCATCTGTCGCCCTTTCTTCTGGTTTTCTGATGCATTTCTTCACATTTTCCACGACACTTCCCCCCACTTGCATCATCTCTCTCTCTCTCTCTCTCTCTCTCTCTCTCTCTCTCTCTCTCTCTCTCTCTCTCTCTCTCTCTCTCTCTCATGTGCATCCTCATCTTTCCCTTTATTCTATGCCTCTTCTTCCCCTCCTCTCCGGCGTTGTTGTCGCCTCCTTCTCAGCAGTTTACCCCCTTTCCTGCTTACCTTAATCTCTTGTTCACCACTTTTCTCCCATTATCCTCTTCATCCCTTCACATTTTCCACTTTACCACTCTCCCCCTTCTCCCCCTCCTCTCCCTATTTCCCTTTATCTTTCCCCTCCGCCGCCACTGTGGTTCGCTCTTCCCATTCTCCACATCTTTTCTCCCCTTCTCATATATCGTTGCCTATTTCCCATTGTCCTCTTTCCCCCTTCTCTACTGCCCTCAGTTATCGTTTCAACCTCTGCTCCTATTTTTTATTCCTTACCATCCATCTCCTCCTCTACGCTTACACACCTCCTCCTCTATTGTCCTCCCCTTCTCTCCTTCTCTAACTTGCCTTGCCCACTCTGATGATTGATTATTTTTCACCATTTCACCTCCTTATTCTCATGATTTTTTACCCCATTTGGCATAGTTTTAACTCCGACTCACTTGCATTTTGCCCTTTTATTCCATTGGTCATATACTATGAATTCCCATCTCAATGTGTAGAGAATACGCCTAAGAGGAGGCAAGACGGAAGAAGGAGCAAGCGCGGGCTAAAGATCGTGTTAGCTTGAGAAGAAGAGGAAGGAAAATGTTGAGAAAGGTGTCTCTGCCGGCAGGCCGACAGGGAACACATGCCAACACTTAGCCAAATATTGAAGAAGATTTTGGAGCAAGAAATGAAAGGGCTCGCTGCCGGCAGGGGAGCCGGCAGCCGGTCAACCGGCACACACATCTCCCTAGTGAAGAAGTGAAGAGAAAGTCAAGAAAGGAGTACTCTCTTAATCAAGAGAAAGTCAAAAAAATGGGTCAACCGGCGCCCCCCGTGGTCCCCCGTGTCCACAATTTAGAAGAGGACCCTGCCGGAAGGGAGGCCGGCAGCCGGTGTGCCGGCACAGGACGCAAGACGCGAGATTGGGATTTTTCTTCTTTCTTTATGTTTAATTCAAGGGGATAGTATAAATACCCCTCCCTTAATCAATTGTACACACAACCCTAGATCTACATTATTTCCATTCTCCAAGTTTGAAACTTTGTTAATTACTTTGCTAATCCTTCCTTAATTAGACTAAATCCTTCAATAACTAGTAGATTATTAGTTCTAGTAATTGGGTTGTAACAAGGTTGAAGATTTCTCCATCCTTATTTACAATCCAAGTTTCCTTCTTGCTATTGAATTGGTACAATTTTCTCTCTTAATTTTATTTGTTTACAATTGTTTTTCCTTAAGTTTTGTTTAGTTGTTTATGCTTAATTTCTACTTTGGTTGTTTGATTGTTGTCTTTCTCTCTCTTGTTCATCTTTTCCTTGTTCACCATTGTTGTTCTTTTCCAAGGGTTGAGTCTTTGGGTTTTTGTGTCAAAGTTTGTGTCTTTTGCCTTAAACCCCTTCTCATCATAGCTTAATTTGTCTTTCATCATAGTTTTGTTGAATTATTGCATGATTAACTGTAGAATCCAATTTCACATCATGTTCATGTTTAAAGAATCCATCTTTACTAATTATTTTGTCTTAAGAACCATGACTAGTGAGTAGTCCCTTCTCTAGGACTCGGTTTAACCCAACATGAGTAATTTGCTTGATTGATTCCCATAAAGGCTTGTTGTTGGGGAGGATTAGTAAAGGTAGACTAGATGATTGATTTTGTGATTTGGTCAATTTTGGGTAATGTTGGTTTGTGACCCTTGTCCACCAACGAAGGTTGGTTAGGTCGGGAATTTTTAGCGAAAAGTCAAGCATACAATATACACAATGGTAATATCGATTGAGAAATTCTGCTGGCAAACTTAATTTTTTGGAGGTTATTTGACCATATTTTCAAGAGATATTGCTGCATTTTAGTGAGATTATCCTATGACAATCCATATAACGTGACCAAACCTAAATTTAATAGAATGCCGTTGTGCATTAATCATATCGTTCAAAAGCGACCTCATGAAAACTGATATTTTCACTAGAATTACCGGGAAATTAAAAAAAAAAGTGGGTCGCGTAAAGGAGGGCAGTAAGGCTCTGTTTGACTTTTGGTAAAACTAGCTCAAAAGTCTGAAATCTGAAAAGTTACCTGAAACCTGAATAGCTAAATGAAATCTGAAAAGAAGGAGCTGATAAGGTAACTGATTATAAAAAAAATGTTTGACAAATTAGCTGAAAAGTTAGCTATTTTTTTTGGTAAAATGACGTAAAAGTATATGATATTTATTTAATTTTATAGATTGAAGGGTATTAAATGGAATATAATTTATTTTAGGTACGTGAAATCTCAAATATTACCCTAGATAGCATTTCATTTCAGTTAGTTTATTTGAACAAATAAGGTATTTGTCAAACACTTGCAAGACAATCAGATAGCTGAAATTTTAGTCAAATAAGCTACTTTGATCAAATAAGCTACCTAAAGTATCGGCTCAAACAGAGCCTAAGTCTTCTTTAAGACGAGATTATCCGTTTTTTAATAAAATGAAAATAGTCCGTCTAAAACAAGAATTTGTGAAAACAGCTAGTCTTGTTATAGACGGATATAATAGCTAAAGACGGGTCAAATAGTTTGAAAGTGGTGACATTTTTTGCCCCAACGTCCCAGTTATTGTTTGTCCTATTAGGAATGTGGTATTGTATTTGGTCCGTCTTTAGTTATAGACAGATATATTACCAGTTTTACATAAGTACACAACTTATTACGTATCCAATACTTACTCTTTCCAAACATGGAATACAGATCAGCAGAAAAACACGGCCTTGCCCTTGATCTTGATCTATGACAACACACAAATATAACAACGTGATTTATTCCAAAAATTATGCCATAATCTTTTCCATTCAACTCAATTCAATTAATTTCCATATTCTTACCATAAACACACCCCACCACATCACCCACATCCCTCCTTAATTATTCTGACACACACCCAACTCATTTTCTCCTCCTTTCTTCCTCCTTTTCCTCCACCGACAACTCCCACCACCTTAATTCATCAACAAAATATCCCAAAATCAAACCAAAATTAATAAAAATACATAAAAATGTGGTGGAACAAGTATTTTGGGCAACAAAGAATTGCCCAATTCCAAAGAAAACTCAAAAACATGAGAGTCACAATTTTATGTCTTGTATTAACTCTTGTTATGATCCGATCAATGTTAGGCGCTGGCGAATTCGGTACCCCGGAAAAAGACCTTTCTCTCCTCCTTGGCACGACGGGTCACGATATTCACGCTACCCGTCGTATTTTAGAACAACTTAATAATAATGGTAAGACCGTCTTACACAATAATATTATTAATAATAACCCCAACCCAAAACCCGACCCCAATCCCAATAGTTACGAGTCGTTTGATATTTCGACTATATTGGTTGACGAGGAACCCGAAGAAAAGAAAGACCCGAATATGGAATACAGTTTGGGCCCAAAGATATCCGATTGGGATGAACAAAGGGAAAATTGGTTGAAAAACAATCCACATTTTCCGAATTATGTGGGGGTTGATAAGAAGCCGAGGGTATTATTGGTTACAGGTTCGTCGCCGAAACCGTGTGAGAATCCTGTAGGAGATCATTATTTGTTGAAATCAATTAAGAATAAGATTGATTATTGTAGAATTCATGGAATTGAGGTGTTTTATAATATGGCATTATTAGATGCAGAAATGTCAGGGTTTTGGGCTAAGTTGCCATTAATTAGGAAATTATTATTGTCGCACCCTGAAATCGAGTTTTTATGGTGGATGGATAGTGATGCAATGTTTACTGATATGGTGTTTGAAATCCCATGGGAAAGGTATAAAGATATTAATTTAGTTATGCATGGATGGAATGAAATGGTTTACGACGATAAAAACTGGATTGGATTGAATACAGGGAGTTTTTTGTTAAGGAATACTCAATGGGCATTGGATTTGCTTGATACATTGGCCCCAATGGGGCCCAAAGGCGCGGTTAGGGAGGAAGCGGGGAGGGTTTTGACTAGGGAGCTTAAGGGTAGGCCGGTTTTTGAGGCGGATGATCAAAGTGCAATGGTGTATGTATTGGCTACACAAAGGGAGAAATGGGGGAATAAGGTGTATTTGGAGAATGGTTATTATTTACACGGGTTTTGGGGGATATTAGTTGATCGATATGAGGAAATGATTGAGAAGTATAAACCGGGTTATGGTGATCATAGATGGCCTTTGGTTACGCATTTTGTTGGGTGTAAGCCTTGTGGGAAGTTTGGGGATTACCCTGTTGAAAGGTGTTTGAAGCAAATGGATCGGGCGTATAATTTTGGGGATAATCAGATTTTGCAAATGTATGGTTTTAGTCATAAGTCTTTAGGTAGTCGGAAGGTGATTAGGGTGAGGAATGAGACGAGTAACCCGTTTGACATTAAGGATGAGCTTGGTTTGCTTGACCCGAGTTTTAAGGCATCGTCTTGATCAAGGTGGTTCTGTTCTTGTTTTTGTTTTTAGATTTGTGGACGATATTGTATTGATTCAACCCAAAATCTTGCGCAGTTAATGTAGCGAAATGACTTGAGCAATTTAGCCGTGGTGGTTCTTATACAACAGCAGGAGCAAAGCCTTAGTCCCAACTTCCAAAATGATTTTGAATCGGCTAAAACGATGCCTTTCAACCGACTTGTTGAAACATGTCATCCGATCCGCTTAGTGAAACCTTGCATCTGTTAATTATTTGAAGCCTTTGCACATATACATTTGATTTGATGTATTTCTGTATTAGCTAATTTTTTTCATGTTCTATAACCAAGTATCTTGGTGCTTTGTAAACTATGATATGATTCTTCGCGTCTATTTATAATACGATTTTTAATTTATTTGCTTCTAGCTTCGATTGTCCCCTGCAGTAGCTTATTGTGCTTATTTAGTAGGATTGTACAAGCCATTTGGGAAAAAAAACTCCCAAGGGCTGACCAAGCCTCGACTGTCAAATTACAAGGCCTGTATGAATATTAAAAGATTGGCCTCGACTGTCAAATTTAAAGGTATCAATAAATGTGTGATGGACGCCAAATCGATTATCCACTAAAAAACATCACCTAGATTATCAAGATCACCTATATCATCATCTGCTATTACGAAAACAGTCATTGGAGACTATAGCATTAGATTAAGAAGTGCCAGCTTCATTCATGCATTAGTCTCTTCAAATCCTTCCTCAATTTTGACCCATCTACAGCCTGTGATCTAAATGTTTCATGCTTGCTGCAAATCCGGCTACATTTACGCCAGTCAATATACTTTTACAAATTCTTATGACAAGACTATTGCTATGTTACTACAACAGCCCCAGCAGAGACTGTTGCTACAGCGCAGTGCAGGATTTCCAATCTGCCAACTGATACCGATCATTTTCATACATTCTAAGATCATAAAAGCCGTAGCACAGGAAGCCTTTTGCCGACAATCTCCGTTAATTTTGGGAAAAAAAGGAGGAAAGTGCCTGCTAAATTACTGGGGGAAAAGGGAAGTTCACCAAATGCAAGCAACCTCCCCCCAATCAGCATTCTGTGGTAGTGAGAGCTAGGGGTGTGGAACTATGGAAGTCCCTCAAATGCAGGCAACTGAGATTGGTACGCGTGTCAGAGTGTCTGAACATAGGCACCATGGTACCAGTGATACCACTGTATGACACAAACTCATCTTTCCTCTCAAGGAAGCTTGGTCATTGAAATTTGTTCGCAATGAATTCCCCTCTATTGTCCCATGGTCGTTCTTCATAAGACTTCCCCATAACACTTCTCTTTCCATTTACAGTACCATCTTCAAGCTTGTACTCGGGGAAGTAGTCAAGAAAATTCTTGCTTCCTAGTTCATCAACTCCATTGAACAGGAATGACTTCAGCACATCCTGTGGAATAGAATTTTGTAGAGGATAAAATTAAGGAAACTTGTGAAATTCAAGAGTTCGACATAGAGAATTCCAAAGCAGGATAAACCCCATCAGAGAAAGAAATTACTTTTGCACCAGCTTCCCCGATAAGGTTCTTCAGCATTTGGTGGCCGGGATCCTGATTCACTTACACTAGTTATTTAGCGTAGATTTAAGAAATGGAGTCTAACAACAAGCTTACACATAAAACCCATGTTTTTTTTATATTACTTGCCTTTTCAGTTCTCCATGTTAGGTATTTATGCTGTGCTTCCATATTACGCATAGTTCGAGCAGCATCAGACTCCTCTATTGCCTCCTCCATTAAGTCGAGCCACGCCTGCAGATGCAACATTATATTTACCAATTCTGATTTTGAGCTACTTGTACAAAATCAATCTGGTCTAATGAAGTTCAACACATCATGCCAATTCGGCAAGAATTCCAATATGCGCTTAAATCAAGTAGCTGAAAATTAGTGACAGACCTTGAAGTAGTCTTTGAAGGCTTCAAATAAAATATCATTCTTCTGCTGGCTTGGCGTAAATCGTGTCCATATAACTATTGGTGAAAAGAATTTCAAGGATTCACTCGTAAGTTTTCCTCCCCAAGGCAAAAGCTGCATAGGATCTAAATCGGAATCAGTGAATCCAGACAGAAATGTTAAGCATGAATGCATGATTACAAACTCTAACGTAAATATTACAACTCACTTCAGCATACTTAGCGCCTAGAGGCATCAAATTTCGGTAATACTTGTCCTTGTAATTTTGATCAGTTATGACGTTATGCAAGGGATTCAGATCCCTAAATGTAATCAAAGACAGTGAAAACAAATGAATATATCACTGATAGAAGAAAAGATTGGCACAAGCTGATAAAATGGCGCAGGAGAAACAAAAAACAGGAAGAAAATATATTATGGTGAGGAAAAAAAAAAAAAAGAGTAACACGGTTCACAGGATGGGCGCAACTTACAGTACAATAATGCTCATTGCCGGATTAGAGAAAAAGTTGGCGCAGAAGATAGGCAAGTCACATTCAACTTTTGGAAAGACTGCAAAGTCCAACACCTGCTCATAACATCTTTGTGTAAGACTTAGATATAAAGGTATATAATCTTCCTCAGCAGTACAGCAGTGCCTCCAAAGAGGTTCTCGCTCCTAGCAGGGTAAAGGGAAGATAAAGGGGGTCGGACGTATATAGTCTTTCCTAAGCAGTTACTAGAGAGCTTGCTTCCATAAAGGTAGCTAGTATTGAAAGTACTCGAAACTTCTAGCACCAACAAAACAATAAGTTCTGATGTTTAGTTAGTACTGTGGAATGTTATCTTTGAACAGCTCGTTTTATGAAGGTGTATTGCGCAGATACTTAAGGTCATTTGACAGCTTAATATATACATTTGCAACTACAATTGGTCTACAAACCGATGTCATATTGGATTTTCCAAGAAACGTCAAAACATTGATTAAAAAGTTTTCAATAGGATTCCGAGTTACAAAATTACAGTTCATCTCAGCTCAATACAGTAGGATTTGACAGCTCAATCTCCTTGAAGCTTAAAATTTTCCGAGCATTTCTTAGACCATGACAAAGGGTTAAAAAAACGGAATACCTGCAATGAATCGCCCCCGTCAATGTACATACTGCGCATTAGCCTGATTTTAGAACCCTCAAAGGATAAAAAATTGAGCTTTGCTTTATCGTCGATTGCTTGAATACTGCTAAACCTTTCCTGCTAATAATCATAAACTACGTGCATCAGTGAAAGAAACCATTTAGTAATAGGAAGAATAATTCCTCGAGCTATGGAGTATGGAGGTGTAACTCCTTAATTTATACTCACTCCATCTCGGTCATTTGTTTACCTATTCCATTTTATAGTGTCTCGTTCATTTGTTTACCTTCCTATAATTAAGTAAGCTCTTTTTATGGGTAATTTGATCATACCCATCCATTATAGTCCACTTGTCATCCTAACAACCACCACAAACAGTGGTGGAGCTAGGCCCCTAGCGGTTGAGATTTTCGAAGTTGTTAGTTAAATTTTCCGAATTTTTAGTGTACCCTATATTATTAATCATCCGCCCCTAAAATTTTTCGCCCCCAAAGCTTAAATCCTGGTTCCGCCACTAAAGTCCACAAATGATTCCCTCCCCTTTCCTCGGCCTTTGTGCCAAAACCAAATGTAAACAAAATAACAAATGACCGGGACGTATAGAGTAATAGTGAACTCCGTCCTCATTTTGTCAATATAGGCACGCAAATGTGTGTAAAGTGTAAACCATAAGATGGGAGGCTAATAACAGGATCCCTGTCAACAATCAGACTAAATTTAAACCCGTAACCTACTGTCACATTACCTACGTCTTAACCACTAGGCTAAAGCACACAATTAATTGCCGCCAACAAAATGAGACATACAAACAAGCAGGGAAGACTGAAGAGAGGAGAAAATTAAACCTGCAAGGGTAAAGGAACGAGACGGGTTCGACACGTAGCTTGATCCAATCCGAAATCAACAAATCTCTGATAACATAAATTAGATACAACCAACACCACCTGTTTTCTCACATTATTATTATTCATCTTCTTATTAACTCCATATTTACTGCAGCTGAATTTACTGTACGGTAAACAAGGCTGCACCATAACACGCAAATTTAGTATATCCATTACACTTGAAATCAACAAGTTTTTACAACTGAGCAAAGAATTGAAGAAGAAAAAGTTGATGGAGAAAAAAGAGACAGAAAAGAGTTGAAAGAATGGATGAAATCAAGTGTATAGTGTATGAAAAATGTGAGGCCAAGTTGTGGTGCACATATTTTTGTTGTCTACGTGGTGTTTCCTCGACAACTTTTATGCCAACTTGTGCGTTTTTTTTTTATCTTTTGCTTTTTTTTTTTTTTAGAAGAGGAGAGCTATGCATTGGTTTGAGTAACGGTCCCTTTGTACCCGTTCAGACAACTCATAAAGTGACAATCATCTTTGTCTGTGTGAGATTGACAGATTGTTGCATGTCAAATGTTAGTGGCGGCCATGGGCTGGATTCAGGTAGGGCTAACTTGGGGATTGGGCCGCGCTCACCCCACTGAGCCCTTCACCGACTCGTGATTGGGGCGGACTAGGCTGTAGTGGATGTTACCCAAGTCCGGCCCGTGGTGGGTCTTAGAGACTTAGACGGAGTGTGGGCGGTCCAGGCTAGCGGAACTTGTCACTTTTTTATTTCTTTTAAAATTTTGCCTAAATGGCGGGTCGGGCAGGTCAGTCCAAATGTGACCCGTGAGGCGGGTCATGATGGGCTAGCCCATTACTTTGACAAGGGCTAATGTCAATAATTTGGAGTCGTTTATTAATCATATTGTTATACTCCTTCTCTACCAGACCAATGATAACATGGTAAAAAATGAGTTTTTTTAGGAAAACAGGGTAAAAGCAGGAGTAAAGAAGGAAAAAAATATGTGGAGTATGTAATTGTGGGTTGATAGGTGGGTATGTAATGACATTTTATGTAATTATCAAAAGGATATAAGGATAACTTGGTAATGTTGTGGGTCAAATAAGGAATGCTACCATTGGTGTGGTACGGCCGTATTAGGTAAGTGTTACCATTGATCTGGTATGGGGGGAGTATATTTTAAGTTGTTCGTTGGGTTGGGCAGATTGGGGTGCGATTTGGGCTGGGTGGTTGCAGGCTTGCAACCTAGGCACGGTCGAACAAGGGATCGGGCTTGGCCAGTTTCGTTTAGTCTAACACATTGAGTAGCGGGTTGGCCTGTGTCGGGATTATCCTTCATTAATTTGTTTTATTAGTGTTTGGGTCGGGCTAGGTTGAGAAAGTTGCAGCACAAGCACGACCCGAGGATGATAGTGGGTTATTGGGAAAGGAAGAAGGAGAAGAGAAAAGTAGGGATGTTCACTTAGTGGTCCGGACCAAACCGGGTCGTATTTTATTTGGTCCGGGCCACGGTCCACCTATTTTATCTACTGTTGGCTCCGGTTCCTCCTGGACCTAACCGAATGGACCGCGAATCGGACCGTAGACCGAACTTATATAACAAAAGAATTTTTAAAATTTTAACATTGTTGATTTTATTTTCTACTTTGTTTACACGTAGTATAAGATGTGTAATTATGTACTTAATAAATATAGTAAGACAAAAATGTTGTTTATTTTGATCGTTACGAAATTCTGGTGTTCTCATTTTATATATACTCCACCATGTCGATGAGAATCAAGTTTGGTCCACTTTGTTCGGCTCGGTCCAGTCCATGAGTTTTTCTTGTCCAGACCTGACCAAACCAATATTAATATGGTCTAATCCCCGATCCACCTTTTAACCCTTATCTGATCTTCGGTCCAGAGAGTTTGGTCCGATCCTAGACCAATGAACACCCACCCCAAGAGAAGAGAGGAGTGGTGATTGTTGAGATCCCTATTGGCCTTTGTATGATACTATGATACTTATTGATACTTCCTCCAATTCAATCCAAAGGTAATATTTACTTTTATGTCATTTTGGGTCCCGAGTTAGCTTTATCGAATCGGGTTGTTCGAATCAAGTTAGAATATGGGTCAATAAGTCAATATACATCTTCCTGAAAGTGGGGGGAATTGAAATGTTTGGGGCATGAAGGGTTATTTGGGAAGTTTATTAAATATTGTCGATAATTCAAAGTAATGTAGGGTCGATGAATACCGATTGGGTATAGAAAATCCTCGAATGACTTCTCATAAATTGGACCGTAACGCATACAGTCGTCCAAAGTTTGCTCTCCAAATTGGCCCATACGACTATACGAGTGTAATTAACTACCACTTAAAAACCCTATTCTTAAACCCTATAAATAGCACAAACCTAAAACCTAAATTCCTCGTGCGCTGCTCTTCCCTCTATTTCTCTCTTTCACTCAAGATCATAAGGATTTTCTTCTCTTATTTTCAAATATAATTTTAATTTTATTGTTATTGTGCGATCATCTGATGAGAAAAAACTGCAACAATATGATCGAGGATATTTGTTCTCTCTGATTCCTTTGTATTTAAGTCTCTGATGATTCTTCTTTTTTTCAATTTCTTTTTTTCCTCTTATTTTCTAAATTAATTTTCATTCTCATGAGAAGTGACGATAAATTATTGGTCCGTGTTTCTGAATTTACCGTGACCGACAACCATTTAACCATCTCTGATCTCGAACATAACTAAAACTTTTTCTTTTCTTTTTCTGAATTTAGACCGTCTTATTTTAGAATTTGTTTATAAAGCTCGGTGATTACATTGCCTTTTTTTCAAAAAGGTGATATACGCTATACAGAAAATGAATGTTGACTGTGAATTCTGTCTGAGAGCTTTACTATTCTATTTTCTTACTCCGTCTATCTTGATAATTTTTGAGTAAAACTTGCGTTGATGAAGTTAGGAAATATTCACATGTCAGACTTCAGAGATTGCTTGCAATCTGTGAGATCAATTTTCCAAATCCTGAGCATCTTTCTTTTTAATATTTAATTGCTTGATTATTAATTTAATTTGAAATTTGTGTTTCGGTAAATGGCAATAAATTAGAGTCTCTGTTACGCTTAAAATTGATAGCGTAAATTAGCGCTGTACGTTGCCTAAATGAAACTGGAATTTAGATTCTAGCGCTTTCCGTTCTCGCAACGGTTTGCGCATTCAGATATTCCTACACGTTAATTAATTTGATTTAAGATGATTTGGTAATTTTAAAGAGATGGAAATGATGATGATTTCCCCAGATGAACGACGTTGAAATAACTGAGCTATTTAGTTTTCTCTTTCGAGAATCCAAGCCAGATATTCTGATCCATCTCTTTAATTGTCTATCTGGAACAGAGCTGTTTCTTTAGATTGTTTTGGAATATTGATGAATTTAAAAATAAACCCCTTCCATGCATACCTTGACTAGTAAAAGAGAGAAAGATCACTTGGACAGTTGGACTAGACGCTAATTTTTGTGAAGTTGGTAATGTTTCGTACCTAGTTAACCCTTCCACGCCAAGTAGCTCATTTACCAAATTTTTCTTCTGATTTTCCAATTCTTGCTCACGAACCATAATAGCATGTTCATGTTGTTGATGGTTGATGAAGCATTAGCAATAATAGACATATGAACATTCATTCCACTCGTGAAATCACATAAAGTTTGAAGACATATTTTTGAACGAAGTAGTCAAATCCACAACATCCCACATCTTTCTCTTTGTTTTTTGTTTCTTACTCTCCAATGGAATTTTCACTGTCTTTGTTTTCTTTGAAGTCGGCTCACATGGACTAGACTGAGTAGGCTGATAAAGTGACTCGTCATCATCAATAAGATCATCTTCGTCACTTTCATCCTTGCTTAATTCAATGGACTCGTATTTTTGGTTCCCCACTACTTCAGCAAAAGTCTCGGAACTAGTTCCTGACTCGATCAGGGCTATATATAATTGTCAACTTATCAAAGTGTGGAAATGAAATGTTCCACAATCTATGAGCATTTTTATTTTGCTGCAACAATAATACAGCACATTCTCGATCAACTTGAGTTAAAAAAATCGCAATTAAGAAAGAAAAACGAAAAGAGACTTTTGCTGAAGTAGTGGGGAATTGTATTTATCCTTAAACCAAAAGTGCAAAACATCTCATTAGTGAATTGTATTTATCCTTAAACCATTTTATCTTTGACTCAATATGAGGATTTGCTTTGAAATCACATCCTGAGAATTTATTGATCATCATATCCTCCAACTTATTCTTAAAGCCATTCTTGAAACTACCTCTGCTTTCCATTGCGGATCACTATTCAACTCTAATAGCCCGTCAATTAAATGCTCTTCTTCAAGTTTAGTCCAACAATGCTTATTTTTACCCATTCCACCTTGAGATGTTTGCCCAACAGCCATGCTATATACAATAAAATGTTACTCCCTCCTATTTTAGATAAACATCCCTATTCATGGGGGGCACTAGAATTAAGGAAGAGAATTAAAATAAGGTAAAGTATTGTAATGGAGTTTGGTAATTGGAGAGAGGGAAGGTATTGTCGGGTATTATTGTGAGTGAAGTGATTAAAATAAGTATTGTTGTGGGGTAAGTTGATTAAAATAAGTATTGTTATGGGGTGAGGTGAGGTGTTGTTGTGGGGTAAGGTGATTAAAATAAGTATAAAACTTTTTTAAATAAGGAAATAGAGAAGATAGTGTGAATAGATAAAAAAGGAAATAGGGAAGTTTATGTAGAATATGATGGAGTAATAATCTCGTCAACAATTATATAAAATTATAGCATTTCATTATCACAAAAAAAAAAAAAAAAACTAGTAACATAGCGTTTCAAGAAACAGTTGCAGAGTTATTGAAACATTAAAAAAACATAGGAAAATCAAGTGCTAGACAACGTAAACATTTTGGTTACGCCCAACTCTCCCATTATTATACATAGTTTGCGCTAATGTGTTCCGATTATTAGTCCATGCATCAAATGTCTCAATCAAAGTAATATAATTAACTTCATCATCTAAATCCTTATCACTACTCTCATCATCTTCATCATCGTCGTCGTCGTCGTCATCTGAGGCCTCATATATTGTATAATTAGTTGCATATATTTGCGAATGAGGTTATATAATAAGGAACAAGCTTGAACTATACGGCCTTGAGTTTGTACAAAAAAAGAAAGAAGAGGACCTAAGACAATCTCCAACCATGACCATTACTCTTCTTCATCTCACTCTCTCTTATCACTTCTTACTTCACCTCGTTAATCTTCAACTTTTCAATTTTACACCTCCAACAATAATTTAAACTTATTCTTCATCATTCTCTTTCATCATTTATCTCTCTTACTTTAACATACCCCACACATTTTTTTACATTAAAAGTCTATTTTCGAAATTTGTTCGTTTTTTCAAGTCGATAATTTATCGACTTCGGTTTTGTCATAGAAGAAAGGTAAGACGTTTTATTTCATTAAAAACAAAATATTTTCCAAGACAATTTCTAAAACATAAAAGACATAACATTTAAAACATTGTTTTACAATGTTACGTTAATAGAATATTTAAAAAAACACACCAAATATTACTACCTATGTGTAGAAAAAAAATTAACAATTATGGTGTAATTATTTTTTTACATATAAATTATTACCATAAATATGAAATTAATTGAAAATAATTGAGTTGGTGTACGTATATGTTGCACAAAGAAACAATAGCAAGTTTGAGAATATGATTTCATTTTGTCGGCAAAAGGACAATACGTGAATTCCATTATCTCATTTACACGCAACGTTTTCATCTTCGGAATATCACTGCACGGTTTCATCCTCAGCTAATTGAGAATACATCCTCACCATTGGACCACTCATTTTTGTATTCCTCAACTTTTCGTTGCATCTAATCCTTATGGTTAGAGATGCTCTAAGGATACTCCATCTCCCTTTTTATAATCTAAAACATCTTGCAATAACATTTCTGTCTTTATAATGTCTCATGTTGAAATACTCTTCTTCACTCATTGGTTGTCGAGCCTCCCACTCATTGGGGTGATATCTATGACCTCTATATGGTGCTAAAAAATCCTCACAATTTGTATACCCCGCGTCAACCAAGTAATAGGAACCTTGGGGAACCTTTAAACCATGAGACTTACTAATAGCATCTCGAATGACACAGCCATTATGAGCAGATCCTTCTCAACCAGGTTGAACATATATAAACTCCATAAATGAATTACATACACCTAACACCTTCATAGCAATTAAACCCTTCCTCGTTTGATATCTTGGTCTATCCTCACTTGGAACTTGTACACTAATGTATTTGCCACTAAGGCTTCTAAACAATTCTAGAAAACAGGTACATGCGAACGAGCTTAATATTTACAATAATTATTAGTCTTGTAAAAAAAATGCATTTTGATTAAATAAATTATAATATCTAAAGATATTTTTATCTACCATCTTCGCATTCTTTCATTATAGGCTTTGGCTTTTTAGGTAATTGATCCAGTAATTTTAGTACAGCAAGGAGACAACGATGAAAGTTTATACTCACACTTTCTCCACTTCTAAAGAAATGATTTTCTATTGTCCTATTTTTAAAATAATGTGCCAATGTATATAAAAACATGGCAATAATTTCCTCTAGTGACATATTTCGAGTTTTCTTCAAGTCTCCAATATCTCTAACCATCTCACAAAGCACGTATTATGTCATTCGATTCACACGAAGTTCGCTCTTACAAATTATATCACTATGCTTAATTAGTGTATGCAGGTGTCTTTGCCTAAGACGCCTTTTTTCATCTTTATTATATCGAGGATGCTCAATTATAAGAATAGTCACGCCATCATACGCAACACTAGATATAGAAAAATGATTATATTAATCACAACCATAATAATCAATAACAACTCAATTTGCTTCTTTTTCCTTCTCCTTAATAAGATCAATTGAGAAGGAGGCATTTCTAAAACATATACTGTAACTATAAGACAAATGAAAAAATTGAAGAATGATTATGTAACCATGAATTATAATTACACATATATGAAAAAAAATTGTGATGTAGTTGCTCATAAAAACTAGTATAGATCCCGCGCGAATGCGCATTTTTTTTAGATAGTTATATTAGAAAATTTAACAATTACATCATTCGTAAGTTATTATCAAAAGATAGAATAATAGAATTATTTAGAAAGTGTTTGCTAAAAAAAGTGCTCGTGACCATCATACAAAAATAATAAGAGTAAAGTAAAATATTTCTATCACATCATACGTATAACTATAATTAGTTCAGTACAACTTCATTTATGTAACAAAATCAGAATATCAAATTAATATGTCTATGCAAATTGAAAAAAATATTATACCCTTTTTAACTGCGGTATCTATTGTTTGTAATAGCATGTGTAAATATGATATAATCTAATTATAGAATATTTCATTTAGGCGGAAATTTTTTATTAATTTCTTATTCTATTAGTATAAAAGGGATGAAAATGTTTGCTAAATAATTGTAGTTATTTTACGTAACCATCATGTTTAGTTTTAAAAATAATAACAGTAAAATATTTTAGGGTTATTTAACATGAATACTCCAAACTATTGCCCCTCTTCTCAAAATACTCCGACCTACGATTTAACTAACAATATACCCAACTATTACACCCCTCCGCTTATAATAGAATTGTCTTCATTTGAACCTGATGTAGTAGGTAAACCTTATGCGGGACCCACAACTTCATCTTCTTCCACCCAAACTTACCTCCATTACTGTTTCTCCTTATACTATACCCAACCTTCTCCGTGTTCAGTTTTTTTTATGCTGGAAGTTCCTCTAACCCACAACTTCATCTTCTTCAATCTACTACTTTCCTCCTGCATTTTTTTCGCAATTTAAACCACCTATCTCTACCATTAAAATATGTACATCACCCTCCTATATCCTACTACCATCCATACATCAACCCACAACTTCATCTTCTGCATTTTTTTCCCCAATTTAAATTAACTTCATCACCCACACCATCCTCAACCACCCCCTGCCCATTTTTTTTTACAGCATTTTCAACCACCATTTACCGCAGTCACCCATATTTCGCCGCCATATTCAACCGTAGACCACCATTTTTCACCTACGCATCCTCTTCTACACTGATTCGCCTGTAAAATAGGAGTCACGGTCTATCCCGCGTTCCTGCCGTTGCTGTTGTGCCTCGCTTTTCTACCGTCGACAACCACGACTGCGACCTCGTGCATCCTCCAACAGACCTGCCTCTTTGTCGTTACCATGTATCCCTCCACTTACAATTGATTTAAATTTCTAAAAATCCTAGATCCCCAAATCAATTTGGGGGTAAATATTAATTTGGGGCTTAGGGGTCGTGGGGGTCATTATGACGATCGAGAGCTGAGCTTAAGCGGTCCGTGATTTACACATAAGTAGTTATGGTTGGACGGTGGCGGTTGTGATGATGATTTTCCGATGATTATGGTACTGTATGTGATGTGTGGGTTTAAGGATAATAAAGGGAGTGACTCGCTAAACAGGTAGCCGGTTACCTCAGTGTAAATCAAGAAGAAAGGGTTAATACTATAGTTTATTGTGAGTTAAATTAAAGTTCAGAATATTTTGAGAAGAGAGGCAATAGTTTAGAGTATTTATGTTAAATACTCCGATATTTTATCACATCATACGTATAATTAGTACAATTTCATTTAAGACAAAATCGGAATATCTTATTAATATATTTATGCAAATTGATGAACATATTATATATTATATATTACAGAATAAAGATATTTATTGTTGGAAAGTATGGCCCATTGTAGATATAATATTGTGAAATCTAATTATAGAATAAATCATTTAGGCGGAAAATTTTTAGTAATCTCTTATTATTTTAGTATAAGGGAGATTGTCAGAAGCATGCACATTCAATCCAAGAATTAACTTATGTCTAGTTACGTATAAAGTTGTGTACAAAACAAATTTTACATAGTAATATTTTCGTTTAAAGAACAAATTATTAAAAAGGAAAAAAAACCATAATCAACAAGCAATGCTACGTACATAGAATTAATCAAACAAATAAAAAAAAAAAATTACGGGCTATGAATACCTGAGAGGCTGACATACATATGCCTTCACCAAAGCAAAAAAAAAAAAAATTAAAGGCAAAAAAGTGACAATGAAGTTTTCAATGGGATATCAATGGAGAAGACCCGTTTTTTGTTTTTTTTTTGTTTTTTTTTTGTTTTAGGGTTTGGATATAATAAGGTGGAATGGATTTAAAATTCAAGAATGAGAAGTATGAGATTTCAAGGGATTAGTATGGATTTAGAATCCTTGGGTATCAAACTCCATTTCAAAAGGGACTAACTAAACACTTGAATGGATGAAATCCAAATCCTAACCATTTCAAATGCCCAACCAAACACCCCTAAATGACTCTTAATAGTTCGAGTCCTATGACGATATGGAAATATTGTGTACAGCATATCGTATTATTGTCCATAATATTTGTTTCCTAGTCTTAGCTTTCCTAGTTTTTAGTCTTTCCTAAGTTAGACATGTCTTCTTGGAAATGGATTGTAACACCCCCATACTCCAAGTGCCTTACCAGGACCACTTAAGGCATGGAAGTGCTACCATCTCGGTTACCCGAGGCAATGATATTCATAAGACAATAAAGAAACATATTTAAAAGTAAATAGTTTAAGTGATTACATGATCAAAACCAAAACTGATAAACTGAAATACAACATTCTCAGACGGTCTACTGCTAAAACTATCAAAGCTATAAAACACCGTCTGACACAGCGGAAGACTTCTAACTGCCACGTGACGACTCATCCCAACTATCCCATACGCGTCATATCATACCTGCTCAATAACTGCTCACCACCCCCGAATGGATCACCACAGTTTTTAAAACATTTAAACGGGGTCAGTACTAATCACACAGTTTATATATACATCAACAATACGATAAACATATATCTCACACCGTCACACACGCAATCACACCAGTCCCATTAATCTCAATCACCGACTGTCCATTGGACCAGCCCTGCCAGTGGGGGACCGCAGCCGTACCCACAAAATCCACGCTCCTCATATTGAGCGATTTCCCTGTTCATTAATGTGCACATCCCCTTCCGTGGCGGGTTCCACGAAGGGCGAAACTAGGGCGTGAAGCCACTCCCGCAAGTGACTCCACTCAGCCGAGAACGCATCTCGAGAACCAGAGACAAACAATCACAATCACCCACCGTCACAATACAATTACTATAGTATTCAATCAACCACAACACATCAACATCACATTATGGGACTAATACTGAGTAGGAAATCCTACCTGAAAAGCACAACAATCAAACGGTCTCAACAACTGTATCAAAATGCCTCTTCTACAAATCCTCCTCCTATCATACATACACATAATCACTACCAATCATTATCTACAACAAAACCCCCAAATCCCCATATTAGGGTTTAACCAATTCAAAGGAAAAACTATAAAAACAGTACATAGATCTTACCCTCGACGTAAGGATCACAAAGATACAAAGAAAGGTAGAATCCGACCTTCCAAGCTCCGAGATTTGCTAACAATGCGATTAAAGCGAAGAACGTACTTTGTTTTCTCTCTTGACAGTAATTAGGTTTTGAAAAAGTGTTTAAGAACAATGACGTAAGTAATATATACCTTAATCGCATAATTAACAAAAACCGAGAAATAACTCCCCGTAAACCGGCTACTCGATCGAGTAGCTAAGCTACTCGATCGAGTATCCACGTTACTCGATCGAGTACCCAACAGGTCAGAAACTATTTTAAACTGCAACTCACCCTTACTCGACAGAGAAAGGCCGACTCGATAAAGTACCCAGAGACTCATAAAACCGTAGTATTACAGTCTTACCTCCTTAAAAAGAACTTCGTACCCGAAGTTCAACCCATACATAAAAACAAACATACTAACTCGACCAAGACACAACAACATAGCTAAGAACTCAAGAACTCGACCAAACATAAAACATGAACTCTTAACGTCCACTCCACCAACTATGTTTACTTCCACAACATGACTCACGATATCGTATCTACCACATATATATCTCTCACGACACCAACTCCATACATAACCAACTATCATCCTCTAACGCTGCTAGCTCCATAATATCATCCACTATCAGATCCAATATCAAGACACTCATAGACATCAAACGGAATGTTACATTCTACCACCCTTAAAAGGAACTTCGTACTCGAAGTTTACTCACACTCATAAACATCATCATCCAACTATCAACACTATCGGAATATTCTCACATTCCTAAACATCATACTACTACAAGCACGGCCGTGGCCTTTTAACAACATCAACCACAAAATATACAACTTCGTGCTTTATGCTACACTAACACTCTACTTCGAAATATATCACCATAAGTACCACCACCAAAATCTCTTTTGTCGCATCCTACTCCTGTTAAGATAAATGTTACGTCATCGTAACTCACTAATACCAAACCTTATATATACCTCATTACCCTCTTTACCACCACATGTCAAAGATAACCGTCTATAAACCAAACACTCACCATTCCTATATCCAAGGCTCCCATACATAAACATTTCTCATACCTCAACTCATTCGGCACACCACCTAACCTATACCATAAAACTCGTAGCAAAATCACCACACTAACTCTCCACTATTACCGCAAAACAACATACCCCTCTATGTAAAGCACCTATCTCCCCAAAAGCATAACTCACGATTCACACTCGTTACGTACACACACCCTAGATCCTAAAGTTCTTTCCTTCATTACCACAAAACTCATACATAACTTAACATGACACTAATTCCTCCAATCACCCTACACTCACTGTCTCAACAAAGGATTATGAACCACCTGTATCTTTCAGGTCATTACCACACATGTTTTACGAATCACTTGCCATAACCATGTCTACTAAAGCCTTATCTAGAACAAGATCAAAATTACTGTAACAACCTCTCACAACCGTGTCCCATCAACAGAATGTCATTATACCATGACAAAAACGAAAACATATACAACTCTCTTTCATATCATACTCTACCCTCATTCCAGAACTTAATTGGTAAGAAACATCAATAAACAAAACAACTGTCTATCTGTACAAACTGAAACTCACAGGAAGCAATATCAACCAAAACAACAATCTATGTTTTTTAACTGGTATGTACTTTCGAAAACTCGCATCATAATCATCTCGCCTACTCCACCTCAACTGGTGACGGCATCGCAACACCGCCACCAACAGCCACACCGCAGTGCGAAAAATACCCGCATCACAACACTATCTACCATGCCCGGATCACCACCCGAGGCACAACAACCACATCGATAGCCATCACGACTGCAAACAATTCCCATAAACACTGACTCAGAAAAACTTCTCAGACAATACAAACTTACTCAAATCCACTTTACTAAATCACAACGTAACATATTTTATGAATTAAACAGATAATAACCTCATGAATATCATCCCCTTACCATATCACAGATTGACATGTATCATGAATACATACAAGTATAACCAGTCATGCCAGATCACTCAAATTATTACCTTTTTAATCATCATTCAATTAGGTTAGCGTACCCAACATGCATTACAAAATATTCAAATAACAACTTTATAATAATCACACCATACCACTTCTTGTGAGGTCAAAACCTCACACAAACATTTATATATCACAGACCCGTAATCACATTCAACTGGTCAGTCCTGATCACGTAAGTTACCACCTGATAAAAGTTACCTGTCGCCCGAGCTTAAGTCATATGCCCCACATAACATATTTCCCCATTCGCATGACCATCACCTCATCCCAAGTATAACCATACCATTACTACTCAACCACTAGCAACCGCCTCCTTTAACCACATTTTATACTTCCTCACAACCATACCTATCAATCTGGTCTCTACAAAATCAACCTCTTTAGAATGGCTATCTTTCCTGCTCATCATCGCCCTTAACCACTGGTGACAACACCTCAACACCACCATTGTTTGGACATCAAGCCTCTTACACTCATCTCTAAACATCACGGTTTCTTTCCTATCTATGGTTAACATTCCAAATAACTATCATCAAATCCCTCAACAAAATTACCTCAACTTTCTTCCCAATACTATCCTTAATTGTATCATCATCTAACTCTCCACCAAAATCTCGTATCGTGCAAATACTCCACCAACTTCTTACTCCCTTAATTCCTCGTAACTCATGATTAATCATGTTGTCCTGAAACTTCTGTATAACCATTAACTTACTTACTCTTGATAGTATCATACATCTCGACGATTCCTTACTTTTATGTCACATAACTCCGGTGGACATTTTTCTCAGCTTACTTTTATCTTTCTTTTCTCTTTATACTCAACAATACCATATAATAGCCCAACTCCTTATTACTTCTATCTAACCCTTTAGTGTTCCGGTTACTTTCTCATTGCTCCAAAACTCACATCTCATTATTTCATATCGATATCATCTCACTCTTTCTTACCCTAAATATTCTCTTATTACGCCATCAATCACCCTTGCCACTAACCCATCCATAGAATCAACGTTTACTTGTTCAAACAATTGCATCTCCTTTGTACCTCTCTAGAATTCAGAATTCATTTCATACCGTTAACTGCCCAAGGAACTCACACAGTAGTTTCATCTCTTAATAAACCAAATCTCCCAAACTCACTCACTGTGTACAAATCTACCTCGCGACATGTCTCCATAAAGTTCACTGTATACCACTCTTCTCAACCCCTTTAAAACGAACTTTTACTACATATATCCTTAACCCACACGACTCCTAACCATCTCCCTCCATAATTCTTTACACATCTCAAGCTGCCACTATCCACACCCTTACCTTCAATCTTTTTATTCTCACGTTCCTTAGACTCACATCATGCCTTGCCTACATTCACGTGCTTTTACGTTACTCAACGCACAATCATATCACTCTTCTCATCTCAGAAAACATGCTCTATGTCTCAATTAAGCCATAACGATCTTCCTTTTCTCTTTTCCACTATCTATCACAACCACATATACTCATGTCCTCCCACCGAACTCATACTCACCACAGGTGCCACTCTCTACACCACAAGATTGGGTAACTTACGCGTCAAGATCAACGTACATGTAAAACAATGCATAAAGAAGCAAAATAACAACTTTGAATTAATCATAATATACAACGAATGTCAAAAGATAAGTATATGACCCAAAACATGCATATGACCAGCACAGACCCCACTCGATCGAATACCAGAACCTACTCGATCGAGTTGAGGCTACTCGATCGAGTGCCTTACATACTCGGTCGAGTGCCCCGACTCCAGAACCCAAACAAACCTTCTGATCTCTGACCTACTCGATCGAGCTGACAGGCTACTCGATCGAGTTCCCCCCTACTCGATCGAGTGCCCTTATGTACTCGATCGAGTACCCAAAAACACGGTTCTGATCATAAAAACGTCAAATACCCACTCGATCGAGTCATGCAGACTCGTGAATACTACCCGCATGTTATCTCACATACCCCAACATACTACGCATTCATTATTATCTCAACATTATAGTTACAACTACGCATGCAAATCTGCGCAACTCCTCATACAATCAACAAAATAATCTACTTCATGTTATCAAGTGCCACGTTATAAACAACCATCATGCTTTTCATCCAATTCGATATACAAAACACATATCTTTGAATCCCTATTCTACATGTTACTACTTACCAAAAGCCAAATATCAACATTTATCATGCTCATATAACATGCAACTTATCAATCAT